>NC_056498.1:49295007-49310929 GCF_014905685.2 Nematolebias whitei
CACACACACACACACACACACACACACACACACACACACACACACACTCGCTGTTGTAGAGGACGAGGCTTGTGCTTTTAAACAGAAGTGACATCCCATTCATTTGAGCTGGTCAGGGTCCGATGTCCCCCTCATCTTATCTTACAAGGCTTAGCTCTGTGAAATGACATTGGCCCAAGTCCAGGCCGGACTAATGCAGTGGTGGAGCATCCCTGAAGCCGGATCAGCCTCCCCCCCCCCCCCCCCCCCCCCCCACAGAGTTACAGCTAAAGTGTGTTATTTATATTCAGTTCGCAGGTGGAAATGATCCAAAGTTTTATAGCCTCCCTGTGTCACCAGTTCATTTCTCCTCAGTCACTTTCTGCTCCTTAACTCTTGCCCCGCCCACTCTCGCCTGTTCCCTGTTGCCATTATGTTCTATGTCAGCCCCTGTCCATACAGTTACTCGGTTCCCAATTCATCCTCAGACGAGCACTAACTATGTTTACATGCGCAAAATTCTTTGACCGGATTGAAATGTTTTCAGACTTAATAATTCAAATGCATCGTTTACTTGGACACAACCCGTTCGTGACGAGCGTTTACATGCAGCGGGCGTTGGTCTGAACAGAAGTACTGACATGCGCAGAGTGGTAAACTCTCCTTAAAAAAAACAAAGAAGAAGAAATTCTGGTTTACTTCCGGGATGAACATAAGCAAACCTGAGCACCCAAAATGGACCCGCGACAGGTTTAAACGACGGTGGAGACGTTGCTGCACTCCCTGTCTGAGCTACAGGTGATACAGATCATTCTGAGCTCTTTCAAAGTTTCTAGTAGAAATGTTGTCGCTCACCGACCAGTTTTACTTCCCCGACATGCTAATATTATTAGCATTACCCAGGCGGAAATGACATAGGTCGCACATGCGCAGTCAGGTCAGTTTTTCACGATCAGACAAAAACGAACAGGTCCAGTGTTTACATGCGCACCGTTCGGGTTATGAATCGGCGTGAACCACCCGTTCCGTTCTGATCACAAATTCTTTCGGATCGCGCCGAATACACAAAAAATAATCTGAACGGGGCGTTTATTTGACACACTTTTATTCCGAACGGCCGTTTAATCCGATTACTTGTGTCCATGTAAACACAGCTAGTGTTTGGGCTTTACGCCATGACGGGGTCTCCTCGTGTTTCTCCTCAGTTTCAGTTGTTGCCGTTTGCTTCTTAAATAAAGTTTTACGTTGGTTTTCGAGCGCCTCGTGTCAGTCTGCATTCCTGGGTTCAATCCTCCAAACAGTGACAGTTTCTTGCAGTGAAACGAAAAAATAAAATGTGGCAAAAGCGCAAGTATAACATTCTGAGTAACAATAATGTTTGTTACTCAGAAAGCACCTACTGTAGAACCGATTAGCTTTTGGAGTCGACCCATTCAAGATGGACACTAAAACAAACGCAAAAATGTCTAAGTCGGTCCATTTTAAAGACATTTTAACGATATATTTGGTGTGGTAGTAGCTAAGAGTGATCCTCATCAAGTACTTTGAGCACCACAATGTTCAGACGGTTTGACTAAAACAACTACAACTCAATTTCTTCTCGGTACAAGGCAAATTTACTTTAAAATCCTGGTCTTTAATTAGATTATAAATCTGTGGCACATTGTGGACCCAAAACTAAACCCGACAACGAGCAAAGGACAAATCGTTTCCGCACGTTCTCCGCTTCGTCTCCCTGGCTCTCGTTGTCTGCATCCACCGGCGAAGCGGTGATGCAGCAGGATGTGGAAACGGTTGCCATGGCAAACGCAGCCACCGGGAGTCTTTTTTTTTTTTTTTTTTCCCTTTGCGATGGGGGAAAAAAAAATACTAGTGGCGTAATTGCCTTCATTAATAATAAAAGATGCGAAAAATCCAAAAACGGCGTACAAATGATTTCCTGAAAGTGTTGCACAGGCAAAAAAATAAACACATTCAAACAGATGCTAAGGCAGTCACAGCGCATCGTGTGTGAATGACAAATGCATTCAGTTGGGCTGACTGTGTGGATGGATGTGTAACATATGCACATAATGGATGGATTTAAACTGCGGAGCACTGTAACAATATGTTGTGTGTTCAGTCATCAGCAGCGTCGCTCCCCCATGTCTGACGGGAGCTAACAAATGAAACCCTGTCAGCTCAGCTGTACTTTAGCCTGGCTATCCATGTCGGCAGTGTCATTTGTCTGCCTCGTCTCCATTGCTTCTTTTGAAGGTGTTCCTCTTTCATCCCTCTCCATTTAATCTCGCCCCTGCGTGACAGCTACGCCCCCGTCCCCCCCGAGTGCTCCCCCCCCCCGAGGAGTGGACGAGTGGAGCGCGGGAGTGATTGATACCGACGGTTCTGCTTCAGAGTGGAGTGGCAAGGACAAGGCGCCACCAAAGTGGACAGGTGATGAAACGGGGGTCTTTGAAAAGTAAATCTCTTCTACCTTAAGGGTTGTTTACTTAGACCAACGTTTTCTGAACTCCAAGTAAAAGCTTTGAAGGATGTTGAAATGGAGACATAAAACCCATCTTGACTAGTTTAAAGCTTCTCGTTGGAATCAAATGTAAAATAAAGAGGCTAGTATTCCTGGAAGGAATGCACGTCGCCCACCGCCTTTCACGCTAAAGTTTCAGTCTACGATCATCGTATGATAAGAAGTAGGCCGATGACAATAACAAATTTTGCTGAGCGATTAATTGTGTCAGAAAATATTGCGATAAACGATAACATTGAGTGAAATTTGACAATAATTAGTAATTGTCAAATTTAAGAAGAAATGTTGGTTAATTGTGTGTAGTACCTTTTTGACCAATGGATGGCAGTATAAGACAGTTTGAACAGAAGGATGGATAGTGAGAGTGTGAGCAGTGGGAGTGAGGCCCCTTGACGTGACATTGGCTGCCTCTCTTTCCTTTTTTGTTTCTAAAAATGGCCGACACTCAGTGTGGTTTGAGCTCTTTAGCAAAGCATTTGTCGCACAAAGCTTTTAATTAAAAAAATCAGTAAATAAGTTCTCAACTTTTTTTTGCAGAAAAAAAAAACTTTTTAGACAAAGGCACAGGTTTTAACCGTGAATTCTGGAACTTTGAAAAGATGGAGGTCCCCCCCCCACCGAGGTCGGCCTGCTAGCTTAGCTCATAGCTTAGCTTCTCAGCTTAGCTGCTTTTAACGATCCAAAAATGCGATTTTGGACGGTTAGAACAGATTTTAAAAAGAAAAGAGAAAGGGAGGAGTCAGTGAAGAGCATCGGAGTTGAGCTTTTTGTCATCCAGTGTCTTCAGTAGAAAGAGAGACACGAAGAAACGATAAAGCCGATAAATGAAAACGAGGTTGATCATTTTAATTTATCATGTGATTAATTGATTTATTACGACAGACCTAATAAAACGACATATATGTTGAGAATGACAGCACCCAACTTTACCTCAATCTTTGTAAAATTCACTGAGACATTTCTGTGTAGGCTAGTTAGCTGTGGGGCCATTTTTAATGCGTCTTTAAATGAAAAATGCCGTCTACCGCTTGTTTTTGTTTACAGACAGAAACAGCCTAAGTGACTGAAAATACATCAAATGTTAAATTGACCATTCGAGAATTTTGCAAAAGCTGCGAGTGTTTAAACGCCAAGCTCTGATTTTATGATGCTCCACCGCCCAGATTGAGCCCCGATAATTATTCTTCTTACTCGATTTTTGTCTCACTCGCGTGCCTCATCACGTGGAACCAAGGAATAACTCCCAAGGTGGTATGTTAAGGCAGGGGTTCTGAACTCTGGTCCTTGAGGAACACCACACGTTTTAGTTGTTGATCTGCTTCGACACACCTGATTTTAATAAATGGGTAATTAACAGACTTCTACAGAACATGAGAAAGTAATTAAATCACTGAATCAGGTGTGTTGGAGCAGGAAAACTAAAACATGCAGGATGGTGTTCCTCAAGGACCAGGGTTGGGAACCACTGTGTTAAGGTATAGCCATCTATGGTGTATTGGTAAAAATGTGCAAATGACAAATAAATACATTTTCTTTGGGTCCCTTGAAGAAAATGTCCAAAATATAATCCTAAAATATGTTTTGAAGCATTGATCTTAACAGAGCCAAGAACTAACAATGGTTTTGAGCAGTAAAGCCTTTAGCTACTTTTCCTGCACATTAGTGAAGATACTTTCAATACCAGCTGGGAAATCCTGATATCCAAACATGGTTTAAGGTTTCCTCTATCAAAAGGCATCAAGAAATCATCATTAGAAAATACTACAAATAAGATTCAGACCATTTTTACAAGTATTATCCCAATTAGCAAGCCAAATCATTGGAACTGCTCACAATAGCTAGAAATCTATAAATGTGTTTAGTTTGACCAAATATGACTTAATCCCTGATTTTATGTTATGGCTCACATATTTCCACCTAAATGTCTTTTCCGATTCCGCCATATTTGTTTACCTTCAGTCTACGTCGAGCCTGATGGAGGTCAGTCATGTGACTCGAGCTTTCACGTGGTTTTCGGTGGATTCAGGTGAGTGCTTTGTTTGCATTGAGCACGTACCCACATTTTAGATCTGCATATCTAGGAAACTTCTCAAACCGACACAGTTCAGGATAACCTCTTTCAGGTTTGCGACCTCTAAACGTCCCTGGCAGTCGTGTCGTCTAGCTGAATAAATCTGCCTTTGCACTGCTTGTGCTTTGCTCTGCGTAGTCCATTAATATTCCGGTCGTCTCCCGTTTCACATGAAGAGGAGAGACACGCTCCTTTCGCTCTCTAAAAACACCAGCTGTGCAGAGCTGAGACATCCACAACAGACATATTATTAGATTCATGTATAAAGGCAAACTTATATAACAGAAGAGTTTGCAAGCCGCTCCATCAATATTGCACGGTGTTCTTGCATGATTTATCCCGTGCACACTTTTGTTTTCTTATATTCCTTTTCTCAGATTTATTCGCCTAAATTCAAACCGAGCCAGCTGGACGCTATCAGGGAAGGCAAAATAGCGGGGAGGAGGTGAGTTCCTGCATGAGCAGATATCAGCCATTGTGCAGTCAGGTGGGTGTTGATATGCTGCTGGCGCCCTGAACAGTCCTCCCTTTCATATCCTCCTCACCCCCCCTCCTCTTGCCAACACTTCCCCTGAGAGCCTCTCTGTCACTCACAAGCCTCACCATCTTCGTGTTTTCCGCAGTAGCGGGTACCTTTACCCCACCGCCTGTGCTGGTTCTCAGTCCTCCAAAGTCATTAGTCACTCAGTCATCGACTGGACCAAGAGTCTGGGAACCTCAGATAGAGGAGTGATGAGCAGAAGGGCGTTTTTTGTTGTTGTTGTGGTCGCTTACAGAGATGAACGTCCACCTTTCCTGGGCCCTAGCCGAAGCACTGAGCTGTCGTAATTACACGCCACTTATCTCAGGGCTTTTTTTTTTTTTTCTCGTTGCACTCGCTGTCGCCAGCAGAAAACGCTAACAGCTTGTGTGTTATCTTCGTAATGATTCACCCATCGGTTCACATGGATGTGGCGCTCTTCTGTCTCCCTGCACACAAAACACTCGCCACGCTGTTGCACAATTTCACCAACTAAATATAAATCTGTGGACTCATCTCTGTACTTGTGCTTCAGCGCCACAAAAAAAATATAGGAACGCACTTTAATCCAGTGTCGTGTTTAGTCACAGGTGTGGTCAGAGGTTTACATACGCTCATCGTGGACATGAACAAGGGTAATTTGTAGAGATGCACCGATCCAATACCAATATCGGGATCGGTCCCGATATCGAAAAACTTCTGGATCGGGTATCGTGACAATGTGACCGATCCATGACTGGGCAGATCTATTCACTCTAGTTCTATGCTTTGTGCTCTGAGTGACGTCACGAGCTAGCAAACTCGCCGCACAGATTGTTTTCAAAATGGAGCGAGCGAAAGGATCAGCCATCTGGAACTATTTCACACTACCTCAGCTAAGACATTCGACAGCTACGTGCAATACGTGCACAGTGACGGTTCCAAGAAGTGGCACTAAAACTTCCAGCTATAACACTACCAACTTAATCAATCTGATCAGACACCAGTTCTGATGTGTTTGGGTTTACTGTCCTGTTGGAACATCTGTGTCCAAGTGGAAGTAAAGTTGAAGAATGTAGAGGTAGTAGTCCCTCGCTCCTTCGCGGTTCTTTTATCGTGGGCTCGCTCTATCGTGGTTTTTCAAAATAAGATTGGACATGACACACAATTGGCTGATTGATAGATGAGCTGCATGATGGGCATGGAATTTTTTATTTAAAATAAATTTTGAATTATTTAGCACCTTTGTGCAGCCCACAATGCAGGATAAACTTCCTGCTGCAGCTGATCAGCTGTTTTCCGTGCAGAACTGAGAAGTGGGCGTGGCCAAGAGTGATTGCAGGCGGCACAGAGCAGACGAGGAAGGGAGTTGAAATCATGACATTCTGTGCTCTTTTAGAGCATTTAGAGTTTAAAAGCATTGTTTAGAATACTGCAAGAGTGTAGCAAGGGTTTTAAACACGTTAATATATCTATATATAAATACTAAAATAAACTACTACTACTTGTACTACTATTCGTACTTCGCGGTTTTTCCACTTATCGCAGGGCTTCAGGGTACAGATCCCCTGCGATCAACGAGGTACTACTGTACCCCTCTTTCTATGTTATTCCATCCACTTTGGGAAATGTCCCAGTGCCACAATATAATGCTACCACCCCCCATGCTTAACAGCTGGTAGTGTTCTCAGGTTTCAAAGCCTCACCTTCACTCCCAATTCCTTGTCCAGTGAGGTTGAAGGTGTCACTTTTGGTTCTTCTTTCTTGGGTCTCTTGGGTGCTGAACATCCAAACCAATTACCTTTCATCTGAAGGTGGCAGATGAGCCTTGGTCCAACCAACGAGTGCTGTCAAACAAATCCTTTTTGTGTTGGCAAAGAAAAACTACCAGCTGTGGTCAACCATGATCACCAATGAGAAGTTAACTGGACTCATACTGGAAGATGTAGAAGCTTCTTATTAAAGCCACCTATTAAAATATTTAAGCAAATGTAAGTATATATTTGGTAAATTCAAACTTGTGCATCCAGTTCTTGGTTTTAAATGCCATTAAAGTTGTATGCTATGCAATCAGTCCAGCCTGGAAAGAAATGGTTAAAAACATTCACTAAAAGCCCCAAAATAAATATGACATCCATGCTCATGATGAGTGGATGGACACTTCATATTTAAGATCAACTATATGGTTCTAATATATATATATAAGATATATCAAAGGGACATCTGAGGAATAGCTGAGCAACACAGTGGGTTACCTAGTTTCCCAGGAAATAAGAAAAACCAATTAAATAACCCTAAGAACCATAGTAACATGTGGTAAACACAGCAAGGCTCTGCCGCGAGGTTGTTATTCAATCATCAGAAGTAAAAACAAACAATTACCGCAGAATGACCCTAATGCAGCAGCAAATGAGAATTTATGCACAAGGAAGCGTGGGCCGGGAATGGAAGTGATTCATCCCTGATACTCGTTGGCAAGAGACGGCTCGAGATCCTTATTCAGAAGAATAATGATGATGCTGATGAGCCAAGTGTTGAGGAGGAATTTATTATTTTGCTGTCTAAGTGTCTTTCATGTTGAGGACAAAGCATTTCCCGAGGTTTTGCATTTCAAAGACGCGCGGCTGTTTTGCTCTGATTACAATCGATGCAAGAATGTTACCAGCGCTAATTAGCCCCGCGCTAATTGTATGACTGAATAAGTTATCGCTGGGGTGGATTATTAGAATTGGTTAATATTTCATAATGCTTCATCAGTGTTTTTTTTTTGTTGTTGTTGTTTGTTTTGTGCTGTGCATTGCGGGCTGAACAGATGAGCAGAACCTGAGAAATTAGCCCACAAGAATTCACTCCACCTCTTACACTACACCCCCCTCAATCCAGATCGACCCGTCGGGCGGATGTGTATTCTGGTCACGTCACGTTGTGGTGGGGAGGAGGGCATCTGAATAGAAGTCAGTTTATTGTCGTTTTACGGAGGAATCACATTTCAAAGCTGGCTCTGGCTCCCAGTTGCCATGGCAACACTCTAACAGAGCCGGGACGCCTGGATGCACAGGGAGACTGGCTTGCACGGGGAACATGTACAGATAGATGGTGGAAAAAACGCGATTTAATACCCTTCATTTGACATTTCAAGGCTACTTGCTATTTCTGATTTAACAATTTAAATCATCTCATTTCATTTAAGCACAAACGGGATTTGTTTAATAGTCTAAAATGTGAACGCAGGCTCATTCTTGCTGGCGTTATTTGGATCTTGGGTGAGATACGGATGCGATAGGCTTTCGCCCTTTTTCTTGGAGCGTTGGGGGAAATAAGCGATGAGGTAACGGCCTGTCGGATCTGAAACGGGATGCAGATGATGATGGTGCTTTTGTCGGCAGAAGACATTTGGAGAAGTGATCTCAACAAATCAGACTCTGTGTTTGCCAAATTCTGACTTAGGGATGGATTATAGACCAGGGTTCCCAGCGTTTCATGAAAACAAAATCCCTTGACTTATTCCTGAGTAAATCCTAACATTCCAGGAGATATTTGAGTCATGAAATGCTCAGAACTTAGCATCTTGGGTGGAGGGCAAAGGATATGTGCATTTGACAGTCTTTCCTATTAATTAATTATATTTTACACATCATAAGAAAAAGCCACCATAGCCAATCTGTAGCATTCCCTACGTACCGTGTAGAAGAAGAACATGGACTCAATGATACTGAAATACTAGTAATAATACATATAAATGTCCAAATCTTAAAGATAAACTTGTAATCCGCCGATCATTGTTCATTTTTCCTGTTTTCACCGACGTTTTTCAAGCTTTTCTCAAATTTCCTGAGTTTTCTCTTTCTGGAAAATGTGAACATTCATTTTCCGTTTTTCCTTTATTTCCAGAGTCGCTGGTCGTATTGATCAAAAAACACAAATCCAAACCGTGATAAATGTTTGATCCTACTGATATTGTATCTAATGGTATAATCCAGGCGTGGGCAACATCTGGCCTGAGGGACAAAAGTGGCCCAAGGACAGTCTCTAGTTTTGGTAGTTGTATGTACTTCAGCATGGTGTCAAAGCAAAACGCAAGAAGAAAGTGCATGAAAAAGATGCACTTTTGTGCTTTTTGACACAAACCTTGAACATTAAACACTATATAACACAAACAAACCCTACAGAAAGTTTATTGTTGATTCAAGGTACATGTTTCAGGGCTCAAAAGTTTGATTATTTTTGAGCTCCAAGTTGGAAAAATCAACCAAAACCACAAAGATTTCTCACCAACTACAAGTTCAAAATTCAAAATGGTTGCCTGTGCATGAAAACTGATGATAGCCGCACTGATAAAGTGTTTATTAGAGAGTTAGTTTTATAATTCATTATATTAGGCCAGTGACCTCCAGTCCTGGCCTTGGCGGGTCACTAACCTGCATGTTTTAGTTGTTTTAATGCTCCAACACACCTGATTTATGGTCTGAATTATCTTTTAGCACATCCTTGAGATCTGTCAAAACCATGTAATCACCCGTTTGTTCACACCAGGTGTGTTGAAGCAGAGACAAGATTAGTCACACACACACACACACACACACACACACACACACACACACGGCACTGTGCCTTTGAATACACAAAGCACACCGTTATCTCATTGTGTTGCTAATAATACTTAGCCTGCCCATGCAGTGAGCACGACAATTAGCAGATCTAACGAGCGTTCCTGCTTGCACACAGGCGTGTCGCCGTCCTCAGATCTGAGGTAAACAGCATAAAGCATGTAGGTGGGAGTGTGATAATATGGCGCTGCACAAGTCCAAATGTCAAAGACAGAACTATGATAAATACTGGGTGACTAGACGGTTCTTTTCAGATCAACAGAACAATCCAGAACACACCGCTGCACGTTTAAAACGTTGTATGAACGCTACACCAACTGGAATGAATGGATAGCATCAAATAATTAGTTCAAAACGCATCAGTTTCATATTTTGGCTAATCAAAAGTCATTAATCATTTAAAGCTGTACACAGCTACACTTTACATCTGTAAACCAATTTATGAGCGGTTTAATGATTCTTTCGTTTAAAGGGATTCAATTTGTGCCCATTTGGAGTTGGTACAAATTAAAAAGAAAGGTTTATAAAAGAAAAGTGACGAGCCAAGACTCTGAAGCGGCTGCGTGTTTTTCCTTTCTGGCTGGAAGCATCAGCAGTGAGTTAGCAGCCAGACGGCCTTGTGTCCATCCACAGCTGACTCACAGTAACTGGTAGCCGAGTCTTTGCTCTCCACTGCGGGCCCGTTAATCATTCTGTTCTGAGCCACAGTCAGGCGCTCCTCCCTTTCCACTGAAGCGCGACGTTCAGCAGGAAAAATGACTAAATCTCGTGTTGCAGAAGCGTCGCTCAGAGAAGGACGATTGCTTGCGCCCAGCCGTGGCTGGAGATGATGGAGCCGTCTTTGTGGGCCGCTCGCTCGCCCCTCTATCTCCAGATTGGCGGTGGCTCGTAACCATGGCGACGGCCGGTCTCGTTACCTGCAGGAAGGGATGAAGTGGGGGAGGAGGGATGAGAGGAGCTCGTGACTTTGAAGCTTGGGTTACCAGCCGCGGCGGGTGGAGGGAGGTCGAGCTGGAGGGGGACTTTGCACAAAGAGCACGCTGTTTTCACCACATCCTTTCACCGCCCGAGCAGCCAGAGGAGGAAACAAGATCAATAGCACGAAGCAGTTGATTAGAGTAACTCAATATTACGAGTCGGGTTTCCAAAGATGCTTTTAGAGCAGCCCCTCTCCGTCCGTCTCTCGTGTGAGCAGACAAAACCCTTCGCACACCATGAACATATGCGTTTACTCCTGAACGTTGACCTCGCTTCGTGCTGCAGTCACATGCACTGAGAGTAACAAGTGTTTAACGCGTTCGCCTCGGAAACATTAAAGTGATAATCCGTTTCAGTTTGAACTGATCTTCTAATAGTTATCCGTCGCAGAGCACAGAGTATGAAGAGGTAAAAGTCTTTGTCCGTGCTAAATCCAACGCCAGACGAGTGTCAGTATTTTATTAATTTTCAGATTTATAAAAGAACATACCACCTGATGGGTGCGTCTAGCGTCCTCTATGCCACTTCTCATTCAGCCTGTTTTGCTCCGCCCACTCTCACCTGCTCCCTCTTGATCTTGCCCAGGTGTCTCCTTTACTTCATCTGTCCCCTTCTATATAGTCTCTCACTTCTCACTCCTTCCTCAGTTGAGCATTGTGTGTTCCTACACCACATCTGGTTAACTTGTGCTTCTCAGAGTCTGAAGCTCTGTTCTTATGTCTTATTTAAAAATAAAAAAAGGGGGGGGGGGGGTTATTTTATTCAAGCTCCTCGTGCTTGTATGCATTCTTGGATCCAGTCTTTTAACCGTGACGTTCGGCATGAACAAACGTAGCAAACGGCAAACGAATGTTTTCGTAGCAACAAGGACGTTGTTCGGTTGTGAAAACAGCAACAAACTAACTTGTATGGGCAGCCATTAGCCTGGCCTGGATGAAGACTTTCGTCCTCCAAACTCTGTGCTGAAGAGACTGAAGTCACGGCTGATACTATTGATAACTATAAGATGGAACACAATTTCAAAGATGATTGGACTATCCCTTTAAGATTTCCTCATTAACTGTCATATTTCATCCCTCATCCTTTGTGGGTCTGTAGGATTCAAGGATTCAAGGCTCTTTATTTTCATTCGCATCGCATATGGTACATGAGATGGAACAAAATTGTGTACACAGGGTCCCAGCTACATCCAACAACAGGAAGAATATAAATTGTAAAACAAACAATAATAAGGATCTAAGATGTAAACTAAGAAATACACTAAACTAAGAATACAATACTGAGTATTAGGGATGCACGATATTATCGGCATGGTATCGTATCGGTCGATATTAGCGTTAAAGTTAAATATCGGACATCGGCCATTCCATCAAAATATCTCACCAATATAAAATACGTTGTTTTTGTATGACAACCCAGTGGCAAGGATGTCTGCAGCGCCGGCACAACCTGATGACGTCACGCGTGCCTACCTGATCTGATCCTGGCGGAGAGGAAAATTCAAAATGTCGGCGGTGTGTACGTTTTTTTTTTGTTTGTTGAGGATGTTGGATTCCGATGATTTATGGACTACGTTGAGCTTCGCTACATCGTCCACAGTCAGAGATATTTTTCCGACGCAGCCTTACCCGAGTTACAAGCCGTCATTTCCGATGTCATTGAGAAGCTAACAGCCGATAGCACTTGTGGGAGTTTTACCTCAGACATTTGGACGTCGTGTTAGCCCCTTTAGCATGATCAGTCTTACGGCACAATGGATAGACAAAAACTTTGAATTTAAAAAGTGTGTCCTTCATGCACAGGAGTGCAGAGGATCCAACACTGCAGCTAGGAACCTGGAACAAGCCTCCACAAGTGAGACAGCATCGCAGGTGACTAATGCTAATAAATATTTAACACTTTTCATTTAATATAAGTTAAAGTGCTCTGAATATCACATGGCTGTTACTGAACATATGTCACCAGCTCTTACAGCTGTTGCACATTTTTTGTAGCAAATAAGCCTAAATAAGAGAGAGGGCTATGTTCTGACAAAGGAAAGGATATTAAAAATACTGCATTGGTTATCGGCCAAGTAAGTTTTAATATATCAGCATATCGGATATCGGCCAAAAATCCAATATCGTGCATTCCTACTGAGTATGTATGTGTAGTATGTAAAATACTGTAGCATGTCCCTCATATGACCAGGCTCCCTTCAGTCTTTATTTACACACTGACTTACTAAAGAGAGGAGGCTTTACGCAGTAAGTAATTAATTTTTGACTAATGATGTGCCATTTGCTTGACAACAGTAATTACATCTTAATGAGTGAGAAGCTTAGTGTCAAATGATAGAGATGCAGCTGGATTGCTGCTAAATAGCTTTTAAGCCTGTAGAAAAGCCAAAATGACAACATGTGGGGGCTAAATACACATTTTCATCCCCCAGTGTTAACCTGTGGATTGTGATTTATGTGGTGGCCAAGGGGTTAAGTATGTTATTAAAGACGGAAACAAACGAGCAGGAAAAGTAAGTCGCGAAAGAAGTGCTTCCTTTATGCTACATTAAAATGATCACATTAGTAGGTTGGTTTTTTTTTTGGCCTGGTTTTCTTCTAAAATGAAACATCCACTCAGCAGCTACGCAAATGGCCTCCAGTCCCCCCCCCCAGAAACTGGCGGATGCATTCCAGGAGACGCATGAATGGGATTTGTTGTTGTGATGGAACGAGGCGGGCAGGCAGGAAGCGGCCAGATTTGGAAAGACTGTCGCCATGGAAACCACTCAAAGAGGCCGAAAGCAGCTGTAGACTGTCAGCTGATTACCCATTGGGCGAAGGCTTTCGAGCGTGATTTTTATTTATTTATTTCCTTCCAGTTTCAGTGCACAGAAAAGCCTCTCGGGATGCAGAAATCGCCTCCGCCATTTTGTATCCAGAGAGTGCACGTGGGCGTGAAGCTGCACTCGCTCACCTTACGCAGAAAATCGCCTCTGAAAGGAATGACACATCGCTGCAGAGCGCACCATGAAGCCATTTGGAAAAGAAAGAAGCTGTTATTTTGTGGTTTTGACTATTAGACACAGTAGGAAGTGTGAAGACATACATTTTTGGCTTTCAGTTTCTACACCGCCACTGGGAAAAAATGGGCCCCTCCTCATGTTGCACTCCACGCTAATGCATTCAGCATGTCAACATGTCGAGTCACGTGTCGCCTGTATGTGCCTCAGCCAAAACAGGCCGCTGTCTGTGTGAGCTCAGGGTGAAATGGACCTGTTTGAGCAGATAATGCAGCCCAGCACGTCAAACAGAACAATGAGATCTTTTCTGGTCCGGAAGAAAGTGGGTAACCCAATCTGTGGCTGAAATGGAGCGAGATAAAGAGCCGTGCATCAATACTGAGGCTAGCCTGCGAGACAACGCTGGGTGTGGGTCACTGCTTTGGTTTCCAGGTTCTTGTTTTTTTGTGCAAGTCATGAATGACTTCCTGGCGCTGTGCGATACGAGCTCCACGTATCGTCAGGAAATTTAGGAGCGAAACTTCACGGCGCACGAGGGTTGTCATTCTTAGAGCAGTAATGTCGCACTGAGCATCTTTCGAGTTTCTTAAACCCAGCTATCACTTGAGGTGAGGCATTTTGACCTGAGAGAAGCGAAAGGCTTGTCTGGTTGTTGGGTGGGTGCGTGCACGTTCGCAACACAACTGATCCGGCTCACTTTACCTCATTCGGCCGGTAATCGTGAGAAAGAATGCGGTCCCGCCACTGTACTTGTTTTGCTTTGTGTCGGAGGTGTGGCCGGGTCGCCGTGTGAAGTGCTGCCCCAGGGCTTCTCGTGACGGTCGTGCCTCCCAGGTGTCACCTTTCTGGATCAGCGTGTTCAAACTGTAATGGGTAAAGACTCTAAACAAACTGGAGCTGGAGTGACTTCATTCGCCTGGGGAGGTTCACAGCGTTACAGCTGAGGTTTCACTTTACGTTCGTCATTGTGCTCGGGAAACTATAATTAGTTTAGCAGAAAGATTTGGGCGGTTGGACAAGACTTGGATTGAGCTGCTTTGTTTTTGTCGAGAACAAAAGCTGTAAGAATTTAATTAAATTAAACCCTATTGGAAAATAGTATATAATTCTATACATAACGTCCAATGGATGTATTTTGAAACGTTATGAACAAATGCTACGTAACTTGTGCTAAAGAGCTCTTTAAATGGTGCAATATGCAGCTCTTTCAGCAGAAATACAGCCCCAGACTGCACCGGAAGTGCTACAGCTAGCTGCTGCTGCTGCTTTCTGCACTTGCAGATCCCCCCCCTAAAATTATATGTAAATAACCACATAATGTGAAACGCATGGTTTGAATGAAAAAGAGATTAATTCTGACTACGCTGACAAGCTAACGGCTAGTTTGAACGCAGCTGGAACAAATGTGGATTAGTGCCATCTTAAAACAGCTCCAGCCTCATGAGAACTTTATTTTACAAACCTTCCCTGAGAAGCTTGCATAGCTGCCCACTGCTCCACCTGGGTGTATCCCATGTGCGATGGGTTAAACGCAGAGTATGGGAACATACAATGATGACAATCTCAGAACTCCCTTTCCCTTCCAACCACTGTTAGTTTTACAATAACTGTTACTTTGGATAAAATATTGTGATATTCCTTCAGGAAGTGCCTCGGGATGTGCAGGAAGCTAGATGTGGCGCAGCTAGTAGCTGCTTTCACTAATTTTGCCACAGAACTCTGTAATTAACTATGTTTTATATAAATAATGAGTAAATGTTTATAAAACAACATCAACATATGCTGCTATGAAAGTTTGGAAATTGGAATTAATTTAAAATGGCAGCAAACTTTGGTTTGTTAGTTTTTAGCTACATATTTCCTTAGCTTATAGCTACTGTGTTGCTACATTTAGCTTTCAGCTATTTTGTCCAATGTAGTTTTTAGCCAGATTCGCTTAGCTTATAGCCAACATGTTCCTATTTAGCTTTTAGCTATTTTGGGCATTGTAGTAGCCACAGATTTGCGTAGCTTATAGCTATTGTGTTGCTACATGTAGTTTTTAGCCATAAATTTGCTTAGCTTATAGCTACTGTGTTGCTACATTTAGCTTTTAGCTATTTTGGCCAATGTAGTTTTTAGCCACAGATTTGCTACATTTAGCTTTTAGTTATTTTGTCCAATGTAGTTTTTAGCCACAGATTTGCTTAGCTTATAGTTACTGTGTTGCTACATTTAGCTTGTAGCTATTTTGTCCAATGTAGTTTTTAGTCACAGATTTGCT
>NC_056498.1:49310939-49323032 GCF_014905685.2 Nematolebias whitei
TAGCTTTTAGCTACTGTCTCTCAGTTCTCGAGTTGTTTACTTATTTGTTTACATTTTGTTTTCCTGCTCTCTTAGACGAAGCCTTGAAAAAATCTTGAAATCAAAACGTTCTTTTGCACGTTATGTTTTTAGCCGTTTCTTCTGTTCTCCAAATAAAAAAAATCTCCCCTGAAGGGTAAATACAGGCCACTTGGCTCGTGTTTGGTGCGGCTCCGCCACATTTGAGGCCATTTAAAGCCATGTTTCCCCACCGTCAGCAGCTGCTTTCCATCTAACTGCATATTCCTTGTCTACTCCCCCACCACTCTCCTCAGTGCCTTCGCCTCCCTCCTCCTCCATCCCTTCTTTCTTCACGTCAAACTTGGCAGGAAAGTTTACACTCCGATTTTCAAAGCCGCCCTGTTCTCTGTCAAATGTTGCGTGGCAACATCAAACGCTCGGCCGGACAGAGCCTTCCTGGGATTCCAGCGTGGTGGGCGGATAATTGGAGGCAGGCCTCAGCGGGTCTGGCAGATGTGTGATGAGTTTTTACTGGAGTGCTTTTTTTTTTTTGGAGTGGTGAGTGTGTGTTAGAGAGAAAGGGGGGGTGAGAAAAGGGATTTAGAGGGAAAACATAAATGCTTTCTTTGTTGTCATCTCTGCTCCATCTCAAAAAGCTGGCCACAGGGGTGTGTTTTAGGCCGAGCGAGAGTTGATTGTGGCTGTAAACATTACATACAGACACAATATCTGAACCCAACATGTGGAATTTGATGGCTTAGGTCTGACTCAGAAAGCTTTAATCCACATGTGCTATCCTTTTTTCCCCCTGGAAGTTGTGTTTTTCTGTTACTTTTGAGAGAAACACCCAGATAATTGCTGCTCTCTCATGTCTGTGGGTTTGGACCGCAGCTTTGGACCTGGGTCACTGCAGTCGCTGTCAGACGTTTTGTGATTACAAAGACATCCTGGAATCCTTTTCCCTCCGCCCTCGCTTCCCACTGTAAAAGCAGGAATGCAGGACTCTGGCTCCTAGTTTTCTTGTCCATCCATCACTGAGCAAGCATAACAGAGGGCCCAAGCAGTCCCCCCAGAGCCAAGGGTGGGCTTCCATTGAAAGTGCAAGAGGCCAGGGTTCTGTGGAAGGGTGAGGAAAGACAGGATGGGTGTGTGTTTGGGGCTATTGGGCTTGGGAAATTGTTATAAAAAAGAAGGGAAGTGGGGGGAAAGACTTGCAGACAGAAGAAAAAAGAATGAAACACAGCCCTCCCATGTTTTTGCTAAGCCCCCTGGGTTCATGCAGACAGTATTAGATTTAGTTTTTTTTTTTTTTGCACAGGAAGGCGGTGCAGATGTTCCCAAGCGCAGGCCTGCGGTCTCCATGTTTTTCTTTTTCTGGTCTGTTCCTGGCGCTCCAGCATTGCCAAGGTGCTCCCTTACTCGGTGCTAGCGTTTTTGTTTTTCCTGAGACTGGGGCTCCAAGAGGAGGGTCATCTCCAGGCCAGCTCCAAATGAGAAATAGTTGGCCGGCTGCCCTGGCGGCCACTCAAATCCGCCCTTTTGAAAAGATTACTGTGCTGCTGCTGTTGCCGCTGCCTCCTGTGGGGCATGCCAGATCGGCTGAGGGGAGAGGAATGTGCAGGAGGGCCTGAAAGGAGCGAGAGGGAGGGTAGAAGGGGGCCCATATTTCATTTGACCTCTTTCAGAAAGTTTTCCTAAATACTTTTCTTCTCCCTCCCTTCTTCAAACAGTTCAATTTCTGCAGCACAGAACAGGCCGTGAACTGTTCCCAAATAAAACCTGACAGGGTTTTTGTTCCTTCCACTCGGAGCCATGTGACACAGATCAGTTCAGCCGCCTCCCTCCCCCTGCTTGTCTTTAGCTCCTTGTTTCTGTTTCTTAGGGACCCGTGATGAATGATCGATTGATGGCGTTAAGGCTCGCTCTGGGACCGCCGCAGGCTATCTCTGCTAAGCTGCTTTGGCCGACGGGCTGCTGACTGTGGAGACTCCAAAGCCGGAGCAATAAAAGTTGATTTGTGGGGGTATTGTGAGAAGCCCCAGACACTTAGGAAAGGTGTGCAAGTCTCTTCTGGCCTGTCACAATCAATACTGCCCCACCACCACTGGGCCTCCCTGTCTCTGCTGTATTTACTCTTAAATAATGCATCACATTCACACAAATACCCTTCCATTCACATCGGGGATGGAAACCATTAGCCAACGTGGAACAATGGAGTACAGCTGCTGCACCCTCTCTCCTTTTATACAACCAGCAGACTGGGCATTTTCCATCTCCCAAAACCGTGGTCTTCAATTAAAAGTCAGCAACGTCCGCCAATACAAAGATTTCTCTAGCAATGACTTAGAATATATGTGTAAATATACTTATATAAAAAAGATTTTTCTGTGACAGCCATGCTAGTTTTCTTCACTCAGTATGTTTGTCCAGGTCTGTGCCTCTTCATGGGCAGAGTGAAGCTGAGAAAAGTTTATTTCCATACATTTTGAATGAAAAGTGAAATACTGTAAATACTAAAATAGCTGTGCTGCCTAAACTGAACTACTGTAAATTGTAGAAAGGCGGCACAATTTAAAATAAATTACCGTAACCGCTAATAAAGCTGCACCACGTAACATGAAAAACTGTAAGTTGGAGAAAAGATGCACCACCCCTAAAGCGATTTAGCATTTTAACTTTTTTTAGCTTTAACTTTAATGATTTAACACAGCTCCGCCACTTCCGGACGGAGAGCGGAGATGGTAGACGCTCAGCTCAGACTCCAAACTGCGACAACCGCTTGCAGTACAAACGTAGTGCTAAGCTAACCAACCCCCGCCCCCTTCAACAACTGTTGGCACTAACGTTGCATTAAGCTAACCAACCCCTGCCCTGTCGACAACTACCAGCACTAACGTAGCGCTACGCTAACCACCCCCACCCCCGTCGACAAACGCCAAAGAGACAAGCGCCCTCCCAAGGCAAGTAACCTAGGGGAAACACTGGTATTGCACGTGAAATGTTCACAGGATTTAATATATACATATATAATTCTATTTTTCATTCTACTGAAATTTAATAACTGACCTGGGTCCAGTGAAGTCTATGGTCCAGAACTGGACCATGACCTACCAGTTGAGAACCTCTGTCCTAAATGCTCATGCAGAGCATCGCTTTAATGCTGCCTGACCTGAATGAACATTCTCAACATCCAATCCTTTCAGGGTCACATTACACACCCGCCTAGCTCGGATTATCTTCTGGAAAGAACGATAACGATCTGAGGAACAAGGACGTTGAAAGGCTCCACCTGAGCGAGGTGGTCTGAACCGGACATGTTTGGCCTTTTCTGACGACATATCTACGTGTTACACGTGTCTCTTCGTGTTTTTATGAAAACGGGGTTACCACAGCAGACACAATGATGTTAGCAAGCCGTCAAGCACAAGGAAGCACTTTCCTTCTTTGTTTACGGCTTTCATAACGGTCTTGTTACTGGGAACTTTGATAAATGCTGAGTAATTACATCACTCTTTCACCAGAAGAATGTTGGAGCCTCCCCAGAGATCATTAGCTGCAGACGGGTTAGGAGCGATGAGGCCTCGGTGGGTGGCCCTTATCTCAAAAGAGGAAACAGGGCCAGACCCATAAACATCCCACTGAACGCTGAGGAAGCACCCGTGTGTGCAGACCACACCCAAACTTGCTGTAACTCCTGGACTAGAAAACAAACAAGGAGCTAAACTCAACAACCCAGCTCCGTTTAATTTGCGAGACCGTTCCAGTAAACATCTCTTGCGCTTGAAGGCGCAGTCAAATCCTCGCTATCGGCGGGTCCGCTCCACGCCGTGTGCTCCTGAGTCACAGCGTCTGCTTAGCAACATGCACGTCGGGGAGAGCGGGACACAGCGATGTGATTGGGGGAGACCAGAACCCTTGGGACAGCGAGCACTAATTGCAAAGCTGTTTTTTTTAACAGATGTAATACGGCAGTCGCCGAAAAAGAGGTTGCATAACGGGATTTTATAGCAGATTCCTCCTCTTCCTCCTCAGTGGCTCTCCATCCATTTTCATCTTTATGTGCACTGCCCCCCCCCCCCCCGCCCCGCTCTTCCTAGCAACTCCATCTCTGTCCTTCAATAAAAAGCCTGATGCTATTTTAAAGCAGACAGCAAGGGAAGGAAAGTGCTTTTTTCCTCGTGTTTTTACAGCAAGTTCGGCTCTTTTTATTCGGGACACAAAACCCTTTGTTGGTTTGTTTGGAGGCAGCGCTGTTGACCCGGCTGGGCTCCTGACAAAGAGCCCAGCCTTTGTGCTGGAAAGCTGGAAGAGCAGTTTCCATATTGGGACAATATGCACCCTGACCCCTGACCCTTGCTCAGAGGCCTGGGGAGGGAGGAGGGCGTGTATGTGAGCGAGAACACTCAAGAACCCAGAAACACAAAACAAACTGGCCTGTACACATCTGAAAACAAAACAAAAAAAAAAACGAGCAGAGAGCGTGTTGGCACAAGCAGCCGACACATGCACACCAACTGTTACTTTTCCTTCATCAACCCTCCGGGCCAAAAATTACACATGCAAGCGTTTTGCTGTCTGACAGGGGTAGGGCAGACTTGGCTGGGGGAGCGCACACACACAGGCTGGTGATCTCACTGCGTAAGAGAAACGAAGTATTTGTTGCCACAGGGCCAAGATTGCAGGGAGTGGTGGGGTAAGCTGTGCTTTGTGGGTGAGGGGAGTGAAATTAGCTGCTGTGGCTTTATTCAGCGCGGGTTCCACATCGATCCACGAAAACACAAGGAAAAGTTACGCAACGTAATGGTTGCTCAACTCCAATTACAGGCTTTGGTGTAAACAGAGAGGGAAAAAACAGAAAGTTACAAAGGAAACTGGTCTGTGAAGGGATGGGTGTCACCTGCCGCCATTGTTTTAAACAAAGAACTTGTGTAACCTGTCGGAGTAATGATGATGGTGAAGACTCTCAGCTAAGCTACGAGCTAAGTTAACAGGCCGACCTCGGGGGAAAAAAAACTCCGTCTTGTCGAAGCTCCAAAAATTCACAGTTGAAACTCGTGCCTTCATGAAAAAGTTTTTCCCTGCAAAAAGAAGCTGAGAACTTGTTAAAGAACTCAAACCACAGAGTGTCCGCCATTTTGAGAACCAAAGAGAGACAGCCCATGTCACGTCAAGGGGCCTCCCTCCCATTTTCTTAAAGAGACACGCTGCTCACTCCCTCACTATCCATCCTTGGGTTCAAACAGTCTTATACTGTCATCTGGTGGTCGAAAAAGGTACTACACTCAAAACAAATGAACAAACATTTCTTCTTAAATTTGACAATAATTACCAATTATTGTCCAAATTTCAAACAATATTATCGTTTATCGCAATAATTTCTGAGACAATTAATCGACTAGCAAAATTTGTCATCGTGACAGGCCTAGCAGTAGATGAGCATCCAGTCATTACTAACAGCTTAGTTCAAGTATGCTCATGAGATATTTTACTAACAGACACAAAGAAACACACACACACAAAGGGACAATTACACTTTTACTTTTCAAGGTGGCAGGCAATAAATAATAAATTTACTGTAAAATAAATGTATATAAAAAAATCTGTTCAGTTCCTTCTACATATCAAAGAGCACGCTCTCGTGCACTCTCTCCATGTTTGGATGAATGCATCTGCCGTGCACGATAACTCTCAGGGTGACGTCCAGCGTGCAGAGCATGTTTTGACGTTTGTGTGCTTGGCCGGTCGGGGTGATATCAGGACAGTCCAGAAATAGAAATGTTTCATGAAAACATCAGAGTGAGGAATCGTTTCACTGTAAAGACTAGTTTCATAACCCCCCCGGAGCGACCGAGGCTTGTCTGGCCCAATTCACTTCTGCAGCTCCAACGCATTTAACCCGGTGTCAGCTCTGACTCGCCCTGCTCCCGTACCCCGGCCTTTCCTCCTGTCAGGTCGTGTTTGTTACGAAAGACTTGATCCTACGCTTTTATTTTGTGCATATATCTGGGACGTGCAGCTAACATAAGATGGCTGCTGAATGATTTACAGTAAAGCAATAATCTGCTCGGTCAGAAGAAAAAAAAAAAAAAGAGCCCAGACGCGAGTAAACAGGGTGTGGCTTTGTCGGGATGATTTCAGAAACATTCATTTCCTTAACCAAACAAACTCTTATGAGTCATTTTTAAAGGTTGTATGCAACAGCAACAGCAGCCAAGTCTCCCAGCCTGTATGTGGCAAGTTGCTGCAGATTAAACTCGTCAGGATCCAGGGCATAATGTTTATGTAAGAGGTTGAATGCAGGCAGCGGGTTTTGTTCTGCTCAGCATTAGTCATGGGTCCAACTCTTTCAAACCAAGCATCCATTAAACAGACATATACACAAAATGACCTTTGGCCATGACGCACTGCTGCTGCAATGATAACAAACACTGTGGGAAAAACGCTCCAAAGTCTGGTGCAAGTATTATTCTGAAATAAAACATAAATAGAAATCTTCAAAAAGAAGCTGATATATCTTTGACTTGCGTCACCTAAATTTGACTACATTCTTAAATAGGTTTTGACTGAATTCTTCCTAAGATTGTTCCTGATATACTGTTGTGTTCCCCATTGCGGAGCGAAACGGGTGAATTGGGAATACTCGCCGTTCGTCTGTCCATGCACATTGCGAGGACAGTACCTGGAAAAACCAGTGTGGAACCGACTTCCATTTTGGTGTATGGCTGCATTTAAGTTCACGAAATGTTCCATTCTAAATTTGGATTGCCAAGTCAAACTCAGATGGCCACCCCACATATGTATTTATATATCTATATAGATATATGTAGATAGATAGATAGATAGTTTTATATATATATATAGATATACGTGTTTGTGTGTTTAAATTGGCCACCCCCGATCATTTGAGGAAACTATGCTCTCCATTGGGCAGCACGGTGGCGCAACTGGTAGAGCTGCTGCCTCTCAGCGAGCAGGTCCTTGGTTCGAACCCCGGTCCAGGGGCCTTCTGGGTGGAGTTTGCATGTTCTCTCTGTGCATGCGTGGGTTTTCTCCGGGTACTCCAGTTTCCTCCCACAGACCAAAAACATGCATGTTAAGCTGATTGGTAACTCTAAATTGTCCCTAGGTGTGAGTGAGAGAGTGAATGGTTGTTTGTCTCGTTTGTCTCTATGTGTCCCTGTGATGGACTTGCGACCTGTCCAGGGTGTACCCCGCCCCTCGCACAGTGATTGTTGGACATGGGCACCAGCGACCCCCGTGACCCAAAATGGAATAAGCGGGTAAAGATAATGGATGGATGGATGGATGGATGCTCTCCACTTTTTATATTGCTTAAAAGTATAGTTTTCTCTAACAATTGGAGTGGTCGAAGATTAATCTATGGTGGCCACCAATGGCCACCCTCTGACTCCACCATTGTACCTGGTGGTGGATAAAATTGCTCCCTTCACTCACCAGGATCACCAAGACTCTGTGTCACCTCAGACAAAAAAAACTCCCTCTGTTCTTCTCCACAGTGTAACTCCTACCCACGTTACACTAAATATTAAGGTTTACTTGCATTCTCTGTTCCAGTCCAGAAAAACACTCATCTCAAAAACTACATTCGCTTTTCAAATCCTTTAGTGACGGGGGACATCAGCGTACCGCTTGTTGTTAACTACTTACCAGTGGTCCATTTTTATAGGTATTCATATTATTCTATGCTGCTAACAATAACAGTGTCTATAACACTTAAAAAGAAAGTTTATTGTTGTCTGTCTAAAACAGGTCTCTCTTGAAAATGAGTCCTCGTGACTCAAGGAGACTAACCTGTATAAATAAATAAATGAAAATAAAAACACACTTCACCATTGAACAAAGAAATGCTGCCACGTCTACCAACATTAATGAACAGATACACCATATTTACCGGCTCTCATCTGTATATATGCAAATCCAAACCTCCAACGCAGGAACACAAAAGTCTAATACCGAGTCTAAGACACGCAAAAGATCACAACAAATAAATGAGAAATTTTTTTCCAACGATGGAAAGACAACGTGGCAAAAATAAACAAAAAATAAAATTAATACTCTGGACACTCTATTATCTTTCAATAAATGGTCTTCACCACCAAATAGCCATGCTTGGATAAGTCTTGAATGTTTTTGCTTCCAGCTGTAGTTAAAATATGATGCAAAATGATGAATAAACAAGAGCACTTTATGTCCAGTTTTGGTCTCGTTGGCGCATAAGGATTACATGATTTATGTGCTAGCACAATGCTACAAGCATTAATCACCCCGGAGTTGTTTGTGTTCAATAAGTCTCAGTTGAAATAAACTTAAAGGACACTACAGCTGTAGCATGGTCTCAGTATTTACCATGTTCACAATCAAACTGTGTGTTAGCATGCTAACGTCAACAATCTAAACTGCAGCAGATCATATTCTTGTGCTTACTTATTAAACCAAAGTGACAAGTAGCTAAAATGTGAGCTGATGATGTGTTTTACTGTAAACTGTGATTTATTAAGGAGCGCTTGTTAAAATGTAACCATAACACGTGAGCTGCCCAGTAGAGCCAAAATAAACTCACACAGGATTGCTTGTGTTTGTAAGATCCAGTCCCCCTAAGTAACACATTTCATTGTGCAATGGTTGAATATTTGTTGAGAAATTTCAGTTCACATAATTGCTGTGACCAGAACACATTGTTCCACGCTTGGAATATGACTCATGAAACATGATGGTGAAACATTGTACCGCGGCCAGCCAAGCACAAAAGAGGCTCACATATTTTATGACACAAATAAACAGTTGTATCTGGAAAAACAGCTTTATTATTGCAGAAACAGTATGTAAACTCTGCAGGGGGGTTCTCTGCTTACCTTGTTTTTATCATACGCATATGAAAAACTATCTCGCACTTAGATCGTGTGCATTCTCAGTAGTTAGCCATAGACTGAGCTGCGAATCACAGGGATTTCCTCGTTTGTACACACAAATCTTAACACAAGACGCCCTTTGTGATTTCAAGTGTCTGTGTGGTCAATCGAACCCACAGCTTGCTAATGCTAAAGCTGAGTAATCCTCAGAGAAAACCCATGTGCTTTGTTCTCTAGAAGTAAATTATAAACTCATTTCCATAAAAGAAAGGCGCTGACTATCAGCTGGCAAATCCGAACCCATCTCCGCTCGTCATTTGCCCACGCCACCAGCCACGGCTTGAACATCGGATCAATGCAGATCCAGATCAATAGGCTTATTAGGGCTGCAGCTGAGTGGTCGACTAAGCCGATTAGCTGAGTCCCTGTCCTCAGGTAGACGAGAAGAACAGAAAAGGTCACCAGTCACAAGGTCATTGTGCTCCCTGGTGGTTGTACATACCACTCAGTATACGTATAATTAATAAATTCACTATTGCTTAATATTAAAAACACATCCTACACTTTGGAGTAATGCTTGTATTACTGCCAGTGCTGATGAAGATGTCACAAACAAATGTAACATAAAAAAATAGCTATTCATGTTCCAAAAGTCTTTAAAATAGCACAAAGTACACAGACAGCAAGAAACAATTAATTTCTTTAAAAAACGGGTCCGAATATATTTATCCTGTTTTTTCTTTAAAGAGTACTCCAGTAGGTTAAATCTTAACCATGGGGGTCAAAGTGCCAAAGTTGGTGCAACACGGGTGGAGATGAGCAACAAAATACCGTCAGTGTTTCCCTAGTTAACTTGTCTTGGCAGGGCGCTCATGTCTTATCGATGGGGTGGGGCTGGAGATGGAGACACGTCAGTGTTAGCCGGGGGGGAAGGGTTGGATGGAAAGGCGGCTCAGCGTGAGGGAAACGGAGCACTACCGCTAGCATTTTAGCTAGCACGTCTGTATTGCATGCCGCTAGCTAGCTTAGCGCTACATCAGTGCCGGCAGATGTCGACTGGTGGGGTTCAGTAGGCAGGGCGCTTAGTTCTGTTGACAGGGCAGGGCGCCCTGCTTGTATAATGGTAGGGGAAACACTGCCCGTGCTCATCCTAGAATACATTGTTGAGCCATGAAGCTTGAACAAATTAACTGTGACTAACAGCTCTCCGGCATGTCGGTCGCTTGATTGCGTCATTTTTAAACACAACAGCAAATCTGTGCTTTTTTGTAATTCTGTCACCGCCTCATCTCTAGGAGTCGCAGTTCGGTGAGAAACCAGCTGCAATGGACTACCTTGTGCAGCTGAAGATGAATGGATTGCTCTCGTCTGTTTTGATACCCGTCTGTGAATTGGACCTCTGCAATAAATTCTAGGGGGAGCATCAATGCTGTGACATCCTTCCTCCCTCTCTTTCCACTCCCATCACCACCCAGCACAAAGGCCACCTTTGACCGAAAGGCCCCGTAACGAGTTGGAGGAGGGAGTGGAGCGGGGAAATATCTGATGAGTAAGAGGCTGAGAACGCCGCGGCACCAACTGTGATAAATGAATGCTGCATCATCATCATATTTTGGCCTTCACCCAAGACTCTGAGATCATCTGCTCTGCTCTCACCTCCTGACTCGGCTCAGATTAATCTAAAACAAGGAAGCATCCCTTAACCCACAGGTTATTTCCTTCCATTGTAGTAAACTCACACTGCTCGTCGCTTTTCGAAGTCATCGAGGTGTGCTGTAGGTGTGCGCTTATTGATCTGGAGCCCCATGTCTCATGTGCTGGCTCAGGGTTTATTTGCAGCCGCTGTTACTGGAAATGGATCCCTGGAGCGATCTGGATTCAGCTGATCCAATTAAACACTGTGAATAATTGATCTGACAGTGAAACCGAGCCCTGTCACATGGGAGAGGTGACATCATCTCGCGGTGGAGCTGAAAACGTACTCTTGTGCAGCTGGACTGCCCCGGGTCGTTTGCTCCACAATCAGTACACTGTATCTGATTACTGTGAAGGACACGGAGCAGGCCGCGAGGACAGAAGGGGAGGTCACAGCGGCATTATAACGATCAACAAAGACAAAACTGAGAGCCCTGGACTCTGGAAGTCCATGAGATAATCACATGTTGCAGTGTTGCAAACCTGAGCCCCCTAATCTGAGAAAAATAAAGTTTCATTTCACAATACAGAAGCTGAGGAAAACAAACAGGTCTTTGTTTTCTTTCTCACAGACTCTGGCTCTCATTTTAGGTCCGTGCGAGCTGGTTTGTGTTACACGCTACAAAGGCTCCTATGAACAACATGCTTGAGCCGATTAGCTTTTTTTTTTTTTGGCCATGAAATGAGGTGCAAATAGGAGCCATCTTTGTCCTTGGCCTTGAAGTAAACTTGGATTGTAATATCTAATGAAACCCCTCCAGAGAGGTCTGTTCCTACTGCTCACTTTCATCAAGACCTGCACAACAAATGAGAAAAGGAGGCTGTTGAACATCCAGCATGTTGTTTGAATTAGTCTCTAACCCCTGGTCAGGAAAGAGAGGAGGTAGTGGTAGAGGTGGGGGGATACTCTGTCTCCTCTCAGTTTCTCATAGGGAGAAGAAAGGGTGTGGGGTCCCTGTTCCAGCTGACTCTCATGTTGCAAACATTTTGCTGGGCTGGCTCTTCTGAGCTGGTTGTATGAACTCAATGGCCCCGCAAAATCATTCAGAGAGCCTCTGTCCACGTGGCCACACTGCTGTCGTGCAGAACTAAGCAAAGTCCTGATTTGCAGACCAGAGCTGTTTCTGTCTAGCTGTAAAGATTTTTATGATCAACATCTAAGCCTGATTCAAATAAAAACATGTTCATTGTAGACATGCGGCCCCATTCTTGTTACGTTGCTCTGCATGTCTGGTTCCCAAGGACAAGCCGTGACTCTTCTGTCTGAGATAAGCTTTAAATACGACAAAAAGCCCAACACTAGCTTAGAATATATTTCTATGGTTCACTTTAAAACCCTATTAACCAACTTAAACACACCTCATTTCAGACATTCCTTACAGCAGAATGCTTCTTCTATTTAGGAATATTACTTACTGATACTAAAACCCAGACAAGGAACCAGATAAATAATTTTCTGGCATCTAGCCTGCTCCTGCTAAAGCAGACTTTCATTAGTCTCTTGCCCATCACAAAGTTTATCTGGCAC
>NC_056498.1:49323042-49328491 GCF_014905685.2 Nematolebias whitei
CATAACACTTTGAGCTAGCTGCAACACTTTGAGCTAGTCATAGCACATTGAGCTAGCTGTAGCACAATGAGCTAGTCATAGCACATTGAGCTAGTTATAGCACTTTGAGCTAGTCATAGCACTTTGAGCTAGCTGTAGCACAATGAGCTAGTCATAGCACTTTGAGCTAGCTGCAGCACAATGAGCTAGCTGTATCACTTAGAGCTAACTGTAACACTTTGAGCTAGTTGTAATGCATTGAATTAGCTGTAGTATTTTGAAATAGCTGTAGTGCAATAAGCTAGCTCTAGCACTTTGAGCTAGTTGTAGCACTTTGAGCTAGCCTTAGCACTTTGAGTTGGTTATAGCACTTTGAGCTAGTTACAGCACCTTGAGCTAGTTATAGCACTTTGAGCTAGTTACAGCACCTTGAGCTAGTTATAGCACTTTGAGCTAGTCATAGCACTTTCAGCTATCTGTAGCACTTAGAGCAAGCTGTAGCACATTGACTCGGCATTGGCTCTAAGCTGTATCATTTAGAGCTAGCTGTAGCACTTTGAAATAGCTGTAGCGCAAGGAGCTAGCTCTAGCACTTTGAGCTACCTTTAGTACATTGAGCTAGTTGTAAAACTGCACATCTGTTGGTAGCGTGTAATGCTACCATTATAGCTACCCATGGCAGCATGTAAAAGAAAGCACACTGAGCTAGGTGTAAGACATTTCAACACTTTTAGCCAAATTTTCATACTTCTGCAGAATAATTTTGCAAAGTGAAACCGATAATAGGCTAAAGGTTTTGAAAATAATGAGAATGAATGTCAAATTGTTTTTTTATTGAGTTGTTTTAAGACCGCATCGATCCACTGTGGTCTTGGCAGTTTTTACGTCTAGCTGTTAGCTCAAAGAACTAAGCTTTTTAACTGTCACTGACGCTTTGAAAATTACATTTTAATTTGATTTTATTTGTTTTTCATTGCTTCTGTGATTTCGTTAATATTAATTTTGTGATATTTAAGGTCAAAAATGTATGGACTGAAATTGTAGTAGCAGAAACCAGAGAAATTTTACTATGGTATGTTAACACGTTACCAATGAAACACAATTAGTATTTTCCATTCCCCAATTCTCAATATTATTATTTTTTTTTTTTTTTAATGAAGCATTTCAAACATATAATTTCCAAACAAATCACTCCATGTGCTTCTAATCTATATAGTGAGGTGCTCTTAAAGGCTTTGAGAATAGTATACTATGACACCAAAATAATATCATTTAAAATGACTAATTCAGTCGTTTTTATGCACTTTTGGTTCAGCAGTTTCAGTGAAGATAAGCTTTTCCACATAAAGAAGAAATTGGTAAACGCAAACGCTGCATGGCTGCTCATCTGCCCACGAATCAACCCATTTGAACCCGAGATCCTGGACAATGAGGAGAACTGTTTGAGTTAATTGGACGGGAATGCTGCCGGCTCCACCCATTACCTTTGTTTTCTCTATCATCAACGGTGTGTCTGGTTGGAATTTTTCTCTCATCTGTCAAATCTGAGAACAGCGAAGACCCGTCGGAATGAAATCTCTCAAGCGGCACGCTGACTTGAGATCGACCTCCTGAAAGAAGGTCATACGCTGTTGCCATAGTGACAGGGAACACCAGCAGTATGTTAAGAAGTTATAGCCAGGAGGGGCGTCTGGGCCATTTAAACTGAATCTGTGGCTAAGGAGTTTTGTAGGTGGCTGAGGATGTGCATTGAATATTAAAAGTATTCCCACTAAATGAAGTCAGAGTAGCTGCGCCTTTTATTCGTTACACCACTCTGATGTTCTATATCCATTAACATCTGTTAATGCTCAATACGCACCATGACACATCCGGCTCTCTGGACAAACGGGGGTATTTTTAGACATGTACTCATTAGTGCTGAGAGATCATTTGTAATGAAGGACGGGAGGGGAGAAGGAGGCCAGGATCTCAGCGAGAGACAGCGTGTCCATATTCAAATACCTGAGGAACGAGTGGATTTAACCGGGAGTGAAAAGGGTCGAAGGTGAGGCGTGAGGAGCGGGCCAGTGGAGGAGTCTGAGGACAGCAGTGCAATAAAGAAGTCAGGACAAGGGCAAGAAAATTATGCAGCACATTATGCAGTGTGCTTCAGGCTCTAATTTTAAAATATAGACAACACATGTAACCTCTGACTAATTACATATGCTAATAGCATCATTCTGCTCTCAGGACTGAATCTATTGTTCCCACTAGGATCAACATTCCTGAAGTTATTCAGCCATAATTCACAAAAAGCTCGTCAGTTCTATTAGCAGAGCCGCTATCTCTCAGGATCATGTGTGTTATCGATCTGACTGAGGACTAATCCATTACTCTTCTCTGAAATTTATATATGTATATTTATATCCTGGAGTCCACATGTTCCATATTTCCTGTTTGGATCAGACGATGGGGTATTGAATTGTGGAAGGGTTATCTGTTTTTCTATAATGGCATTCTGATTTAATTTGCTGCAGCAGGGAAAGTGCCTTCTCTTTCTCCAGGTGGAGGTTAGATTGGATAAGAATATAGTGCAGTTGTCTTACAAAGAGGGCACAAATGCAGATTGCACAGCAGACAAGGTTTTTCCACTTCCCTCCTCTCATAAGTCCCAGGATGTAGGCTGATACAACAGTGCACCCTGATGGACATGTTGAGGTTTGTTTCAGGAACAGGGCTAAATACAAGAGTTTCAGAATAAAATGTTTATATAATGCAACTAGCATAGCAACCTCAACTCAATATATAAATATATAAATATATATATATATATATATATATATATATATATATATATATATATATATATATATATATATGTTTTTTTAATTACAAGGTACTGCACTGGATGACAAGTATTCACAAAAATAATCTAGTCAAGCTAAAACATGCAGTCCCAAACTTTAAATCTGATTTTGTGTTAGCTGGCCGTGTCAGCAGGCAAATTGTATCACAACAAAAAAACAAACAAACTATGAAATGATTGGGGGGACTTATCTTTTGAGCTTTCTGTTTACCAGTCGGTCTATGTTATACCCTTACAAACTGTGAGCAGTGACTGAAATAACGAGATCGGGGATACAGGCGGTCAAAATGAGTATTCTCTGCAGGCAGATGGACTCTCCCTTAGAGATAGGGAGAGAAGTTCAGTTATCCAGGACAGACTTGGAGTAAAGCCGCTGCTCCTCCGTATCAAGAAAAAACAGTTGAGGTGGTTTGAGCATCTGGGAAGGATGCCCTCAGGACGCCTCCACATAGAGGTGTTCTGGGCATGTCCAACTGGGAGGAAACCCCATGGAAGATCCAGGAAACTGGAATATTTAAGCTGCATTGCCATTGATAAGTGTGACCCCACTCGGCTCTTGTCTTATCGGTTCTTCTCAGGTGTAGGTGATTTACCACTGTGACCTGTGTCCCTGTTTTGTGGGTGAGATCGTAACTGGTCTGTTCGAGATACTCCGCCCGTTGTGGTCCTTAATCACTCTATAATCTGATTTCAGTTTCTTTAGCGTATCTTGATAATGCTTACTGTATATGTCCGGGTGTAGCCATTCTGTGCCATCATCTCCCATTTTTCTCTGTAATGCACTCATTTCTTCTGGCGCCATCCGTCAACACGAGGACGTGGCGGTTCAGATCTAGTTTTCAGTTTTGCTGGGCGAGTCATCCAGTGACATAGCTCCCCTGGCTAATCAAAGGATGCCGTCTGCTTATGTCAAAATTTATACCTCTGAGCAGCCCACTGGAAACCTCAAACAAGATGGTCTCATAAACCAGGCTGAGTGGGGTGGGTACTGACAGTGGGCAGGCCTTTAACTGGTGCGGTGTGGTGCAGAACCGATGAGAGTTGAGACAGTGGCAAAGCACCATAAGTCACTCAGATGGCCTGGAGTCCTCCCAGAAGAGCTGGAAGAGGTGACGGATGGACAGACGGACGGATGGATGGAACTACCCTGTGTTTCCCCTTCCATTATACAACCTACCGAACCAAACTCCCACACCCCACCCCCTCCACCCCGGCAACAACTGTCGGCACTGACATAGCACTAAACTAGCAGCCCGCAATACAGATGCACTAGCGGTAGTGCTCCGTCTCCACCAACCCACCCTCCTCCCACTCGAAAACTGTGGGTACAAACAGCGCACAACAAAGACGTGTCTCTGTCTACACCACACCCTCACCCCCATAGACAAAAATCATGGAAGATATGAGCACCCTGCCAAGACAAGGAAATTAGGAAAAACACTGACCACCACACTGGATTTTAGCAGTGATAAATTTGACTTATAGTAATTTTTGTGATGGCTAATGTCAAATAGCAGCTATTTTGAATTGGGTTGACTCAAAGTTATCCACTTGTAAACATAATTAAGTTAATCAAAATCCATCCAGTGGTTCATGTGATATTTTACTAAAAGTCAAACAGGGTTGACTCCAATAGGTACTGCTAAAGTTTTAAACAAATACATGTGCAAATAGCAGCACTTACCTGTGAATGACCGTCAGCTACCACCACATGTAAATTTAGCAAAACATCTGTGAAATTGACTGAAATGTAGCTATTTTCTTATCATTTTCTTCAGTTTAACAGGTAAAGAGTTAAAACTTGGTGTAGTAGTACCTGAGACTAAAACTCTGGTGTCCATGAAGGAATGCTAAACCTTTAATTTCACATTATGTTGTTTTGTTTTGTTTTGTTTCCAGACTTTCATCCCTATAATGACCCAATGCAACATTATATCAGGGGAAACCAGCTGATAAAGCCTTGAGACGCAGGATGATGCAGACAAGCAGATAGTGACTATGATTCAGACCATGGGGTGTTGATTTTCTGGGAACGTGGTTCCGGAGGCTGGATGTAAGAAGACAGATGGCAACATGGTGAGCCGATTCTCCCGCGAGGCGTCACATGCAACACGAAATCCATTTATGAGACGGCTCTCCGGGTGCAACGCAACTAATTTAGGTCTGATGAAGAGCACAGGAGCTGATCACCAGCGAGGGGGACTCCTAGCCATCTCTAAAAAGATTTTTGAGAAGGCCAGATGTGCTGTGCGATGAAATTGATTCAACTGTGTACAGCCACCCTGGGGATTTTTAAAGGACATTTTATCTCATTACATCTAGTGTATATAGAGCTTTATACACAGGATGAGTTGCACTGAGTGTGCATCAGCAGCATCAATACAAGCTTCAACAAAGAACTGCACATTCACCCTCTCAACCAGACATCTAGTCATGATTTCATGAAATAAACATTTAACTTGAAACTAACCGTGGTGTAAAAGTTTATAGATTGCTCTCAGTGTAAATTGTAGGAAAAATTTTAAATCTGCTTTGGAAGTGGGTCAGCTTAGACCAAACTGATGAGCTAATAGCTGTAGTGCGGCTAAATATGCTACAACTTACTAAAAGAACTACACCTAG
>NC_056498.1:49328591-49332521 GCF_014905685.2 Nematolebias whitei
TTTTTTTTTTTTTTGCGCTGGATTAATCCTACATTTTCTGTAAATGTGATCCAAACTAGAAACTTGGATGAAAGTGACTGCTGACTGAGTAAATGTAATGTAAATGTAAAAAAGGATTGTAAAAACTAGATCAAAACCACAGTCTGGCTGCAAAAATAAATAAATAAAATTAAAAGTCAGTAGGATGTAGCAGACTGGATGAGTTAGTGCTGGATTACGTATGTTGTCAGGTTTGATGATGTGGTTTTCATCTTGGATAACATGAGCTACTATCATTTATCATTTACCGTACTGTTGCGCAAGGGCAGAACTGATCATGATTTAAGAACGTGTTCCAGCAAACGTCAGGGAAATCTTCCAGTAAGACAATTAAAATTAAATTACATGTTGACAAATTCCAGAAGCAATCATCAAAAAAAATCTATGGAAACTTCTGGATGATCTCTAGAAGAGGATAAGAATCCTCAAAATACATCTGCAGTGAATATTTAAGGAGGCATAAGCTTAAATGTTCATGGAACCATCTTAATATGTTTTCAGAAAAATTAAGTAAAGTAAAAAATAAAAACCAGCATAGTAGTTCCATGTAATCATAACCATTTTCATTTATGTTAGCGTGGTTTTAGCAGGTTTGATGAGTCAGATAAAGAATGGAAACATGTAAACAATTCAATTTTCTGCCTGTTCGAGAGGTGACGAGCTGAATTTCGCCTCAGAAAAGACTCATCAGCTTTGACTGGTATTGATTTTTGTTTGGAGGCACCAGACAGAGGAGGCTCCCTTCAATAAGGATCAATACGAGCGTCTCGGACAGCGCCATTGGGTCGCCTAACCCTTGGAATGAATCTGTCACAATTTTCTTTAGTGACACTGGATGAGTTCACCACCTTCGTTCAGACCGAAATATGTCACGAACGACCATGGTTCTTTACGTTTTTACAAAAAACATTTTAAAAAGAATTAAATAAAGATTGTAAGCTGCTTCACTGCCTGCAACAACAAATGAATTTGATGGATTCTCGTCCTATTACTAAACATGAAGCTAGATTTCTATAAAACATGACGAGTAAACAGAGAAAATACAGCCTGGTACTTTCCAGGTGCTAGTTGCACGTCTGTAAGATGATGATGACGCTGCGCACACATTAATATTTAATATAATGTTAGATTTTAGATACAGAAGTGCCGTAGAGGGGCAGGACGGTGGCGCAGTTGGTAGAGCTGCCGCCACTCAGCGAGCAAGTCGTCCTGGTTAAAATCCTGGCCCGGGGCCTTTCTGGGTGGAGTTTGCATGTTCTCTCCGTGCATCCGTGGTTTTCCCCGGGTATTCCAGTTTCCTCCCACAGACCAAAAACATGCATGTTAGGCTGATTGGTAACTCTAAATTGTGCCTAGTTGTGAGTGATTGGTTGTTTGTCTCGTTTGATTCTATGTGGCCTGTGGTGAGCTGGAAACCTGTCCAGGGTGTCCCCTGCCTCTCACACAGCGATGGCTGGACACGGGCACAAGTGACCCCAGCGACCCGAAAAGGAAGGAGCGGGTCAAGATAATGGACGGATGGATAGAAGTCCCGAGGAGGTCAAGGGTGCAGTGTGGGAGGATGAGTTGGGGTAACGATTTATTAGCTCTGGTATCTCCCCTGACTGCAGTGGATTGTCATGTGCAAATACATTCGTGTTCGCACCAGTTACGTAGATGTTTAATAATTTATTACATCACTTTCGGTTAGGGCAGCCGGGTGTCCTCCTTGGAAACAACACAGCAAACTCTGATTGGTGCGCTCACCTGCAGTCTGTCTCTAAATTGGAAATACTGCGCACCCACTGTGTATCAGCCATTACGACCCGCCCTGCTCTGACTGGATCAAACTGTGGCTTGAGTTCTCTTTATTTGTTGAAAACAGCGTCAGTTTGAACACTTAGATTGGACGGCTTTAAAAAGACCACTACAAAACAAGCGGTCTTTTCCCCCTTTCAGTTTTACAGATGACGGAAATCCGTCGTGGCGATGGAGAACTTTATGTTTGTTTCACTTGGATGTCCACTAGTCAACCTCGAGGCGAGATCTGGGTGTCCAGATCTCGCCTCGGTTGTCTTGGACAACCGAAAACGGCTTATGTCAACCCCTGCAGAGTACCAGGTATTTGATGGGTGTTTACTTGATACATACCAAAAACTTAATGGTATGTACCTAGTACTTACCAGGTAAGAATCGTATGTATTTGGTAAGGTACATGACTGGTACATACATAATGAGTACCAGAAACATAACCAGTACATACATGGTAAGTACTAGGTACATAATCAATACACATTCTTTGAGTACCAGGTACTAACCAGTACGTACATAGTACATAACTCAGAAAGTATCACTTACATAATTGGTAAGTACCTGGTACAAAACTGGCCCATACTAGGTACATAATAAGCAGGAAGTACCAGGCACATACACATTATGTAATAGGTACGTATCCTGTAATTATGTACTGGGTAGGTTCTTGTAAAGTGAAATGCGCTCTCAGGACATCATTAACTGCAGCGTTCCCTCAATGCGGACAGAACTTGGCAAAAAGGCCTTTTCCTACTCTGCTCCTGCACCTGGAACACCTGGCAACAGGAACTGCATTTGTCCACCTTGATTTCTTTAAGGGGTTTCAAACATTTGATAATGTCAGTAGAAAAATCTAAGCAAATATGTTCTTGTTTTTAGTATTTTATCCTATTTTACGGCACCCTGATTTATTGTTTTGTACAGTACTCTTATTTTAACTGTATTTTTACTGCAGTTTATTGTTGTTATCATTTACTGTTTTGTTGTCTGTACTTTATATGTTCTGTCTGGAACAGGTCCCTCTTGTAAATGAGTCCCTGTGGCTCAATGAGACTAGCCTGTATAAATAAAGGTTGAATGAAAAATAGTCACTTCATATTACAAGTCACCCTATAGTAGGTACTTGGGTTGTACCAAGTTGTGAAGTGAACCCTGTTAGTGCCAGGTAAAAACTGGGCAGTATTATGTTCTGTTACCACATGATGTGGTCCAATACAAATTTCTCCTCCTCCCAGAGGGAAAAAAAGCAGATAAAAAGAAGAAAATGAAAAAGTAAAGTGTATTTTAAAGTTATTAATCAACCTGAAGGGATCCTTCCCTTAAATGAGAACAAACTTTCAGGCAGAAAAGAGGTTTAACAGCTCTCAAACACCAGACGGATCAGCTGATTGCAGAGAGGGAGTTAGTGTTTCTGATTTTAGAGGCACCACTGGCTCAAGTCAAGCCAAACTGGACCCATATCATCTGGAGCAGCAGAGGGGTGGGTGTGTGGATGGGGAGGCAGAGCAGATAAAACCTAAAAAGCTCCTGGCAGCTAAATAAAACTGCCTCAAAGGCTAACTGTGGTGGCACAGTGTTCAAACGCTGGCCTACTTCAGTTCCTGGCTTTGTTCTTGTCCTGGTTTCACACAGCTTTCACCTCCTGCCTGCCCCTACTGTATAGGTACCTTAAGTGCCTTTTAGGTTAGACAGGACATGTTAGAGAGGACATGGAGGTAGTTGGAGTGAGGACAGAGGATGCAGAGGACAAAGTGTGATGGAGGAGGATGACTCGCTGTGGAGACCCCTGAAGAGGGGAAAGCCAAAAGAAGATCTATAAGAAACCCACTGCTTTCATCTACCTGCTGGCCTGCTCCTTATAGGTGCTTTAAAAGTTTTTATTAGTGTTTTAAAGATCTCTTATAGGTGCCCTATAGGTTTCTTATATATGGTTTATAAGTTCCTTAGAGGTGCCCTCAAGGTTTCACACAAGTACTTCACAAATTTATTTTTAATTCCTGATAGGTTTTCTATAGAAGCCCTATAGGTTCCTTAGAGATGCCTTAAAGGTTCATTATAGGTGCCCTATAGGTTCTTTATAGGTGCCCTATAGGTTCTTTA
>NC_056498.1:49332621-49345676 GCF_014905685.2 Nematolebias whitei
AGGTTCTTTATAGGTGCCCTATAGGTTCTTTACAGATGTCCTATAGGTTCCTTACTGGTGCTGCATAGGTTTCTTATATGTGCCTTAAATGTGCCTCACAGTTTCCTTGTAGGGGCCCTATAGGTTCCTTAAAGATGCCTTAAAGATTCCTTGTAGGTGCCTTAAAGAGAAACTTGAATTTGTGATGTAACACAAGCAATCCCTGCTGACTCACTCTTTTGTTGAATCTGCCAGTTTTAATGAGCTCATCACTTTTACTTTTTTGTTCTTTTATCATTTTTTGTTAGATGGGCAGAACAGTTCAGAGAATATGACATGGGTTTGAATGGAAGGTTATGAGGAAGTGGAAAAATTGACAGTTTCAGTGGAAGTGCAGCCGACAGCCAACTAGCTGATGAAATGTGTTGAGGAAGCTAAAACTAATTCATTAATGTGTTGTTAATAAGAGCAAAAATTGAAATTTGTTAAATGAAAATTGAAAGCTAAAATGACCAAAAGCTAAAGCTATAATTGGCAAAGCAAAAACTAAAAGATAAAACAAGCAGAAAAGTAAATATATGCTACACTTAGTAAAACAGTAGTGAAAAGCTACAATTAGCAAATTAGTAACAAAATGTAGCAGAACTGTAAGTTAAAAAAAGGAGCATAAAAGTAGGTAAAATCTACAACCAGCAAAACAGTTGTTAAGCGCTAAAATTATCAAAATAATAGCTAAAAATTAAAAATAGCTAAACAATTTAAAACTATTAAAACAATAGCTAAAAGTCAACATAATCAGTAGGTAAAGTGGGCGATGGTCAGAATTTTCTGGCTCTTGATTATAAAATAACTTTTCATCCGTTGTGCTAACATGAATAAAAACATAAACTCCCTCAGGTTGTTTTTTTTGTACAGAACTCTGTGCTGCTTGTTTAAAATCCAGATATTTTACCTCCTAAAATCCACTCTAACACCATGATTGCATCATCATCTCCCTCACGTCTTTCCTGCGAGCATGAAATCAGCTCCACAGCTGGCCTGTCAGAAGGCGTCATCTTTGCAGCAGAAACAGGGGAATAACCGGCTGCAGAGGCTTTTAGAGGATCCTCCATGGGGCCAACACTTATTAAAGATTTAACAGGTGAGTCTGCGTCGCATCCCTGACCTTCAATGATGTGAGGAGGAGGAGGAGACTGCAACAAGACTGTGAGAGAGCTGACAAAAGACTTTGCTTCACTGCTCGACCGTTGGCCCGCTGACAGGAGAGAAAAACGATGTCTGCAGTAAAATACTAAACCACACAAAGCGACAGGCGGTAGAAACCTGACAGCTCCTGCAGCGACAGAACGGAGCAGAAAAACAAGAGGAAAAACCCCTTATAGTTTACAACTTGTTACAATAAAACTAGTAAAACAAAGAGATTTGACCTGAAGGACACAAATGATCACCTGATCCAAAAAACACAGAAAAAACAACAACATATTTATTCATTATTGTTACATTTCACTGACAAAACAAAAGGTTTAAGGTTAAATCATAATTGAAACCTTCAGCTCTTAAAGGTTTTCCAGTTTTAAACAATCCTGTTTGATAAAGGGTCTATGATCTCAGTGGGATTTGCAGTTAAATAAAGGTAATATATATATATATAATTAATGGCAGCCTAAAACGTCTGCAGACAGTAAATGTAAGAAAAGGGGTTTCGTTAATTTGTATATTTTAGGACAGTTATTTTCTCTTTTTATTAACAAGCCAAGTTTTACTAGGCTAGCTAAATAATATATTATCTAAAAGGTAGGTAAAAGTAGCAAAAAGTTATCTGAAAGATAAAAGTACCAAAAGGTTTGCTAAAAGTAGCAGCACAGTAGCTAAAAGCAGCAATAGACTAGTTCAAATCTAGACGTAGCAAATTGCTATAGTTAAAAGTGGCAAAAGGCTAGCTTAAAATAATAAAAAATAAATCTAGTCTAAAAGTTTAACATAGCAAATGTACAGTTAAGCTAAAACAGCTAAAGTCTGTCTAAAAGCATAAGTAAAAAAATATACTAGTGGCAGAAGGCTAGCTAAAGCTAAAGGTATCCAAAGGCTAGCTAAAAGTAATGAAAGGCTAGCTAAAATTTTCCAAAGGCTAACAAAAGAAAAGAGATAAAAACTGAAAAAGTCTGTCTGCAAGCTTAAACGAGCAAATCACAAAAAATAAATAATAATAATAATAGGTAAATGTATCAAAAAGCCTAGCTAAAAGCTAACAGTATTCAACATCTAAAAGGTAAAAGTAACAGAAGAGAAGATGAAAATAGCATCAGAAGAACAAAAACAGCCCGTTTGCTGAAGAAGATTTCAAAGATATAAATGTTCTGTCTGGAACAGGTCCCTCTTGTAAATGAGTCCTCGTGGCTTAATGATACTAGCATGTATAAATAAAGGTTGAATAAAAAAATATATATGCAATGTTACATATAAACGTTTTATAAAACAGAAAAGTTACAAAAAGCAGAAGTCACAGTATTCATCTCCTGGATACCATACCATTTTATTTATAGAGCACTTTAAACAGCGACAAGGCCAAGCAAAGTGCTGTACAGACAGAACAACAGGTAACACACAAAGCAAAATACAAAATGAAGTAAATCAGAATATAGACACAAAAACGATGCAGATAATGACGACTAACCAGTGTGGAGCATACAGGATCAAAACACAGATCATCTGGTGTTGAAAGCTACTGAATAGTAGTTGGTTTTTAAACGGGACTTGAAAACCGAGAGGAAGGGGGCCTGTCTGACAAGCAGAGGTAACTCGTTCCAAAGTCTTGGTCCTTGGATGAGCTGAATGTTTTGAGATGTAAACATCTATATGTTTAAAAAAAATGTCACAAAATTTTAATCACTGTGACAAAATGAATGGGAAGTGCCTCGATAACGAGCCCTGATGCACTCCTATAAACAACACTGGCTGAGCTGATGCGAGGGGCCGACCCGGTGACAGGATGTGGTTCTGGAGAGCTGGCAAGTCCAGCTGAAAGCTGAAGAAAGAGGCCCGAGGAGAGGAGCAGCTCATGCTCAGGTTAGCTGAAGGTTAAGTGGGCTTTAATGAAACAGAAATGTGTCCAGTCATGGAGGACATCACCAGCTGACGCTGTGGAGCGCCGCCGAGCCAGGCCGGGCCGGGCCGAGTCCTGAAATCGTCAGAGCAAAAACAAACTGCTGCTTTTGAGATGAAGCTCTGAATAATCGCTCCCTGTGACCCCCACAGGACCGAAGAGCCGCTCGCTCGCTCTGACTTGTGAGTCCATTCGAGTCACGGATTTGTGGTTCAAGCCGCTGACCAGGTGCTCCGCTTCGGTGCCCACGCCGCTCTCAGAGGAAGCGACCTCGATACATCCAATCAGCGTGCTCGCAGAGGCGCGGCAGCTGCCGAGGCCTGGAACCACGCCGGCCTTCTTATCTTAGATGCAGCCAAAAATGAGGGAACGTCGGTTCTGGTGGAGCAAACGTCAGGCGAAGAATGACTCGAGGTTTTCTCTAAAAGCCGAGCTGTCCTCGAAGGATTGCATATCGCCCGCCGTCTTTTGTCCCGCAGCTTCAGACTGAGATGGTTTAATTTTACGATGAGAAAAGATGGAGCTGAAGTCGTCCGGGTCTAATCTTGTAAATGACGTTCGCAGGTCCGTTAGTTCTCAGAGAAAGTGCTGAGGATGACTCTCAGCTACTACGACACCAAACTTTAGCTCAATTTGAGTCATCTAAAATCAGATGGCTTTGGCAGCCGTGAAGCTAAAACTTAATAAGATGTAGATGTACAGCTACGGATTAATTTCTGAGAGTTTCATTAAAACCTGTCCAGTGGTTCACAAAATATTTTGCTAACAGATGTACAGGGCTGACGCCAACAGTTAATGTGAAATTCTTAACAAAAGGTATGCACTCGTTACGTGTTGAGGGTGACTCTCAGCTACTACCACACCCCATTTGAGCTCAGCATCTGCAAAAAACACAGACCTGTGTCAGTTAGCTGTGGCGGCCATCTTGACATGGCTAGGCTTGAAAAGTTAACGAGTCGTAGACGAACTCGGAGTTTCCTTAAAATCAGTCCAGAGGTTTGTGATATTTTGCTAACACAACAGACAAACACAAATGTTATAAATATTATATAAACAGCTGACTTTGTTTTTTGTGTCAGCAACATTTTTTTATACGTAAAAAAAAGAATAATGAAGCTAAAATTAACCCAAAGCCTTGATTATTTCCGTTCATTATCGTTGTGAATCGCACCCAGCAGCCTCAAGAGGTGGTAATTTTTCACATTTATGTTTAACGCGAGCCGAACTTCAGCTGATGAACGTGTGAATGAGCAGCTGGAGGTGTTGGTTGTTTATTTCAGGGTCTAGTGTTTTTACTTTTCTGGTGTTTGCAGCAGTAAAAAGCCTTGATCATAGATGGGGGTCAAACCAGGGCCGTTTTCCTACTTGTGGCCTCTCAGCACGTGGGGGGGCTTGGTAAATTTCAGTTTTAATTGAAGATCTGATTGTTGCGGCTGATTCCTGCTGATCACCTGGGATTTGCAGTGTGTTGTCTGGTCAAACTGGTCACCTGCTCTTTGTTTATGTGTGTGTTTGTTGTTTTCCACATGCTAATCAGGCAGCGTGTGCCGTGGGGGGCATGATTAAACGTCACTCTACTCTGCCCCCACCCGCTGTGAATGAACCTGGATCATCCAAAACCTGAGGAAACCTGGAGCCATAACAGCAGAGCAACACCTCCTCCCTCCGGTTAAACCATGAAACACAGGCTGGTTCACGAACGGGGGGGTGGTGAGGGTGTGGGGGATTAACAAGGAGATTAGCTAAGAAATGTATTTATTATTTGGTGGGGGGAGGGGTAACGTTTAAGGTACATCAAGTGTACTGTTGTGAAAAGAAAATTAAACATTTATTACCGTGTTCGCCAGGTAGCAGAAACTCGGCCACCTCCCGCCATTATTTCGTTCTTCTTCGACGCTTACTTTAGCTTCCGGGTCACGCGGTCACGTGACTTATAACGTAGGCGTAATCGCCATGAAGAAGAAAAATGGAACTCTGTTGTAATCTGATATTTTGTCTGGCAAAATTCTTTATTCATAAAGAATGCTGAGATCATCCGCAGTTTTTAACTTTTTTTTTTTTATCTGAATTCCAATTATATTTGAAATCGCTGAAATATATTGAAACACATGAAAACCTGTATGAAATGTAATGTAATTGTCCATTAATGCATGGTAATCCTAAAACATATACCCCTTGTAGTTTATTTTATTTCTTCTTTTTTCCCCCCTTTCTTTCCTTCTTCTTTTTCATATCGAAGCCTCTACTATGCCCTTTTTAGAGGAAGCACGAAGTCCAGCTTTGTTTTTCAAACTTTTATTTTCTTTGATTTATAGAGAGCAAGCAACAGATTCCCAGTTCTGGTTCTCAAACTGGGGAGTTTTTGGTTTTATACAAGTTTGTTATGTTCAAAAAAAAATTACATCACATGCAGACTTTGGCATTTTTGCTAATCCTAAAATTGCAATTTTTCTTTGCCAGAGGGATTTATGCCTTAAAATTATTTATTTTTGGTAATATGCTTGTATTATCAGTATTTCTGGAGAAAGGCAAAAATAAATTTTAGGGTTAAATTAAGTGTAAGGTGGGGGTTTGAAATAAAGGGCTATAGGGCTGCTTAGTCCCAGCAACAATTAATATTCTGCTACAGAGGCTTGAATATGATATTGGAATTACAGGAACAGCTGTAAAATGTTTAAATCATTTGAAAGATTCCAGTTTGTAAATGTAAATAATGAATGTCCTGATGCATGCTCAGTAATCCAGGTAGAAAAATCTAACAAAGTTTAGTCAGGTCCTCCGGATGGATTTAAGTACATCTTTAAGTGCACGTTTCCACACAGGTCCTCTCGTGCGAGGCTGGAGACCTGCAGCTCAGGGGCCAGACATCCAGCAATTAAAACCATTAAATCAATAAACCAAGTATTACAATTGTTACCTTTTTACGGTAATTTGTTTATTTTGTTGCATTGAATCATAGATGCAATAAACTGAACCCGAAAGTGTAATTCAAATAAATTACATTCCCAGATGTATTTCTTACAGTAAAAGTTGATATTCTAATGTGAAACAAAATTAAAAACAAAAATGATACACAGTTGGGGGTTTGGGGTCTGTTGGTTTACATAATTTCTAAACGGATCGATCACCGACGGGCTGGAAAGGCACAAACCCAGTCGCTGCAGGCTGAACTTAATTACATGAGAGTAAATGCAATTCGCTACTTTCCATTCATGGTTTCCAGGATATGGTTCTCTTGGTCATGATCTAAACCTCATGAGCACAGGTGAGGCTAGACCAGAGCTTTTGTCTTTCAACTAAACTCATACTTCACCACAACTGACCGAAGCAACGCCCTCATTACCGAGGATAATAATCCATCTTCCACCCCATCACTTAAAACTCCTTCATTTTTGCATTTTGTATCACTTCTAACTGAAGATGAAAGAACGACAACAAAAAGCATTTGGTGTGCCTCGTTTTGCTTTAATGAACCACAATTTCTGCCACCACCACACTGAAAATCACCGGATTTATAAAACTTTAGGTCTAAAAAATACAAATTTAACAACTTTTCTCTCGTTGGGAATAAATCCCAAGCAAAACCTGAATGTAAAACAAAGTTTGCAAACGTTTCAAGAAAAGTTGGAGGACATGGACCTCGTGAAACAAAAAACATATGTATCAATCAGTCGCATAAAGCCATTAATTAGCATGAAATTTGCATTAGCAGGGCAGAATATTAGCAAAATGTAGGACGACATTAACAGTAGTAATAAAGCAAAAGGCATGTTTTAAAACTTGAACAAGGTTCCAACCATTTTCAATAAAGAAAAAAATACCACAAACTTTTGTTTATATCACTTTTTTTTTTTCATAATTCTTTGGAAGAAGACATTTGCCCACCCAGAGATAAATTACATTTTAGCAGCATTAACAAAATACATATTCTTAGTTGTTTTTTTGTAGTTACATGATTTCAGAAAAATTGGGAAAAAAAAAAAAAGTAGAAATAGCAACTTTATGCTTGTGTGATTCTTCCAACAAGTGCAGTTACAGTTTATCCATACCTCGAACTCTTACATTCAGAATAAAATCCATAACGATAAAAGAGTACAGGCTGTTAAAAAAATATAGAAACACAATGATTAGGCCGATATAGACGTTTGGGAACTATCTGTATCGATGATAACTGTCCCATTATTCACAGATATAAGCACTTCTAATTTTCACCCCTAATTGTACAATGTATCCAGCAGAAGGTGCATGAAGACAACTTTCAAGTCATGGCCGTTCACTTAAGTTTCACTTTCAGCACAGATGAAGCAGGGAGCAATACTGTGCGGCGTATTTTACTGAACATGCTGTTTATTTTAACTGATCTGCGAAACAAATCATCAATAATAAATTCTCTTCAATCCTCCAACCCGCTTGTCATTAGCTACATGTCTCTCAAGTTAGCAAGCTAACATTTAGATAACCTAGCATAAGCTATTGCTTTGTAAAACTTTATCCAGAACAATAAATCTAACGTAGCGGTAAATATATACCAGTGTTAGTAACGTTATCTTTGTCGTCCGCATCGTTTGTCTGAAATCTTTACTTCTCTGCAAAGAAAAATAAACTCCGCTGGTCATTACTAATTAGGCCTTCACCATACGTTACTGACTGTTTAAACAATGAACAGGGAAGGGTGTTTCTTTGTTTATATTTTTGTAACACTCAATAACTTTATGGTGGAGGATGGAAAACGTGAACGCACGTTAGGAAGACTGTTTTTATGACCGGTACACCACTTGTAAACCTACTGTGGGACTAGTGGATCTGATTTGCTTAGCTTCATGATTGCTAACAGCTGCGCTAAATAAACAAGCCCTGCTCCACTCGCTGTTTACTTAGATTGTTGGGGGTGGACATAGCTCAAAAAATTCCAGCTATTATATCGGAGGCATTGTTTCTACGGGACTTGCAACAGTGACAGCTGATATGCTGACAAGCCTCATATGCGGCGTAGCGACTTCGATCCACAAAAGAAAGCCGCTTCTGGCAGAGTAGGTTTTGCTCTGTGACGCGTCTCCAATGAGCCACGCTGAGTCCAAATTGTGTTTTGTGTATTTATTTTAAAACTAACACGATGAACTTTTGCCAGCCATCAAACAATGCCTGTACTGATTTACATCGCTTGTATGACTGAAAATGATAAAGGTATTGATCAAAATAGTGACGCTCAAAATAATGACGGTGAACAGAAAAGTTGACAAAAAACCCCTACCGACCCCGCACCTGATGCCATGACCCAAATCAGCTAAGTAACATGTGACCACACCCCTCATGCAATTACCTGAAGGGTAGGACAAATCTGAACACCTGTGCTACCATAACAGTTAAACAATGAGATTTTTATGCATTATTGTGTTTTTATGGATAATAGAAAAACTTTATTACTATTTGTTCTTAACTGTTGTGATGTGATGTTTTTAAGCTATTAGTTTCACCGGGGGATGGCGAGAAACGTAATTTTGATTCTTTATATGTTTGAACATATGATAGAATTGACACTAAAGGAGACTTTGACTTTGATAATGCATAACAGTCATTTTGGCTCTAACATGGGAGTTTGGGAGCGGATGTGCCTTCCCATATTGTCTCAGGAGGATGCGAAGATGTTTATATAATTGGAACCATGATAGCAGGATTTCTGCTTTTTGGCATCGGCGGATTTGTTTGTTATCGGCTATTGAAGAAGACGGCAGCAGCAGTTTCGGCCATGGCAAAACTGCAGAGTCTGTATGAAGGTTTGGTTCGTGCTTCGAGTACTCAAAATCAGCCGATTTATGAGCTAAACTGTAAGATGGAAGTGATTTGCGAGAATCGCAGGCCACCTGCGACTTCTGGGACTTGCCAGCATGTTGGGAATGACCTTGGAGGGGGCTCATAAGCACGGACCAGTGGAATGCCCACAAAGCTGGCCATTTTGGATCTTGAAAGTACCAGCAGAACTCAAGGCTGACAAGAAAAAAAAACAGTCTGCCATAAAAATCTACAATTGTGGCTTATCTGAATCTGACTCACCGTTTGGCCTCGAAGCAGGCCGACATCAAATTTCTCCTGGGATATGCATAAACTAAGGAAAGCTATGTCTATCACATCCCCCCCAAGAACTTCTGTGAATGCTTATCAAAGCTATACCGGCTGACCAACATCTTATCAGGACTATGTTCTATCTGGAAGTGCTTCATGGACAAATCTCACCATCTTGTGTCAAATGCATATGTAATGTGTTTATAAATGTGCTGGCTGGTAGAGTTTTTTATGTCTTAAATTGTGTCCTGATAGGACAAGATGTGAAGAGATCTTTTTTTGTAATACCACTATCTTCTCCTCATGGCTTTTTCCCCTTTTCTATCTAAAAAGTATTCTGAAAAAGGATAACAGGCCGCGCTCTCAAGGAGCAGCAGAAACGTGCACTACACCCATCTTTCGGACGACTGTACGAACATAATCTCATTGTATTTCGGTACAATGATGATAAAGCTTATTCTGATTCTGACATGCGGGTTAGGGTTCCTGCCGTATTCCAAAGCCATTTACCACTACTCAGGGAGAGAAACGTGAACGTTGGATTCAACTCGTGGTCGGGTTGGCTTCAATCGGACAAATGTAAACAGGAACATGTGTGTACATGTTAAATATGACATGTTACATTAAAAATGCCATCACCATCATGGCATTCTCTACCTGGAGGAGTCTAAAAGTGGTTTACATCTAAAATTAGCAAAGCAGTGGAGAAAAGTTCCTTTCTTTTTCCAACCCAAATATAGACTGTAGAGAACATATTGAAGGGATGGAAGTAAAAACTTGTAATGGAAATGAATGCATTTTTATATAAGATAAATATAGGATTTAAAAACGGCATTTATAATGATGGGTGCATTTTTCCCAAAGCAAAGTGACTAATAGATTTTGTTTCCTCACTCCCTGTGAGAGGCTGTCCCCCCCCCCACAAGACCTTCTGAGGTTTAAACCACCCGAGGTCTCCATTTCTCCTCCTCAGGACCAGTCTGAGCCTCTGCCCACATTCAGACGGTGCGATTTTCACGATTAGGGCGTTCTTGTTTGTTTAACTTTTTCAGCTCAGACTTCAGGTCAGTTGCTTCCTGTCGATCATTCGGGTTCTTACACAGCAAAGAGTTAATTATCATGTACTGAAAAGCAAAAATAAAGAAGAATGAGATGCGCGGAGCATAATGAACATAATTACGCTCCAACATTATTTAAACTTTATTTAGCTTATAAATCAGCAGGTATAGAAAGATTAGTTTATTTACCTCTCGGGGAAAAACTTTTGAAAACTCTTCGGGAAACTTCTTGCTTCTTAAGTCCTCCCAGATCTAGTCGTCACAACAAATTTAAGAAAGAAAAAAAGAGCACGTTTGTTTGGTTTAGAAAACTGATTTGGTTGTTTAAAAGAATACCAAAAAGAAATACAGGATTACAAATACAGAAAAAAGTAAAAGATTGATAGAAAGGTGAGGTTAGCTCTATATTTTTGTAAAGTAAATGTAAATAGGATCCGATGTAACACAGTAATATACAGTAGTTGTAGGTAGTAATTAAAAAAACTGAAAATAAAGTTATCAAAGTTCATGCTCAATCATCCAGGTACAAAAATCCAATAATGGTCAGTCAGGTCATCTGGACAGTTTCTTTTTTGTGGAAAGACGTTTCGCCCTCTATCCAGAGGGCTTCATCAGTCTGAGGAGTCCCAAGTAGACTGTTTTCCCCGCTAAGCAGTGCACTCCTTTAGTGGACCAACCAGTTTGCTGGTGATAAGACGGTAGAAGATCAAAATAAAGTTCTTATTTACAAAAAACTCACCTTTGCTCTTTCGTGGTAGGTCACAGCGGAAATATTCCACAGGAGCTCAAAGAGGATCAAACCCAAAGCAAACATGTCCACCTTCCGGTCATATTCACTCTCCTTCTGTTTGGACATAAAAATTAAACGAAGTTTAAAAAAAAAAGGGTCATAGTAGAGCAGTTATGTTACTAAATATTACTCTTCAACCCAAAAGGTTGAAATATTTTTATAAATTCTGACACATTTTCTCACCGTAACTGAACGGTTGTGTGCACCTTAACTTCAATAAATGAAATATAAACGTATGGTATGTAAAATACTATCAAATAAAGCTTGAATCTAAGGCTCAACTAAGTTGTGACCTTAAAATCTGAGGATGACTTCTGTTGCGACTTGGCGCTATAGAAATAAACTGAATTGAACTGAATTGTTGTTTAGCTCACCTGCTCTGGAGCCATGTAGGATTTGGTTCCTGGTCCTTGAGTTCTATCTATCAGGTTTTCATCGCCGACGTTGGTGTCGATGGTGACCAATCCAAAGTCTCCAATCTTCACCTTTTCATCTTTTCCGAACATGATGTTGGGAGGCTGATGAGCGAAAAACAAAGACAGCTTTTAAACCACACCTCAGGCATCTTGAATTAAATCCAAGTGATTTTGGTCCTGACACAACCAAAATGTACAGCAGATCACAAGGCTCTATATTAGAGCTGTCATTTCTAACCCGGGCCCGAAGCCCGGCCCTAATTCAGGCTGGACCGGGCCATAATAATGTGCTGGTTGGGCAGGCCGGGTCAGTGTTGGGCTTTTGATTGAGTCAATGGATGCGCGTAGCTGACGCGGGCCGTTTGACTGCGTGCTGACCGGACAGTTGAAAGAAGTTAAAAAATGTTCAGTTAAGCTTCAGATGAACAACTGCCGGCGATCCATCCAAAGCCCAAATGGACTCAACCGCTGAGTCAGCCGACGTGCGCAGCCGAAGACCCAATTTGCCGAATGGGTTTGAAAACAGGTGAGATCCCAAAATATCCTCGCAGACATGTCAGAGCAGGGTCCATGTCTGAATAATGCAGAATGCAGGCAGAAGCAGAGATTTAATGCACTTTGACGGCCATGAAACGGACAAACACCCCCCCAGCTCCGATCCATCTTCTGCACCCTTTTACTCAGTCGCATCCACTGACAATTAATAACTATAATAACTATAATATTATAATAACTAATAATCTGCTGACTCTTGATAATAAACAAGAATTCTTATATCTTCCTTTCTTTGAAATAAGTTTTAAAATCATGTCAAACTGATTTGCTTACAAAAGCAGTAAAAGTTTAATTAAAAATGTCTGGGGGTTTTTCAGGTTCAGAGATTTAATTACAATTAATTCATCGGGTCGGGTTTGGAAATAATGGCTATGGGCTGGGGCCAGGTCGGATCGGATTTTTTTCAAGGTTCAAGGTTCTTTATTTGTCATATGCACCACATGTGGTACACGTGGTGGAACGAAATTGTGTACGCAGGGTCCCAGTTACATCCAACAATAAAATGTAAAAGAAAAACAATGATAACATCTAAGATATGAACTAAGGAAACATTAACTACAAATACGCTAAGCACCAATAGCATAAAAACAATAAACACAATACGCAGAACAGCAGCACGAACACGAGTCTGTGTGAGCAGATAAGCATGAATGAACACAGCAACATGAAACAGATCAGCAGCAACATGAAACTGATCAGCAGCAACATGATGTGATTTTTCACAGTGATTATTAGAGATTCAAGAGTCTAACAGCTTCAGGGTAGAAGCTGTTCCTCAGTCTAGTGGTTCTACACTTCATGCTCCTTAACCTCCTGCCTGAGGGGAGCGGGGCAAAAAGTGTGTGTGCTGGGTGAGTGGAGTCCTTCATGATGCAGGTGGCCCTCTTCCTGCATATAGAGGTGTAGATGTCTGTGATGGTGGGTAGACTGACTCAAACAGATTTCTGTGCAGCCTTTACTACTTTTTAGGCCCAAATACAACTCTACTCTATATAAAGGTAAAGTCACTAGAAATTTCTAAAGGTTTTTAAATCATAGATTCTAGAAACTACACCTAAACCATAGAAACTACAGATAGAATATAAAAACTACAC
>NC_056498.1:49345776-49346940 GCF_014905685.2 Nematolebias whitei
TTTTTTTCTGGCCAGACAGTGTACATAGAAATAAATCTTTTGTTTACATTGGCTGCAAAACGCACCGTTGTTGAAAAAAACAACAACATTTTACCTCTGTTGGATTACGGAGACATAATTTACAGATACGCTTGTACGGGTGTTCTTTGTACGCTGGACACAACTTATCACTCTGCTATCCTCTTAGTTACAAACACTCGCTATAGAGCATCGTCAACTCTACTCTTTTCCTAAATGGCTTCTCTACATACACGGCGTGAAATTCATTTATTGCTGAGTTATTCACCTCCATATTTAACTAATTACTGCAACTAGCACTAGTTTCACAGTATAACACCCGATCCTCTCTGTATTTGTGGTTAACAACTCTCCAGTCTGGCTTTGCTGCTTCATCTGACTAGAAGCTGCTTAAAAAAAAATTGGGTCTGACCTCACTTGTCTCAGTTTATAGTTTTAAAAATTGTTTAAAAGTTGTGTTTAAAGATTATTGCAAATGTTTTCATGCTTAGTAATGTTGTCGTTTAACTTTCACAATGAACTGTTGTTAATATAATTTGTGATTTCCTTGTTTCTTATTGTCTAACTGTATTATTTCCCTTCCCATGACCTTACCAGTGTCTGTTGGTGCTGCCAGGCCGGCACTGTAAATAAGAATGTGTTCTTAGAGTTCATGCCAGGTTCAATAAAGGTGAAATTAAATGAAAAGTGAGTTCTAGTTTCTGCAACGTGAATTTTTTTTACATCGGTGGAATTCAAAAGGTTGCGCTTTCTGTGGCGTTGGGTTTGTTTGTCTGTAAACAAGACTATTCATAGGAACACGTTTTAATGGACTTTTCAGGATTGTTGAGGTTCTCACCAAGAACAAAAGAGGCTGCTGCAGCTCGCTGTGACAGAGATGGAAAGAAAAAACAGGACAACAAAAACGTGCATCGTGTCTTGCTCTAGGTGTACGTCCATCGATCGACGAAGAAAACTGAAAGCAGAGGCAGCTGAAGCCGCTGCAGCTTTTAGTTGTTCCGTTTTATTTTAAAAAGTAGCAACACAAAAGTTTTCAGTACTTCTATTACTGTACGTTCCACCGTACGCGCCGCTGTATAAGTTGCATCTGTCCAAATATGTCTAATAAAGTGGAAAAAACATAAGTAAGTCGCTTCGCCATATAAG
>NC_056498.1:49347040-49348301 GCF_014905685.2 Nematolebias whitei
GCCTACAGTTGGACAGCTTTTAGGACAAAGAACAAACCTGGTCTTTAAATTCTTCAGGTGGGTCTGAGGTCATCCCTGAATCAGTTGTTTGGCTCGTAGGCGGCTCAGAGGACTCCCTTAAAGAAAACAACAACAAATAAATATGTGTCCATCTTTATTCTGAATAACTGAGTTTAACGAGCTGCTTCATTACCAGTAACATTAAAGGAACAGTTCAGCTGTTTTAAAGTGGCGTAATCTGAAGTATAAAGCACCAAAACCAAAAACCAGAACAGAACCTCAGCAGATTTGTTTTGTTGTCGTCGTCATAAAGATTACTGGACAAAAACAGGAATACTGGAGTCAGGGAATCGCCTTGTGATTTGCAGATCTACTTTAGTTATTTTTATTTACAGTTGATATTTACTGAGAAACGCACGGTAACTGCTCCACTTATTAAAGCTTTTTACCTACTAAATTTATATTTGTTAAAAAACATACATGTACCCTCCAGAGACCATGCATACGCATTAGTTGTAGACTGGTTGTTATTATTTAGGGAGAATAGAGTTTAAGTTTTATTTTTACTTTTAAATAAAATCTTGTTTTTTACTTCTAATAACTCAGAATTTTTTTTTTTTTTTATACAAGTATGAAGTTCTACTAATCCTAAACAAGTAGGGGATAGTTATAAAAGCATACCAAGCTAAAGCTTGTGACTCAGTGGACAATAGAGGGGGCCATTGCCCCCTATGGTCCCTCTTTGGTGGCGTCCCTGCGTCAGTGGATAATCTCACGTTTGCGTTGCTGCTTGTTATTCAGTTCCTACACTCGCAGCTCTAATCCAAAAGCACCAGATTATAAACCTGAGGGATTAAAAAAGTGAAACCAGAGCGTCTTTTTCTCAAAAGAATAACTGCACGAGCCGCTTTTTTAATGACCGTTTAATGCGAACATGACGGTGTGTAAAATGATTTAATAAGACATTTGTCCAAACAGCAAGGTTTGAGTTTAGTTTACAGAAGACGCTCCTGTGTGCTTCCCACTGCAGGTAAGATACTGACTGCTCACAAATACTCCAGACGATTGCGCTTCAAAAACAAAACAAACAGCGATCTCTTCCAAAGGACTTACAATGAATTAGATGAGAGTCTAGATGTTTTCTCTTCCAACTCTGTTGCCGAGGACTTCTACAATAAATAAAAAATGTGATTCTTATACATGTAGTTTATTCCAGGGACAATCATTTAAACGTGTTGAAGTAAACTGCAAAGTTATTTTT
>NC_056498.1:49348401-49351669 GCF_014905685.2 Nematolebias whitei
GCTGAAGAAGAATAAAAAGTGAGAGGAACAGTAAAAGGTTGTAAACAGATCTAAAGGTTTGATGAGCTCAACTCATTTTCTATGAGGAAAAAATGGCAGAAAAGGCCAAATATTTCAAAAAGCTAAAGTTGCACCAACACCAAAAGTCATAACAGGATTATCCTGAAAGAGCTGAACATTTTGATTTACGATTAGTTGAAATAGCACAAAAATTATGGAACAAGAAAGATGCTGAAAAACATACAGAAGAAAAATGGATCATAATAGTGTAAATGCTTCATAAACATTAAGAATAATGAGATAAAAGTAACTGTAAAGACAACAAAAGGAAGCCTAGGGAGACAAAAAGGTACCAGGACAAAGAAGACAGAATTCATAAAATGACAAAAAGGCATGTAAGGAAAAAAATGGACACATAAAGAGACAAAATAGATGTTCCAAAAACAGAAATGACTCACAAAAAGACAAAGGGACTCTTAGGGAGACAACTATCGACACTGCTTAGGAAGATGAATAAAAACTATGGGGACAAAAAGTTGCATTGGAAAAAAAAAAGCAATAGGAGAAAAAAATAATTAAAGAGATAAGAAAGATACACAAAGAGATGTAGATGTGCAAAGGGAGACAAAAGGATACATAAACAGACAAATTAAACGGAGAAAGGACACATGACGAGACAAAGGGGGGATTGAAAGGGAAAGAAAAAGAAAATTAAGGAGATAAAAAGGTGAATAAAGAGAATAGCAGACAAAAAAAACACATTTAAGGAGATAGAAAAGAAACATAACGAGACCAAACGATGCTTAATGGATACATAAAATGAATAAAAAGACTAATTAAATGGGAAACGACACAAGACAAAACAAAAGGATCCATAAGAGGACGGAGATTATTAAAAAAACAGAATGTATTAAATCAAAACAGTTCAGAAATAAAAAAAAGTAAAATGGAATTTGTGGTTACTCGTCAAACATTTACTAAGGACTGTTTTAGCAGCGGCGACTCAGAAACAGTCGTCCTGGTCTCTCCTGGATTCAAATATCAATCCACAGCGCTTCACCTCTCACACAAACCATTAATCACGACAGAACTGACCTGGGGCTTTGAGGGCTTTGATGAATCAGCAAATATTATGGAGTCACTTGTGCTATTTTGCACGTTTTGTGATGCTGACTCAGCAGTTTCCCTGGAAGAGAAGAAGACATAAAAGTAAGTCTCGTTTGGTAGTTCTGTTAGACCGTTAGTGTTTAGCTGCTGTCCTACTCTGAGTGTCTTACAGTGTAGCCGACGAGGTCGACGTTGCCTCATCTTCAGACACTGTGGATTTGACCGACACCTAAAATGCACAGGTAGAACTTAATTCAAAGTGCAGCCAGGTGGAAGCAGGTTTTAGCCGTTGGTACTGACTACAGAGCGTTTTATCAGTCTGTAACTGATAACAGGGACATTGGACATCGCCGCGTACCTTGCTGTCGTAATCTGACTGCTCCTGGATAGCGGACCAGGCCAGTCTTGCTGCATTTTCTTTGGCTTCTTTGATGCTCCTCCCTTGAGCTACAGGGTATTCCTTCTGGTCGATTAATAATTTGTAGGAAAATCTGTATTACAAAAAATGGACATGGTTTAGATTTGGGCATTAACAGATAGGTTCTAGTGATGAATGCCTGTCAAGGGTCAGGATACTTACTGGGGATTATGAGAGGGACCACTTTTTGCTACTTCTAAATATGAAAGACGGTGTTTTGTATTCTGGCAATAGTTGGTGACAATACTAATAAACTTTGCTGCTGTGAAGCTACTGTCCACAATGCTCAGGCTTCTTGTCATTGAACTGTGACAAACAAACAACATTTTACACTGAACAAACAAACAAAATACAAACCGGATTCCAAAAAAGTTGGGACACTAAACAAATTGTGAATAAAAACTGAATGCAATGATGTGGAGATGGCAAATGTCAATATTTTATTCGTAATATAACATAGATGACAGATCAAAAGTTTAATCTGAGTAAATGTAACATTTTAAAGGAAAAATATGTTGATTCAAAATTTCACAGTGTCAACAAATCCCAAATAAGTTGGGACAAGTAGCAATAAGTGGCTGGAAAAAGGAAATTGAGCATATAACAAACAGCTGGAAGACCAATTAACACTAATTAGGTCAATTGACAACATGATTGGGTATAAAAAGAGCTTCTCAGAGTGTCAGTGTCTCTCAGAAGCCAAGATGGTAAGAGGATCACCAATTCCACCATTGTTGCACAGTAAGATAGTGCAGCAATACCAGAATGGTGTTACCCAGCGTAAAATAGCAAAGACTTTTAAGTTATCATCATCAATCGTGCATAACATCATCAAAAGATTCAGAGAATCTGGAACAATCGCTGTGCGTAAGGGTCAAGGCCGTAAAACTCTACTGGATGCTCGTGATCTCCGGGCCCTTAAACGTCACTGCACCTCAAACAGGAATGCCACTGTCAAGGAAATAACAGAATGGGCTCAGGAATACTTCCAGAAAGCATTGTCAGTGAACACAATCCACCGTGCCATCCGCCGTTGCCAGCTGAAACTCTACAGTGCAAAGAGGAAGCCATTTCTAAGCAAGCTCCACAAGCTCAGACGTTTGCACTGGGCCAGGGGTCATTTAAAATGGAGTGTGGCAAAATGGAAGACTGTTCTGTGGTCAGATGAGTCACGATTTGAAGTTCTTTATGGAACACTGGGACGCCATGTCATCCGGACCAGAGAGGACAAGGATAGCCCAAGTTGTTATCAACGCTCCGTTCAGAAGCCTGCATCACTGATGGTATGGGGTTGCATGAGCGCTTGTGGCATGGGCAGCTTGCATGTCTGGAAAGGCACCATTAATGCAGAGAACTATGTTCAGGTTCTAGAACAACATATGCTCCCATCTAGACGTCATCTCTTTCAGGGAAGACCCTGCATTTTTCAACACGATAATGCCAGACCACATTCTGCAGCAATCACAACATCATGGCTACGTAGGAGAAGGATCCGGGTACTGAAATGTCCAGCCTGCAGTCCAGATCTTTCACCTATAGAGAACATTTGGTGCATCATAAAGAGGAAGGTGCGACAAAGAAGGCCCAAGACGATTGAACAGTTAGAGGCCTGTATTAGACATGAATGGGAGAGCATTCCTATTTCTAAACTTGAGAAACTGGTCTCCTCTGTCCCCAGACGTCTGTTGAGTGTTGTAAGAAGAAGGGGGGACGCCACACAGTGGGAAAAATGGACTTGTCCCA
>NC_056498.1:49351769-49359264 GCF_014905685.2 Nematolebias whitei
GGATAGGACATGGTAGGATAGAACCGTATAGGACAGGACAGAATAGGATAAGACCGGATATGATAGGATAGGACAGGACAGATAAGACTGGATAGGACATGGTAGGACAGGACAGATAAGACTTGATAGGACATGGTAGGATAGGCTCGCATGGGATAGGATAAAATAAAATAAAACTGGATATGACAGGACAGGACAGGCTAGGCCATATGTGTCAAACTCAAGGCCCGGGGGCCAAATATGGTCCTCGTTGACATCTTATCTGGCCCCCAATATGATATGTGAAACATAGATTATTTCTATATCTTGAATTTTTTCAGTAATCTTTGATTATGATGTCAAAAGCACAACAGAGAACATCAAATGAGACCAATCAAACTCTTGTTGAAGAACCTGTGACCAAGAAAAGATGTCGGGTATCTGATTTGAGTTAATGTAGTTTCTGAAATTGGCCCTTAGTTTGAAAAAGGTTTTAATTTTGGCCCCTTTTGTAAGTGGGTTTGACACCCCTGGGCTAGGCTAAGCTAATTCAGGTGAGGCTGGGATATGATGTAATCTGATAGGAAAAGATAGGCTAAGCTAATATAGACTTGGTAAAGCTAAATAAGCAAGTCTGCGGTAAAGTGACTTCAGAACCACAGTCCTATAGAACCGGTTACCTCCTGGAGTTTTACGTTTTGTTAAGTTAGGCTATGAAAATAAATTAAAGCTATTTCTAATTTGCTTTGTAGTACACCTGTCAGGTATGTCTCAGTACTTACATCTGCAGTTATAGTCCCTGTTATCGTATCATGCACCAGCTTGGCTGCATTCTCCTTGGCTTCTCTCCTTGTTTTTCCACAAACCTTCGGATATTCCTTGTCGCCAACCACAAACCTACACCAACTAATTTAATAAAATAATGAATTATTTATTAAATGTCATGTGAATACTCACTGTAGCCAAACTGGATCGATGGTGGAGACTTACTAAGACTCGTTGTAGGGTCCAGGTTTGATTATCTCCTCCGGCTTTACACTCACCAGGTTCGTCTGACTATAATTATTGAGCCAACAGATGTAGTTGATAGTTGGCTTACTAACTGAGGCGGATGCTCCTGCTGATATGTCTGCCTGTTGAAACAATATTTTATATTGCGCATTTACTCACGTACTCAGATTAAATTAAAAAAAGAGTAAATGTCTTACTGAATCCTGACGCCCGTCCAGACACTTCAGGGCGTTCTGAGCTGCATCTCTTTTGGCATCCTTCTTGCTTTTCCCCACCCCACTGGGATATTCTTTACCATCCAAAACAACCCTCATGGAGAACCTGTGGAAGAGCTAACGCCTTAGAATTGACCCAAGTTAATTCTTCAAGATGTCGACTTACTTTATGTGGAAAAATTAAGTGTATGTACATTTATCAAAGCGTGGCTAACCATTTCATTGTAGTTGAGACAAAAGATGTTTTAGGTGACATGCTTGGGACAAAGTTTCTTTAAGAAAGCTGCCAACTCTGACCCCTTGAACCAATATCCACTACTGAAATACAACAAGTAATCTCTCCTATGATTGAAGCAATCTCATCTGGGACGCCAGAATTAGACCTGTTGCAATAAACAACAAATCAACTGATTGCATGATAAATGAAAATTATCAACCTCATTTTCAGTTATCGGCTTTATCGATTCTTCGTCTCTCACTTTCTACTGAAGACACCGCTCTTTTCGCTTTAAAATCCATTTTAACCATCCAAAATCGTGTTTTTGGATCGTTACAAGCAGCTAAGCTGAGAAGCTAAGCTAACAGGCCGAACTCGGGGAAAAACCTCCGTCGTGTCGAAGCTCCAAAATTCACGGTTAAAGCCCGTGCCTTTGTGTAAAAAGTTGTTTTTCTCTGTAAAAATAAGTGAGAACTTGTTTACTGACTTTTTATTAAAAGCTTTGCGTGAAAAATGCTATGCTAAGAAGCTCAAACCACACATAGCATCCGCCATTTTGGGAACCGAAGAGAGACAGCCCATGTCACGTCACGGAGCCTCCCTCTCATTTTTCTTAAAGAGACACGCTGCTCACTCTCTTACTATCCATCCTTCGATTCAGTCTTATACTGCCATCTGGTGGTTGAAAAAAGGTACTACTGTACATGCAAAACAAATTAAACAGTTCTCCTTAAATTTGACAATAATTACTAATTATTGTCAAATTTCAAACAATATTATCGTTTATCGCAATCATTTCTGAGACAATTAATCGCCCAGCAAAATGTGTTATAGTGACAGGCCTAGCCAGAAGTCATGAGACTCTGACATACATTGGGGGAATGGTGGAGCAGAGGTTAGAAAAGGTGGGCCTGTGATCAGAAGATCGCCGGTTCGACTCCCCGGACCGACAACATCAAAATCTGGCTGAAAATGGTGAAACACCCACACCATCAGTGACCAATAGTGTTCCGGCGTCACGTTTTGGTGCCGGTTCGGCCTGCTTGGAACCCAAGAGAAAAAGGGTTCTGAAAAAAGGGACCGGTTCTACGAACCGTTACTGGTGGAAAAGCCTTAGAACCGTGCCGAGTCGAACCGTGCTGTACCGTTACTAATAGAAAAGGGGTAATGGACAGAAACATGGTACAACACAGCTGTTTTTCACCAGTGTCCCATAAGCCTTCCCTTCCTTTCCTTTGCTGCCACCGTTCTGTCTCAAATCACTCCTGAAACTCTTCTCCATCCTGTCTGGACCCTCTTCTTCACCACACTTCCTGAAACTTTTCTCCATCCTGTCTGGACCCTCTTCTTCACCACACTTCCTGTTTTCGTGGACAGTTGCACCTTTGTGACCTCTGCTCCTCGTAGCCTCACTGTTCCACCTGCCTCATTCACTACCAATTATTTTATTATTTCCCCCTTTAAATGTTGTTCGTAATGACTTGCAAGGTGTTCCAAACTGGCGCACTTCATCTGGTAATTTGGGACAAGAACATATACAGTTTTTAAAAATTCAAAACAAGACTTCAAAACAAATGTTGGATCATACAGATTTTAGTATTTTTAACGCCTATAGTACAATGGTCTAACAAATTTTATAACCTTAATTAAAATCTGCATACAGCAAATATTATTTCTCGTACGTTATAGTAACAAGTTTCCCAGCCAATGTATTAGCACCAATGACTCTGCAGTGAAATCTTCCAAGGCAGAAATTAAATGCGTTTTAGTAACGCTGCCCCAAATGATGTCCCATTATACCCATTTCAACAAACTCTACTTAATACTGTTTAAATTTGAAATCAAATGCTCAATATGGGACATGTGAAAGTCTACCAAGAGTAGGCCGTCCTTACAAAGCGATTGACTGTGCAGGAAAATAGTGCGAGGGGCCAACAAAGTACCTGTGATCCCTCTGATTGAGTTGTGAGCCTCAGCAGGTGAGCTTGGACTGAGCATACAACCACTGTTGCCCGAGTTCTTTACCAGTCTGAGTGGCAAAGAGAAAGCTGCTGTTTAAGAAAACTCATTAGCAAAGTTTAGTCCTTTTTTTTTTTTTTACTTATTTAATGAGTTTTCCTAAAAGCGTCTCTCTCTGCCACTTTCCCATAAAGCTAAGACCGGCGATGAACTCGGGCAACAGTTGTTGTACGCTCAGTCTGTCCCGTCTCACCTGATGAAGCTTGTAACTCCTTCAGAGTGCTCACAGGTGGTCCCTCACTCTTCTGCTTCCTACAGGGTCACTCATTTTGTGAGGAGGGTCTGCTCTCGGTAGATTTACACATGTTCCACGTTATTTCCATGTCTTGATGATGACGAAACTCCCAGGGCGTTGGGGACCTTGGAAATCACATTTTATCTGAATTAATCTAGAACAGTCGCATTAAAGGGGATGAATATTTAAGAAAATCACCTTTTTGTGTTGCATCTTTTTATGCAATAAATAATGTTTTGTAGAATTTGGATTTCACTTGGATATTGAAGTACGGTTTTGATTTATTTGTGTTAAGGATTACCATTTTTACTGATCACGACGTATTTATGACAGCAGGAAAAGCACAAAGCAGCGCCCAAGTTATTAAATAAACACCCAAACGGCATGCCATACAGGTAGAAACATGGTCAGTACGTTGAAAAGGTCTTTGGAAAACACCGTGACGTCATGATCCCGGACTCGAACATGATCTTATCCTGCAGAGAAAAAGTTTCTACTCACGTTTGGTTGTGGTCCAGTCCCTCTGAGCTCAGAAACTCATAAACCAGACTCAGACCGTTTCTCTGCGCACGTTCTTGCAGCTCAGAAACTGGGTTCACAGCCATCGTGATGACGCTGCAGGTTTGATAAAACTATAGAAGTAAGATGTTTAAAACTCAGGCCGTGTTTCTCCGTCCGTCACATCTCTGCTCCAATAACTGGTTCCGCTGATTTTAGACTCTAAAGTTTCGATTCGTTCATGTGACCGTGGGTTCGTTTCAACAAAACCGAAACTAGAACACACGTCACTCCAGTGGCGGTTCCTTATATGGGCGGCCTCCAGAAGGGGGGCAGCATAACACCACCCACACCCCTCCCGTCCCCCCCGGCGCCCACGATCCCTGCAGACATTGTAATAATATAATAATTATAAAATAATACAGATATATATAATTTTCCAATAAGAACTTGCTGAAAACCTACCAAGGAGTTGGATTGTGGAATGGTCTAGAGAGTGATGTGAAAAATGCCAAGTCGATGTGTACATTTAAGAAAAAGATCAAAGCTGGATTGTTAAAATAATACATATGAAGTAGCTTAGTGTGTGTTTTGTATTAGAATTAGAAAAATTAGAAAGAGTTATTCATTTTGTTCTGTTACTTGAAAATTATGATTGAAATAATTGTTTGAAAAAAGGGGCAGATATAATAAGATTTTTTCTTCTTTCTGCTGCCTTTCATTTTAAATCTCTTGTATCTTCTTTATATTGTTATGGAATTGTTTTGTACCTTTTTAAAATGAATAAACTTTATACCAAAAGCAGCCCAAATTGTAACAACCCACCCATAGCTGTGTATATGGAGGTTTTTGGGCTGGCAACCCTGGGTTGGTGGCGGTGTTAATCTATTCCGCTTAAATGCAAATTATGGAAGATGGAAAGGAAAAGGTCAAAGCCATCGGGTGCGCAGTTTAGGAAAAAGAGAAAAGAAGAAGAGGAGAAACGAGCAAAAGATAAAAGGTAAGAAGAGCTGTGTGTCACTGTCATTTCTTGTTGTGTGAAATGTGAAGGCTGTAGCCTGCTAATGCTAACTGGTTAGCTGCTTAGGACGACATCTTTTGTTAACAGCGGAAAATATTACCGTCTTGAAGATTGACATTCTTCTTAAACTAAACAAACAACATGGAAAAGTAATAATGGGCCACTATAATTTCTAAAGGCAATGATTTTGTGATGTACTTTGGATGACTGGAAGTCAAAGACTGACGGCCCATTGGAGCCGCTAATGTTTCAGCGCGGCCTCCATCTGATGCCCCTTTTCCACCGTCACGGCGCGGGTCGGATATTTCCGGCTTCACGCGCGTTTGAGGTCTTTCCACTGTTCCTGTGACTGGCTCGCCTCCCTAAATTCTGGCCCGGCTTCTCAAGGGGTCCAAGCGAGCCGAGCCGTGACGTCAGAAACACTGTCAGTCACTGATTGGTCAGGGGGAGGAGTCTGTGGAGTCTTTCCAAACAACCCGATCCGCCATTTTTTCTCTATGCTTGCCATTAGCGATAACGCGAGGAGTGTATCTTTTAGTATTTTGAAGCTATACAAAAACAATAACATCAAAGCCGTGGTCAAATGCAGAAGTGCAGGTCTTGTTGTGCTTGGTGGCCGACGAAAAAAGTCAAAGCGAGCTAGATGGAGGATTGGAGGGTGGTTTGGACACGGCCACTGCTCTACTTGAATCATTTATAGAAGATGGTGAGTGTTTTCTAACTTTAAACATATTTTAAGTGACTCATCCCATCGGTTCTGAACATATTTTTAACTAACAAAAGAGGCTGACGCCATAATAGGACAACGTCGGTGCTACGATGCTAAGCTAATTTGCATAAACGCTAACTGTCCTCCGGTCCCGTTTCTCACTGTATTTTATCCAGAACGTATTTCGGCGCGTGACGGTTCGTCTCTAAAAAGCTGGATCCTTCTCGCGTCCCAGTTTGTACTGAGTGATGGACAGATGTTCGCACGGTTTGCTTAGTTAGAAATGGCAGATTGTGTTATAATACAGAACCCTGGCTGTCACAAAAAAAAAATCTGTGCTTTTCTAATGAAGTACTTTGATTAATGCTCTTAAACAAAGACAGACTTATAGTTCGTTATTAAATATATACATTTTCTATTTTAATTAAAAAAAAAACATTTTGATTGCATATTTACATTTATACTGTCTCGTGCAGTCAATCCTGAGCTTTCTGTGCACACCAACAATAAGTTCTACTATGAATTTCATAAATTGGAAATATATGTAGGCTTGGTTAAAAAAAAAAGGCTTAGTTGTTTTTGTCATTTGCTATGTCAGTTTAACAGTCCCTTAATCACATTAGTTGAGAAAAACTGTTAGCCTGCCATAATTACTCTATTGCATAAGGCTGCAACAAAGGTTTTATAGCCTATTAAATAACCACCATGAGGGATATAATCATGACTGTTTGATGATGACACAATTGATGGTGTATCCTGACTAACAACATTTGCACACTGTTAGTTTGCAGAGGACCAAGTCAAGTAAGAGCTGACTTTGTTTTTCCAAAGAACGAGGATGATGATAGAAGTTGCCACCACCAGTATTTTTGGAAGACGTTAGTTAGTGGTGAAAAGATGCTTAGAAGCTGGTTGGTGTATTCGGAAAAAAACAACAGCCTTTTCTGCTTGTGTTGCAAGTTGTTTTCAAAAAGGAATACAAGTCTAACAAATTCAGGACTCACAGACTGAAAACATGCAAGTTCTCTGCTCACCTCACATGACACCAGCCCAGAACACCAAAATTCACTGAAAGCATAGAAAGAGTTGGCAGTGAGGATGAAAAAAAGAGGAAGAAGTGTTCTTGTGATGGTGGAGTGACCTACTGACACAAACTGCCTGTCATGCACCACACAGCAGGCAGGGGGCACAATTTAGCAGCAAACCGACGGCCTGCACGCAGGGTGGGGGCGCCGTTGGGGTTGCTCGCCCAGGGCGCCAAATAGGCTAGGACCGCCACTGGGTCACACCCTCAGCTTCCGGTAAATCATTAAATTTATTTATTTTTAGTATTTTATTTCATTATTTATTTATTTACCTTAATGTTTATTTATTTTCGTTTATTTATTTCCTCTGGTATCGGATGCTGTGCAGCTGGAAGGATTTTACTGCAACTTTTTTTAGTTTTGGACATTTGTTATGATGCGTAACCATGGCAACAAGGCAGTTTTCTACAACCAACAGCAGCCGATTAACATCTCAAAAGCTCAAATAATATCTCAACTAAACAAGTTCATTTTGATAGATTCATGAGTGTCATGTACCGCATAAA
>NC_056498.1:49359364-49362000 GCF_014905685.2 Nematolebias whitei
TCAAGTGCGCCCCCTAGATTATTCAAACTGTTATATCTCAGTGATATTTCGTCCGATCTGCACCAGATTTTTGGTGCTTGACTAGTGAGGACTTATGGACACAGTGGTGTTGTTGTTTAATATTTGACTCAAGTGCGCCCCCTACATAAATCAAACTGTTATATCTCAGTGATATATCGTCTGATCTGTACCAGATTTTTGGTGCTTGATTAGTGAGGACTTATGGACACAGTGGTGTTGTTGTTTATCATTTGACTCAAGTGCGCCCCCTAAATTATTACAGTTGTTATATATGCTGTTGCAGCTGATGTCAAAGATTCTGTGAATGCGCACTCCGGAAAATGGGCGCGTGACAGTAGCGTGAGCGTTCTCCATGGCGACCGGGAAGAGTAGCTCGAGTTCCCGCAGTCGCCATGAGGCCGCAGCGGCGCTTAGCTGCGAGGGCCTTCAACGCTGCTTGCAGCTTTAATTTCAGCTTGTTATGCTTCTTTCAGTTTATTACATGTTTCACAAACTGGATCTTTTAGCTGCAGTTGTGACCTTTTTACCTTTAATCTGCTGTGTTTCTGGGTTTAGCTCAAAACTACTGTTCTGCTGGTTTTAGCTTTTAAACATGAATTTGCTGACTTTGAGCTCTATGTATTGTTTTCCTAATTTTAGATTTTAGTCACTGTTCTATTACTTTCAAATTCAACTCAATTCAGTTTCACCAAGTCACAACAGAAGTCGTCTCAGGACACTGAACAGAAACATTCATATATAAAAATAATAATTTAACATTATTTATCTGAGGAGCAGACTGATTTGAATTTAACGCCATCACAGAACTCTCATTTTGAGCAAGCATGAAGGCGACAGTGGAAAGAAAAAACTCCTCATGAGGAAGAAACCTTTAGCAGAACCAGACTCAGGACAAGTGGCCATCTGCTTCGACCGGCTGGGTTTGTTAGGAACAGATACACAATGGCAGGTCGAGAATCACATGTTAAGAGAAATAATATCAAATGAAAACTATTCAATTTTAACAATTCATTTAAGGAAATTAGGTCAATTTGTCCTCTAGTAGTCTAATCTTAAGGCAGCATAGCAAGCCGGCTAACTATAGGATTTATCAGAAAGGAAAGTCTTAAAAGTGGACAATGTGTCGGCCTCACGGACAGAAACTGGAAGTTGGATCCACAAGAGAGGAGCCTGAGAACTGAAAGATCTTCCTCCCATTCTGCTTTTGGAAACTCTAGGGACCACGAGATGGCCTGCAGTCTGAGCGCGAAGTGCTCCGTTAGGAAAATATGGAACAATAAGATCAGTAATATAAGATGGAGCTAGGTTGTTGAGAGCTTTTTAGGTTAGAAGTAAGATTTTGAATCCAGTTCTGGATTTGACAGGGAACCAATGAAGAGAAGCTAAAACTGAGCCTCTCTACATTTCTTCTGAACCATAACTATGGACTTGATTTGATCAGTTGGTCTCTCAACTCAATTCACAACATTTTCTTCAAAGAGAAGACTGGCTTTAGGCGAGCCGATTTGCCCTGTTGCACGCACGCAGCTGGATATCTCATCGACTGGAAGACTTGATGATGTGTCTATCTCTGCTGTCATCTGTGGATTTTAAGGACGTAAATTTAACTGGATTCACGATAACTGGTTCCTGCTTTTTGGATTTGGCTGGTTACTGGTTTTATCAACAATCAAGGAAGTCATCGGCAGCAAATTGGGACCCGATCACGATGCTTGCCTTTATGATGGCTTGGTTCGTGCCTCGAGTACCCAGACTCCAATGCTTTGGGCAGAATGGATCAGATCTTGAGGATTTTACTCAGGCGCGTTCCATCGGAGTGGCCATGGAATTTGAACATTTCAGAACTGTTTGGACCAACACAGGCTCAAGGTAGATGTCCTTAAGTGCTGCCTGTCCCCAAAACAACTGTGTGTTTATTTGAATTTGGCTCCCCTGGCTGGCCTTTAAGGCCACCTTATCTGAATTCGCCTGAAGAAAAGGTGATCTGATGCTCTAGCAGCTCTCGTTTTTTTTTTTTTTTTTTTTGCACAAGTCAGATCCTCGACACATTCTGTCAATCATTCTAGTCGGCATGTCATCAACTGACCAATCAGTGACCTCAATTTGTCCTGAAGGTAAACGCCCCGTACCTGCAGAGCTGCAGCTCATCAGGGTTTTGCTTTACTGACGCTTTACAGTCAGAGGGATTTCATGAAAAATCGTCAGAAAAAAAATGGTTAAACGTCGTTAGTGGGGAACATGTAATTCAGACCCTGAGCGTTTAGAGCAGGGGTCTGCAACCTGCGGCTCTGGAGCCACATGTGGCTCTTTGGTCCCTCCGCAGTGGCTCTTTCAAGTTTTGAATAAAACTAACATAAAACTGAATTTTATTAGTCGTTATACAAACAACAAAAAAATAATTTTAGCTGTCTTCCTGTCATTTCTTTTGCAAATACTCAACATTTTGCTTTATTTCTATACTTACCGTATTTTTCGGACTGTAAGGCGCACCGGATTATAAGGTGTAATATCAATGAATGGGTCTGTTTTCATACATAAACCACATCAGATTATAAGGAGCATTAAGCGAAACAAGTTCATTTTGATAGATTCATGAGTGTCATGTACCGCATAAA
>NC_056498.1:49362100-49371606 GCF_014905685.2 Nematolebias whitei
AAACAAGTTCATTTTGATAGATTCATGAGTGTCATGTACCGCATAAAATCAGTTCGAGCTCAGTAAGCACAACCACGTCGACTTTTGAGAAAATTAAAAGCTTTTAAGTGTGCCTTATAGTATGAAAATTACTATATTTTTTCTACAATAATAAAAAATAAAAAAAATCACATAGGTCTGCACAGTTCATAGTTTTTTTTTTTTTTCCAAAAACTATTTCCCCCCTTCTTTACAATAATCTGGTCTTTTCATTAGTCTTATATTGTAAAAAAAAATAAAAAAAATCAATAAAGGTTAAAAATCATTAGATATTTTTAGCTTTATAATGTCACCCCTACTGGCAACAAAAGTCTCCTCTAACAAACCTCAAGTGGCCCATGGGCCACCAGTTGATAATCACAGGTTGATGTGGCTCTGGACATGTTTAATTTAGTGAATGAAGGTGTAAAAATGGCTCTTTTGATTATAAAGGTTGCAGACCCCAGGTCTAGAGGGTGGAATACAATTTATTCCATTTGAAAAATTTAACAGTTTGGAAAAAATGTTAAAGATGACAAAAGTCGGCGGCCGACCTCAGGAGCAACTGATTACAAGTTATAAACAGGAAGTACCACGTGTTCATCTGTACGAAGTAATCCTCCATTTTCTGTCATAAATTACACTGTATGCTTAACGGTTAATGATTAAAGCTAGTTGTGCTTTGTTTTGTGTGATTTATATGTAGATGTAACTTCTGGTTGCATAAGTTTAGTCTTTGTTAAAACTAAACAGATTTTGTACAAAGTGTTTAATAGGTTAATGTAATACTCTTACATACTGGATTTCACTGAGTTCTTGCCCTGTGTGTCGCTCTGCAGCGTGAACTGCAGTAACTATTTTAAGTTATTAGTAGCTTGGATCTTCTTCTCCTGTCTTCTTTGCCTTAACGTTGGCCGATAAGGCAGAAATGCTTCATTAAATGTCTCAGGTAACGTCGTGTGTTTCACTACCTCCACCATTACAGAAAATCACACTGAGGCGTCCAGAAGGCTTCCGAGTCCTGGCTTGAGGTGTCTGAAGCCTTAAAACTATTACCTTCAGTAAAGACTCTTTTATTTATTTAACTTGAATAAATAAATAAAATCTTTAGATTTAAAATGCTGTCTGCATGCAGATCAATGACCATACTGCAGACCGACCATCGTTTTATTTTCTATTGTTACAATAAAATAAGCACCGACGTGACGTTAGATCATATTAAAATCTTTCATATTTCTTACACCAGCTCACGGTTATTACCTCCCAACATGATTATTGGTGAAAACTCAGATGAACTTTGTTGCAACCCCTGCTGATAAAATAGACGAAGTTCTTACAGCACCACATAATGAAGACGTTCAGTTCCAGCAGCTCATGATGTTGGTTTCACAGAAAGATGCGATTCTGAATTATTAAAACCCAATTCTCTCTCTCTTTTGTTTTTTTTTTTCAGACAGTCCGGCTGTCACGCCGCGTCGTTTTGAGCGTCTCAAATGAGCGTTTGAGCTCCTCCAAGTTCGTTCTTATTTTGCAGGCTTCTGGTCGCTCTTCTGGCTTGAAACTCAGCATCGACCTGATCGTTTGGCTCTGAAACAGAATCACAACAAAACGATTATTGGAGCTTCTTCTACTCGTTCCTTAAATCTCCTGAGAGCAAAGAAAACTTTTACCGTTTGATTCTTCGTATTTATCAACGGTGCACTTCGGTCCTGATGCTTTTAAAGCTTCACACATAAATTACTAATGAAGTAATTAAACTAATTACTAGTTAATTGTTCTACTCCTGTTATAACTGTCTATAAGCTAAAGTACTGTAGGTGCTATATTTACCTACTTTATGATTTCTAGTTCAATTCACCTTTTCTTTATTATTAGACACATTTCTGTTTTAATATACTTTTGAGACATTTTAATTTTTATCATTTTTACCCTCCGTCACCAAATGGGGCTAAAGGCTGAAATCGCCTGGGCCTGTGTTTCTTTGTCTGTTAGCAAAATATCTCATGAACCGGTGGACAGATTTTAATGATCAGGAAGTGATCATTTGATGTACATTTACAACTGATTTGACTTTCGGAGACAGTCCAGTTCAAGTTGGCTGCCTCAGATAGGCAATGTTAGCGAACATAAAAATGGTTATATTCGGTGTGGTAGTAGCTGAGAGTCATCCCCAACATATATTCTGAGCGCTAACAGATCGTGTAAGGTCTTATTTTAAAACGTTGACAGACAAGACAGTGGATGATACGAATTGTTTCGAAGAACATCTAATATTTCTTTTTATTTTATGTTTGCATTTAAAAAAGCTAAAAGCTAAAATAGAAATGTGCTTTTCCCACTGATCAAGTTAATAATGTCAGCTATATGAAAAACACAATCCTTCAATATATGAACTAAAAGAATGGTTTTGTACCTCTTCGGTAAAATGTTGACAAAATCCCTGCGGGAGATTCTGGGTTCTGACATCGTCCCAGATCTGGGGTTCAAGGAGTAATAAGAGAAAAGAGATGGTTTCATTAGACGTTTGACGTCACAGCGTCGATGAACTTCAGCAGGTGTTGTGCAGATGTCGAGAAAATTAAATGAAAAATGTTAGACCTTGTATACATTTTAAAAAATTAACCAAAAAGAGTTTCTGTCAAAAGCTTGCAAACATTTGATAAAAGTAAAAGTCACAGCAAAATCAGATTTTTTCTTTGTTCCTTTTAACAACTTGTGAATCGTTTGAACAAGTTTGAATTTATTTCATTTATGAAATTCAAACCCTGTAAACTGTAGAAAATACTTGATCAAATATATAAATAAGCCTCACTAAATATTTAATGTTGAGCAAGTTCGCACCTTAGTACTTTTGGAAACCACCAACAAGGTTTGGGAAGAACTCGGATGGTGTTTTGACCATTTTTAAGAGTCCAAATAAATTTCCTCCACTTCTTCTAATGTGAGTTTTAAGGACTTTCCGTTTCCAATTTATGAACAAGGCTAAATAATCATAAAATTTAAAAAAAACGTCTTTGATCAACATACCTTACTCTTGTCATCGATAGTCGGTATGTTCCAAAGGAGTTCGAAGTAGATCAGCCCCAAAGCAAATATGTCCACTTTTCGGTCATAAAGGATCCCGTTCCTCTGTCAAGAAAATAACAACATGAACAAAAAACATTTTTACGTGCAGAAGATCAGAAGGTCACCTCAAATCTGAGCCCACCTGCTCAGGAGCCATGTAGGACGGGGTTCCTTTGTAGCCTCTCCTCTCCCTCTGGTTCTCCGAGTCGTCTTCGATCACGGGAGTAACGAGACCGAAGTCTCCGATCTTCACCGTGCCGCTCCGATTGAACATGATGTTTGCAGGCTAATTGTAGGACATGAACAAATAAAATATGCAGCTTCACGATGTAAAAACTTCGACGATCATTTTGCTCAGATTTACACAGTTGGATAAATTGACGGTGGAAATAAAAATAAAAACAGGAACATCAGGGGTCTCCACGAGTCGTCCTCCATTAGTCCTCTGTCCTCACTCCAACTAGTCTTTTTCCTGGCAGCTGCATTTCTAACATCCTTCTACCAGTATACCCACTGTCCCTCCTCTGGACATGTCCAAACCACTGTCTCTCCTTTGGACATGTCCAAACCATCTCAGTCTGGTCTCTCCAACTATCTCCCAGTTGTTCAACCTGTGTTGTACCTCTGATGATCTCGTTCCTAATCTGATCCATCCTCGTCTCTCCTTAAGGAGAACCTCAACATCTTATTGTTGTCTCCTGTCTCTCTGTCCATGTCTCTGTCTCCAGACCATACAACGTAGCTGGTCTCACCACTGTCTTGCAAACTTTTCCTTTCACCTTTGCTGCCACTCTTTTGTCACAAATCACTTCTGAAACTTTTCTCCATCCACTCCATCCTACCTGGGCTCTCTTCTTAACTTTTTTTACCACATTCCTGGTTTTCCTGGACAGTGGACCCAAAGTCCTTGAAGTCCTGCACCTTTGTGACCTCACTGCTCCACCTCCTCACTCTCTTTCACACACATGAACTCTGTCTTACTACGACTGACTTTCATTCCTCTTTGTTCAAGTGCATACCTCCACCTCTCCAAGCTCTCTTCCACCTGCTCCCTGTTCTCACCACAGATCAACATTGTCTGCAAACATTGAAGTTCACAAGGATTCCTGCTAATGAGCAACTACCTTTGTCTTCACCCAGTTTTATATGCCGTTATATGTTCTTAATAGCGGTACTGATACATTTATTGTGAATTTGCTTCATATAAATAAACTAAATTGAATTGAGGTCCATTATGAATCTCGGCCAGTCGTAAAAACTGGTGTCCTCGTCTTTCAGGTTATAAGTATTGAGTGTATTTAGTATATTTCTGCAGGGTTTGTGGTTCTGCCAAAACTGGCCCTCGTCTCACCTTCAGGTCTCTGTGGATGAGCCACCTGGAGTGAATATACTCGACTCCGCTGATTATTTCCAGGGTGATGGAGAGACTTTCTTCTTTCCTCTTGGAGTCTCGCAAAGATTTTTTGGGGTTTTGAATGTTTTTCTCATCTATCCACACTCTCAGTGTTTTAATATCACACAACTCCATCTGAATGTAAAGAAACTTCACAGTTGAGTCAGCGGAAGACCTGAGGAGCCAAACAACAGAACGGAGAAGTAAACGTGATGTTTGAACGGTAAGAAGACTAGAGGAAGCAGCGGACTTACTGTGAAGCACTGCTGGTGTCGGATGAACTGTCCCACAGATGAGCCGTGTCCTCTATCCAACATGAGTAGTACCGAACGATGTTACAGTGATTGAGGTCCGACAATACTTTCACCTCTTGTAGTGTTTTTCTGGCCCAAATGAGAAAATTAAATACATTTTAAAAAGTTTTATCTAGTTCGTATTTATTCCTTTTTCAAAAACAAACTGCATTGTTTGGGCAAAAACACATCCACTGACATAAAAAAGTTAGATGCCCAGAAAAAAAGACCTGATTTAGACATATAATCCAAATACAGACCAGTGATGGGTCTATCAATGATTTGATCTACAAGGAGCTGGCACCTTAGAACAGGCGCCAGAGGGCATAAATATCCATCAGTCAACACAACAAGTGACTGTCATCACAGACAGTACCTCGTATTTGAGGAATCACAAGCACTTGATAAATGCTGATACCAATGGGTACGTGACATACAAAGTTCTAGTCACCCAAGTCAAACCACACCAAGGTGGGATAATCAAATTGATAGACTGTTACAAAACTCCATGTCATCCCCACCATGTCTCGATAACTGGCATCAGCTGGTCTAAGGGTTCAAAATATTTCAAAGGGGCTGAAAAAAGGATGAGGAACACTGATCTACAGGTTCACCATCCAAGTGTTGATGGTAGCACTGGTGTGGTGCCATGGCCAGGACGCTCAGACTGATGACAAACGGAGTTGCATCATGTTCAACATGAATCTTGGTTCAACATTCTACGTATTGATCAACCTTTATTTAACCAGACAAACCCATTGAGATCACAGATCTCTGGCCTGAAGGCAGACGAACATGCATGTTTTGCATGTATGAAGTCGTCAATGGGAGAGGATCAACAGCTGTTAATCCTGGCATCATAGAGGTCAACCAGTTCCAGTTTTTCCAAGGTTATGCCGATCTTTAGAAATCAGGGCAGCTGATAACCATCACACAACACCAGTTACTTTTATTATTGACCAATATACATTTTTCATTTAGCAAAATACATCAATAATTGCTCAACCTAAGAAAAAATGTACATCTAACAATCCTTGGGGAATATTGTACACCTAATAAATATACAGAAGAGTATTATTGCTTAAAAAATAAATTGAAGGCGACAGTAAGCTGGTTACAGTTGCTGCATCTTCATTTTCCTACTTAATAACTGATTAGGTACGCACAGGTGTCTTGGTGTGAGTGAGTGTGTGAATGGTTGTTTCGTTCGTCTCCGCGTCCCTGTGATGGACTGCGACCTGTCTCGGGTGTACCCCGCCTCTCTCGCACAGTGGTAGCTGGGACATGGGAACCAGTGACCTCCGCAACCCAAAGAGGAAGAAGCGGGTAAAGATAATGTATGGATGAATGGCTATGGGTCTGAGTTCAGGACTCCTCAGGTAGGGAGTTAAGGGACCGTGATGGCTACCCCTCTTTTTGTCTTTCAACAAAACAACGCCCCTGTCAACGGACTGCTGAGTTCTACCAATCTCCGCAATCAAATATGTCAGGGATCAAGTTGTTGGAGCTTAAGGACCAGTTTTTGCAGCTTTGGGCCAAACACCAACTGGCTAAAGGAGAGGATGGCTCTGCTCTGAACCCAGTCACAGCTGGTACCCAGGTCCACCTCACGTTACTGACATGGACCAACAATGTGCTCGTACTACAGACTCCATTTTCTGTTTCATCTGCGACTGCAACCATCGCAAAACTATCGCCTTTCCCTCTCTCTGCACGGGCACCTAATTTTCTTAAGTCAGTGAGTGGAAATAAAACTTAATACTTGACTTACTCTTTATATTGTACGATCTTCACTGCGTAATAATTGTTCTCCAGTTTATGCCTCGCCTTGAAAACACGACCAAAGGATCCTTTATCCAGATTTTCTATGGAGTCATAATCAAGCGTAAACCTGCTGAAAGTAACAACAACAACATTGTTAAGCCAGTATATATAATTTTTAATTCAGTAGATTAAAAAGTATTCATCCTTTTGTGTTTTTTCTGTTTTGTTTTAGTTTACTTTGAATGAAACTCGTTTAAAAACCATTAAAATGGTTGAAGTGAAAGGTGGACAGTGGTTAAGTTTAAAAAATATGACCTAAACTCATAAAATACTTCATTAGGAAATAAATATACTACAGTAATTACAGTCCACCTGATGGATTATTATTTTTTTTTTTTACTTTACTGCAGTAACAGAAGGTTCTGAAAACAAGAAACTGAAACTCAATATAAATTAAACCCTTGTGTCAAACTCAAGAGCCACGGGCCAAATCTGGTCCCCCAAAATGATCATTTAAATGTAAAATATTGTATCTCTTCTCATTTTTTCTTTAAAAAACTTGATAAATACATAACTTAGTACACACTTCTCCTGCCAAATGGATAACTTTGAAGCCAGAAAGAAGGCTGGGTCATTTTATCATTATTGATTCTGATGTGGAAAGAGCAACAGAACGTCGTGAGACTGATCAAACTCTTGTTCGTGAACCTGCAACCAAGAAAAGATCTCAGGTATCTGACTCGAGTTAATGTATCAGCTGAAAGTGGCCCGTGGCTCGGACAAAGTTTTTAAATTTTGGCTCCTTTTGGTAACTGAGTTTGACACCCCTACTTCTTGATACTCTAAATAACACAACACAAGCGACGTAGCAATTTAAAATCTTCCATTTCCGTACCTTGAAGTTGATACTGGTTGTGTTGCTGGTTTGGCTCTCTGCGTATTTCCTTCAGCCTTAACTTTAAAGTTGATCAAATGCTTAACAAAAATCGTAATAAACAGTTAAAATTTCAAACAAAAACAAATGAAATAAAAGCGAAAGTTGTTTTACTTTACCTCTTTACTGCGGTCACTAACATTTTGGAAATTAGCTGCGATTCTAACGAGTAAAGATAATTAATCAGGAGTAACGTTTCATTAAATTTTGTGCAACTCTACAGTGAAATAAGTCTTACTTTATTTTGGGCTTCACATAAGGACTTTGAACCTGTGGAGAAATTGTACTTTGTTAGGCATAAACCGTTCAAATGGCACAAATTATTTCTTAAAAGCACAAATAAGTTAGTGACAACCAGCTCAGAATGACTCGTTACTTCAGAAAAACCAGATCACAGCCAAAGAAAAAGCTATTCCACCTGGATGTTGGGATTGGAATCGATGAAAACAACTGGATCACTTGTCCTTGGTGTCAAACTGCTGGATTCTTTCGGACCAGAGGGCCTTAAAAATACAACAAAGACACAATATTAGTGTCAACTTTAAAGAGAACCGTGTGTCGTTACGCTCATGAAGAGGCTCACGTTGAACTCGTTGGAGGAGAATCTTTGGATTCAGCGCCTTCATCAGACGCAACCTGGAAACACAAGGAGGCAAGTTCGCTGATACAAACTGGCATGAATAAAACAATAACCAGCTTTACACTAATGTTATTTCAGTAACTACCAATGGTACATTATACACCTGTTGATAAATTTATCAGAATCTAAAGCATGAATTCCCTCACACAACACACCTAAATACACAAGTCTACTACGTTTATACATAACTGTGGTGGGGTCAAAGGTCATTTTAACTGACAATGATGTAGTCCATGGTGGAGATCTACAAACAGGTCAATTAAAGAACCTGTAAGAACACGAACCTGCAGCTACCAGGTGTGAAGAACTCACCTGTTGATGAATACCAGCTGATCCAAACGTTTTCATGGTCAGAGTCAGAATTCACCAGAACCATTCAAGTTTTCTTTGCTGCAGATAGTCTTAATAAAACAAGGTCCAACATGGAGACAGAATCTGAGGACATTTTCTGTCCTAAACATTTGTGGAGTTCCACCATAGACGACTTCCTGTGGAAGTTCCTGTCTTATGGATGGACAGATTAGGACAATCGAAGGGACAAAGGGTTTGACCTTTTTAATGTTACGCCAAACTGGAGCGTAGACAAGGGTTTAACAAAGAGGTCACATGTGACCTTGACCTTTGACCCCATGACTTTGAAACCCCGAGGTGTCCAGCTGTGCAGTTTGGCGTTTTTATTAATTTAGACCTCTGACAAGGAAATGTCCACAGACAGACAGCTCCATCTCGTCTTGGGACGGGTGTATAAAAACCCATTTCATGTCTTATAAACCAGTAGTTCCCAACCCTGGTCCTTGAGGAACACCATCCTGCATGTTTTAGTTGTTTCCCTGCTCCAACACACCTGATTCAGTGATTTAATTACTTCCTCGTGTTCTACAGAAGCCTGTTAATCACCCATTTATCAAAATCAAATGTGTCGGAGCAGAGAAACAACTGGAACATGCAGGATGGCGTTCCTCAAGGACCAGGGTTGGGAACCCCTGAAGATGCTGTCTCTGCATGACTGGACATAAGGATTTTGCAGCCTGGCTTTCTAATGTTGTCGGTTCCAATCATCTTTTCCAGCATACCTCAGTAAAATTTTACCACGATGAGCCTAAAAAGCAGCTTAACGTGCTGCTTAATGACTATCAGCTGCTTCAGAGGAAGTTGCTAAGCTAATGTTTGGCTAACGCTTCAAAACAGGGACTTGTTTGCTCGTGCTGTTGTAGCTGGAGGACTTTTAGAGACATGAGTGACAGAAACAGCTCATTGCCTCATTGTTTTCTTACTCTTGATTATATTTTAGCTTTAGGCAACGTTTTTGGTTGATGTCAAAACAACACTTCAGTCATGTGAAGTCCAACATTTTGTGACCCACTTTAAACCCTGAATTATCAGAGTCAGTCAGAGTCA
>NC_056498.1:49371706-49373380 GCF_014905685.2 Nematolebias whitei
TGGGGGCACAACTACGGTGGAGCTTTAGGGCCACGCTAAGAAAAAAACCTTAAAAAGTCATAAAATTACGAGAATAAAGTTGTAGTATTATGAGAATAAAGTCGAACGAGACTTTTTTTTTTACCGCTCTCGTTCATTTAAATTTTTTTTCTTCCAAGAGTCGGATCCACAACGCGACCTGTCAATCACTCCAGTAGGCGTGTCAGCAAATGACTGATCCAAAGTTAAATGAGTCGTAATATTATCCTAACTCCGACACGATAAAGCAGCAGGTTTACTGCATTTTAACTGCGGTAAAATGAAGAATGTTGAGCATCTTGTTAAGTTATACTTTGGTATTGGTTTTACAAATAAGGAGATAGTTGACAGGTCGCATTGTGGCTCCGACTCATGGGAAAATAAATAAATAAATCAACGAGAACTGTAATTTTTTTTAAAAGTCTCATACGACTTTATTCTTGTAACATTGACTTTATTCAACTTTATTCTCATAATTTTATGGCTTTTACTTTTTTTTTCTTAGCTTAGCAATGTAATTTTTTTTTTATTTTTTTTATTAGCACGGCCCTAAAGCTCCGTCGTACACAACAAAGAATTTGCAGCCACTCGAAATAAGTGAATCGTGCGTTAATGTGGCGCTCTGAGCTCGAAAGTGGGAGGCTTGGATGACTAGCGGTGAGAAATCGTTTACCATAACTGGCCGCATGCGAAGAGCGACTTTTGCTCCATCCGGAAGGCGAAACATTTCAGCAAAAAAAGAAACTGTCCAGATGACCTGACTGAAAATTGTTGGATAGCCATTATTGACTTCCTGGTGGGCTACTGCTTTTTTTTTTTTTAAACCAGCAGTGTTACAGGCACTGCTCAGAAAAAAAACATTTACTGTAAGTATTTGTGTATTTTACCGGTACGTATTTAATTAAAGTTTAAAAACACTTTCTGTGTAAATATCTCATGTTACAACGTGGACATCCGCAGCTTAAAAAAAATAAATAAATCACTGTAATGCAACTTTGATTGTTATGTGCTGCTGATTATCCATGCTGCTGATCTCATGCTGTTGATCATTTCATGCTGCTGTGTTCATTCATTTGTACTCATCCACCCACAAAGACTCATGTTCGTGCCGCTGTTGTTCAGCGTTTTGTTTTGCACTATTGGCGACCAGCGTATATCTTAGATCTTTTATCGTATCGTTCCGTTCGTTTAGTGTTTATCTTAGATCCTTATTTACCGTTTATTTTTACACTTTTTTTTGCTATTGTTGGATGTAACTGAGACCCTGTGTACACAATTTCATTCCACCTCATGTACCACATGTGACAAAGAACCTTGACCTTATAAAAAGCGGCCTATACATGTACAAAATTATTATTATTTTTATATTTGGTGGGCGTGGCTTATATTCAGGTGCGCTCAATAGTCTGGAAATTACGGTACAAACCACAGCCTACCATCCTCGATCAAGATGCACGTTCTCATGCATTTCTTGCAACAGATTTTTTTTAGAACTCCAAACTCAGTAGAGAATTGAAAATCTTGATGTAAAAGGAAAGCCAATAGCCAAGTAGTAAACATTTGCACCCTCAATAAATACTGTATATACATTTTGTTTCTTCTTCTGCACTCCAGACTCAACAACCTGTTAAGACACATTAAAATCATAGAAAATCT
>NC_056498.1:49373480-49376897 GCF_014905685.2 Nematolebias whitei
ACAAAACAAGCTTATTCCAGTGGTTTCGGTGAAGATGAGTTATAAAAATGTAACAAAACTCGAGTAGCATTTGGCCATTTTCAGATTGTGAAAGTAGCTCTGAAAGAAAAACGGCCCAGACCCCTGATTTAGAAGATTGTTTTGTTAAATCTGCGATAAGTTTTCCGTGTTTGTTCAGGCTTTAGGTGTTCACTTTGAACTTACATTGGGATATGAGAGGGGCCACATCTCTTCTCTTCAGTAAATGTAAAGGACTGTCTTTCCTTCTGACAGTGCAAGTTGATTACTCCTATGAAATTAGCTTCCGCTAAGCTTCTGTCTTCAGTCTGTAGGTTCAGGACTTTTGTCTGATTGCTGCAAAACAAACACAATATTATTAATGACTACAAATGTTTTAAACTCTCAACGACCATCTCCACGTCGAGACTTCGAGGCTTCACACAGGCTAAGCCAAGATTCAACTTGTCTGCTGGATTCCTTAGATAGAGAACTTTACTAATTGGCTTTTATGTATGTGAATGTTCCTGTAAAGTGCCCTGAGACAACTTTGTTGTGATTTGGCGCTATATAAATAAACTGAATCTTATTGGTCCATATTTTCTTAACGGAACACTTCGCTCTCAGACTGCAGGTTTACTTGTTGTTCCTAGAGTTTCTAAAAGTAGAATGGGAGGTAGATCTTTCCAAGTTTCTACCTTTAAGACCAGGCTTAAGATTTTCCTTTTTGATAAATCCTATAGTTAGGGTGGGCTTGGGTTTCCTGAGCTACCCCTTAGTTCTGCTGTTATAGGCTTAGACTGTTGGAGGACAAACTGACCACATCTCCTCACTCTGCCGCCGTCTTTACTCAGTTTATGCTTATTTCTATAAATTAACGTGTTTTCTTTGTTTTTCTTCACAGATAAACTACATTTCAACCACGGAAACTACACCTGGATAATGGAAACTACACCTGGACCATAGAAACTACAGCTTTAACATAGAAACTACACCTGGACCATATAAACTACAGCTTTATCATAGAAACTACACCTGGATCATAGAAACAACACCTGGACCATAGAAACTACAGCTTTATCATATAAACTATACCTGGATCATAGAAACAACACCTGGACTATAGAAACTACAACTGAACCATAGAAACTACACCTGGACCATAGAAACTACAGCTTTATCATAGAAACTACACCTGGATCATAGAAACTACAGCTTTATCATAGAAACTACACCTGGATCATAGAAACTACACCTGGACCATAGAAACTACAGCTTTATCATAGAAACTACACCTGGATCATAGAAACAACACCTGGACTATAGAAACTACAACTGAACCACAGAAACAACACCTGGATCATAGAAAATAGATCTGGACAAAATAATTTACAATTGAACCATAGAAGCTGTACCTGAACTATAGAAACTACATTGGGACCATAGAAACAACACCTGGATTGTTAGAAATTATATCTGAACAAAATAAACAGCACTTGAATCATAGAGACTACACCTGGACAATAGAAACAATGCCTTGACCATAGAAACTACACCTTAACCATAGAAACAACACTTTGACCATAGAAAATAGATCTGGCCAAAATAAACTATATCTGGACCATAGAAACTACAACTGGAACATAGAAGTTACAACTGGAACATAGAAGTTACACCTGGACCATAGAAACTACATCTGAACCAAATAAACTAAAATGTAACTATATAAATTACACCTGGAATATAGAAAATACATGTGGACCATAGAAACTACATCTGGAATATAAAAACTACACCTGGACCATAGGGACTACAATCGAACCACTTCCTGTTTGTGTCACTTTCCTGTCCTTCCTGGCTGAGGCAAATGACCTTTTTTTGTATGACCTCTTTATGAACTGGCGCTATGCAACTAACACAAAACAAATCTATTAAAACCAAACAGATCAAAGGGTAAACATGTTTTAAACCAGATTTAAATTTGTGCTCACCAGATGAGCGACGCATCGGTCTCCAAATTGTCACTTCTTAGACTCGATGTGCCGCTGTCTTTATCATCTCCAGTCTCCTAAAGCAAACAAAGAAACAATATTACTGCACACTCAGAAACAAACAAATTTAATCCACAAATCTCTGGTTTTACAACCTTCAGTTAAACCGTGAAAACCCGTGTCTCACTACTTACATCTAAAGTTTCACTGCCCGTTATCTCCATGTACACCAGCTTGGCGGCTTCCTCTTTAGCTTCTTTCTTTGTTTTCCCCGAGGCAGCTGGGTATTCCTTATCGCCAACCACAAACTTACACGAGCTAACAATAACAACACGAACAGCTCAATTAATTTCTAAAGTTAAATTATAAACAAAAGTGGCTACAGGGAAGGAAACCCACTGGATTGAGTAAACTGGTCCAAGTGTAGTCGTCTCCTCGGGTCTGAAGGTCACCATGTTTTTCTCGCTGTATTCATTGAGCCAAAACGTGTAGATGAAAGATTTTAGCTGAAGTCTAGTGGGAGAAGCTTCTGCTGCATGTTCTGCCTGCTAAAAAAAAAAAAAAAAGATGCAAACCGTGCATGAATGCAAATGTTTACCGTATTTTTCAGATTATAAGGCGCATTAAGCGAAACAAAACAGTCAGATAAGTCAAACTTTATTCAACTCATTCACAATACAGTCCCTCTCTACTTTGCGGCTCATTTATCGCAGACCCGCTCTATCGCGGTTTTTCAAAATAACATTGGACATGACACACAAATGGCTGATTGATGGATGAGTCGCACAATAGGAATGTAATTTTTTTTTTTACAATAAATTATTTTTAATTATTTAGCACCTCCTGCATCTTTTTACAGCCCACACTACAGGATAAACTTCCCGCTGCAGCTGATCAGCTGATCTCTGCAGAGCGGAGAAGTGGGCGTGGCTAAGAGTGCTTGCAGGTGGCTGAGAGCCTAAACATCCTCTCTCTCTCTCTTACTCTCTCTCTCAAAAAACGATACAGTCTTACAGAATCAGCGGGTATATCCAGCAGGTGTTCTAAGGCATTTTTAGCAGCATTCTGTTTAGCTTCTTTCTTGTTCTTCCCCACACCTTCAGGGTAGGCCTGGCCATTAATCACCGCTCTTATTGTGAATCTGAAAAGTGACAAAAAAAAAAAAAAAACTGTTGATTCACAAAAAACACAGGAAGGTAAATATGTATTTGATCCCTTACAACCAAACCAGAATTCTGACTCCCAAAATCTGGTTATGTACTGTACCCATGAGGCACACAGCTTACACCCAATCAATTGGTCCAATTTCAAACACTCCTGATTCCAACTCTTTTTATAAATAAAGCCGATCTGTCCACAGAATCAGTTTCTTCCTTTCCAACCTCTCCACCGCCAGTGGCAAAACCAAAAATCTGTCAAAGTATGTCAC
>NC_056498.1:49376997-49378050 GCF_014905685.2 Nematolebias whitei
TCCCTATGGTCCAGGTGTAGTTTTTATATTCCAGATGTAGTTTCTATATTCCAGGTGTAGTTTATATAGTTACATTTTAGTTTATTTGGTTCAGATGTAGTTTCTATGGTTCAGATGTAGTTTCTATGGTTCAGATGTATTTTCTATGGTCCAGGTGTAACTTCTATGTTCCAGTTGTAGTTTCTATGGTCCAGATATAGTTTATTTTGGCCAGATCTATTTTCTATGGTCAAAGTGTTGTTTCTGTGGTTAAGGTGTAGTTTCTATGGTCAAGGCATTGTTTCTATTGTCCAGGTGTAGTCTCTATGATTCAAGTGTTGTTTATTTTGTTCAGATATAATTTCTAACAATCCAGGTGTTGTTTCTATGGTCCCAATGTAGTTTCTATAGTTCAGGTACAGCTTCTATGGTTCAATTGTAAATTATTTTGTCCAGATCTATTTTCTATGATCCAGGTGTTGTTTCTATGGTTCAGTTGTAGTTTCTATAGTCCAGGTGTAGTTTCTATGATAAAGCTGTAGTTTCTATGGTCCAGGTGTAGTTTCCATTATCCAGGTGTAGTTTCTATGATAAAGCTGTAGTTTCTATGGTCCAGGTGTAGTTTCCATTATCCAGGTGTAGTTTCTGTGGTTGAAATGTAGTTTATCTGTGAAGAAAAACAAAGAAAACACGTTAATTTATAGAAATAAGCATAAACTGAGTAAAGACGGCGGCAGAGTGAGGAGATGTGGTCAGTTTGTCCTCCAACAGTCTAAGCCTATAACAGCAGAACTAAGGGGTAGTTCAGGAAACCCAAGCCCACCCTAACTATAGGATTTATCAAAAAGGAAAATCTTAAGCCTGGTCTTAAAGGTAGAAACTTGGACAGATCTACCTCCCATTCTACTTTTAGAAACTGTAGGAACAACAAGTAAACCTGCAGTCTGAGAGCGAAGTGTTCCGTTAAGAAAATATGGACCAATAAGATTCCTGACGTGGATTCAATTCAGTTTATTTATATAGCGCCAAATCACAACAAAGTTGTCTCAGGGCACTTTACAGGAACATTCACAT
>NC_056498.1:49378150-49389160 GCF_014905685.2 Nematolebias whitei
ATGGGAGAAAAAGCTGTGGCCAGACAAAACCAAAATCAAGCTCTCTTCAAAAAAAATGCGGAGTGTGACCAGAAGAAAATAATCCCCAGAGTCAAACACGGAGGTGGAAACATTATGGTTTGGAGCTGAAGGTACAGGATGAAACCATAGCATTGATGGGCCAAAGATGTACCATAAGATCTTGGACTAGAACCTTTTCCCTCAGCCAGAACACGAGTTGTTGATGAGTCTCCATCATGACAGTGACACAAAACACAGTCAAGGCCACAAAGGGGTGGTCTAACCGTTCTCCAGACCTTGGTCCTGGAGAAAACCTGTGGAGAGAGCTGAAGCTTTGAGTCGCCTAGCAGCAGCTAAAAAAAATTAATAATAATAATTAGTGTTACTGTAAAGAGGAGTGGGTCCAAATCCCTGCTGAGGTGAGTGCAAACCTGGTGACCAACTACAAGAAACGTTTAACCAAAGTTTCTCCACCAAGTCAGGTGCTGCTTGGTGACACGCTTTCGAAACAATGTGCAACTTTTATGTTGTTCTTTATATTCAATTCTTATTCTGAATCTTTTCCATTAAAATGAAACCACAATAAAACATGAGACCGTTCATTTTATTGTAGATGAACAAACTTGGGGTGGCGGAGTTTAGGTATATAAGCAAATTGTTCCTGAGCAGGATGGAGTGAGAGATGGATGGACATATTGAGGCCTCATTCTCAGTAATGAGGGCGTTGCTCCGGTTGATTAAGAAAGAGTTGAGCTGAAAGGCAAAGCTGCCCATTTACTGGTTTGTCTACGTTCCAGCACTCGTATGTTCATGAGGTTTGGCGCCGTATAAACAGAATTGAATCATGATCAAAAAAAGTGGACAAAATGAAATGAGCTTCCTTCACTGGGTGGCTGGGTTCGGTTAGAGACGGGGGTTGGGTCAGCTCCTCTGGATGGAAAGGAGTCAGTTGAGGTGGTTCATCTGATTGGGACGCCTCCATTTGGAGGTCTTCCAGGCACGTCCCACTGGGAAGAGACCCCAGGGCAGACCCAGAACTCTCTGGAGGGATTATAGCTCCTCTCTGGTCTGGGAACACCTTGAAGTCCTGCAGGAGGAGCTGAAGTGGAGGGTCTCACTGGGGAGAGGGAGGTCTGGTTTCTTTCCTGGACCGTTTCCTCAACCCGACCACAGATAATCAATAATTACTGTATAAGGTCCACATATAAGTGCTGATCGTACAAAATAAACGTCATACTGTGTGCGAGGACTTGGTGACACATCCACTAAACTGGACAGAAACTACTTCCTAAATGCGGAAGTGTCGTTGACCTAGATAGCGCCAGGTGCGTTCAAATGCCATCTGTTCAACTCACGTTTTGATGTGGTCAGGCCCAACAGATCCAACCTCCTCGTACGACACCATTACCCGAGTTGTTTGCGCATAAAGGTTCAGCTTGGCTACGTAGTTTTCCGATGCCATCATTAAAACGGCTGAATTCCTTCTGAAATATGATGAAAATTAAAGAAAGAGACTCGCAAACATGTAAGAAGTTCGCGTTTCAGCTTTCACGTCCGAGGCTTTCACGTCCGCCCCTTAAACGCCCCGTGTTGCCTTCAATTGCAGTCTGAAATATCAGATGCTGACTGCCTGATAATCAAAAAAGGTTTCGCAATTTAAAATTTTTACATTGTTGCTCGGGTGTGTAGCGTATAGTAAAAATGTGCTCGTTTTCTACATATAGACGTTTGCTTTATTTTTTTTACCTAACTCGTCTGATATGAACTGTTGGATTGTATACCTGGATTATTGAGCATGGACTTTGTTGGTTTTCAGAATTAGGTTTATAGTTTAAATTAGTATGGAACCTCATTACTGCCATTAAGGAAAAAAAACCCTCTTGGTCATTATAATGAGATCCAATCTCAAAATTAAAACTTATCTCAGTATTAGAACATAAAGTTACGACTTCTGATGTAAAAACAAAAAGATCGTTTAGCATCCCCAAAATTTACTTAGCATAATATCGCATGTATGACTTCGCATCTCATATTAATAAGATTCTATCTCAAAATACGACTAAGTTTTCCAAAAGTACAACTTAGCATTGCAAAATTTAGCATCTCAAAATTGTGACTTAGCGATTCATATTTATGACTTAGTATCGCAAATTTATAAAATACTATTTCAAAATCTAGACTTGGTGTCTCAAAATTCTGACCTAGTATTTCATATTTAGAAGATATTACTCAGAATTAAAACTTAGTATCCCATCAATATAGGGGGCCGAAATGGTGTAGGGACAGGGCAGCCGACTCGGGACCCGAAGGTCGCGGGCCTGATCCCCGGTCATTGAACATCTCGTGGTGTCTCTGAGCAGGACATCCTATCCCCATGTGCTCCCCAGGCGCCTTAAATAAAACTAAAAACAGGAACATGTCTGCATGGCAAAAACCAATACAGATATGTTCCTGTTTTTAGTTTCTACACCGCCTTACAATCTAGCTGTTTTTTTTACTACGTTTCCTTTTGGTTGCCATTTTATTTTAACTTGTTAAAAAAAATTGTATGCATCTTTTACGATTGTCTATTGTTGTTGTTGTCCACTGTTGTCACCACTCCTTGTTAAAATCCAGGTCTCTCTTGTAAATGAGTCCCAGAGGCTCAATGGGATTAACCTGTCTAAATAAAGGTTGAATGAAAAAAATAGCTGCCCACTGCGCCACCTGGTGGTTAAATGCAGAGCCAATTTCGCCATTGTATGAGAACATACAGTGACGACGATGTCAATACATACACATTATTATTATATGACTTTGCAATCCATATTTATGAAACACTTTCTCAAAATTGCGATTTAGCATGCCAATTTTGACTTAATCCCTCAAATCTATGCATTTTTTTTCCCATCATCTCATTTAGCATTACTACTGGTAATCTCATTATTTAGATGTAATTATACTTTTAATTACCATTTTATTTTTACTTGTTAAAAAATATTTTTTAAAATTTGTACACATCCTTTGATTGTCTATTGTTGTCATCACTCTTTGTTAAAATTAAGGTCGCTCTTGTAAACGAGTCCTCGTGGCTCAATGAGACTAACCTGTTTAAATAAAGGTTGAATGAATTCTCAAAGTTATTACTTAGTATTTTAAAATTATTACATTGGACTTCAGAACTATAATATATAGTAGCATCTCAAAATTACAAAATGCTATATTAAAATTGCCTTAGTGTCACAAAATTATTTAGTATTTCATAAGTATGAGAAGCTTAGTCAAAATTATGAGATTTTAAGTTATAATTTTAGATAGTATCTCATAAACATGGCTGAGAATTTTACAAAAGTAAGTGATGGAAATAGTCTTCCACAGTAACATGTTACACCAATTAGCATAGTTAAGGAATGACATTGTCAGCATTTATGCAGGCTAATAGGAATTGTATAATACACCAAAATGTCCTAACAAGTTGTCCTTTATCTTAAACTCATTTTAGAAGATAATTTTGTTGACAAGAAACTCACAATTTTGAGCGCAGTGTAAACATTTGTGCATAAATTAATGCATAAATGCAGCAGTTTACTGTTGATATCCGACATGTGGCAAAATAAAGTAAACAAATAAATCTGTTACGTCATTAATCACTTCTACGGGATCAGACATGAAGCACACTCATCATGCAGGATGACTCCAGTTTCAGGAAGATACAAACGGCCAAAACTGATATTTATCAGCAGAAAAAGCTCAAACTGTTACTTATTGTATCTTGCAAGAAGCTGTAGAATACTGTCTCTCTCTGTGCATAGGAGCTGTGGATTTAAAGCTACTGTATGCTACACAATGAAACAAGATTAAATTAGGAAATGTTTACTGTAAGACCCAAGCAACGTACTGAGCAAAAGAAAACATTCATTTTTTTTCAAATAACCAAAGAAAAAAAATTCCACAGAGTACAAAAAAACTAAAACAGCAAATGTAACAGTCTGTCTGCTTTGAAAACATTTATGTAAAACCTACATATATGTTGTAACATGTCACATTGTCAAATATAAACATGTCAATGTATTTTTAGTTACTTACATTTTTAAAACTTGAAAAACAGAAAATGATACCACAAAAATAAAAAGTGACATTATTTAATAAACATATTTAAACTTAGCATTAAATTAACCTTATTTGTCTTTAAAGTACATAACCCACTGAGACTGATTGTTACAGAAATTTCATTTTTTACACTGGCTTACACAGATATTATTTAGAGAATATCCACATTTATGTAAAGAACTAATGATTTTCCTTCTGTCAAAATCATTCGTGGTCTGCAGCCGTGTCTCCTGGACAGTTGGAGCATAAATCCTCTTCATCTGAGGAAAAAACAAAATATGAGAAAAAAAAAAAAGGGACAAAAATACTTGCATATTTTTGCCACTCTTACCATTATAGGCAGTCCCGCACCACAGGCAGTAAAAGTGGATTCCTCTTAAATAGGATGTTAAAATTTGAAGTTTATCAAAGGACTGTAAGACAAGAAGCACAAACCAAATATTCCTAAATATTACACACGATGATCCACCATCTAGTTAAATCAAACACTTTATTACCACATGTGTTTTATGTAAATCTGTACTGAATGCTCAAAAATGTTTTCACGCTAATATAACAGCTACTGTAGAGGTAAACTAATAAATATTTAGAAACACACAACCTAACGTGAATACTGACAGTTAGTTCCACGACTTCCTCGTCTTCATCCTCTTCTTCAGCAGCATCGTCCTCATTGTCAGCTTCGACTTTGGGCCAGTACCAGGGCTCTCTGGGCACGGTGATCCCCTGACACAAAAACACCCCTCAGTTGTGGGCTGAAGACTTTCCTTTGCATTATCATTACATTTTATTTTCAGCATCACAATATGAAGTACGGATGATTTCACGCTGCGCTCAAAATGTTTCCAACCTTCTGGTTGTCAAGCTGCTCACAGGACCGCTGACTCCTCCTCAGGTCGGCGTCGATCTTTCGCTCCTCTCTCTCCGTCCTCACTCTTGACCTGAAACAATTTTGTTTTACAAACAATTAAATGTTAGTTTCATAAAGGGAAAAACATCTCCAGGGGTTCTGCGTATCTCGTAGGCTGCTGCAAACATCACCTGAAGTCCTCCAGAGACTTGGCCTCATTCTGTTGACTGGCTCGCACTTTCTGACGATGACGGTTAAGATCCTCCTCTGCTTTTCTTTTCTTCAGCTCTTCCATTCCAAAACCCTCTCTGTCTGTTAAGTTATCAACAAAAAGGTAAGCAAACCCTCATTTGTTATGAACCTGTCAAACAAACGCCGTGTCACATACTTGCTTTTACATTTAGTGGAATTGGGTCAACCCTTCCAGCCCCTGAAAAGGAAACAGTATTTTGCATTACTGATCATATAGGTGCAAAGTAAACATACTTTATAAACATGATTACTGAGCAAAGAAAAATGACCTTACCCTCCCTTCCAAGGCCTTGGCCAACTTTATAGCCCATCTTTTGAAGAAGTGCAAAGCCCTTGTTGTCATTGCTGATGGAGGTCTGTAAAGCTGCTTCCCGGCTTTCTTTCTCCTGCTCCTTGAAGGTTTTCTGGCGGTTCTGAATGTTCTTTTCTTTGTGTTTCTCCTCTCTCTTAATTGCCGCCTTTACCCTCCTCACCATGTTGACTCCTGGCTTCACGTCTTGACTGTTGGTACGAGAAAAACACGAAAGAGGATATATCAGCAGCAGTGCTCCTAAATTATTATTTTCTTGTTTCAATACAAATAAAAACCACTCACATTTTATTAAGGAAAGCATCAGACATATAGTCCTCCTCTTCGTCGGACATTGTGGACACAAACGTGAATGAAACAACAGACGAAGGTTCGCTTCTCTTTTGTTTGGTTCGCTCGCAGAATTCCTCCGAGTAGCTGCGAGGCTGTGAAACAAAAGTTCCGTTGGCGTCAACACGTATGATAAATGCAATTATTTACTGAAAGCAAATAGTTTTTTATGCATATATTCCATTAAAAATTACTCAACATGTAACTTACATTGTGAGATGAGTGTTATTTAAAAAAAAAAATCTAAAAAGTCATAATTTAGCGATTGGTTTCGCATCGGAAACTTTTCCAAGCGACACTCGCCTCTCGTCGTCATTCATCCCACAGACATCCTCTCGGGATATCGAAACGCAGGTAATACGAGTAATTTCTATTCCTTTGTTATTTGTGTTTTGAGTATATTTTTTTCCGGTGTGTTTTATAGAATAGTCGCGAGTTGTAAGAAACACAAACCATAAAGCTAAAAGCTCGTTTTTTGTGAGAAAGCGTCGCGAGAGTTCAGCTTGTTCCTGAAGGAACTAGCTAGAAGCTAACTGACCAGCTGGAGGTTGTCGGCGGCTGTCAACACAAAACAACCGAGTGCTAATGCCACAGTGTCGATTTAGACTTTTCTGAAACTTCTGCGACACACAGTTAAAGCTGAGTGTTTCTGACTCCACTTTAAAGTTTGGTAGATGACGCCAGATGTCGAGTGAAGCTGTTGTTCCGAGAGCCTGAGAATAAGAAGCACTTTCTTTCTTATTTAACAGAAGAGACGAGGCTGTTGACGGATCCTCGTCATCATGGAGCTGGCCCACAGTCTGCTGCTCAACGAAGACGCTTTGGCTCAGATCACTGAAGCGAAGAGGCCCGTCTTCATCTTCGAATGGCTTCGCTTCCTGGATAAAGTGCTCGTGGCAGCAAATAAGGTTCATACCAAACCTCTGCGTTGCTGTTTAGCCAGGTTGCCTCTCGAGAAGCCTTTTGTGACTTTGTTTTGTGCTCTGCGTGGCAGGTGGACGTGAAGGAGAAGCAGAAGAAGCTGGTGGAGCAGTTGACGGGACTCATCAGCAGTTCCCCGGGTCCACCGACCAGAAAACTTCTGGCCAAAAACCTGGCCGCTCTCTACAGCATCGGTGACACCTTCACTGTTTTCCAGACTCTGGATAAGTGCAACGAGATCATTAAAAGCAAGGATGACACTCCTGCGTACTTGCCAACAAAACTGTAAGATCTCACTTCTCTGTGCACATTTAGTCACGGTCGATCCCCATGTTCAGATTCTGTTTATAAAGTTTTAAGCTGCGGCTTTCAAAACGTTAGTCCTCATCTTTAGAGGCGTTAGGAGCTGAGCCACACGTTAATCTGCAGCATGGCATTTCACATCTAAAAAGGAGGATTAAGTTTATATGACATGGGATTATGCTGCTTTTTTTCTGTCATTAGTGGAATCTGAATCGGTGCCGCCCTGCAGGTTTCCATCCTGCCTGTTTCTGGATACATTTAAATAATTTGCAGGATACATCTAACACACAGTCATGGTTTGTTTTCCTCAGCTCTAAGTAAAATGAAAACCTTTCAAAATGCTGCCAGTACAAACTAATGAATGTCAGAAACGCAGTCATAGAAGCTGTTTTGGAAACGTACATTTTAAAGTTTTATTGTAATTATATGGAATTTTTGTGTTTGCTTAAGTTAATGTAATCTCCTCTCCTGCAGCGCTGCGGTGGCATGTGTCGGAGCTTTTTATGAGAAGATGGGCAGGATGTTGGGAAGCTCCTTTCCAGACACGATTAATAATCTAATGAAGGCTCTAAAGAGTGCAGAGGTAGGAGTTGGACCCGTTCCTTTAACAGCTTGTTGAGTCAAAGGGTTCCTTTTTATCTTCAGTTTGGTTTTGCTGTTGTAGTCCCAAGGTAGAGGAGAGATCCTCCTCAGCTTGCAGAAGGTGTTGAGTGGACTGGGTGGAGCTGCAGCTTCATGTCACAGAGACATCTACAAAAACGCTCGCTCTTTGCTCACCGACAGATCTATGGCTGTACGCTGTGCAGTAGCTAAGGTATGTGTCTGAAAAAGGTGTAAAAGCAGGAATATTGGTGAAACAAAGGGGAGTGGTGGCGTAGAGGTTAGAGAAGGTGGGCCGGTGATCGGAAGGTCGATGGTTCAACTCCATGAACAGACAACGTCAAAATGTGGGTGGGAAAGGTGATACACCCTCACCTGTCTCCATCATCATTTGCCCCACTCTGGGCTCTTGAGCAAGGCCTTTAACCCCCACCATCTGCCCCCCCCGTGCTCCCTAGAGAACAGCTTTCTGCTCCACTCAGAGGGCTGTGGTTACGGACACCAGTTAATAACCAAAGTTGTAGCAGGTTTCTACAGCTCGGAACACGTTAAATGCAGTGAATGAAGGTGAAAAACGGCTCTTTTGATCGTAAAGATTGCAGACCCCTGTTCTAAACAATTTTTCTAAACGCTTTAAAAGAGCACAGAATGCGGCTGCACTCTTGGCCACGCCCACTTCTCCGCTCTGCACGGAGATCAGCTGCAGGAGGAAGATTCTCCCACAGCTGTGGGCTGCACGCAGTTGCTAAATCATTTAAAATAATTTATTTGAAATAACAATTCCATGCCGATCGTGCGACTCATCTATCAATCAGCCATTGTGTGTCATGTCCAATTTTACTTTGAAAAAACCACGACGGAGCAAGTCTGTGAAAAACGAACGGCGAAGTAGCGAGAGACTACTGTAGTTCAAAAGATGTTAAGCATGTTTGAATGAACTTAAATATACTTTTGTTGTTCCAACAAACACGCATATAACTATATAAGATAAATGTTGTGCTCGTTGTGTTTTTGCAGCGCTGCAGGTGACGCGAGCTTGAAGTTGAAATTCACTGTTTGTTTTCTGATCAGTGCCTGTTGGAGCTGCAGAACGAGGCGGTGTTCATGTGGACAACAGAGCTGGAGAACATGGCCACGTTGTGTTTCAAAGCCTTGGAAGGATCCAACTACGGGGTTCGGGTAGCGGTGGCCAAACTCCTGGGTACCGTCATGGCCACCGCCCTCATGCCCAAACAAGCAGCAGGTCGGTGAATTCGATCGCTTGAAACGAGCCGCTCCTCGCGTCTTTTCTTCTTCACATCTTCAAACTCCCCCTCCCCGCAGTGATGCGTCAGAATGTGAAGCGGGCGACCCTGAATGAGGTTCTGGAGCTGATGGCCACGGGGTTCCTCCGTGGCGGATCCGGCTTCCTGAAGAGCGGAGGGGAGATGTTAAAGGGGGGCGGCTCTGTGAGCAGGGAGGTGCGAGTGGGTGTCACACAGGTGAGCTGTGTTGTCGGACACGTTGAAGATGTTTCAGCCGGTGTTTTCTTGTTGAACCCAACTGACACATTTTCCTGCCTTTTTTTTTCTCCTCCAGGCTTACGTCGTGTTCGTCACAACGCTCGGCGGTCAGTGGCTCGAACGCAACTTCGCCACATTCCTGTCCCACGTTTTGGACCTGGTGTCTCACCCGCGGGCCACGCAGACGCACGTCGAGGCGGTGTACTCGCGCCGCTGTGTCTCCTTCATGCTGCGCGCCACCCTGGGGGGACTGCTCGGAGAGAAAGCCCAAATTGCGGCCGGCAAAGAAATCTGCCAAGCCATCAGCAAGCAAATGAGGGCTGTGGGTAAGGAGGATGGGGGGGAAATATCAAGGTTCAGAGCAATACAGAGTAAGTACTCATCCATCATTTTGAACTTTAATCCTCCCATCAATCAGTTCCTATAATCACTGCATGCTTTGTGCTTTTATTGTGTAAACTGGGCATTCCTTTCTTTTCTTATTTTTATTAAACGACTAAAAGTTTCCATTTTGCTTTCTTTCTTTGCCTCTTTTTAACCACAAGTAACATCATAATGTCAGGATCATCATCCATTAACAAGGCAGCACATGACGCTTTCCTTCCTGCATTATTGCATCGTCTTCATTTATCAGTGAGCTCATACCTCGGCGTTGCCTTACATCCCCCGAGGGGCGACACATTTTCTGACGTTAGACAGCTGGCTTACAGCAGCAAAACACAAAAATAAAAACCCCGCATGCGCCTCTTCACATTCACACGTGTAACAAGCAGAAGCCGTTTCCCCTCCACAGCATGAGATCTGCGACAGATTTTCTTTCTTCTTCTTTACACCATCCCATCAATCATAAAATCATCATCATCATCTCGTTTTAAAAAGGACGATTCTTACTCTGATTTTCTTTGCAACCTTTAAACTCACGTCATTATAATGCTCATCCTGAAGTTTAAGAGGATTTGAACGTTGTGATTCTGGGCTCTTCAGTGTTCACTTTGTACTCGCTGCTGATGCTTTTTCAACTGGTTGAACTGTGAGAGTTAAATATTCGATTTTTCTTTCAATATTTGCTGCTAAATTGATTTGAATGTATTCTGTTTTGTACTACGTAGTGTCCATCTTCTGTTGGGACTGTCACAGTTCAAAAAGCAGCTTTAAATCTGTTCTTGGAGTGACCTGATTGACCTTTTTCTGTTGTTATTTATTGTGTTATCCATTTAGAGCTCAGAGGATTTCAGGTCTTCATAAATGAGCATTGCACATTTTATTTTTGCCGTACTTATATTTCAGTACAGCTACAGCTATAACCGGTCCAGGCCTCCCTTGCAAAAGAGATCTGTGATCTTTATTTGCCTGGTTAAATAAAGGTTAATAAATATAACTGTTTTGTTTTCCCTGCAGTAGAAACCCTGTGAGCTCTGAATTTGATCATTTTCAGTTAGTCCTGGTGAATTTGGACACAGACATTTATTTTATCAGAAGTTTGAATGTAATTTGAGAGTTGTTTAATTTTTTTACATGAACAATGTTAATTACTTAATTAGAATATACTAAACTATACGAAGGGTGCAAACTAGGCGTAGTGGATGTAACATTATTAGATTATGAAGAATTAAATAAAAACGTGTTTATAATTAGCCAAAGCTGAACAGTCGTAGCATCGTGTAGTATCTTTCACCAGCACTGGTTTTATACCTGACAACAGACTAGTAACCAAAAATATGTTCTACAGCCAAGTTTGTTTTGTTTTTACTAATTTTTGCCGCTAGTTTGTAGGTTTGTTAAATTTAGCTTGTAGAGTTGCTACCATTAGCTTGTAACGTTGCTAGCATTATTCATTCATTCAACCTGTTTTT
>NC_056498.1:49389260-49395533 GCF_014905685.2 Nematolebias whitei
TCCTTGACCGGTTGGTTGAGGACCGCTGGTCAGCAGGTCTCTGTCAGCCTTAGCAGACTTATTAAATATGAACTGCAATTGTCATAATTTGACAAAAATTGCACAAACTGAATAAGATTTTATTTCTTTTAGTTCCGTTTTTTAATAGTAGGATAGTGTGCTTTTACTTTTTAGTAACTTGCAAAATACAAAAACAATTATTAGTTATTGAATATGAACATTATTGTTTTACCGTTAGAAAAAGGTAAAATGTTGTTTTTGCCAACTCACTAACTGCAAACACAAATTTCTCGAGAGATGATAGAAGAAAACTTTAAAGTCTGGCCTTACGTGAAGGTATTTTTGTTTTTTTGTAAAAGAAAATAAAAAAAAATCGCGAAACATTGTCTGGATGTCCAAATATTACTGGGATAGCTGTATAGCACTGTGCTGGATTTTAAAATGAGTATATGTGGCAGCAGTGAATGGCTGAATGTGGTCAGATATGTTGATCCGCGTTACAAAATGTTCATTTGATAGCTCCTAAAAATACTTACTGATTTAACAGGGAGTAAAGCTAACAGTGTGTCCATTTTAAAATTTGAAATTCAAGTTTTATTTACTTTTGAGCCACTCCATCCATCAGTGTTGCACACAATCTGAATCGTAGAACATATTGTGTATTAGGTGTGTTTAGAAAGCGTGTAAAACTTAAATCGTCTGTCCTCTGCCATGTTTCCCCAGAGGCCGTGGTGAACGACATCAGCGGTGAGAACAAGGCCGGGGGAGCGGACGTCTCTGCCAGCCAGCATGTGATGGTGTGTGCCCTGCAGGAGCTGGGGAGCTTAGTTCAGAGTCTGAGCGCCACGGCCTCCCCACTCATCCAGGAGCCTTCTGTTGGTGAGACACACTCGATATAAACAAAAAATTTCAGCAGTTTAGACCAAATATTCAGAATCCTGTCTTCTGTCGCAGGACTCCTTGAAACTGTGACCTCAGTTCTGCTCCACCCGAGCATGGCAGCCCGTTTGGCGGCTGCCTGGTGTCTCCGCTGCGTCGCCGTGGCTCTGCCATACCAGCTGTCCCCGCTGCTGGACCGCTGTGCCGAGAGACTCAACAGCCTAAAGAGCTCACCCGAAGCCGTGAGCGGCTACAGCTTTGCAATGGCGGCGCTGCTGGGAGGCGTCCACCAGTGTCCTCTGGGCATCCCTCACTCCAAGGGCAAGGTGGGAAACCTCACGACCAAAACGTGAACAAATACAGGAGGTTTCTGTGAAAATACAGTCCAACAGTCTGAGCCGAAGGGCTGCTGACGTTTACTAAAGAAGCTAAAAGTGAGTTGTAAAGCTAAAAGAAGCGAAACACTAGCTAAGCGCAGCTTATTGTGGCAACGCTTACGAAGCATTCACTCTGTCGTGATCCTTTTTTCTTCCGTACGTTTTTCGACGTGATTCTCGTCCCGTAGTTTTCAAGCTATTTCAACAAATCATAAATCAAAATGTTCAGCTCTTTCAGGACTATGATTTTTGGTGTAGGTGCAACTTTAGCTTTTGAAATATTTAGCCTTTTCTGCCTCTTTTTTTCTCTCATAGAAAATAAAATGAGCTCATTTTAGATCCTTCTGATCTTTAGATGTGTTTACAACCTTTTCCTGCTCCTTTCACTTTTTGTTCTGCTTCAGCTTCCTTCTGCAAATTTAAACTTTTTTTAGCTACTTTCAGCTACATTTCAGCTGTTTTGTGCTCCTATCAGATTCTTTCTGCTAACTAAAACATTTTTGTGCTTCTTCTAACTTTTTCTGCTAATTTCAGCTTGTTATGCTCCTTTCAGCTTATTTCTGCAAGTTTAAGCTTTTTCTATTATTTCAGCTACTATATAGATGTTTTTCTGCTAATTTAAGCCATTTCATTATTTTTGCACTCATTTGAACTTTTTTCAGCCCAATTCAGCAAAAATGTGGTCTCCACTTGTAATTTCAGCTTCTTTCTGCTTTTTTAGCTACTTTTCGGCTGTTTTTTTTATATGTTCCGCTTTTTTTTTCCAGATGATATGCACTTTTATGTGCTAATTTCTGCTTCTTTCAGCCTAATTGGGCAAAACTGTGCTCTCTCCACTTCCTTCTGCTAATTTAAGCATGTTCTAAATTTTCAGCCAACTTTTTAGCTTTTTTTTTGTTTTGTTAATTTTAGCTGTTTTCAGATAGTGATTTTTTTGGTAGTTATTTCTGCTACTTTCAACCTAATTAACTCCTTTCTGCTAATTTCAGCTTGTTTTGCTCCTTTCAGCTTATTTCTGTTTGTTTCAGCTTTTGTTGTTGTTGCTTTTTCAGCTCCTATTTACCGTTATTTTTGGACCATAAGGCACACTTACAATTCTTACATTTTCTGAAAAATCAACAGTAAACCTTATAATCAGGTGCGCCTTATGTATTCTGGTTGTGCTTACTGACCTCCAGCTGATTTTATGTGGTACACGGCGCTAAAAAAATCTGTCAGAAATGTTTGTTTTGCTTAATGCGCCTTATAGTCTAAAAAATACGGTAGCTGTTTTTGTGCTAAATTTAGCTTTCTCAGCTAATTCCACATTTTTTTAGCTAATTTCAGCCCTTTCCACTTCCTTGTGGTAGTTTAAGCTTCTTTCTGCCTTTTCAGCTACTTTTCAGCTATTTTTTTTTAGCTAATTTTAGCTTTTTTAGCTAATTTTCCTTTGAGATCAATAAAGTAATATTGATTTGGATCAATTTCCTAATTTTTGTGCTAATTTCTGATTATTTAAACCTAATTCAGCAAATATGTGTTATTTCTGCTTTCTTCTGGTAAGTTAGGCTTGTTCTTCCATTTCAGCTACATTTTAAGCATATTTTTAGCTAATTTAAGCAATTCTTCAGCAATAAGCATTCACACTGCATTTTCACAGGAAATGCAGTTTCTCTAGTTTTTTTATTTAGTGTGCACGACTTCTATTCGGGTGCGCTCTAAAGATGGCAACTACAGTAACCAGTAATGTGATTGCTGAATCAGCATTTGCACAGAAAATGTTCTGCCTTTTTAGTGGTTCGTGTGAAACTTGTTGTTTGTCTCTACAAGCCTCTTTGATTTAAAGCGTGACGGGTTTGTGTTCGATCCCTGCAGCTGGTTGTGACCATAGCCGAAGACCTTCTGCGTACAGCTGCTCAGAACAGTCGGCTGTCCCTGCAGCGCACGCAGGCCGGCTGGCTGCTGCTCGGAGCCCTCATGACTTTAGGTGAGACTCGCAGACCCGCACTGCGTTTGTTCGTCATGGTTCCTCCCTCTGCTCCTTCACTGTGTTCATATTTACCCACCAGGTTCCTCACTCGTTCGCTACCACCTCCCCAAAATGCTGCTGCTGTGGAGAAACGTGTTCCCTCGCTCCCAGAAGGAGCTGGAGGCAGAGAAGGCCAGAGGGGACTCCTTCACCTGGCAGGTGACCCTGGAGGGTCGAGCCGGGGCTCTGTGCGGTAAAGGACCCCTCCTATCTGTGGATCTGCTTTGTGATCTCAGGATACGAGGTTCTCATCCGTCCTGTTCCTTTCTTCTGCAGCCATGCGCAGCTTTGTGGCTCACTGTCCAGAGCTTCTCACCGAGGATGTGATCCGCAGACTGATGTCGCCCATTGAATGTGCCATGACCATGATGTCTCAGTGCGTGTCGAGACGAGCTCGAGCACATTTTGTCCCGTGCTGATTATTCCTGATTATATATCTCCTAACATTGATGTTTACTCCTTGTCCTCAGAGTCCCTGCCATCATTAAGGTCCACGGGGCGCACCTGAAAGCAAGCGCGGCGATGGTGAGGCTCCGGCTGTACGACATCCTGGCGCTCTTGCCTCCCAAGACGTATGAAGGTAAACAAGCTGCTTTGAGATAAAAACTCTCTGTCCACTTTACAAATGAGTTTTCCTCCTGTTCAGGCAGCTTCAACGCTCTCCTGAGGGAGCTGGTGGCGGAGTTTACCTTGACCGACAACTCGGCCAACACCACCACCTCCCTGCTGCGCTCTCTGTGTCACTATGACGACAGCGTGCTGATGGGCTCCTGGCTGCAGGAAACGGACCACAAGTCCATCGAAGATCAGGTTAGTTCAAAGGATGTGAAGTTTTAAAGCTTTGTGTGTGGTTACCTTCTGCCGAATGTTTAACCGCCGTCTTCAGCCTCTTATCTTGGGTTCTAAATTGTTCTAATACGGACAATAAGCTTATGAAGCATTTGTATGTTTTTCGGTGCGGTTCTCGTCCCGCAGCTTTATTTCAACAAATCGTAAATCAAAACCTTCAGCTGTTTCAGGATAATCCTGCTATGGCTTTTGGTATTGGTGCATCTTTAGCTTTTTGAAATATTTAGCTTTTTCTGCCACTTTTTTTTCCCACGTGGAAATTGAATTGAGCTCATTTTACATTCTTCAAATCTTAAGATCTGTTTACAACGTTTTCCTACTCCTTTCACGTTTTGTTCTGATTCCACTTTTTTCAGCTTCTTTGTGCAAATTTAAACATTTTTTTCAGCAACTTTCAGCTGTTTTTTAGCTACTTTGTGCTCCTTTCAGATTCTTTCTGCTAACTACAACATTTTTGTGCTTCTTCTAACTTCTGTCTGATAATTTCAGCTTATTATGCACCTTTCAGATTATTTCTGCAATTTTCAGCTATTTCTGCTGTTTCAGCCACTATATACAGTTTTCTGCTAAATTTTCAGCTTATTCCACATTTTTTGCACCCATTTAAACATTTTTCAATCTAATTCATCAAAAATGTGCTCTCTCCACTTGCTTTTGGTCATTTTGACTTCTTTCTGCCATTTTAGCTACTTTTCAGCAGTTTTTTGAAAACTCAGCTTTTTTCAGATAATTTCCACTTTTTTGTGCTCATTTTGGCTTCTTTCTGCCATTTTAGCTACTTTTCAGCAGTTTTTTGAAAAAACTCAGCTTTTTTGTGCTCATTTGTGCTTCTTTCAGCATAATTGGGCAAACGTGTTCTTTCTGCTTTCTTCTACTAATTTAAGCTTGTTCTACCTTTTCAGCTAGCTTTTTAGCTTATGTTTAGCTACTTTATTCTGTTTTTGTGGTAATTTCTGCTACTTTTAGCCTAATTACAGTAACTTATTTCTATTAATTTCAACTTATTATGCTCCTTTCAGCTTATTTCTGCTAGTTTCACCTTTATCTGCTATTTCAGCTACTATTTACCGGTAGCTGTTTTCGTGCTAAATTTAGCTTTTTCAGCATATTCCACATTTTTTAGCTCATTTCAGCTCTTTTCACTTCTGGTAGTTTATAATAAACTTTAAGCTTCTTTCTGCCTTTTTGGCTACTTTTCAGCTATTTTATTTTTTTTTGTTAATTTCAGCTTCTTTTTAGCTAATTTCTTAATTTTTGTGCTCATTTCTGTTTATTTAAACCCAATTCAGCAAATGTGTGTTCTTTATGCTTCTGCTAAATAAGGCTTGTTCTTTTATTTCAGCTAACAATTCAGCGCGTTCTTTTAGCTAATTTCAGCTGTTTTCCAGCAGTTTCTTCAGCAATAAGCATTCACACTGCATTTTTTGCAGGAAATGCAGTTTCTCTGGTTATGGTTCAAGTCGTAGTTTTGACATCAGTGTAACGTTTGATAAACAGCTGCAGCCCAACAGTGCTTCTGGCAGCGGAGCTCTGGAACACGATCCCTCGTCGATCTACCTGCGAGTTCCCGTCGGCGAGGCCATCCCAGGACCGCTGCCTTTGGGCGTGTCGGTCATTGACGCTTCGGTGGCTCTGTTTGGTGTGGTTTTCCCCCACGTCTCCTTCAAACACAGGTGAGCTGTTCGATGAAATCGTGTTGTCCGGTAGTTCTCGCTGCTTGTTTTATATTTTCCACGCTCGGCTTTACGTTCGATTTAGGCTGCAGATGCTCGACCACTTCGCAGAGTGCATAAAGCAGGCAAAAGGAGTTCGGCAGCAGGCCGTCCAGCTGAACATCTTCACTGCGGTGCTCAGTGCCCTCAAGGTAAAGGAGGAGATGCATCCTCTCAAGAAAAGCGCTGATCCAATTATCCACACGGTGAGTAAAAATGTATTTTGTCGTCACTGATTCCAGGGTTTGGCTGAGAACAAGAGCACTCTGGGCCCGGAGGAGGTGCGCAAGTCGGCCCTGGCCCTGGTGATGGGAGCGTTAGACAATCCCAACCACATCTTGCGCTGCGCTGCAGGAGAGGCCCTGGGCAGGATGGCTCAGGTGGTGGGAGAGGCCACCTTCATCGCCCGAATGGCACAGACCAGCTTCGACAAGTAAGAGTCTGACAT
>NC_056498.1:49395633-49408642 GCF_014905685.2 Nematolebias whitei
ACACACACACATACATACATACTGTGTTGGTGCGAACGCTGAGTCAGCGTTTTTCAATCCAGCTTCTGCAGACTTTGTGCTTTTTTTAGTCAGTTATAAATCAAAATAATCAGGAGAGATGGGGGTCGTGACTTTATTTTTTTTGTAACTTTAATACTTTTCAGAATATTTAACTTTAATTACAAATAAAAATACTTGTTTCTTGGAAATCTGCTTCAACATTCTAGCTTTTTTGACTATGTGCAACTTTTAGTTTTTAGCTACCATATAGTTTATTTTACCTCTTTTTTTTTCCTTTTAGCTATTATTCTGCTATATTTTAGCTAGTTTTTGATACTTTTCTTTTAGCTGTTAATACTTCTACTTTTAAATATGATTTCTGCAGCTTTAATTTTTTTAGCTTTTAGAAACTGTTGTGCTTCTTTTAGCTTGCCTTTTGCTACCTTTGACTTTTAGCTGTTGTATTGCTTTTTTACCTTTAGCTAGTTTTTTGCTTTTTAGTCTTAAGCTAGTGTTTTCTACTTTTCGTTAGTGTTTTGCTACATTTAGCTTTTAGCTGGTGTTACGCTTCTTTTAGCTTATCTTTTGCTATTTTTGGCTTTTAACTGTTGTTTTGCTCTTTTTATCTTTAGCTATTGTTTTCCTTTTTAGCTTTAAGCTAGTGCTTTCTACTTTTCGTTAATGTTTTGCTTCTTTTAGCTTTAACAAGTACATTTGAGCTTCTTTTGTGAACTTCGGCTGTTGTTTAACACTCAGCTTTAGTTCTGTTTTATTTAGTAAAGAGACAAAATTAGTTCCTGCTATAACAGATATAGGTTAAACTGAATAAAGTAAAAACAGGAAGTTGTTCTGGGAAATGATACGTTGTGCTCTTCGTTTTGTTTGACCCACATCTCGGCTCCTTCTCCTTTCACAGACTGAAGTCGGCCCGTGATGTCGTCTCTAGGACGGGCCACTCGTTGGCTCTTGGCTGTCTGCATCGATACGTTGGAGGAATCGGGTCCGGCCAGCACCTAAAGACCAGCGTCAGCATCCTGTTGGCTCTCGCTCAGGACGGGTCGTCTCACGAGGTCCAGGTACAGAACTTTACTCAGGAGGAGCAGATTTAGAAAGCGACTCGTGGTTTTTAATTTATTTTGTATCTCTGTTACCAGACATGGGCTCTGCACTCTCTGGCTCTGATCGTGGACTCTAGTGGCCCCATGTACAGAGGCTATGTGGAGCCCACGCTCTCCCTGGTGCTCACCCTGCTCCTCACCGTGCCTCCTTCTCACACAGAGGTTCACCAGTGTTTGGGCCGCTGCTTGGGAGCTCTCATCACCACGGTTGGACCTGAGCTGCAGGGTAACTGTTCCGTCTGTGCAGCCGTCAGAGCAGATGTGGGCAACATATGGTCCGAGGGCCAAAAGTTCCCCTTTGACAGTTTTCATCCGGCCCCCCCAATATCCTTAACTGAAATGAAAACAACTTTTAAATAAGCTGATGAATACCTGCATTTTACCAATGAAACTTAAAGTAGTTTATATTAAACAAAACTTTTTTCTTAAGTCGTAATGTTTCCAGAACTAGACTGAACCTTAAAGGCTCCACAAAGTGTAAAACAAATAAACTTAAACTAACAAATGTGTTGCCACCAAAACCAGTTCACAGAAAGGATGTCTTATATTCCTAGTCATTTTTTTTAATCAAGCATTACGCCACAACAAGAAAAAAGCCTTCCATATTATCTGTCATAAAGAAATGCTATTTTCCAATTCTCTGTGTGACCCTTCAGTTGCATTAAATATCTTGATTTAGCCTTCTGACGGGGATAAAAAATGTTGCCCAACCCTGGAATAGAGTCATATTTCTTTATAAAGTAACGATTTTAGCATTTCTTAGCCAGCAGGTGGCAGTAAAGAATTATTGTCAACTTTATTTATAAAATACATTTAACACAGCAGCTGTTACCAAAGTGCTTAACAATAAAAATCATGGGAGTAATTTTTATGGATAAATAAAATAAAATGATGATATTATTGAAAATTAATTAAAAGCATCAGAAGACAAACAAAATGCAGAACAATAAAATACTAAATCAAATCACGATGTGTTAAAAGCCAGAGAAAACAGATGAGTTTTGTACAGAACAGTATCAAAAATGTAGCAGAATAATAGCTAAAATGTAGCAGAATAATAGCTAAAACGTAGCAGAATAATAGCTAAAACGTAGCAGAATAATAGCTAAAATGTAGCAGAATAATAGCTCAAATGTAGCAGAATAATAGCTCAAATGTAGCAGAATAATAGCTCAAATGTAGCAGAATAATAGCTAAAATGTAGCAGAATAATAGCTAAAATGTAGCAGAATAATAGCTAAAATGTAGCAGAATAATAGCTAAAATGTAGCAGAATAATAGCTAAAACGTAGCAGAATAATAGCTCAAATGTAGCAGAATAATAGCTCAAATGTAGCAGAATAATAGCTAAAACGTAGCAGAATAATAGCTAAAATGTAGCAGAATAATAGCTAAAATGTAGCAGAATAATAGCTAAAACAAGAAAAAGAACAGGTAAAAGAAACAAAGAATAAAAGCTTGTTTTACTTTGATAAAAAAAAAACAATAAAATCAAAATGAGAGTGCTTAAAGTTTTATAAAAGGCAGTTGAAGTGAATTAGATACTTGAGCATCTTTCATTTGTTTACCAACTTTGTCAACACGTTATGTTGTTTATTTATTTATTTTTTTGTCATATTCAGGTTAACACAAGGTCAACAATACAATGTAATGTTCAGGATGTTCAACTCACTAAAAGCAAAAAATAAAAAACAAGAAATACTGAATCATGCAGTAAGGGTACAAAATAAAGTACCAAAAAGAGAAAATGAAATATAATATTTACAAGTTCCAAAGAAATATAGTAAACAACAAAATGGTAGAATATAACGGTGCAAGTAGGATGAATTTGTTTAAATAATTATTGAACATGAACAACTTAGTAACAAATATTGGCCTTTTTCAGGTTTGGCAGCAGAAAATATCTTTTAAAATGTCAAGTTAAAGCCATAAGTCAAACTACGCTGTTGTAACATTGAAAACAGTTGCTTGTTTCCATCTTCCTGTTAATTTTCAGGTATTCAGTAACTCTTAAAATACTTGACTGTCAGAATGAACGACTGAAACAGTCTCCTTCTATAAAGAACAGTCCAGATTAACCTGCTGTAGACCAAAGGAGTGGATAAAGGGGTCACTTAACCATCTTTCCTGAGTATTTGGATATTTAAACAGCCTCCCGTCAGGAACCTGCCTAAATAAACACTAAATAAAATATTTTGACCACTGGCATGGACCTATTGGTTTCTAATTTATTTCAAGTTGTGTTTTTCTTTCCCTCCCTCTTTAAATTCAAAATTTTCAAAATTTTGAATTTCAACTAAATTTGTGATCCAGCTCGAAGGACCAAAATGTTGGATAAATAAATATCCTTTCATTATCTACGCACAAAAAGGAGCCACAAAAAGCCCAGGAGAAGATTTTTAAGGATTTTTACTTGCATGTAGGGGTTCACTGATAAATCAGCCGGCCGATTTATCGGCCCCGATGTCCTTAATTTTCGGAGATCAGCCGATACTTGCATGAGAAACCAATTTTACCGATTGACTGTAGTTTTAAAAATAATTGTCTAAACGTCATTTATATTTCAGAGCACTACCTCACGGCCAGTTAAAACAAGTTTGTATTGCTTCTAGGATCATGTTCAAGGGTACGTTTTTCAATAAAATAAGATCAGAAAATTGAAGGTGCATTTTGACCTTATAACACCTGACAGTATCGCTTATAAAACAAAATCGGTTTCGGACAAAATCGGAATTGTCAGGTCATACTTTTTAGAAATCAATGATCAGCCAGAAAACTGCAATCGGTGCACACCTACTTGCAAGGGCAGACGGTCACGAAGCAGGATTTCACAGATGTACGAACTTACGTGCTTAGAGCCGTGAGAATGTGCAACCGGACAGAAAAGCAGGAAATGTTTTTATAATGATCAGCTCCTCCAGACTGCATCAGGTGCCTGCAGGCTCCTCTCTGACCTCACACTTTCAGCATTAGCAGTGATAAACATCCATAAACCTTTACCTAAATTCCCCTGACGATGAGCAATCCACAACTAAAGTTAAAAAAACAACTGGACTTCAAAAAACTGTTGAACTCTTTTTAAAAACACGATTTTATTCCCTCGTGTTTGGCGCAGCCTGAAATTTGCTCTGCACTACTATTATTTTTATTGCTCTTACTGTTTTAACTATTTTACTCTTTTATGTGTTTAAATGTTCTTGATTTTATATGTGCAGCACTTTGTTGCAGCTGTGGTTGTTTTAAAGGACTTAATAAATGAAGTAGTAGAATAGAAGTCCAGTTATTTTTGTTTTTTTTACTTTTTTTGGCTACATTGTGGTGAAAATGAGGTTTTTGATTAAGGTTTTATAGGGTGGTAAAGCTTTAGTTCTTTTTATGAATGATTGTAAAGATGTCCAACAGGAACTATTCCTGCTTTCTGTGTTTGGCTCCTCTTACAAAGACGGTTTTGCATTTTGTGTGGGCAGCGAAACAAGCCAGGGCACTTTTTGTTTTACAGCAGGAATAAAATTGGGTGTGGCCAAACCTCGCTCAGTTTTATTGTATATGATTTGCAGTGACAAACGCCGGAGGGCCTTTTGTTCTGCTCACGGTAAATAAAGATTCTGTGTTTTTAATTTTTTTCCATTCATCTGATTTGGTTTGTTAGGAAATGGAGCCACCGTTTCCACCATCCGCTCCTCCTGCCTGGTCGGCTGTGCCATCATGCAGGACCACTCTGACTCACTGGTCCAGGCGGCCGCCATCTCCTGTTTGCAGCAGCTGCACATGTTCGCTCCTCGCCACGTGAACCTGTCCGGCCTGGTGCCCTGTCTATGTGTAAGACACGAGCTTCGTTCTACGGTAGTTTAACGTTCACGTGGCTGTAAAGTCGTGATTTGTTAAGTGTTGCTGCATTCCTGTAGGTGCACCTGTGCAGCTCTCACCTGCTGCTGCGTCGTGCTGCGGTGGCCTGCCTCAGACAGCTCGCCCAGAGAGAAGCTGCAGAGGTCTGCGAGTACGCCATGAGCTTGGCGAAAAGAGCAGGAGACAGCAAAGACAGCTCAACTATCAGTGAGTGTCGGTCAGGATCCAGATCTGGTCGCCTCTGCTTGGAGATGCTGGGTCTAACTGTGTTGTCCTGGTACACGGTGCAGATCTGAACATCACCGAGACCGGTCTGGAGGGCGTTCTGTTCGGCATGCTGGATCGGGAGACAGACAGGAAGCTGTGCTCTGACATCCATGACACTCTGGGTCACATGTTGTCGTCTCTTGCTGTGGAAAAACTTTCCCACTGGCTGAAACTTTGCAAGGATGTTCTCGCAGCAACTACAGGTAAATCACAAAATTAGCACAACACACATAAATGTGTTGTTACCCTTACAGCTCACTGAATAAATGCTTAATTTCTCTTTAAAAAAAGGACTTGGTTAAAAGCTAATGTCTAATGTATATCTGCGCACCACATACGTGATAGAGCAAGCAAAGAATCAGTCAGTCAGTATAGCTTTATTGTCCATAACATTTCTTCACATGGAGATTTATCTTTGACATCTGGCTCATACGTAAAAAAACATTGTAAGTTTAAAAAAAATCCATAAAACTTTTTAAAAAGCTTTGCTAACCCAGTAAAACCAATTCTAAAATGCATGATACATTAAAAACATAAAAACATCTTAGACAATGGTTTGTCATGTGAGGCTACGTTTAATTAGGACCCTATTAAGGACACACAGCAGAGGGAACAGGTTACTTTTTGTACCCATTTTTCTGTACCAGAGGAACCAGCAGTCTTCTGCCAGATGGTACCAACCTGAATAATGGTTGCAGTGGATGAGTTGGGTCATTGTAAACCTATAGTCTCTTTTTGTCTAGAGCCTGACTCTGTAGGTTGCATTTGTTGATGACCAGTGATTTTACAATAGTTTGACCACCCTGGACAACTTTTTCCTGTCACACTTTCAACCTGCTAGGTAAAGATATTTTTGCTAGCATTAAAGCTTGTGAAGATGCTGTCTGACTTTTTTGTAAATACAGTCTGTGTTGGGCTGAAAGGTCAACTTGTTATCAATTATTGTTCCGAGGTATTTAAATTCAGTCACCTGCTCTAACTTCCTGCCCTTTTATAACAGAAGGTCTGAATACAGGTCTGGTGCTGGCTTCTCCCCATCTACCTCTCAGACAAAGCTCCTTGGTTTCACTGACATTAAGGTCCAGTTTACCAGGCAGAGAGCTGATCTATGAGCTGGGATTAGGAGAGGCTATATGTGTCTTTCAGACCAGCGACTAGGGCATCAGCATGCTTAATTAATATGAAGTCTTTGTTGTTATGTTGCAACTCATTTATGTATAACGAGAATAAAAGTGGTGGTAGCACACAGCCCTGTGGAACTCCAGTGTTCAAAACCCTGCAGTTAGTGTTATCAACACAGATGTCTTGGGTCTTTCAAACGTTCTCTAATCCACAACACAAGATGGCTGCTGACATTTAGATCATATAGGCGTTTTAAAAGAATGTGTCTGAACCATATTAAAGAAAGAAAATTATGAGGAGAAAATATTTTTTGTTAATTTTGTATGTATGATAAAACAGTACAAACAAATTTGTTATCCTAAAAAGACCATTAATCCTTGGTTTATAGTTTTGTTTCAAACAAAGTGTTTAATCCTAATCAGTGTCAGGTGCCTTACAGACAACCACTGGGTTGTTGTTGATGCTATTAAACTTTTGTCAGTTTCAAGTTGTTTTTTTTCCAAGATATAGTTGTGTTACTAACAAACTCGTCTGCAGCTCCAAATCTCCGAATAACTGAACTTTGTCCTTTCAGATGTTGGGGGAGCCGTCACCTTTGAGGTAGAGAAGGACGAAGAGGACTCTGAGAAAAAGGACGAGATGGACGATGACACCATGTTCACAGGCCTGGGAGACGATGACAAGTCCAAGCCGTCGGTGGCGCCGCGGTGGGTGACGCGGGTGTTCGCCGCAGACTGCTTGTGTCGGATCATCCTGTTGTGTGAGAACGCAGACAAGCTGCACTTTGACCTGGCAGCCGCCCGCTCCGCTAAAGCCAAGAACCCCAAAGGTACCATTTATCAGCCACCAGCCCTGTACAAAATGAATGTACCGGTACTTGTGTTGAGTTGTGCATCCTGATGGTTCGGTTACTTTGTTTGAGTTCATACTTTGAGTATGTCTGCTGCCTCCGGGGCAAGTCTAAGGTCAGCTCCTTGAAAACAGCTGATCTACGTGTGTTTCGTGTAAAAACTGAACAAAGCAAGACCTGACTAAGCGAGCGTCAGAGGTTTTTTTCCACTGCAACAGGTAGAAGAGCCTGTATTTATATCATCTGGAATAAGTATAGTACAGACTCAACAGTAATAGCACGGTATAAAGGGTCGGCAAGAAGAAATGATAAAACCTTTTACAGAAATGAGACCTAATCAGAAAAATGGTAACCAGTCTTAATAGTGTTATTTTTGTTACTTAAAACTTCTTTACAGGCTTTATAAATAAGTTTCTAGTTCTCAGACAGTTGCTGTTTTCCATCCATCACTGTCCATCCAGGGGATCTGTTGGTGCTCCATTTGTCCGACCTCATCCGTATGGCCTTCATGGCATCCACAGACCACAGTAACCAGCTGAGGATGGCCGGTCTACAGGCCCTGGAAGACATCATTAAAAAGTTTGCATCAGTACCAGAACCTGAGTTCCCAGGACACGTTATTCTTGAGCAGTATCAGGCCAATGTGAGCTGAAACCCTTTGAATTGCAACTCCATTTGAAAAGCTGCAGAATGAGTGAAACGAGGTAAATTTGACTTTGTGTGAACTGTGTGCATTTAGGTGGGAGCTGCCCTCAGACCTGCGTTTTCACACGATACACCGTCTGACATTACGGCTAAAGCATGCAAGGTAAGACGCTTTTTGATTGGAGGGTTAAAATCCTGTTATTTATTTGTTTAGATCTGCACAAAAGTTGCAAAAACACCATTTGGCTACAGCAAACAATTCATGCACTGTACATTCAGACTGTAACCTCTGGTGTACCAACAACTCCCACCATAGTTATTATTTGTCAAAACACCAGGTACAGACATTTGCCCATTTTGGTAATGGCCACCGTTGCTGCAGTAAACTGCAAGGTCATGTGACCGCCTGCTCCGCCCTAATTTTATATGACCCTATGGCTCCCACAAACCGTACCTTTAATTTCATTAGACTATTTTGGAGTGTCTGTAAGTAGCAGGATGACAGGGAACTTTAGGCCCCACATACTCGGGCATACTGTGTGTACTCCGTGAGCCGCGCGGACTAGCCGCAGATGGCTGAGACTTCATATTCGAGCGTACACCCTGATGGGCTGCAGCCCAGCTCTGCAGGTAAGGGGCTTTTACCTTCGGGACAAATTGAGGTCGATGATTGGTCATTTGCAGACACGCCTGCTGGATTGATTGAGAGGTCGCATCGCAGATCCGACTCGTGAAAAAAAAAAAGGAGAGCTGCCGGCGGCCCTGGGTAGAGGCAGGGCGGCTCAGGAGCAGCAGCAACAGCGTTGTTCTGTGTTTATAGGTTGTTAAGAAAACGTTCTTTAAAAACAAACAAAAAAAAAAACAGGGAGCGCCGGCCCTGCAGCCCACACATCAGACCGGCCCACCGGGACATCTCCAGACTTTCGCGATTAGCCACGCCAGTTCTGAGCGTAAAGATTTTCATTCTCTCTTGACAAATTCCTTCATTTCTCACAGTTTCAGTCATGGCGTCAACAGACGAGGAGGAAGTGATCGCTTGTTTCTTGGCAAAAAAAAAAAGGCCATTAAACCAGATCAAGGATGAAGAAGGGGGAATTTAATACATTGGTGAAAGACATGAAGACAATGGACAGCGATAAACATTTTGAATATTTTTGAATGGATTCTAGCGAGTTTGATGAGCTAGTTGGGCGCTTAGCCCCGTGTCTTCACCGCCAGGGCGGCCACCGCACACCTGTCGGCGCTGCACAGAGAGCGGCAGTCGCGCTGCGCATCCTTGCGACTGCACTGAGAGCGGTTGGTGTCGCGTACAAAACAGTCCGTCGCCAGGCAGTTTATTGTGCGACACCGAGTACGCGTACGCGTTCGAAAAAATTGATCTTTCCACGAACATGGCCGGCGGACATTCGCTTCAAATCCGCCTCGAGTACACGTGGACCTCCGCTGAGTTAAGTAGTTTTTTTATTTTTTTATTTATAGTGGTGTTCACATGATTTTATTGTTTGCAGTGTATTTAACTGTGGAAGAAGCTTTGTTTAGCGCACGATGTCCAAGACAAATTTCCCCTTGGGAACAATAAAGTATACATCTATCTATCTAAGTATGTGGGGGCCTTAACGGAGACGTTACTGCAAAGTGAGTTATAATCCTTTTAGAGCAGTTGTTCTCAGAGCAAATGGAACAGAATGGTTATGAAATTAAAATTTTTAAAATAAAAACGTGCCTATATTAAAATACTTGATGCATAGTTACTATGATCTTCTTGGGGGTCAGGAGGCTTGGACAATTTCCTTTTTCCAAAATGTTAGTGAAGTAACTGATAGTAAAGAACGAGTGACCAATTACTAAAAATACTTGTTTAGCCGTGAAATAAAACTTTAGGTATTGGAGTCAGATTAGTCAGAGTGACACACAGTCTGGATGCTCTCTTAGAGACACGGTGAGTTCAGTTATCTGGGAGAGGCTGGGAGTAGAACCGCTGCTCCCGCACATCCAGAAGTGGTTCAGACATCGGGTAAGGATGGACCCTGGACACCAGAAAATCAATGACTCTCGGATATTCTGTGTGTGTCTGAAGGTTTGTAGCACGTGGATCGGCAGTGGCGTGGTCAGCGATCTGAATGACCTGAGACGAGTCCACAACCTGCTGGTGTCCTCGCTGGACAAGGTGCAGGCTGGGAAGAGCTCCTCCAGTCAGCTGTACAGTGAGAGCGCCACCACCATGGAGAAGCTGGCTGTGCTGAAGGCGTGGGCGGAGGTGAGCTCGGAGAGCATTCCTCCTTTTTACTCATCAAACTAATCTGACCGCACTCGCTGGCTGTCCTCGTCAGGTCTACGTGGTGGCGATGAAGGTCAAGAAAGAGGCGGAGTCTAAGCCCGCCAAACCGGTCGGAAGAGAGGACGAGGATGAGGACGAAGAGGACCTGGGCGCTGACGTGCTTCCTCCTGACAGTCTCATCACTTTAGTGCAGCCAGAGCTGCCGTCGCTGAGCCGCCTCTGGCTGGCCATGCTGCGGGACTACGCTCTGCTCACTCTGCCCGCAGAGTTCTCAAGTCAGCTGCCGCCTGAAGGTACCGCCAGCTTCTTCTCCGTCAGCTGAGAATCTACTTCTAAAAGTGCCCCAGATTTACATTAAGCTTTTGGATTTTCTGTGAAAACGCAGCGTGGACGCTGAATGATTTAGCAAATACTTGTTGAAGAAGCTGAAACTATTGTTAACGTTAAAAGAAGCAAAAAGCTAGCTAAAAAAATAAGAAAAGACACTAGCAAGCAGAACTACTACCTAATGGCTAAAAGTAGCAAAATTCTATCTAAAAGCTCATAGTAGCAAAACATTACTTAAAGGCAGCAAAATTTTAGCTAAAAGCTAAAGTAGCAAAAGAGTAGGTAAAACATTTTAAAGATATTTCAGCAGTTTAGGTGTTCAAACGTTCAGCTCCTTTAGGAGAACGGTGCTATGACTGTTGGTGCAACTTTAGCTTTTTGAAATATTTAGCCTTTTCTGCCGTTTTTTCCTCAGAGAAAATGAATTGAGCTCATTTTACATCCTTCAGATCTTTAGATCTGTTTACAATCGTTTACTGCTCCTTTCATATTTTGTTTTCGTTCAGCTTCTTTCATGCAAATTTTAAAATATTTTCAGCTACTTAGCTGTTTTTTTCAGCTGTTTTGTGCTCCTTTCAGATTCTGCTAACTACAAAATGTTTGTGCTGCTTCTAACTTCTTTCTGCTAATTTCAGCTTATTATGCTCCTTTCAACTTATTTCTGCAAGTTTCAGCTTTTTCTGCCTTTTCAGCTACTATTTAACTTGTTTTATGCTAATTTGAGCTTTTTAAGCTAATTCCACACTTTTTGTACTCATTTCAACTTTTTTAAGCCAAATTCAGTAAATATGTGCTCTCACCACGGCTCTCACCACCTCCTTCTGGTATTTAAGCTTCCTTCTGCCTTTCTAGCTACTTCTCAGCTGTTTTTTTTTTTGTTTGTTTGTTTTTGTTTATTCTTTTTCAGACAATTCCCACTTTTTTGTGCTCATTTCTGCTTCTTTCAGCCTAATTGGGCAAACGTGTGTTCTTTCTGCTTCTTTTGCAAATTTAAGCTTGTTCTACCATTCAAGCTTGCTTTTTTTTTTTTAGCTAATTTCAGCTGTTTTCAGATAAATTCAAGATTTTTGTGGTCATTTCTGCTACTTTCAGATTACCGTTATTAACTTCTTTATGCTAATTTTAGCTTGTTATGGTCCTTTCTCATTTTTTTTGCTCGGTTCAGTTTTTTTCCTCATTCAGCTACTATTTTAGCTAATTTTAGCTTTTTCAGCTAATTCTACATTTTTAGCTCATTTCAGCTCTTTCTGCATTTTCATCTATTTTTAGCCTTTTTTTTTTTTTTTTCCAATTTCAACTTTTTTTGTTAATTTCTTATATTTTGTGCTAATTTCTGTTTATGTAAGCCTAATTCAGCAAATATGTGTTCTTTCTGCTTTCTTCTGCTAATTTGGGCTTGTTCTTCCATTTCAGCTACATTTCAGCATGTTTTTAGCTAATTTCAGCTGTTTTTCAGCAATAAGCATTCACACTGCATTTTCACAGGAAATGCAGTTTCTCTAGTTAAAAGTAGCAACAACTGATCTCTTCAGATGAACGTTTGAACTTTATCTGGAGGATTTCAGGGTAAACTTTTAAATTGTCACAAGTTCACCTGTTGGTTGTTTAAGATGCTCTAAAACTGAACGTTTAAGCAAATTAAAATCCAAATACCTTCCTGACGTGGGTCTTTTCGCAGGTGGAGCTTTTTACACCCCAGAGACGATAGACACAGCGCGGCTCCACTACCGCAACTCCTGGGCCCCGGTCCTGCACGCCGTGGCCCTCTGGCTGAGCAGCACCGGGTTTGGAGCAGGCAAAGATCAAGAGGACGTCTCTTCGGCTCCCTCCAAGTCTCCTGAAGGCTCCTCCAAAACGAGGACTTTCGAGGAGTCGGTCAACGACCGGATGCATCTTTTGTTGGGTAACGCTGCTTTGTGTTTGTTTTACCGTCGTGCATCGAGCAGTGAGGGAGTAGACACACCCTGAGTGTGCTTTGGTGTTCTGTCTGTCAGGTGTCAGTATCGAGTTCCTCTGCTTCCCCCGACCCGAGGAGCCCATCGAACACGTGATGTCCTGCCTGCAGGCGCTGTCCACGCTGCTGGAATCTCCGTGGGCTAAAAAACACATCGCAGAAGACCAGGTAACGTAGTCCTGTCTGTGGAGGAAGGTTTGCACCGAGAATCGTTCGAGATGTTGTAGTTCGCTGTGGGATTGTCTTTGTTAGAATAGAAGTCAATAAATCTTCACTTTAATTTTCATCTCTAAAACGCGCTTGTTGAAGAAAAGGATGCTTCATACGCATCAAGAAAGTAGTAATCAACGCAGGAGTGAGTAGCTTCTCCCTTTTTTTGTTGTTATTGCAAAACTATTTTAATAAAACAGTCAGTTTATTTACAGCTTGCCGCACGTTGTATCGATCTAGTACATGAACAGTTTAAAATAAATCATCTTCTGATTTTTATTTGCCTCCGATGATTCGGATGTTTCAGGATCCTAGAAATCCATGATGTGTCCAAGATGTGTTAAAGGATCTGAACATTTCAGCTGATATTAAAAAAAAAAAAAAAAAAAAAA
>NC_056498.1:49408742-49412852 GCF_014905685.2 Nematolebias whitei
CCATTTGAAAAGCTGCAGAATGAGTGAAACGAGGTAAATTTGACTTTTGTGTGAACTGTGTGCCTTTAGGTGGGAGCTGCCCTCAGACCTGCGTTTTCACACGATACGCCGTCTGACATTACGGCTAAAGCATGCAAGGTAAGACGCTTTTTGATTGGAGGGTTAAAATCCTGTTATTTATTTGTTTAGATCTGCACAAAAGTTGCAAAAACGCCATTTGGCTACAGCAAACAATTCATGCACTGTACATTCAGACTGTAACCTCTGGTGTACCAACAACTCCCACCATAGTTATTATTTGTCAAAACACCAAGTACAGACATTTGCCCATTTTGGTAATGGCCACTGTTGCTGCAGTAAACTACAAGGTCATGTGACCGCCTGCTGCGCCCTCATTTTATATGACCCTATGGCTCCCACAAACCGTACCTTTAATTTCATTAGACTATTTTGGAGTGTCTGTAAGTAGCACGATGACAGGGAACTTTAGGCCCCACATACTCGGGCATACTGTGTGTACTCCGTGAGCCGCGCGGACTAGCCGCAGGTGGCTGAGACTTCATATTCAAGCGTACACCCTGATGGGCTGCAGCCCAGCTCTGCAGGTAAGGGGCTTTTACCTTCGGGACAAATTGAGGTCGATGATTGGTCATTTGCAGACACGCCTGCTGGATTGATTGACAGGTCGCATCGCAGATCCGACTTGTGAAAAAAAAAAAAGGAGAGCTGCCGGCGGCCCTGGGTAGAGGCAGGGCGGCTCAGGAGCAGCAGCAACAGCATTGTTCTGTGTTCATATGTTGTTAAGAAAACGTTCTTTAAAAACAAAACAAAAAAAAAAAGGGAGCGCCGGCCCTGCAGCCCACACATCAGACCGGCCCACCGGGACATCTCCAGACTTTCGCGATCAGCCACGCCAGTTCTGAGCGTAAAGATTTTCATTCTCTCTTGACAAATTCCTTCATTTCTCACAGTTTCAGTCATGGCGTCAACAGACGAGGAGGAAGTGATCGCTTGTTTCTTGGCAAAAAAACAAAAGGCCATTAAACCAGATCAAGGATGAAGAAGGGGGAATTTAATACATTGGTGAAAGACATGAAGACAATGGACAGCGATAAACATTTTGAATATTTTCAAATGGATTCTAGCGAGTTTGATGAGCTAGTTGGGCGCTTAGCCCCGTGTCTTCACCGCCAGGGCGGCCACCGCACACCTGTCGGCGCTGCACAGAGAGCGGCAGTCGCGCTGCGCATCCTTGCGACTGCACGGAGAGCGGTTGGTGTCGCGTACAAAACAGTCCGTCGCCGGGCAGTTTATTGTGCGACACCGAGTACGCGTTCGAAAAAATTGATCTTTCCACGAACATGGACATTCGCTTCAAATCCGCCTCGAGTACACGTGGACCTCCGCTGAGTGAAGTATTTTTTTTTAATTTATTTATAGTGGTGTTCACATGATTTTATTGTTTGTAGTGTATTTAACTGTGGAAGAAGCTTTGTTTAGCGCACGATGTCCAAGACAAATTTCCCCTTGGGAACAATAAAGTATACATCTATCTATCTAAGTATGTGGGGGCCTTAACGGAGACGTTACTGCAAAGTGAGTTATAATCCTTTTAGAGCAGTTGTTCTCAGAGCAAACGGAACAGAATGGTTATGAAATTAAAATTTTTAAAATAAAAACGTGCCTATATTAAAATACTTGATGCATAGTTACTATGATCTTCTTGGGGGTCAGGAGGCTTGGACAATTTCCTTTTTCCAAAATGTTAGTGAAGTAACTGATAGTAAAGAACGAGTGACCAATTACTAAAAATACTTGTTTAGCCGTGAAATAAAACTTTAGGTATTGGAGTCAGATTAGTCAGAGTGACACACAGTCTGGATGCTCTCTTAGAGACACGGTGAGTTCAGTTATCTGGGAGAGGCTGGGAGTAGAACCGCTGCTCCCGCACATCCAGAGGTGGTTCAGACATCGGGTAAGGATGGACCCTGGACACCAGATAATCAATGACTCTCGGATATTCTGTGTCTCTGAAGGTTTGTAGCACGTGGATCGGCAGTGGCGTGGTCAGCGATCTGAATGACCTGAGACGAGTCCACAACCTGCTGGTGTCCTCGCTGGACAAGGTGCAGGCTGGGAAGAGCTCCTCCAGTCAGCTGTACAGTGAGAGCGCCACCACCATGGAGAAGCTGGCTGTGCTGAAGGCGTGGGCGGAGGTGAGCTCGGAGAGCATTCCTCCTTTTTACTCATCAAACTAATCTGACCGCACTCGCTGGCTGTCCTCGTCAGGTCTACGTGGTGGCGATGAAGGTCAAGAAAGAGGCGGAGTCTAAGCCCGCCAAACCGGTCGGAAGAGAGGACGAGGATGAGGACGAAGAGGACCTGGGCGCTGACGTGCTTCCTCCTGACAGTCTCATCACTTTAGTGCAGCCAGAGCTGCCGTCGCTGAGTCGCCTCTGGCTGGCCATGCTGCGGGACTACGCTCTACTCACTCTGCCCGCAGAGTTCTCAAGTCAGCTGCCGCCTGAAGGTACCGCCAGCTTCTTCTCCGTCAGCTGCGAATCTACTTCTAAAAGTGCCCCAGATTTACATTAAGCTTTTGGATTTTCTGTGAAAACGCAGCGTGGACGCTGAATGATTTAGCAAATACTTGTTGAAGAAGCTGAAACTATTGTTAACGTTAAAAGAAGCAAAAAGCTAGCTAAAAAAATAAGAAAAGACACTAGCAAGCAGAACTACTACCTAATGGCTAAAAGTAGCAAAAGTCTATCTAAAAGCTCATAGTAGCAAAACATTACTTAAAGGCAGCAAAATGTTAGCTAAAAGCTAAAGTAGCAAAAGAGTAGGTAAAACATTTTAAAGATATTTCAGCAGTTTAGGTGTTCAAACGTTCAGCTCCTTTAGGAGAACGGTGCTATGACTGTTGGTGCAACTTTAGCTTTTTGAAATATTTAGCCTTTTCTGCCGTTTTTTCCTCAGAGAAAATGAATTGAGCTCATTTTACATCCTTCAGATCTTTATCAATCAACCTTTATTTATACAGGTAAATCCCATTGAGCCTGAACTTTAGATCTGTTTACAATCGTTTACTGCTCCTTTCATATTTTGTTTTCGTTCAGCTTCTTTCATGCAAATTTAAAAATATTTTCAGCTACTTAGCTCTTTTTTTCAGCTGTTTTGTGCTCCTTTCAGATTCTTTCTGCTAACTACAATATTTTTGTGCTGCTTCTAACTTCTTTCTGCTAATTTCAGCTTATTATGCTCCTTTCAACTTATTTCTGCAAGTTTCAGCTTTTTCTGCCTTTTCAGCTACTATTTAACTTGTTTTATGCTAATTTGAGCTTTTTAAGCTAATTCCACACTTTTTGTACTCATTTCAACTTTTTTAAGCCAAATTCAGTAAATATGTGCTCTCACCACGGCTCTCACCACCTCCTTCTGGTATTTAAGCTTCCTTCTGCCTTTCTAGCTACTTCTCAGCTGTTTTTTTTTTTGTTTGTTTGTTTTTGTTTATTCTTTTTCAGACAATTCCCACTTTTTTGTGCTCATTTCTGCTTCTTTCAGCCTAATTGGGCAAACGTGTGTTCTTTCTGCTTCTTTTGCAAATTTAAGCTTGTTCTACCATTCAAGCTTGCTTTTTTTTTTTTAGCTAATTTCAGCTGTTTTCAGATAAATTCAAGATTTTTGTGGTCATTTCTGCTACTTTCAGATTACCGTTATTAACTTCTTTATGCTAATTTTAGCTTGTTATGGTCCTTTCTCATTTTTTCTGCTCGGTTCAGTTTTTTTTCCTCATTCAGCTACTATTTTAGCTAATTTTAGCTTTTTCAGCTAATTCTACATTTTTAGCTCATTTCAGCTCTTTCTGCATTTTCATCTATTTTTAGCCTTTTTTTTTTTTTTTTCCAATTTCAACTTTTTTTGTTAATTTCTTATATTTTGTGCTAATTTCTGTTTATGTAAGCCTAATTCAGCAAATATGTGTTCTTTCTGCTTTCTTCTGCTAATTTGGGCTTGTTCTTCCATTTCAGCTACATTTCAGCATGTTTTTAGCTAATTTCAGCTGTTTTTCAGCAATAAGCATTCACACTGCATTTTCACAGGAAATGC
>NC_056498.1:49412952-49414183 GCF_014905685.2 Nematolebias whitei
CTCTAGTTAAAAGTAGCAACAACTGATCTCTTCAGATGAACGTTTGAACTTTATCTGGAGGATTTCAGGGTAAACTTTTAAATTGTCACAAGTTCACCTGTTGGTTGTTTAAGATGCTCTAAAACTGAACGTTTAAGCAAATTAAAATCCAAACACCTTCCTGACGTGGGTCTTTTCGCAGGTGGAGCTTTTTACACCCCAGAGACGATAGACACAGCGCGGCTCCACTACCGCAACTCCTGGGCCCCGGTCCTGCACGCCGTGGCCCTCTGGCTGAGCAGCACCGGGTTTGGAGCAGGCGAAGATCAAGAGGACGTCTCTTCGGCTCCCTCCAAGTCTCCTGAAGGCTCCTCCAAAACGAGGACTTTCGAGGAGTCGGTCAACGACCGGATGCATCTTTTGTTGGGTAACGCTGCTTTGTGTTTGTTTTACCGTCGTGCAGTGAGGGAGTAGACACACCCTGAGTGTGCTTTGGTGTTCTGTCTGTCAGGTGTCAGTATCGAGTTCCTCTGCTTCCCCCGACCCGAGGAGCCCATCGAACACGTGATGTCCTGCCTGCAGGCGCTGTCCACGCTGCTGGAATCTCCGTGGGCTAAAAAACACATCGCAGAAGACCAGGTAACGTAGTCCTGTCTGTGGAGGAAGGTTTGCACCGAGAATCGTTCGAGATGTTGTAGTTCGCTGTGGGATTGTCTTTGTTAGAATATAGAAGTCAATAAATCTTCACTTTAATTTTCATCTCTAAAACGCGCTTGTTGAAGAAAAGGATGCTTCATACGCATCAAGAAAGTAGTAATCAACGCAGGAGTGAGTAGCTTCTCCCTTTTTTTGTTGTTATTGCAAAACTATTTTAATAAAACAGTCAATTTATTTACAGCTTGCCGCACGTTGTATCGATCTAGTACATGAACGGTTTAAAATAAATCATCTTCTGATTTTTATTTGCCTCCGATGATTCGGATGTTTCAGGATCCTAGAAATCCATGATGTGTCCAAGATGTGTTAAAGGATCTGAACATTTCAGCTGATATTTAAAAAAAAAAAAAAAAAAAGCGTGGATATAAACACATCCTGAACTTTGTTCTCTTTCAATTTTGAAAAGTAAAAAATAAAAACTTTAATTTTTGTTTTCTTGCAATCTGAAAGTTTTCTGAATATTTAGCCTAGCATATCTTTAAGAAATTCATATTTTCTTCCGCCTTGCATTAAAACTTTTTTAAAAAGGGTTATA
>NC_056498.1:49414283-49416170 GCF_014905685.2 Nematolebias whitei
GATGTGTCCAAGATGTGTTAAAGGATCTGAACATTTCAGCTGATATTAAAAAAAAAAAAAAAAAAAAAGCGTGGATATAAACACATCCTGAACTTTGTTCTCTTTCAATTTTGAAAAGTAAAAAATAAAAACTTTAATTTTTGTTTTCTTGCAATCTGAAAGTTTTCTGAATATTTAGCCTAGCATATCTTTAAGAAATGCATATTTTCTTCCGCCTTGCATTAAAACTTTTTTAAAAAGGGTTATACGCTACATGTTAGCGCCGAGGGTACGTGGTGAGGATGACTCTCAGCTACTACCACACTAAACCATAGCTCAGTATCTTTAAAGGTTACTGGGCCACTGGTATTTTTGTGTTTGCTATGGTTAAAGATTATATTGGGATTTATTTCAGAGAATTTCATTAAAATCTGTCTATTAGTTTGTAAGATATTTTGCTAACAGGCAGACAAACAAGCACCATTAACCACATTATCTCCTTCCTTTCCTGGCGGCAGGAAAATTACACTTAACGTAGAATCCAGATGTTTTTTTTGGTCTGTTTATACCTGGTCTTGTAGCTGTTGTTTCCCTGTTGCAGTTGCTGGCGGTGGAGCTCCTGAACGTGCTCCACAGGTTGCTGCTGACCCGGGACCCCCCCGGTGTCCAGCTCCAGGTCACCACTGTCGTTCAGGAGACCATCAGGGCTGCACAGGACCATCTGCAGCAACTGAGAACCCGCAGAGGTCAGGAACCGTTGCCGTTCAGCTTCGTTTGAACAAAGAATCCAAGTTTGTCTGGTTCAAGTCTCGTTTATTTTTATATTTTTTCCCTCAGGCAAAGAGGAAGAAGGGGAAAAAGACTGTCAGCCCGTCCTCGGGGAAGGGGGGGACACGGGGGAGCTCGTCCCCGGCAAGTCTCTGGTGTTCGCGGCCATGGAGCTGCTGGTCTTCCTCGTGGTCCGCCACGTGCCGCAGCTGAACTCACGAGTGAAGGAGTCGCCCAGCCATGCGCCGCTCCGGCCTCAGAGGCTGCCGGAAGGAAGCGCACGCCTGGTGGCGAACACCATCTCCATCTTGGCAGAGCTGCCGTCGCTCTGCTCTCCTGCTGGTGAGAAGCCTCAGGAGCAAACGGCAGCGACGCAGACCTCGAACCAACACTAATCTACAGGTTTACTGCCAGTGAAACGGTGGCTCATGTCTCACTTTTTTTTGTCTTTGTAGGAGGCATGACCATCCTGCCCACAGTGCTCTTCCTAATCACCGGGGTTCTGAGGGAAACGGCGATCAAAACAGCCGACGCCTCTGTGCCCGTTCCGGTATCGGCTGCGCTTCAGGGCATCAAAACCATCATCACCTCACCGTTGGCCCGGGCCGAGAGCATCCAGACGCAGTGGACCGGCCTCGTGAGGAGCAGCCTGGCATCCGCGCTCGAGTACTCGCAGCCGGGTAAACACACGACCATACACTCGAGCCTTTTTGTCACTTATCAATTTTATTTCAATTCAAGATGGCCGACGAACCAAAGTCCGTTAGTTTTGGGTCTTCATTGGTTGCTTTGCTGTTTTCTGTAGACGAGTCCAGACCTGACATGGACGAGGTCAGCATGTTGACTGCGATCACGCTGTTCCTGCTGTCAGCCAGCGGTGAACTGGTCGGAGTGATGGTCCTGCAGAACGGCTGCATGGACCGGTTCCGAAACGCCCTGAACTCCAGCGACCCCTGGGTAAGAACCGACCTGTTCGTAAAAACAGGTTAGGAGAGAAAACTGGACAGGTCGTCATCATTACTGCAGCGTGAGGGCTGAGGGCTGAAAGACTTCTACTGAAACTGTTTGAAAAATGAATTCTTGAAGCTAAAGTCAGCAAAACAGGAGCTAAAGTCAGCAAAACAGGAGCTAATGTCAGCA
>NC_056498.1:49416270-49416743 GCF_014905685.2 Nematolebias whitei
CTAAAACCAGCAAAACAGGAGCTAAAGTCAGCAAAACTGGAGCTAAAGTCAGCAAAACTGGAGCTAAAGCCAGCAAAGCTGGAGCTAAAGCCAGCAAAACAGGAGCTAAAGCCAGCAAAACTGGAGCTAAAGCCAGCAAAACTGGAGCTAAAGCCAGCAAAACAGGAGCTAAAGCCAGCAAAACTGGAGCTAAAGCCAGCAAAACTGGAGCTAAAGCCATCAAAACTGGAGCTAAAGCCATCAAAGCTGGAGCTAAAACCAGCAAAACTGGAGCTAAAACCAGCAAAACTGGAGCTAAAACCAGCAAAACTGGAGCTAAAGCCAGCAAAACTGGAGCTAAAGCCAGCAAAACTGGAGCTAAAGCCAGCAAAACATGAGCTAACAGTGACAAAACTGGAGCTAAAGCCAGCAAAACTGGAGCTAAAACCAGCAAAACTGGAGCTAAAGCTAGCAAAACAGGAGCTAAAACCAGC
>NC_056498.1:49416843-49417207 GCF_014905685.2 Nematolebias whitei
AACTGGAGCTAAAGCCATCAAAACTGGAGCTAAAACCAGCAAAGCTGGAGCTAAAACCAGCAAAACTGGAGCTAAAACCAGCAAAACTGGAGCTAAAGTCAGCAAAACTGGAGCTAAAACCAGCTAAACTGGAGCTAAAGCCAGCAAAACTGGAGCTAAAGCTAGCAAAACAGGAGCTAAAACCAGCAAAACAGGAGCTAAAGTCAGCAAAACTGGAGCTAAAACCAGCAAAACAGGAGCTAAAGCCAGCAAAACTGGAGCTAAAACCAGCAAAACTGGAGCTAAAGCCAGCAAAGCTGGGGCTAAAGTAAGCAAAGCTGGAGCTAAAGCCAGCAAAGCTGGAGCTAAAGCCAGCAAAACAGGA
>NC_056498.1:49417307-49417864 GCF_014905685.2 Nematolebias whitei
CTGGAGCTAAAGCCAGCAAAGCTGGAGCTAAAGCCAGCAAAACAGGAGCTAAAGCCAGCAAAACAGGAGCTAAAGCCAGCAAAACTGGAGCTAAAACCAGCAAAACAGGAGCTAAAGTCAGCAAAACAGGAGCTAATGTCAGCAGAACATGAGCTAATGTCAGCAGAACATGAGCTAAAGTCAGCAGAACATGAGCTAATGTCAGCAGAACATGAGCTAATGTCAGCAGAACATGAGCTAACAGCAGCAAAACTGGAGCTAAAACCAGCAAAACTGGAGCTAAAGCCAGCAAAACAAGAGCTAACAGCGGCAAAACTGGAGCTAAAACCAGCAAAACTGGAGCTAAAGTCAACAAAACATGAGCTAATGTCAGCAGATCATGAACTAAAGCCAATAAAACAGGAGCTAAAGTCAGCAAAACATGAGCTAAAGTCAGCAAAACATGAGCTAAAGTCAGCAAAACTGGAGCTAAAAATGAGCAAAACAAAAACTGAAATGAAATAATAGTAGCAAAATTGTAGCTAGTAGCTATAAAAACTCTAAACAGAACAGAAACA
>NC_056498.1:49417964-49425182 GCF_014905685.2 Nematolebias whitei
CCAGCAAAACTGGAGCTAAAGCCAGCAAAACAAGAGCTAACAGCGGCAAAACTGGAGCTAAAAGCAGCAAAACTGGAGGTAAAGCCAATAAAACAGGAGCTAAAGTCAGCAAAACATGAGCTAAAGTCAGCAAAACTGGAGCTAAAAATGAGCAAAACAAAAACTGAAATGAAATAATAGTAACAAAATTGTAGCTAGTAGCTATAAAAACTCTAAACAGAACAGAAACAGAGCTATTGTTACAAGTTAAAATTAGCACAGTGGTAGCTAAAACAAAATAAAAATAAATTACTTGTAAGCTAAAAGCAGAAATGTGGTTAACATTGGCAAAACAGCAGAAAGTAGCTTAAATGTAGCTAAAATGGCACAGAAAGGAGTTAAAAGGTAGCTAAAAATAGCATAATGGTAGCTAAAAGTGTAAAAGACTATAAGCGCAAATAAACAGAACCTAAGCTAAAAGCAGAAAATAGTAGCTAAAAGTAGCAAAATCATAGTTAAAAACTAAAAGTAATGAAAAGGTACCTAAAAGCTAAAATTGGCAAAGGATTGCTAAAAGTAGCAAAAAGGCAGCTTAAAGTTAAAAGTGACAAAAAATAGCTAAAAGTTTTCATTCGACCTTTGACAGGTTAATCCCATTGAACCTCGAGGACTCATTTACAAGAGAGACCTGAAAACTTAAAAGTGGCAAAAGGATAACTTTAAAGAGCAGAACAGTTGCTAAAAGCTAAACAAAGTAGGGCTAAAAGTAGAAAATTTATAGCTAAAGGCTAAAAGTTACAAAACGTTAGCTAAAAGCTAAAACTTCTAAATTGCTAGCTAGAAGCTAAAATTAGCATAAATAACATATTAGCTAAAGTATGTTTTAAAGAGAAAAATGTTTCTGTAGATTTTTGAACTAGGTTCCTAACTGAAGATTTTTTTTTTTTTAATAAAGGTAAAGATTCTTTAAAAAAAAAAAAAAAAACTTCATAAACCAGAACTCATAGCACCCCTCTCCTGAATTATCTGAACGTTTTGATGCACAAACAGCTAAAACAGCACAAAGTAAACAGTAGGATTTCAAAACAACCTACAGAAAAAGCTAAAGGAAAACCAAAGTGCTGACTCAGCATTCAGTCAACGACAAATCCAGACACGTGTGTGTGATTGAACTGGTTGCTGCAGGTTCAGGCCCGGTGCTACCAGCTGCTGCTGTCGGTGTTCCAGCACGCCAACCGAGCCCTCTCCACGCCTTACATCCACGCCTTGGCGCCGCTCATGGTGGAGAAGCTGAAGGCCGTGGAGCGCAGTCGGCCGGGGACCGCCGCCGAGCTGCAGGCCGTGCAGGAGGGCATCAGGGTCCTGGAGAATCTGGTCAGCATGGGCGAAGAGAAGAACCGTGAGTATACCTTTGCTAATGGACAGCTAAAGTACGGTAATGGTTTCACTGAAGTGTTCGGCTCCATTAAAGCACTCGGCCTCTGGACGTCGGCTGCCTCCAGCATTAAAGCATTACCAGCTCTTTTTAGAAGCCATGCGCTGGTTTACCGTCTGTTTCAGTATCGATTTGGACATTATGCTCTTCATGCTGTCAGCTCTGTATGCTCCCTCTTTCTTACATAAATTACCAGTTAAATATATAAAAGTATGTTAAGAAGTTTTGTTTAGGTTTTTTTTAACTCGATGCTTATTGTAACACCGTTTGGTTTTCATCCGTCCGTCCGTGGACAATTTGTTGTCCGAGCTCTAAATTGATAACGCCTTAACATAGGGATGTTAAACTGCGCACCTGGACACCTCATGGGTCAAAGCATGATCCCTATTGATTTCAAGGTCATGGTGGTAAACCTCAAGGTCACAGGTGACCCCTTTGTGAAAACCTTGTTTAAGCTCTAACTCCACCGTCATGCACTGTAGGAATGTCAAACTGCATAAATGGACTGCTTATTGGTCAACAGATTATCTAGTTAATTTCAAGGTCACTGGGTCAAAGGTCAAGGTCACCCCTTTTTTGCTCCAACTTGACATCCCAGTAACCTAGAAAAGTCCTTTGTCCATCCTCAACAAAAAAAAACCTTCCACACTGCCGACATTTTGACTTCTTCCTCTCCGCCGTGATCAGATCAGGTAGGCGCGCATGACGTCATCACGTGGTGCCGGCGCTGCAGGCATCCTTGTCACTGGGTGTCATACAAAAACAGCGCCTTTTATATCGGTGAGTTATTTTGATGGAATGGCCAATCTCCGATATTGAACTTTAACGCTAATATGTACCGTTACCATGCCGATAATATCGTTCATCCCTAATTAAGACCACTGTCACCAAAGAAGCCTTGAGTGGTTCCGGTGAAGTCAGATGGTAAAATGGTTTGGATCAGCTGGTATTCATCAACAGGTGAGTTCGTCACACCAGCTGCAGTTTCATTATTTGACCTGTTTGTCCATTCAAACCACGGACGCCATTATCAGTGACAATGACCTTTAACCCCCCTCAATCATGGATACACCTAACAGAGAGACTCATACTGAGGACTGTTGTGTGCTTTAAATTCTTATTACTCTGACAGTTTACTGACAGACGTATTATGTGCCATTTATGGTCCTCTGGTCAACCATTCAATGACACTAATCAGGTTATTTTATGAAACTAACTCAACTATAATTAACTTGGCTGACACCACACCAGCCTGTTCTCATCTTCCTCCAGAACACGCCAGGTTACTTTTAAAACTGTAAAATTAGGTGACAAATTCTAAAAATGTGGACTTTTGGCCTCACCTGGGTTTAAATTGAGCTTTCTCTGCAGGAATGCAGATCGCCCGCAGCCTTTCCATGCCAGAGTTTTAGACAAACGAGTGATGTTAGCTTTTGTTAGCGCTGAGATAATGTTGATAACTCTCAGCTACTACCACACCCAGTGCTCCACAAACAAACACTGCTCTTGTAGTTTTAACACGTGTTCCGATCAACAGGTGTGCAGCTGCTGGCTCTGCTGGTCCCGACGCTCATCTCCTACCTTTTGGATGAAAACGCCATCTCCTCCGCCCCCCAAGTGTCTAAAAGCCTGCACGAGTTCGCCCTTCAGAACTTGATGCGGATCGGACCTCTCTACCCAGCTGCCTTCAAGATTGTAATCGGCGCCGCGCCTGAGCTTAAAACCCGTCTGGAGTCTGCGATACGGGCCAACCAGGCTAGCAGCAAAGCTAAAGCTGCAGCGAGGCAAGCTCAGCCCGCCGTGCCGGCTGCACCGACGATCAAACTCAAGAAAAGCTTCTTCTGAGCACGAAACGTGCACTGACTCTTAGATTGTTGTCCTGTTTTCTGTCAACAACACGCCATGTCTGTTATTAGTTTGTTGTTTCTATTTATTCTTCAGCACATTTTAGTTTTAGCAGACTCTCATAATGTAAATATCATAATAAAGCCTTTGAACATGGATTTAAAATTGGATTTGATGAATGTATTAAATACAGACCCGAATTTTATTTCTTTTTTTTTTTTCCCTCGACGGATCCGATCGAAACGTTGTTGTCGATTATTTTCTTTGTTGAATTTGCACCGTCATCACCTTGTCTCAATAAATTGCAGCTCCAGTTTGAAAATTTTCATTCAACCTTTATTTATACAAGTTAATCCCATTGAGCCTCGTGGACTCGTTTTTAAGAGAGACCCGTTTTAGACAAACCACAGATAAGACGCAACAATAAACAACAATAGAATGCAAATAAAGTTTTTTTTTTAAAGTAGTGATATCAAACAATATCAAATGAAGCTACATTATAAAACATTGTAAAATACTAAAAACAGGAACATGTCGGCATTGATTTTTGCATTGAACTTATCAATTGTTTAAAATCCCTTCGAGAGGTCAAAGTGGACAGCTTCAGATCTTTTTGCAAGATGTTCCAGATTACAGCAGCAGAGTAAGAGAAGGAACACCATGCTGGTACCGACTTCCTGTTTGAAAACAACACCCCTTAGGTTTTATTAGCATTTATCACCAGTTTGAGACGGAACAAATCTGACTGGATGATGTTGAATGCAGACTAGAAGCTGGAAAGCCTTAGCAACAGTTTTAGCTCGACAATAAACTATCATCGACATAGAGGTGCAAGGATGCGTCAGGAATGTTCTGACCTACATATATAAATTGTAAAGAGAGGGGGTCCTAAGACAGCCTTGTGGTCCACCATTTTTGACAAATGACTAGAAGTACCACCATTGTGTTGAACATATTGCCTTCGGACAGAGATAATTAAGAGAACCATCCGATAGCGTGTTTAGCTCAACAATAAACTATCATCGACATAGAGGTGCAAGGATGCGTCAGGAATGTTCTGACCTACATATATAAATTGTAAAGAGAGTGGGTCCTAAGACTGAGCCTTGTGGTCCACCGTTTTTGACAAATAACTAGAAGAAGTACCATTGTGCTGAACATGTTGCCTTCGGACTGAGAGACAGTGAATCATCCGATAGCGTGTTCTGAGAAACCAACAATTAGGATTGTTGTGTAAAATGTAAATCATAATAGAATCCAATGATTATCTAATCTCGTAAACCCATTTTTTATTGAAAATGGGTAACCGTAAATGTTCAGATCCACGTTTCCATCTGTGAAGCCCTTTTGGAGGGAATGTTGTCCCGTCATTGCCGGATTTTTCATTTCATGATGTGCCAAATGTTTTTATTGGGAAGAGGTCTGGAATGCAGGCGGACCACCTCACCACCTGGACTCTTCTACCATGAAGCCATGTTGTGATGGTGCAGGCTGTGGTTTAAGACCAACACTGAAAAAGACGTCATCTGGATGGGAGCACATGTTCTAAAACACGTAGATACTTTTCTGCATTGCTAGAGTCTTTCCTGATGTGTAAGCTGCTCATGCCAGAGGCACTAATGCACCCCTATACTATCAGAGAGGCAGGTTTTTGAACTGTGGTATTTAAAGGCTGAATGGTCTCCCTCCTTTTTAGTACAGAGAACGTGGTGTTTCCAAAAAGAACCTCAGAACAGTTCCTCAGTCCCAGAAAAGACGTCGGCAGTTCTGGATGGTGTCTTCTTCTTTGTCTGATAGAGCTTTAAGCAGCATTTGTGAACGGAGTTTACAGACAATGATCTGTGGAAGTGTTTCAGAGCCCAGAACAGAGCCAGACCTGTTTTAAATGCAGTGACCCCTGAGGGTCCGAAGATCACGACCATTCAATATGGACTTAGAGCTCAGAGATTTACACAGATTCTTCTAATCTGTTGATGAGATTATGCACTGGAGATGATGGAGATTCAAAGATTTTCTATTTTTAACTAAGGATCATATATCCTAAAATTGTTCCATATTTTTAGACCGTTATTCTCAGACTGGTGAACCTCTGCCCATCTTTACTTCTGAACAATTCGGCCTCTTTAAAATGCTCTTTTCACTCCTCTGACGGACCTGTTGACAACTAACCCAAGAGTCTAACTAGAGTTCTAACTTTTTGAAACGTGTGGCTGCCATAAAATTAGAAATTCTTATTTTTTTACTCCACAAAAAAAATTAAGATTTTCTTAGTTAAAACATTTTGATTTTTTGTTGTTTCACTGCGAATAAAATGGGATTTTGAGGTGAACATCACTGCATTTTCTTTTTATTTATACATTTTACAAACTTCTCAGAACTGGGATTGCGTAAAAAGTTGGTTGTTGATCTTTTAGTTATTTATTTTCAAATGATGTATATCACGTTCCTCCTAGAAGCTAAAGAATGAAATGAGATTATTTCTTCAGCTGTATTGAGCCAATAATGAGATATCAACAGAATAATGGAGAAGAAAATGTGTTTTGTCACAAATATCTGCATATTGAATCAGCTGCTTTACTAATCAATGATTTAATCTCTCACTGTGTGTTGTAGTGTTAACAATCACGCTATCAGCTGTTAACTCACCGCTAAATAAATTATTTTAATGATTAAATAAAGGAATCACATTTCTTAAAGGAATGCATGTCGCCCATCGTTTATCGTGCAGTAGTTTTAGACTTGAGTTGGAGTTCGATCAAACCTTGAAAAAGAAAAGTTTGCGCACACTCATGCAGTTGTTCTGAATATCTTGTGTTGCGGATCAGTCCCAGATATGAACGTGATAAATTTGAGCATAATATTTGTAAAATTAGCTGAATTTTAGCTGTTTTTGTGGTAGGTCCTTTGGCTGTGGTGACATCTTGAATTGCACTGGGTTTAAAATTTAATCATTTGTAGATGTTTGCTCAGAGATTATGTCCTAAAGATTTTATCGAAAACCATCCAGTGGTTCATTGAATATTTTGCTAACAGACAGTTGACTCCATATAGTTAATGGACATTTTTAAATAAAGATCTTGTGTGTGATCCGTTAGTGCTAAGAATATGTGTTGGAGATCAGATCAGCTACTGCCACACCAAGATTAATGTCAATGTCTGTAAAATCTATAACGTTACAGACATATTTGTGTTTTCTAATGTCAGTAATTATTATTATTATTATTAATAGTGATTTATAATAATATGTAAATGGACTGTACTTATATAGCACCTTTCTATCTTATGAAGATAAGCACTACAATCTGTGCCCTCATTCACCCATTCATACAGCACTGAACTACAACTATACAAAGAATAATCTTTATTTTTCTCATTCAACCTTTATATATACAGGTTAATCCCATTGAGCCTCGGGGACTCATTTACAAAAGAGACCTGATTTCTTTAACAAAGAGTTATGACAACGACAACAATAGACAGTCATAAAAGAGGCATACCGATTTATTTATTTATTTTTACAAATTAACATAAAATGGCAACCAAAAGGACAGTCGAAAGGAGGAAAAAAGTAGCGAAAAACAAAACAAAAACAAAAAAACAGCTAGATTATAAGGCGGTGTAGGAAACTAAAAACAGGAACGTGTCTGCATTGGTTTTTGCCAGTTAACTTAGCAGATGTTTGAAGCCACTTATAGAGGTCACTGTTGAGAGCTTCAGATCTTTTGTAAGATATTCCAGGAAACAGGAGCGGAGTAGGAGAAGGCCCTTTTGCTTAGGTCAGTCCTCACTGAGGGAACACTGCAGGTAATAATGTCCTGAGAGCGCACGCTGTAGCTGCACTCACGCAGAGACATGGAGGTGGAGATGTATGAAGGCAGCAGACCAAGAAGTGATTTAAAGATGACAATTTACCAGTGAGAGAGTCTGCATGAAGTTAATGACGTCCAGTTAACCAGTGA
>NC_056498.1:49425282-49426461 GCF_014905685.2 Nematolebias whitei
AACATTTAAGTTCCACGGTGAGCTCCTTAAAGCTTGAATTCAATCAGTTTTAATGAGCTAACAGATTGTTAGCCTCTTCCCGTCATAGTTCAAACAATTTGTGCAATTTACAGCAAGTAAAAAAAAAAAAGAAAAATGAAGACCCGGCTCTAAAAAAACAAGCAGTTCAGTTACGTAAAGACCGTGGCCTTTTATTTGAAGACATTTTAGTCTTAAATTTATAACAAACGGGTGCGTTTAAGACAGTAGAATTCAACTTAATACTTACTTTAATACAGTTCGTAAAATAAGTAGTTCTGTACAAACTAAAATAGTTTCATACTGAATGAAAGAAGTCGTTCTGTGTAATTTTCTTGTACAGAACTGTAATTCTTTCCTTTTTGCTGAGCTCTTGGAAAAGCAACTTCTAAATGTCACAATGCAACATGAACTTATCTGGGCAGTGTGTAAATTAACATTTTCTTTAGCAGGAGAAAGAGAATTACTCTTTCAGAGTTGTGAAAAATAAAAACTGTACAAAGAAATTACTTCTTATGACCATCAGAACCTAAAAGCCAGAATCTCTTTCCATTTATGAGCCAGAGACTTTTGAAATTTAGAACGTCTAATCAGGGATGTTTTTAAATTGTACGTTTTAGCTTTTTATTAGCAAGGAGCTAGAGTGAGGCGTTCATGCGTGATTACTTTTGGTAACGAGGACATGAAGAGATCTTACAGTAATCCTATCAGTCTGTAGCTGAGTGTGTTAAACGCTCGTTCGTTCATCTGGATTTTACGACCATGTTGCAGGTACCTGCAGGAGGTGGGCTACACAGACACCATCTTGGATGTAAAGTCCCAACGAGTCCGAGCTCTGTTAGGACTCGCCGGGGATGGAGGAGCAAAGACGGGCGAGCGAGCGAGCACCGAGCCTTTGGTCAACGGGACGGACTCAACAACAAAGGGCATCGGCACTAAAGGGTGAGTGTGCACCGTTACCAATACTTCAGTTATGATTGATAAATTTGAACCTGATGCATAAACGCTACATATTTATTTTGCTTTGCGTCTTTAGAGGCTGAGATGTAAGTCTTACTTTGTTGTTGTTTATAAAAAGGCCTTTAAAAGCCAAGTATTCAGTCTGCAAGGGATCTTTTTTTTTCATCTTTTATTTATACAGGTTAGTCTCATCGAGTCATT
>NC_056498.1:49426561-49428327 GCF_014905685.2 Nematolebias whitei
TGATATAAAAGGCACTGTTTTCTGCAGCGGCAGCACAACGCGACGACGTCACGTGCGCCTCCCTGATCTCACGGCGAAGAGGAAAATTCAAAATGTCGGCGGTGTGGAAGTTTTATTTTTCGTTGGTGAGGATGTTGGATTCCAAAGATTCATGAACTACGTTGAGCCTCGCTACATCGTCCGCAGTCGGAGATATTTTTCCGACGTAACGTTACCAGAGTTACAATCCGTCATTTCCGACGTCATTGAGAAGCTAACAGCCGATAGCACGACTTGTTGGGTGAGTTTTACCTCAGACATTTGGACATCGAGTGTTAGCCCTGTTAGCATGATTAGTCTTACAGAACAATGGATAGACAAAAACTTTGAATTTAAAAAGTGTGTCCTTCATGCACAGGAGTGCACAGGATCCCACACTGCAGCTATAGGAACCTGGAACAAACCTCCACAAGTGAGACAGCATCGCAGGTGACTAATGCTAATAAATAACATTTAACACTTTTCATTTAATATAAGTTAAAGTGCTTTGGATATGGCTGTTACGGAATATATATATGTCACCAGCTCTTACGGCTGTTGCACAATTATTGTAGCAAATAAGCCTAAATAAGAGAGAGGGCTATGTTCTGACAAAGGAACGTATATAAAATATCTGTATCGGCCAAATAAGTTTTAACATATCAGCATATCGGCCAAACATCCAATATCGTGCATCCCTAGCTGAGTCTAAAAGCAAAGGTCTTGATTTACTGGTTCGTCTACGCTCCACCTGCACCTATGGTCATGAGGTGCGACCAAAAGAGGGAGATCCTGGATACAAGGGGCTGAAATGAGCAGCACGAAGTAGAGCTGATGCTCCTTCGCATCAAAACAAACAGTCGTGGTTCATCTGATTAGGATGCCTCCTGGACACCTCCCTTTGGAGGTTTTCTGGCCACATCCCACTGGGAAGAGACCCTGGCTGGGATAGACCCAGAACTCGCTGGAGGGATTACCAGTATATATCCTTTCTGGCCTGGGAATGTTGTCGACGCCAGAAAGCAAATGGTAACTCAACACAACATAAGCCATTTTAGCTCATTTATCTTGATCTTCTTAAAACAAAACACCACAATTCAGGAGAAGACAGTTCGGTGTGAGACAGTTCTGAAAAGAAAGACCTAATGCTGTGAACCCGTTTCTCTAATTGAATATACCATCACTGACTGAATATGCTCTTTGCGCAGGCATCAGTCATCAAATGTTAATAAAAGACACTTGGCCTGACGTCTTTGCTTCCTTGAAGGCTCGAGATCAACTGGTGGTGCCGTCATGTCGTATTTTTGAAACCGGAGTCTGCTTTTTAGGGATGTGAGGCTTTAAGTCCCGCCTACTCCCCCTGCACATCATCATAATGTCACATGACCTTTCTTTTAGGCACAATGAAATAGCAAAATACAGCTGTGACGTAGAGCAATTCAACATTTATTTATACAGGTTAGTCTCACTGAGCCTCGAGGACTCATTTACAAGAGAAACATGTTCTAACAAAGAATGATGACAACAGTATGTTTACAGTTATCAGTCATCTTCATCATAAAAAGCACATAAAATGAAAAGTAAATGGAAGAAATTATAATAAAAAATGAAACAAACAGCTACATTTTAAAGTGGTGTAAAATACTACAAACAGGGACACAGCAGCAGAACGATGCAAATCACCGAGTCCATTCATCCATCCCAGTGTTTCCCCTAGTTTATTTGTTGATGGGATGGGGGGGGGGGGG
>NC_056498.1:49428427-49429577 GCF_014905685.2 Nematolebias whitei
GTTTGCATGTTCTCTCCGTGCATGCGTGGGTTTTCTCAAGGTACTCCGGTTTCCTCCCACAGACCAAAAACATGCATGTTAGGCTGATTGGTAATTAAATTGTCTCTAGGTGTGAGTGAGAGAGTGAATGGTTGTTTGTCTCGTTTGTCTCTATGTGGCCCTGTGATGGACTGGAGACATGTCCAGGGTGTACCCCGCCCCTCGCACAGTGACTGTTGTACATGGGCACCGGTGACCCCCGTGACCCAAAATGGAAGAAGCGGGTAAAGATAATGGATGGATGGAACAAATCCCATACCACTTTATTTATAAAGCACTTAAAACAGCAACTAGGCCAACCAAAGTGCTGCGCAGCACAAACAAACAAGCAAACAGCAAAAAATACATAGATCCAAATGGAAAAGATAATAACTAAATGGCTAACGCTGTTGAATACAGACTGGTTCAAAACAAAATCACTTGTTGTCAAAAGCCAGAGAATAAAAGTGAGTTTGTAAGCGAGACTTAAAAACAGTGAGAGAGGGAGCCTGCCTGACTTGTAGTGGTAACTCGTTCCACAGTTTTGGACCTGCAACCGAGAAGGTTCTGTCACTTCTGAGCTTAAGACAGGTTCCTGGAACCAATAGAAGTATCTGGTCTGCTGACCTCAGCGAGCGCTACATATGGCTGCAGCAGATCAGTGAGGTAGGAGGGGCCAGAACTGTTCAGAGATTTAAAAACATATAGAAAGATTTTGAACTGAATTTGAAAGTGAACCGGGAGCCAGTGCAGCGAGGCCAGAACTGGTGTAATGTGCTCTCTTTTGTCTGTACCAGTTAAAAATCGGGCTGCAGCATTTTGGACAAGTTGTTGTCAATGGAGGCCTAACTGGTTCCCAACAGAAGTGCATTGCAGTAATCGAGCCTGTATATTATGAACGCATGTTTTTTGGACATTATGGACTTCAATTTAAATGGCTAGCTAGAATCAAAAAGTAGCAAAAGGCTGGCATAAAAATAAAATGAGAAAAAGGAACACTAAAAGCTAAAAGTCAAAATGTACATAGAAGCAAAAGGCTGAATAAAAGTATTAAATTAATGCTAAAAGTAGCATAATGCTGTTTAAAAGCTAAAGATAATAGAGGCTAACTAAAAATCCAATTCTAGCTAAA
>NC_056498.1:49429677-49431039 GCF_014905685.2 Nematolebias whitei
TCTAGCAAGTTCTGGGTCTTCCCTGGGACCTCCTACCAGTGGGACGTGTCCGAATAAACTCTAAAGGGATGCATCAAATCAGATGCAAGAACCACCTTAACCGACTACTTTCGGTGCAGAGGAGCGGTTCTACGCTGAGCTTCCTCCAGATGATGGAGTTCCTCACCCTATCTTCATGGCTGAGCCCGGCTAACCTGTAAAGGAAGCTCATTTCATCCACTTGTAAGCAGGATCTTGTTCTTTCAGTCATGATCCAAACCTCATGACCACAGGTGAGGGTTGGAACGTAGCCAGACTAGTAAATCGAGAGCTTTGCCTTTCACCGCAACTCTTTCTTCACCACAACCGACCAAAGCAACAACCTTATTACTGAAGATGAGGATCCAATTTGTTGATCCATCTATCGTTCCATCCTACCATCGCTCAGGAACAAGATGCCCAGATACCAAAACTCTTCCACCTAAGGTAACGGCTCCTTGCCAACCTGGAGGGGGCATTCCACCCATTTCCTGTTGAGATCCATGGCCTCAGACATAGAGGAACCGACTGATGTGCCACGAAGCACACACAATGGTGAACTAATGAGTGAGGTGAAACTAAAGGGACTATAAGGACTGGTGCTGATGTGAAGATTGGAGACAGCTGAGCTCAATGAGACAGGGGACATATGAGCAGGTGTGGGAAGACTGAGGAGCAAGAGCTGAACTGAGGAAAAGTACTGGGGGAAAAACGAGCTTATGGAACTGAAAATAATTATGGACGGACTCAATTTAAAACAATCGTTTTGTTTTTATAAAAGTATGGAGCACAAGAACCAAAAAGACTTGAGGACACAATGGATTAAAAGTAAGGAGGCTGGGACAGTGTGTGGGACGATTGGTGAGAGACAAAAGATGGAGGATGTTATTTTTATGGCTAATTTAGATGAAAGAATGAATATTTACTGTGTGGTTGTTGGTTTTCAGGCTCAGAGAGGAAGGCAGGAGGAGATGGCAGAGTAGATTTCCAGGATACAGGTTGATGGTTCATCAGAGAGTGAGAGATTGGACACGGTGATTAGGCTGAATCAGAAATGTCGGGTTTTAGTTTCCGAATCCAGGACTGGGACGTTCAGGAGGAGCTGAATCCAAACCGAGGATGAGATGTTACAAAGGAATAAGGAACTCGGATGCATTTTCATTCATTCATTCATTCATTCATTCAACCTTCATTTATACAGAAAAATCGCATTGAGCCTCGAAGACTCATTTACAAGTGAGATCTGTGTAGACGGACAAAAAAGTACTGAAAGTGTACACATGTAGGAATTGGAGGCAAAAAAATCCTATCAAACTCTTTCTTCTTGGCTGAGAAGAAAGACCC
>NC_056498.1:49431139-49432501 GCF_014905685.2 Nematolebias whitei
TCGGTTCTAGTGTTTTCACTGTGCACCTAAAGTTAGCTGCTGCCTCGGAAAAAAAAAATGTGGGAAGGGATTCCATGTTGGCGTCGGCTCTCTGCGTTGCAGTTTCTGCAGTTTTATTCAGCGTGTAAAGAAAGAACTGGCCAATACGGGATTCTGACAGTTTGAAAACCTTTTATCAAAAAATCCCTGTTTCACGATAGTTAACCAAAAATTAAAAAAAATAAATATGTTACACATTTTATTTACTTTTGCTTAAAAACGAAAATGCAATTACAGTTGTCCGTACACTGAAGACCCGCGATAAGTCAAAAACCGCAAAGTAGGAATAGTAGTACAAGTAGTAGTTTATTTTATTATTTATATCTACACTGCCTGGCCCAAAAAAAGTCTCCAATTACTGCAGTGACCATTATCTTTCAGCTGCAACAAGTTATTTAACTCCAACTGGTGCAATGAGTTGCTTCTCATTTCTTAAACAACCGTGTGGAAAGACACGTCGTGTGGTCGTGGAAAAGATGTCCGTCTGTTTGAGAAGTGTCAAATCATTGACATCAAGCAGAGAAAACATCTAAGGAGATTGTAGAAACTACTAAAACTGGGTTAAGAACTGTCCAACGCATTATTAAAAACTGGAAGGATAGTGGGGATCCGTCGTCTTCCAGGAAGAAATGTGGCCGGAAAAAAATCCTGAATGATCGTGATCGGCGATCACTTAAACGTTTGGTGAAATCAAATGGAAGAAAAACAACTCAGGGATGTGTTTAATAGTGAAAGTAAGAACATTTCCACACGCACGATGTGAAGGGAACTCAAGGGACTGGGACTGGACAGCTGTGTAGCCTTAAGAAAACCACTAATCAGTGAGGCTAACTGAAAACAAAAAAAAAAGGCTTCAATTTGCTAGGGAGCATAAAGATCGGACTCTGGAGCAATGGAAGAAGGTCATTTGGTCTGATGAGTCCAGATTTACTCTGTTCCAGAGTGATGGTGCATCAGGGTAAGAAGAGAGAGGCAGGTGAAGTGATGCACCCATCATGCCTAGTCATCAATGAAAGATCTTGGTGAAAAATTAATGCAACACTGGATGAAATAGATCTTGTGACATCGCAGAAGATTATGGAAACAATGACACAGTGAATGCATGATGTAATCAAAGCTAAAGGAGATCCAACAGAGTATTAGTGTGACCTTTTTTTTTTTTTTTTTTTGGTGGCAACTTTCTTTTTGGCCAGACAGTGTATTAAGGTGTTTTAAACCCTTCCCACACTCTTACAATATTCTAAACAATGTTTCTAAACTCTAAACACTAAAAGAGCACAGAATGTCATGATTTCAGCTCCCTGCCTCCGCTGCTCTCAGCCA
>NC_056498.1:49432601-49434948 GCF_014905685.2 Nematolebias whitei
TTTAGCTAGAATTGGATTTTTAGTTAGCCTCTATTATCTTTAGCTTTAAACAGCATTATGCTACATTAATTTAATACTTTTATTCAGCCTTTTGCTTCTATGTATATTTTGACTTTTAGCTTTTAGTGTTCCTTTTTCTCATTTTGGTTTTATGCCAGCCTTTTGCTACTTTTTGATTCTAGCTAGCCATTTAAATTGAAGTCCACAATGTCCAAAAAACATGCGTTCAACAACTGGTCCAAAATGCTGCAGCCCGATTTTTAACTGGTACAGACAAAAGAGAGCACATTACACCAGTTCTGGCCTCGCTGCACTGGCTCACTTTCGAATTCAGTTCAAAATCTTTCTATATGTTTTTAAATCTCTGAACAGTTCTGGCCCCTCCTACCTCACTGATCTGCTGCAGCCATATGTAGCGCTCGCTGAGGTCAGCAGACCAGATGCTTCTATTGGTTCCAGGAACCCGTCCTAAGCTCAGAAGTGACAGAACCTTCTTGGTTGCAGGTCCAAAACTGTGGAACGAGTTACCACTACAAGCCAGGCAGGCTCCCTCTCTCACTGTTTTTAAGTCTCGCTTACAAACTCACTTTTATTCTCTGGCTTTTGACAACGTGTGATTTTGTTTTGAACCAGTCTGTATTCAACAGCGTTAGCCATTTAGTTCTTATCTTTTCCATTTGGATCTATGTATTTTTTGCTGTTTGCTTGTTTGTTTGTGCTGCGCAGCACTTTGGTTGGCCTAGTTGCTGTTTTAAGTGCTTTATAAATAAAGTGGTATGGGATTTGTTCCATCCATCCATTATCTTTACCCGCTTCTTCCATTTTGGGTCACGGGGGTCACCAGTGCCCATGTACAACAGTCACTGTGCGAGGGGCGGGGTACACCCTGGACATGTCTCCAGTCCATCACAGGGACACATAGAGACAAACGAGACAAACAACCATTCACTCTCTCACTCACACCTAGAGACAATTTAATTACCAATCAGCCTAACATGCATGTTTTTGGTCTGTGGGAGGAAACCGGAGTACCTGGAGAAAACCCACGCATGCACGGAGAGAACATGCAAACTCCACCCAGAAAGGCCCCCGGACCGGGATTTGAACCAGGGACCTGCTCGCTGAGAGGCAGCAGCTCTACCAGATATTTGTTCCATTTAGCAAATATTTTAAAATGTTTGCCTTTTAGCTAGTGTTTAGCTACTTTTAAGTTTGAATTCGCCTTTGTTACCTTTAGCATTCAAGTAGCATTTTGTTACTTTTAACTTGTAAATACAGTTTATTTTTTAGCTAGCCTTTTGAAACAATTAGATTTTAGCTAACATTTAGTTTGTACTTAGCCTTCGTTACTATTTAGCTCTTGAATAGCATAGCTACTTTGAGCATTTAGCAAGACTTTTAATACTTTTATTTAGCGTTTTTGTTGCCCACTAGTCATTTTAGCTTGTCTTTTCAAAATATTGCTATTTGTAAAGCTAAACCTTTGCTGCCTTTAGCTATTTGTTGCTTTTAGCTCTCAGCTTTAGCTTTAGTTCTACTTTTAAGCTAGCATTTTTTTTTAGCTTTTGGGGTTACTGCCTTTTTAAACCAGAGAACTAAGCTGAAATCATCTGATGCCAAGAGAGGATGGGATTTTAGCTGTTTTGGTAAAAATGATGTAATATTATGAGATCTCAAAGCCACAGACAATAAAAATGGCAGCTGAGATCATGAATGACTTAACAATTTATGGGTTATGCGTAGAAGTATTAAACATTAGAAGGAGAAAACAAAAAAACCCCTCAAATTTCTTTTTTTAACTTGTTTGAAACAAATCAGAAGCAGTCTTCAGAGTCGGTCACACCAGTACTCTGAGGTCTCAATGTGCGACGGCCCGTCAATACAGAAGACCTCTGGAGGAGTCTGAGGAGGACTGTTGACCCCCGAGTCATTGTCAGGGTTGGGCCTCGTCGTCTCTTCGGCTGCGTATTTCGCCTCCGGCTTCTGAACAGGCAGTGACCTGGTCTGGGCCTTGGGTTTGATGTTCTTGAAGCGCTGCAGACGCACCACCTCCCTGCTCTCAGCTCTGCAGGGCAGCAGCACCGAGGCGTCCCTGCGGAACCTGGAGCTCATGCCGAAGTAGATGAGCGGGTTGTAAAAGCTGGCGGACTTGGCGAAGAGACGGGTGACGATGCTGGTGATGCTCGGCACGTGGAAGCCCCACGCCGACCACATGGACACCACCGCATAGGGTGACCAGGCCATGATGAAGGCAGTGCAGATAACAATTGAAATCTGGTGAGGGACAAAACACAGACAGAAAATTATAAATGCATGAATGCTGATTCATTTGAAATGCCTGTTTTTT
>NC_056498.1:49435048-49437191 GCF_014905685.2 Nematolebias whitei
GGGTCTTTCTTCTCAGCCAAGAAGAAAGAGTTTGATAGGATTTTTTTTGCCTCCAATTCCTACATGTGTACACTTTCAGTACTTTTTTGTCCGTCTACACAGATCTCACTTGTAAATGAGTCTTCGAGGCTCAATGCGATTTTTCTGTATAAATGAAGGTTGAATGAATGAATGAATGAATGAAAATGCATCCGAGTTCCTTATTCCTTTGTAACATCTCATCCTCAGTTTGGATTCAGCTCCTCCTGAACGTCCCAGTCCTGGATTCGGAAACTAAAACCCGAGATTTCTGATTCAGCCTAATCACCGTGTCCAATCTCTCACTCTCTGATGAACCATCAACCTGCATCCTGGAAATCTACTCTGCCATCTCCTCCTGCCTTCCTCTCTGAGCCTGAAAACCAACAACCACAGAGTAAATATTCATTCTTTCATCTAAATTAGCCATAAAACTAACATCCTCCATCTTTTGTCTCTCACCAATCGTCCCACACACTGTCCCAGCCTCCTTACTTTTAATCCATTGTGTCCTCAAGTCTTTTTGGTTCCTGTGCTCCATACTTTTATAAAAACAAAACGATTGTTTTAAATTGAGTCCATCCATAATTATTTTCAGTTCCATAAGCTCGTTTTTTCCCCAGTACTTTTCCTCAGTTCAGCTCTTGCTCCTCAGTCTTCCCACACCTGCTCATATGTCCCCTGTCTCATTGAGCTCAGCTGTCTCCAATCTTCACATCAGCACCAGTCCTTATAGTCCCTTTAGTTTCACCTCACTCATTAGTTCACCATTGTGTGTGCTTCGTGGCACATCAGTCGGTTCCTCTATGTCTGAGGCCATGGATCTCAACAGGAAATGGGTGGAATGCCCCCTCTGGGTTGGCAAGGAGCCGTTACCTTAGGTGGAAGAGTTTTGGTATCTGGGCATCTTGTTCCTGAGCGATGGTAGGATGGAACGATAGATGGATCAAGAAATTGGATCCTCATCTTCAGTATTAAGGTTGTTGCTTTGGTCGGTTGTGGAGAAGAAAGAGTTGCGGTGAAAGGCAAAGCTCTCGATTTACTGGTCTGGCTACGTTCCAACCCTCACCTGTGGTCATGAGGTTTGGATCATGACTGAAAGAACAAGATCCTGCTTACAAGTGGATGAAATGAGCTTCCTTTACAGGTTAGCCGGGCTCAGCCATGAAGATAGGGTGAGGAACTCCATCATCTGGAGGAAGCTCAGCGTAGAACGGCTCCTCTGCACCGAAAGTAGTCGGTTAAGGTGGTTCATGCATCTGATTTGATGCATCCCTTTAGAGTTTATTCGGACACGTCCCACTGGTAGGAGGTCCCAGGGAAGACCCAGAACTTGCTAGAGGGATTATGTATCTTCTCTGGCCTGGGAACACCTTGGGATCGCCTAAGAGAAGCTGGGGAGCGTCTTTGGGGAGAGGGAGGTCTGGGTTTTTCTTCTGGACCTGTTGCCTCTGCAACCTTACTATGGACAAACGATAGAAGATGGAGATGGCACATCCAGTGCTCCTTTATGTTCTCCTTGAGTTATGTAGCTTGTTGCTGCCAAGACAGTCTGTTTTATTTGAATAAATTGAAATTTTCCATCTCAAATTTCTTGCATCAGTCTGCATTCTTGGGTTCTAACCTCAGAAACATGAAGATCATCTTATGCTGAGAGAAGACCAAGTTGTAGTTTTGTTGATTGCCAGCTACCACACCAAATTTTAGCTCAATATCTTTAAAGGTGACAAGGATTTAGCCCATGTTTGTGTTTGCTAAGGCTGATTAGCTGTGTTGGACATTTTGAATCAGGTTCACATGAACAATGGTATGTTAAATGAATATTAGCTGAGCTTGATAAAATCCATCCTTTGGTTCATGAAAGATTTTGCTAACAAACAGGACTAACTCCATGTCAAAGACCTCATGCAGTCTGCTGGCTCTCAAAATGTGTTAAAAAGTAAATTAAAAGTAACTCTGTCAGTTGTACTGATATTGGTTTAGTAGTAGTACTGAGAATCACTTCTAAGAAATAAGCTGTTGTGTGGTGTGCATTTTTAACTTTCCCCATGAAATAACTATTTCATGCAGTATAAACATTTACATTAAATCGTTCAGGTGAACCAGAATAAACATTTTTTTAGTC
>NC_056498.1:49437291-49441077 GCF_014905685.2 Nematolebias whitei
CTACGTTCCAACCCTCACCTGTGGTCATGAGGTTTGGATCATGACTGAAAGAACAAGATCCTGCTTACAAGTGGATGAAATGAGCTTCCTTTACAGGTTAGCCGGGCTCAGCCATGAAGATAGGGTGAGGAACTCCATCATCTGGAGGAAGCTCAGCGTAGAACCGCTCCTCTGCACCGAAAGTAGTCGGTTAAGGTGGTTCTTGCATCTGATTTGATGCATCCCTTTAGAGTTTATTCGGACACGTCCCACTGGTAGGAGGTCCCAGGGAAGACCCAGAACTTGCTAGAAGGATTATGTATCTTCTCTGGCCTGGGAACACATTGGGATCACCTAAGAGAAGCTGGGGAGCGTCTTTGGGGAGAGGGAGGTCTGGGTTTTTCTTCTGGACCTGTTGCCTCTGCAACCTTACTATGGACAAATGATAGAAGATGGAGATGGCACATCCAGTGCTCCTTTATGTTCTCCATGAGTTATGTAGCTTGTTGCTGCCAAGACAGTCTGTTTTATTTGAATAAATTGAAATTTTCCATCTCAAATTTCTTGCATCAGTCTGCATTCTTGGGTTCTAACCTCAGAAACATGAAGATCATCTTATGCTGAGAGAAGACCAAGTTGTAGTTTTGTTGATTGCCAGCTACCACACCAAATTTTAGCTCAATATCTTTAAAAGTGACAAGGATTTAGCCCATGTTTGTGTTTGCTAAGGCTGATTAGCTGTGTTGGACATTTTGAATCAGGTTCACTTGAACAAGGGTATGTTAAATGAATATTAGCTGAGCTTGATAAAATCCATCCTTTGGTTCATGAAAGATTTTGCTAACAAACAGGACTAACTCCATGTCAAAGACCTCATGCAGTCTGCTGGCTCTCAAAATGTGTTAAAAAGTAAATTTAAAAGTAACTGTCATTTGTACTGATATTGGTTTAGTAGTAGTACTGAGAATCACTTCTAAGAAATAAGCTGTTGTGTGGTGTGCGTTTTTAACTTTCCCCATGAAATAACTATTTCATGCAGTATAAACGTTTACATTAAATCGTTCAGGTGAACCAGAATAAACATTTTTTTAGTCATTTTAAATTATTAAAAGTGTCTTTACTGGGCTTCCCTCTGTTTAGCCGTTAGCTAGTCTCAGATCTTTTCACTGATTCTTCAAGCTAAGATCGCTCGACTGCCACCTACTGCAGGTAAGACGCTGACTAGTCATCACAACTCAACAGAAGCAACCGACCTTTAAAAATCTAAACCCCCTGCAGCTGTAAAGTCTCTGATGTGCAAGGTCACTAATCCTGCTGAACCCCAGAGAGCCTGAGGAGGGTGATCGTGTCGGAACAAAACCCTTTCACTCAGCTGATACAAAGAGCTCTCCATCGTCTCCTCACTGCGCTGCGGGGCGAACAGCTTGTTCCAGGTGATGACTGCTGGAAGCAGAAACTTCTGTCTGTCAGCTATCAAACTGCCAAAAAGCTGCAAAGTGCATTTCAGCTGTTTTCATGAAATAAAACGTTTTGTGTCTTTCTGCATCCATGTTTTATTGAAAGCATCTCCTCTTTGTCAGAACTTTGCAGATGTCTTATGTGAACGCGAGTGCTCCCCTCCACACCCCGTACCTGTGACGTGCTGGCATAACGTTACCCACTTGGACAAACAGAACCGGGGGCAGAAACTGCAAACAGGACCCAGTGCCCAGATAAATGTTTGCATGTGGTTCAGAGCCAACAGTCCTGAGCCACAAAACCGATCCACGTGACTCCAGGTTTCCAGGCCGAGCCCGAGCGCGCTTCATTTCACGTCAGGAAAAACTCTGGAGTTTATTACAAGCTGAATATAGCAGCTGCTGATAAGATCAATAATATAAAATGTGCTTGGATGGCAGAACCAAAACACTTCAACGCTCCAGACTTATTAGGGTTAAAACAACAACTGAGCCATGGAGGGATTATTCTGCAGAAAAATAAGAAAACAGTCCAGTTATTGTTCGATGAACTGTGCCTTTACTTTATAAACACTGCCTCGTGGACGTTTCTCTTCCACGCTCAAGATTTTTTTAATCTAAAATCAACACTTAGCGTTAATTTAAACAATGCATATCACCCGCCGCCTTTCACTAAAGACTCAGATTATATAATCTTATGCTAATACAATAATTAAGTTATAACCATTTTGGTCAAGTGACTTTATTTCCATGATCTGTTGATGCTCAGAATGTATGTTGGAGATGACTGTCAGCTACTACCACACCAGGTTTTACCGCAATATCTATAAATACGATTGAGTTCGTCATTTTTATGTGATAATGTTATAAAGCTCTGCCCGCTTGACCTCAAAAATAGATAAACTGCATTTCCTTTAAAGATGAAACGCTTGTTGCTCGATGGTTTAAGCTGAAAGCTGCTGAAGAAGCTGAAAATTAACTGACTGAAAACAAAAAGTGAAACCGAAATGAGCAGGGGACAGAAATGAAATTAGCAACAAAATAAAAAATATTTTGATAAATTAAAAAATAAATGAGTAGAATAACGTTGAAAAGGGCATAACAGGTTCAAATTGTTAGAAAAAAAATCACAAAAATCTAAAATTTGCACAAAAAAAGCAGATAATGATCAGAAAAATACCTAAAAAGTAGAATAAAAATCAGAAAAATGCTGAAATTAGCTGGAAAAAGCTGAAAGGAGCTGAGCAGGAGATGAAACGAGCAGCTGGTCATTTTAAACAGCACAAACGGTTTGAAGGACGTGCAGAGATATTTGTTCATTTTTAATGAGAAAAACATGGACGACAAAGCTAAATATTCCAAGAAGTAAAGATTGCACAAATACCAAAAGTCACAGCAGGAACGTCCTGAATGAGCTGCTTTAATATATGAATTGTTGAAATAGCACAAAAGTAGCTGAATGTGTTACGAGCTGAAAAACGCACGAAAGAAAAATGGATGTCAGTAACGTGAATGCCTTTTTAAAAAATACCTTGAATAAGGAGCAGCACCTGGAGTACCTGCTGTAACTCTATAACTGCTACAACCACACCAAATTTTAACTTACTATCTGAACATTTGACTGAGCTACAGCAATTTTAGTGTTTTGTGAGTTCAAGTTCAAGGTTCATTATTGTCATTCGCATCACATATGGTACACGAGGTGGAATGAAATTGTGCACACAGGGTCCCAGTTACATCCAACAACAGAAGAAGTATAAAATGTAAAAGAAACAGTACTAAGGAGATATGAACTAATAGTGCAAAACAATATGCCGAACAGCAGCAGCACGAACATGAGTCTGTGTGAGCAGATGAGGACGAATAAACACAGCAGCATGAAATAATCAGCAGCGTGAGATCAGCAGCATGGATAATCAGCAGCACATATCAACAATCAAAGTGGAATTACAGTGATTTTTTTTCACAGTGATAATCCTGATTAGGGATTTATGAGTTTAACAGCTTCAGGGTAGAAGCTGTTCCTCATTCTAGTGGTTCTACACTTAATGCTCCTCAACCTCCTGCCTGAGGGGAGTAGGGCAAAAACTGCAAAAATGTTAGTTGGCTGTGGCAGCCATCTTTAATTTGACTGGCTCCAAATGTTCATCAGTTGTAGAGTTACACCCTGTGTTGATTTCCTGAGAGTTTCATTAAAATGCATCCACTGGTTCATGAGATATTTTGCTAACAGAAAAACATAGTTGACTTTTTATTTATTTCCATTTACCATTTATTTATACAGGTAGTCTCATTGAGCCACGAGAACTCATTTTCAAGAGAGACCTGTTTAGGGAGCAGATGGTGGGGG
>NC_056498.1:49441177-49447307 GCF_014905685.2 Nematolebias whitei
GTGAACAGCTGATCAGCTGCAGCAGGAAGTTTATCCTGCAGTGTGGGCTGCACAAATGTGCAGCAGGTGCTATATAATTTAAATTTTATTTTAAATAAAAGTTCCATGCTCATTGTGCGGCTCATCCATCAATCAGCCAATTGTGTGTCATGTCCACTCTTATTTTGAAAAACTGATAGTGAGTCCTCGATAAAGGAACCGCGAAGTAGCGTGGAGCTACTGTACTAATGCTTTTGCTACCTAAATAATATCACATATTTCTTAATGATGAATATATTTTGGGTATAAAAGTGTAATAATACTAAAAATAGTCATTTAAATGTTCATGCACAATTATAAATAAGTGAACTGAGTAAATGTGTCGACAGCCTCTGTTTTAAAAACCGTTTCAGCTTTTTACTGCACTCAGGAAAGATTTAACTAATTTGTGATCAGACATTTTTATTTATAAAGATAATAAACATTAAAGCCAACGTATTAATTTAATTACATGTAAATAAAGAGTCAACAGACTCAAACCAAACTTTTACACAGGATGTTACTTTTTCCTCACCTTTTCTGTTTTTGTAAAGTCGCACGCTGATGTTAATTAATTAATTAGCTGAAACAAACGTTTGTTTTAAATCAACATGACCTTTCAAAATAAACGTGCTTGCTTCTACAAGCCGTGACCAACAGGGTTATTCTCAAGATAAACCAAACAACGTCTTTTTGTAAAAAAAAACTATCATTAATGTTTCCCCGTTCAGCTCAGAGCAGCAAGTTGGAGAATGCGACCAATTTGGTGTGAACGGAAGGAAAAAACAAAACAGGTTTTATATTTAGGTTGTCATTAGTGTTTTTAAACAACATTTGTGGTGTACCTTGAAGCCGGTTATTGGCCTGTGCCTGGTAAAGCGTTTCAGATTTGTAGTTTTTGTTTACATCTCACCAGCCTCATGCCTCAGCTGGTGTGAGCTGAAGCAGAAAGCCAGAGAGATGCCCTCAAGCTTTCTAGGATTACCTCATTGGACAAGAACATGGCCGATTGCTGCCAGATTAGTTGGCACGGTTTTCACCCCAAGGCTGATGTCCATCAGGAGAACCGCATTGTTCTCATTCTCATTCTCGCCAACCTGTTGCAAATCACACATACGTGTCCCTGTAGGAGCGAAGGTGTAAAGACTTTGCATTTCCCATCCTCTTTGAGGCGTCACTGCACTCTGGAACACAAAGGTGTTTATGAGTTAAACGTGACTCGTTCCAACAGGGGCGCCTGTGCGTCAAATCGCTGTCATTTTGTATTTTGGTTTGAAAAGTAACATCTGAATACACTGCAGAGTTCATGTTCTGACTTGAATGTCAGAGTCAGAGTTTCTTTATTGTCATTTGCACCTCATGGGGTACATGTGGTGGAGCGAAATTATGTACACGGGGTTCCAGTTACATCCAACAATAAAATGTATAAGAAAAACAGTAATAACATCTAAGATATGAACTAAGAAAAACATCAACTAAATATACACTAAGCACTCATAACATCAAAACATTGAACATCAGCACAAACATGAACATGAGTCTGTGAGCAGATGTGCATGCATGAACACATCAACATGTATGTACGCACATGTATGCACATCAACATGAATGTACGATTTACTGTAAAAGTAAATAAATAAATAAAATGTATCCCCAGATCTGCATCCCAAAAAGATGAAAGTTTTAGGTCCTGCCTCCTTCACATAAATTGTTTTTACGTGCCCTTTTTTTATATAAAACTTACAAAAATGGATCTCAGAGATATATATATATATATGTTGATAACAACGAGGCAGTATGGTGGCTCAGTTTGTGCTGTGAGAAGGTTGCAGGATCGAATCCCTGCCTACCAAACCGGACTGTCCCCCGTCGGCAACTGCCGGCACTGACGTAGCTCTAAGCTAGTGGTGGTGCACAGTACAGAAGAGCTAGCTAAAAAGCTACAGAGGTAGCACTCCGCTTCCCCTGACCCCCCCCAGTCAACTCAAACAGTGCTCTACACAGACATGTCTTCGTCTTCATCTCATCCCCCCCCCCCCATCCCATCAACAAATAAACTAGGGGAAACACTGGGATGGATGAATGGACTCGGTGATTTGCATCGTTCTGCTGCTGTGTCCCTGTTTGTAGTATTTTACATCACTTTAAAATGTAGCTGTTTGTTTCATTTATTATTATAATTTCTTCCATGTACTTTTCATTTTATGTGCTTTTTATGATGAAGATGAATGATAACTGTACTGTTGTCATAATTCTTTGTTAGAACATTTTTCTCTTGTAAATGAGTCCTCGAGGCTCAGTGAGACTAACCTGTATAAATAAATGTTGAATTGCTGTACGTTACAGCTGTATTTTGCTATTTCATTGTGCCTAAAAGAAAGGTCATGTGACATTATGATGATGTGCAGGGGGAGTAGGCGGGACTTAAAGCCTCACATCCCTAAGAAGCAGACTCCGGTTTCAAAAATACGACATGACGGCACCACCAGTTATCAGGATCTCAAGCCTTCAAGGAAGCAAAGACGTCAGGCCAAGTGTCTTTTATTAACATTTGATGACTGATGCCTGCGCAAAGAGCATATTCAGTCAGTGATGGTATATTCAATTAGAGAAACGGGTTCACAGCATTAGGTCATTCTTTTCAGAACTGTCTCACACCGAACTGTCTTCTCCTGAATTGTGGTGTTTTGTTTTAAGAAGATCAAGATAAATGAGCTAAAATGGCTTATGTTGTGTTGAGTTACCATTTGCTTTCTGGCGTCGACAACATTCCCAGGCCAGAAAGGATATATACTGGTAATCCCTCCAGCGAGTTCTGGGTCTATCCCAGGGTCTCTTCCCAGTGGGATGTGGCCAGAAAACCTCCAAAGGGAGGTGTCCAGGAGGCATCCTAATCAGATGAACCACGACTGTTTGTTTTGATGCGAAGGAGCATCAGCTCTACTTCGTGCTGCTCATTTCAGCCCCTTGTATCCAGGATCTCCCTCTTTTGGTCGCACCTCATGACCATAGGTGCAGGTGGAGCGTAGACGAACCAGTAAATCAAGACCTTTGCTTTTAGACTCAGCTAGGGATGCACGATATTGGATGTTTGGCCGATATGCTGATATGTTAAAACTTATTTGGCCGATACAGATATTTTATATACGTTCCTTTGTCAGAACATAGCCCTCTCTCTTATTTAGGCTTATTTGCTACAATAATTGTGCAACAGCCGTAAGAGCTGGTGACATATATATATTCCGTAACAGCCATATCCAAAGCACTTTAACTTATATTAAATGAAAAGTGTTAAATGTTATTTATTAGCATTAGTCACCTGCGATGCTGTCTCACTTGTGGAGGTTTGTTCCAGGTTCCTATAGCTGCAGTGTGGGATCCTGTGCACTCCTGTGCATGAAGGACACACTTTTTAAATTCAAAGTTTTTGTCTATCCATTGTTCTGTAAGACTAATCATGCTAACAGGGCTAACACTCGATGTCCAAATGTCTGAGGTAAAACTCACCCAACAAGTCGTGCTATCGGCTGTTAGCTTCTCAATGACGTCGGAAATGACGGATTGTAACTCTGGTAACGTTACGTCGGAAAAATATCTCCGACTGCGGACGATGTAGCGAGGCTCAACGTAGTTCATGAATCTTTGGAATCCAACATCCTCACCAACGAAAAATAAAACTTCCACACCGCCGACATTTTGAATTTTCCTCTTCGCCGTGAGATCAGGGAGGCGCACGTGACGTCGTCGCGTTGTGCTGCCGCTGCAGAAAACAGTGCCTTTTATATCAGCGACTTATTTTAATGGAATGACCGATGTCCGATATTGAAATTTAACGCTAATATCGTCCGATACCATGCCAATAATATCGTGCATCTCTAGACTCGGCTTTTCCTTCACCGACCGAAGCAACGTCTCATTACCGATGATGATGCCCAAGTCTGTTGATCCAACTCCCGCCTCATTCTACCATTACTCTGGAACGAGATGCTCAGATACTTGGACTTAGAATCGTTCTGACAGAAATACCTTTTTAAGAATTTGTTGGCACAACCCAAAAGTCTATGACGTAACCGTGGCCAGTAGGCAAACTGGAGAACTGTTCCTGGTTTAGCTGTGATTTAATACCATCTGTATGGTTGGCTCAGCGACCACACAGGATGTGCACGCCTCTGTGGTTGATGATGGGAGACTGATCATAACGAACAACTGTGATGTAACATTTTGGGAAACTATTTGACGTTAAGGTTAAGCAATATGAAAAGTAAAATTTGGCTGGGGAACGAATGAGACAACTGCCTTCGGGTGTTTTTATTTATTTGATTTTATTTTTTTTTTTGGACCTTGACGAACATAATCAAGCCAGCCAAGACTCTAAATGTCTTCCCGTTTCGTCACTCCCTCCCCAGTGAGCTTAAAGATCAGGTTAATGTTTGCTTTTCTTCTCAGAAGAACATCATTACGGGTTTGTTAGGTGTAGAATCGTCCTCCGACAGTGCTATTCGTCTGTTTTTATGCACTCCCTTTAGACTTGATGCTTAACCCAGAATTACTAGCATTTTTCCTGGTTGCTAAGCAACAGGTCACGTCTCGGAGGGTATCTGAAAGCAATAAAAGTGGCTCTCTGAATGTGGGATGGACCCAGTTTGGAGTAAATTTGATTTTCACGGGGGTTGCTTCCTCTGAGTCATACTGTTGTTCTGTTGGGAGCTTTGTAAACGCGTCTTCTTATTTTATTTATATGTTTGCCTCAAAATAAATTTGTGTAAAATCATTAGAAGAAAAACGGATGAAAGTCCACCATTACAATTTATTTGACATTTTGTTTCTGAACAGCTTTTAATTGAATCTTGATAATAAGCTGTTCTTTCAGTTTTGTAATTATCGTTATCTTCTTGGCTTTTAACTCCAATCGAGTGAGAATTTTTTTTATTTTTTTTTATTTCACTCGCTACTAAAGTTGTGTATTTACTTTTTTTATCTGTTCATCACTTTAGTTTTGTTTTAAATAAGCTCCATAGATTAAGTTTTGAGTGAACACTGTAGTTGTTTTCTTTATTAATCAATATTTTAACTTGAATAAATTGTCAATTAAAGGGACAAACGGCTATTTTTAGGTCCTAAATATAGTTTTCTTGATTCTCGTGATTATTTTGATTTTTTTTGTGTTTTCTTTGGGATTTTGTGGAGACATTTGTATCTTTTTTTTTTTTAAATTACAATAAACGAAACCACATAGCTCCTTTCCTTACGACAGAACCTTATTGACTTTTAACTTTCTGTAAAGTCACTTTAAATAACTTATTTTTCCGTCTTTTTTTAACCCTGTTTGCTCTTTTTTTGTCTCTTCTGTTTGGCTTTCAGAGCAAAGTACCACAAGTTAAAATACGGGACCGAGTTGAATCAGGGTGACATGAAACCTCCGAGCTACGACTCTGGTAAGTCTGCAAATCTTCAAGCAGCTAACTTTACCTCCTCGCACTAATTCATTCAAAATTTTTCACTCGCATTCTTCAGATGACAAGAGCGTGGCCCACGTAACGGCAGCGTTCGTGTCGAAGCTTGTTTGTTTCTGACATTGCTTCACGTTTTCCTTAACTTGTCTTGTGGAAAAATAAGTGAAGATCTAGAGACAAAAATCCTCAAAAGAGCAATTAGCAATTGTAATTTACTAACTTCAAGGGAAATGTCCTAAAGCTTACGTGTCTGATTGTGCTGACTTCCAGACATTTTTTGTTTTGTCACAGTTTAGTCATTTATTTCTCCAAGCAAAACCATAAGAATGAAGGTAGGTTTTTGTTATTTTATTCTTTTACATGATCTAAAACCAGCACGATATAACGATTCACTTCAACCGGTTGTAGTTCCTTTCTGGATGCATTGTGAACACAGACTATTCTGAATCCATCTTCAAATGTCAAAAATAGATTTTGCTAACGTTAATCTGCGCAGCCACTTTAAACACTCAGCAGAGTAGATGCTGTGTGGTACAGTTTGTCCTAGAACAGTTGCCGTAGCTGCTGAGGTTGTGTTTGAACCTTGAAGAAAATACATTACGTCTGTAAAAAAAAAAAAGAGTTGAATTTATCGTAACGTGACTGTCGAGAAAGAAGGT
>NC_056498.1:49447407-49463676 GCF_014905685.2 Nematolebias whitei
GAGAAGACGGGGTGCCGTCGGTAGTTTATTTTTTTTTAATTATTGTATTTTTTTTACACTTCTGTTTGCAACTATTACGCCGAAGTCAGCAAGGCGACGAAAAGAGCTTTTCCACCGAGCCCGGCCATGGACGAACAGGCAGGGCCCGGCGTGTTCTTTAACAACAATAATAACTCTGTCTTAGCCGGCGGTGGGAAGGGACCGCTGCCCGATGGCGACGCTGGGGAGGCGGCTCGAGCGCAGTATAGCATCCCGGGGATCTTGCACTTCCTGCAGCACGAATGGGCCCGTTTCGAAGTGGAAAGGGCACAGTGGGAAGTGGAGCGGGCCGAACTGCAGGTAAAAACACCAAATCTTACATTTAAACCTAATATTGTCGCTTTTATCGCGGTGTTTTGCGGTTTTCAAAGAGTTTCTGTGTTCGATTGTTCAGGTTGTTAGCTTTAGCTTTGTTAGCTTAAAGGAGCTACAACAGCGCCCCTCTCAATCCAGCTGCACGACGGCTGTTGGCGACCTCTTTAACCACTTAACCCTTTGGTTTATTGTAATACACACTTTAGTGGGTGTTTATACGTTTCTGTTTTTTTAATTTAAGGAACAAATAAAAGCGGGCACACGAACTTCCAGCGCCAAAACGTGTAGCAGCTGAATTAGCATCTCGGTTAGTGTCCGAGAATGTCGTGGAAATGTACGACTTCTTTTAAGGGTTTGATCCACTGGAAGATGTCTGTTTCTGTCCGGACAGCACGTACAGAGTCAGGAGACTCGTTGTTTATCAGGACAGCTGCCATGTCATTGACTCTCCTGAGGACAAGTTTCAAAATCCTGCACAGTCTTGTCTTTTTGGTTTGGATTGCTGTTTTGACTGCTCGTATCTGACCCATGTTTCAACAAAATGACAGAAACAAGTGGCGTTTCCTGCTTGTCAGCTCGAAGTTAATGCCTAACAGATTGCACTCTTAAATACCTCTCTTGTATGGTGTCAAGTCCAGCTAACTCATGTTGTTTTTATGGCTCACAGCTGTAATCTTGTGTAAATAAAAGGCCAAGTCGTTCTCCACAAGGAGTGATGGGTTTATCTTGTGCTGTACTGTGAGACCTGGCTCTCAGAGTGTGTTTTGAGGATGACTCTTGGCAACTACCACACCATATTTTAGCTTAATAACTGCGAAATTAACAGAGTTGTAGCCTTTTTGTGTTGTCTATGATCTGTGGTGACCATTTAAATAGTGTTGACTCGAAATGTTAATGCGTCATAGACGTACAGCCAGCTATACTTCCTGAGCATTTCATTAAAATCCATCCAGTGGTTCAGGAGATATTTGGCTAACACAGACAGAGTTGAAGCCAGTTTTAATAGAAAATGTTGCGCAATGGGGGTTGATGTTCAGCCACCACCACACACAATTTTAGCTTATGTGCGAAGTTGGCAGAGGCTGTGGTTTTAATTTTAATACGTTGTAGACCTGCATCCATTGCTCACTTTCTGATTTTTCTGAGATGTTTTGCTAACAAGCACGGGCAGAAACATTACACTTTAGCTATACTCTGAAATGTTTTTCTTTAAAAGAAATCCATCCAGGCACTTTCAGCTTTTCTTTCATTTTAACTTTTTGGTTTCATTTTTTCCATCCAGTTGTGAGGCCTCTGGAGTCACATTCAGGTGACGAGTCTCGAGTTTTGTTTTCAGGACAGAACGGCCTGAGGTGATGAGGATCGCAGAGTCACGACACCGTTTCCTGTGACGCGCTGCAGGCCCAGCTCAGGGTTGTGCACGTTTGCCTCTGTAGCTCCTTGTGTCTGCCTGCTGTATCACGCTTCCTGTCTGCTGTCAAGAAATGAGCTTATCGACCAACAACTCGCTGCGGCTCGGTTTAATGGGCGGGTTGTTTGTGGCGGTAAAATACTGCGCGCTCAGTTTGACTTGTTGTTTTTGTCGAGGGCCGAACTTGTCTTGGGACCTGCTTACAGCCACTCGTCAACCGCCGTCGAGGGAAAAGGAAGAGCGATAATGTTTTTGCCTGTTGTGTGTGTGTGTGTGTGTGTCTGTTGGCAAAATGTTCTATGAATTGCTTGACGGATCTTATTGAAAGTTTCAGAAAGCGATTCTTGAATGTACGACTACAGCTGATGACCTTTTGGAATAAAGATGGCCGCCACAGCCGGCTGACGTTAGACAGCACAAAAATGGCTGCAATTCAGCTGATTTTACAGCTTCGGAGTTAAAATTTGGCGTGATTGTAGCTGAACACCGTGCACAGCATTTTTGCCTAAAACATGGCATTAACCTTGTTAGTTTGTTAGCAAAATATCTCACGAACCACCGGACAAATTTCAATGCAACGTTCAGATTTTCTTTCTTGCTTGAATGTCTAGAACTAAACTTTTGGAGTAAATTCTAGATGGCTGCCACAACTAATCCCCCTTATCCTACACAAAAATGGTTATAACCCATAAATTAAGCATATATTGAGCTAAAACTTGGCTTGGTAGTATCTGAGAGTCACAGCATATAATCCAAGGCCTAACGAGCAACACGTCATCTCGTGAGATTGTGTATACTTGTTGCTAAACTAAAACAACTACTTTCTTCACATTTAAGAACAAGAGGATTTTAGTGGGTGATATGCATTCGTTCAGGTAATTCTAGCCCCATAATTGTTTTATTTCTTTGTTCCAGTTGTGCAGAGAACCGTAGTGGGACAGATAAATCTTCTAACGCTCACTTACAGGAAGTAACCTTGTTGTGTCCTTGAGGAACGCTTACAGAAACGGTACTTTTAACGCACGGGCTGTTGATGATTCAACTTTAAGTGGAGCAACGAAGAAGAAAAATCAACAACCACAAAATAGATTTTTATTTATGTTATCCTTCTGTTGGGTTCTCCTTGGACAAAAGTGTCCCAGATTGGTTTATTTTTTTGGCCATTTTTAATTTTATTTCATGACCACCTGAACGTGACGTATCCGACCTCAGTCTTTTAATTATTTTCATATGTGGTACTAAATCGGATACATTTTCAATTTTTTTTTCCGATTGGCCTCAGTCTGAACGGCCGTGTTGCATTTCTTCTGACTTTTACATCAGTGATGTACGCAGATTAATCCAAGTATTAAACTGATACCAACCGTGTGCTGTTTAAAACTCTGATCTCTTCATATCTTCAGCTACAGAATAGATGTTTGATTTCTTTTTTTTTATATTTGCCATGTTCTAAGTGGTAAATGATCTCTACTTAAATATCGCCTTTCTATCTAATCAAGATACTCAACACAATCTGTGCCCTCTTTTACCCATTCATCCAGCGCTCGACTACATCTAGCTAATCTGAATCTGTTCAGACTAATCAGAGCTTTATCACATTCATACACTGATGGGACACACATCGGAGGCAATGAGGGGTTCAGTGTCTTACTCGGGGACACTTCAGCTCGTGGAATTGAACCCCCAACTCTCCCATTGGAGGAAGACTACTCTAACCATTCAGCCACAGCTTCCCCTAGATATCTACGAATCTACACCAGCATATGATACCAACGTTATTGTATCATATCGATGCTAACGCTATCGATACTTGAGTTTGTTTCTACTTTGCAGTTCTGCGTTGGTGTCAGCGGGAAGTGGCTGTATCGAATGTAAATGCTGGATGAAGCTGTCACGTTGGATAATAACTTAGTCGGTTCAGGTTGCACAACGGCTTCAGAACCAGTACACACATGCTAACGCGTGTAGCGTTCATATTCTGTAAACGCAGCGCGTGACGTCACGTCGTCTTTCGTGCAGATAGCTTGTGTTGGTGGTTCACACTTGTATTTTGTTGGAGGTCACATTTAAATTTTAACCTTAACGGGCATGCCAACAAACAAACATCTGATTTCATAAAATAAAGGTCTGACTTGAGCATTAAAACCTGCAGCGTGAATGCTCTTATTTTTCAGAATCACAGTGTTGTCCTTGTTGGTTTTTAAACCACACGTCATTCCCAGTATTTGTTTTTTAATTGCTCGTTTCTTTGTTATCAGTTTTCTTCTAGTAGTGGTTGTGTCTCGTGTCGGGGATTGTTGGGAGTCAGACTCCTGTGTTTGCTCAAATGTCGCCCAACCAGCCTGATTGTTCAGGTAACCACTCCTGCTGAGGTACGACACAAACCCAACGTCCACAGCTGCAGCTCATTACAGTCCAGGCTGAGCACCGACTGATAACCAGCTGATTACAGCGTTCCTTTGGCTACGTTACTCAATCCGGACGATAAAAATGGTTAAATGGAGCTACGTACGCAATTTACAATTCCAAATTTTTAAGAAGTTTTTTACAATTTGTCAGTTATTCATCGCATTTATCGCTCTGTTATGGAAACGTTTGACTCCTGTCACGTTTGTTTTGTGTGAGAGTTCTGTCAATGAACAACTAAAATATGTTTGCCTTATGCGCCCAAATTTATTACACCTATTAATGGAAAAAAACTGTAAATATTTAATTATTTTGCAAGATCGATCCCTAAAAATAAAACGATAGATAAGAAGAGCATTGTCTTACGGTTTTATGTAAATATTCATAAACAACATGTAGGCCATCTGTTCAGGTTTATGGTGATTAATTAATTAATGCACAGTGTTTAGGATGTTGACACCACAGCCAATGCATCCCACAATCCTTTGCAGGCAGCACTTTGAAGGAACCCAGACTGACGGCTCTGGAGCGTCCACACGGAGGAGACTGTGAAGTCTTCTGCGCTAAGGGAACGCACGCAGAGGTCCAGTAAAACCCCGAAGTAGTGCCAGTAGTTCTAATTACCAGTGCTGCAGCCAACTCGCCTTCGAAAACACAAACTAATTGTGATAATCCAGTCCGCTTTATAAATTCTTAGGTAAACGCTGATGCGGTCGCGCCTGAGAGTCGTTCACAACACAAACCCAGTCGAGGTTCAACCTAAACGTTGACATTTTTGTCATTTCTGGCCCTTCGAGGAACGCTGAGCCTTTGATTTGTCTTAAGAATTTGTGACCCGTGCTGGAAAAACGAGTCCCAATGAGGAACTTTTCAACGTTGGGTTAAAGTTTTCTGATTCTCCATCTTAAAAGCTTCGGAACGATTCATAGTTTGATGAAATTTTGGCAATTTATCACCTGGTTTTGTTTGCGAGAGCGCCAGTATGAAAACTAGATTTTTATTGGTCTGGACGTGACGTCGTCTGGAGTTAAGCCCTATATTTAAAAGTAAGAATGCTAATGTGAAAAATGATCAAATCTGAAGTACTGGTAACTCAAAAGGGTTATAGAATTTTTTCTGAAGACATACCCATTAGAAAACTTCAGTGTAAATGCGGGTTAGGAAGATTTAATGCTGTTTTATTTACTGAGGTTGGGCTCTTTATGGACTTTTATCAAAAATCATTATTTTCAGTTTTTTGTCTGCACCCTGAGCTCATTCCGACTCAGTTTGCAGCCCAGGTCACATTTTGTGATTTTATATTTGGCACAAACTCGTTGCACTGATTAGTTCAGATCATTTCGGACCTTTAGACTGAGCTTGGATCAGTTTACATCCTGTGTTGGCCCCGAGCTCCAGCGTGCCTCACCAGCTCTCTAGCCATGGGGAAATCCCTGCTCCGTACGGGGTGTCTCCTTGCTGGAAGTATCCGTCCGGAGCCACAATCTGACACTGAGAAAGGTTGAAGGTGACTCGGTTTGTGGTGAATAAACCGTGGTGCTTCCTATCTTCTCTACAGGAGTGCACTTCTAAAGGTGTTGGATTATTTTCTCAAATTATCCAGCCGTAGAGTACTCACTCCTGCAACTTTGCTGATTGTTTGCAAAGACTGGAGTGTAATTAGCTCAGGAAGCAACGGTGAGGACCAAACTAAACGCTCAAAGGCGCAGACTGTGGCATTCAGTCTGGAAACGGGAGTCACCGTCATTCCTCGCTTGATACTATATCCACCCCCGTGCTGCAGTTATTTCTGTTCTCTTCGTGTGCGCTTTTTGTTCAGTCCAATAAAAAAAAACTGTCCGCCCAACTAAAAATACTGTGGTGGAACTCCACTCGGTGGTACGGTTTGTGTTTTTCTGTGAAAGAGCCTCGTGCTCGGTATCCGAAGCGGCGTCCTCCGAGTTTTGCCGTCCCCGTTGGACTCGCACCAGGACCTTCCTGTCGGCGCGTTAATTCTCCTCTTCTTCCTCCATTCACACTTGAAGCGTCCGTGTGTGACAGCTGCCTCATTCCACCACCAAATCGCCTGCCGCCCCCAGTTTTTACAGTAGATCTGAGGTTACCAGGATCAAAATGTTCTCTAAGACGGTTTTATCGCCTGCCGACGAGGCGATAATGTCTTTATCTGTGTTTGCATGTTTGCTTTGTTAATTTTACAGCTATCAAGGTAAAGTTCTCTACAAAAGATGCTCTTAGTTTGAAACTTTAGCATAAAATGTGGCAAGCGATATGCACAATGCACAGTTTTGAGGCTTTTTGCTTAATAAAGCAGTAATTCTTCTTATTGAAAGAATTACAAAGCATTATTTTGGTCCAAGCTTCAGTTTATGTTTGACAATATTTAAACCAAATTGTGCCGTTTTGATCAGGCTGCACTCTTTGAGTGTCATTTTGTGAAATGTCTAATTAAAGCTAGCTTCAAGTTGGCATCTAAAAAAAACTTTTGGAAGTGTCTTTCAGGCTGTAAATACCAAAGAGGGACCGGAATACAACAGAAAATTGAGATGGTACTTCCTGACCTTTTCTTTCCTCGTTGGACAGTCAGAAGTCTTCGAGTACTCTGAGAACTAGAGCACTTTACCAGCTTTCTTAGAGTTATTTCTCCCGTTTAAGATATTCGTCTTCTGTAGTACTTTTTGAAAGCTGCTGCTTTAATATCGTTACGCCAACGTCACACTTTAAGTCATGCGACCTGTCGGAGCAAGTGCTGATGTTGAAGAAGGTTGCTCGTTTTCTGCACGTGTTCGTTAAAGAATTCAAAGGTAAAACATCGTGCCTTTACCTGCGCCCATTGAGATGTGGCATTTGTTTAAAATAAAGTGACAAATCTATATCTTTGTGAAAGCTTAGAGGAAATACATTCATCTTGGTATTCTCTGACCAAATGGAGATTTTCTTCTTTGGTTTCCTGGATTTTTGTAAGTAAAGCCTGGCTTGTTCCAGGTAACTCACAAGGAGTGAAATCGCAGTTTGAGCAGCTCGTCTTAGCCTGCTCCTCAGAATCCCATTACCGGCGAACACGAGACGGGTCCGTTTACAGCTTTTCACTGCGTCTTTCTGCATTTCCCTTTTTAACCTGATGGTTTTATAGAGGAGCAGCATCGTCCACCAGAGGAAACTAAGTTAGCTTCATTATGGCGTCCAAGGTCGCGTTCATTGCCAATAAATACTGAAATGTGAGGTTGTTTTAAAAACAATACAAACTCTTCATCTTCTGATAACAGCGAAAGTAGCATTTCTTTAAAGGAATGCATGTCGCCCGCTGCTTTGCACAACAGAGTTTAAAAAAACTAAAATCTTGTAATACCACACCAGGTTTTAGCTCGGTGTTAAAATGGCTGTGTTGCAGCTGTTTATTAGCTGTGGCAGCCATGTTGTCTGACTTCAGAAGTGAATTGTTGTAGATGTACATCTAATGATTACTTTCTGAGGTGAAGAGTTTGCCGTTTCTAAAAATATCTTCATAAACACAGCACCGTTGTTGAAAATGTTTTAATGGACATGGAAACACAAAAGAATGTCCCCAAACACAAACAATACACAAGAAAACAGGAAACAAGGCATGGCACGTGAGCGTAATGTTAAAAGCTCAGGACAGTGTGGACTGAGTCCAAATACGTGTAGAGTTAGCAGTTTGTTTTTGTATTGTTGACAGTTCAATAAAGTGATAAAGTCCTTTTAGGGTTTTAGGTTATTTGGTGTAATAAGAGGAGATTTTTACTTTAATCTTCGTTGGTCTTGTCTGCTCAGTGAAGGATTACAGGACACCAAGGTTCTGCTGCAGTTGTTGCATCTAAATCTGCCATTTTTGGGGTCGTAGGTAAGACGAGGTGGAACTATGACATCATCATTTTAAAAAGGTTGCAATTCGGCTGTCCAAATGAAAAAAATAAGGGTGCTTAAATTTAATTATTGTTTTTGGAAGTTTTATCTTCGCCGGATGGTAAAATTGACGACTGAGCCTGTTTGAAGTGTGCAAAACAAGAATATAGTAATATCCTGTAAAGTTTGTTTTAATCTATAACAACAAAAACACAGCTGTAGCCACTCAGCAGCAGTCCTCCTCAGCACCTTTTCGCCTCGTCTTGTGTGTTTTTTTTATTTTTTATGCTGCTGTAATGGCATGTGTGGAATGTACTCAGCTGGTTATCAGACCATCACGTTTCTCGCTGGTTTGCTGTAACTGTGAACACAAACCGGCGTTGACTGAAAGAAGCTTGTTTGCATTGTAAATGTGGGATTTGAACCAACAGCTTCCGTCGTTCTTCCTGTCCGTGTGTGCGAGCCCAGCTCTTGTTTTGGTGTCGGCAGACTGAGCTCAGGGACGATTTTTCACCGTGTTCGCTCGCCCCAGATTAAATGGAGTCATTGTGTGTTTGGGGCTGATGCAAGAAAGTCTGTAAGGAAACATGTCTGGATTTAAAAAATGCCAGACTTTAGACTGTAACTAGAAAAGAAAATATAAATACGTTAGTCATCCAGTCACAGTGGTTTTTACTCACTCAGCTTGAATGGTTAACTTTGTCTAGATTTCATAGATTAATACAGTATGCTGAGGATTATGTTCTGTTTACTCCTTTTTCAAGTCAAGCCAACTTTATTTCAGAGAGAGAGTCAGAGATTTGTCATTCACACCTCATGTGGTACATGTGGTGGAACGAGATTATGTACGCAGGGTCCCAGTTACATCCAACAATAAAATGTAAAAGAAAAACAGTAATAACATCTAAGATATGAACTAAGAAAAACATCAGCTAAATATTCACTAAGCACTAACGGTATAAAAACATTACGTCAAACAACAAACATGAGTCTGTGTGAGCAGATGAACACGCATGAACACAGCCACATGAAACAGATCAGCAGCATCATGAAACAGATCAGCAGCAACATGTGATTTTTCACAGTGATTATTCTGGTTAGATATTCATGAGTCTTAACAGCCTCAGGGTAGAAGCTGTTCCTCAGTCTAGTGGTTCTAATGCTCCTCAGCCTTCTGCCTGAGGGTAGCGGGGCAAAAAGTGTGTGTGCTGGGTGAGTGGGGTCCTTCATGATGCAGGTGGCCCTCTTCCTGCTTCTAGAGGTGTAAATGTCTGTGATGGTGGGGAGACTGATTCCGACAGATTTCTGTGCAGCCTTCACCACTCTCTGCAAAGCTTTTCTTTCTGCAGCTGTGCAGCCTCCATGCCACACGTTGATGCTGGAGCACAGGATGCTCTCCACTTATCTCCATTTATAAAGCACATTTAAAATGGCAGCTGTTACCAAAGTGCTTAACAGTAAAAATCAACGGGAGTAATTCAGTGGAATAAATAAAAATAAAAGTAATGATTGTACCGAAAATTAATTAAAAGCATCAAGCATAGCAGTGAAAAGAAATGCCATGTTTCCTCAGGATAGACCACAAAGGGAGCAGATGGAGTGAAAACAGAAGGGGTCCAAGAATTGAGCCCTGTGGGACCCCTCAGGAAAGAGGCACTGAAGCAGATACACTGTTATCAACCTTAAATCAAAACCGGTCATTCAGATAGAAACGGAACACTTTTTATATTGTAACCGTATGTAACAATGATTTTAATATATATACATGTTTTTTTTCTGTTTATGTCCCGTGTGTGTTCATATCTGTTAGTAAAACATCTCGTGAACCAGTGAATGGATTTTATTATCACTGAATGTGTGTTCATCTACAGCCGATTTGTCTTGGAGTCAACTCAATACAAGATGGTCACCACCGCAGCTTTTAGACCTTAACCAACGCAGAAAAAGCTGCAGCTCAGTGAAATTTACAGATATTGAGCTAAACTGTTGTGTTTTAGTAGCTGAGAGTCATCCCCAACACACACTCTGAGCTCTAATAGATCATGGAAGAAATTTGGAGGCAACTGTATGCGTTCCTTTTATTGGAGGAGCTGCGCTATTTAACATTTTTAAAGAATAAAAGCAGTGGAAGCATTTTTTAAATTCCGACCGTAAGGCTGCGTTCACCCTGCAGGTCTTAATGCTCTGTTCAGAAACCTCTACGTATGGATGGTCCTGATGCGAACCACAGAAGAAGACGCATCATGTTGGCATGGGTGGATCAATTCTGAAGATGTTGTGCAATCAGAACCGACCAAACTGTTCTCTGACGTTCTTGTTTCATCCGGTGTTTGTGTTTGAGCTTCCCTTTCCATGCCCACTTGCACGTTTGGAGCGACGCACTGAAATACGTGAAAAGTGTCGTCCCCGTGTAGCTGGCGTTGATACGATCCGACACCGACATTGGTATGATGTTGGTGAAGATTCAGACTGAGGTCGCTTTGGAAAACGTCAGAGACCTGAATGAGTTCCACATATGAACGTGAACTTGCTCTAATTGGGGAAAAATATCAGATTTGTCGCGTTCGGATTTAAAAAAAAAAAAGGCAGATTTGTTCCACCTTTGCCTGCAGTGTCTCCTGCTTCTCGTTCCTGTCTGTGAAAAGCCCGGCGTGTCCGATGGACGTCTCAGTCTACGTGTCCCTCCGTCAGACGGACTAAGGAGCTCTTTTATCCAGCAGCGCGATAATGCAGTCAGTGTGAGGCTGGGGATTAAAAGCTTCCTGTGTCTCTCTTTATGGGCAGCGTTGACTCATTGGATTCTTCCCCAAGGTTAATGTTTGATGGAGGGAGTGATGGCGAGCCAGAGATTCACAGAGCCGCACTCTTCTTTATCTCTGGCACGGCGGTACGCCCGGGGCTCCTGGCCCAGGGTTTCGTGTGGAGACTATCTCAATCGGTGCAGATGCCGTTTCTCAGCAGAATTAGCCTCACACTTTGGGTGTTTGACGTGATTTATCAAGTTGGACTGATATGGCAACCTGTAAACCGTATACCTGGTTGGTTAACATTTGTTTATCACAGTTTTGTAAATTCCCAGAGCTGCTCTATTAGACGGGATTACACTCAGAACGGCCTCTTCTGTAGTTTGGTTTTTGGGGCTAAATTCTTTGCAGCATATTTCAGGAGGTGGTGAGACACTCGACTCCACTCCTGCCCAACTCTGCGAGGCTTATGTTTTTGGAAATGGTTTTATGCACACAAATTACTCTTAATTACCCTCGAAGAGAGCCTTCACTGTTCAGCCTGAGTGTTCGCAACACACACGCTACACCGCTAAACGCAGCGCCGCCTACTGAAATGTAGACATTTATTCTGAAAAGCTTGTCGTTCCTTCATCTGCAGCTGCAACGAATAACGGATCCATCTTTTTGTAGGAAAAATCAGTCGTGATGTCTGACCTGTAATAAAGATATTTTAACTGATCTGTGAGTGGATGTGTAACAACAGCTGGTTTTTGGTTTTTACAGCGTCTCAAATTTTATCATCTCAGTTTTGCAGCTTGAAAAGTCTCAAATTTGTCTAGATTTTCCATCACCGTTACATTTGTCGCTTCTTCAGTCAATTGTTTTTCATTTTTATTCTAAAAGTTCTGTGTTTTATGTTTCTGTCTGAGGATTTCAGATGTTGTTATGCTATAACAAATTCAGCCACATAAATATCACATCGTTTTCACATAAATGCCATTTGACCAACTAGTACGGCTGTTGCGAGTTACGAGTTACGCGAAGGGATTTCCTGGAGCTACGCGTCACATTTTTTCTGTCATGAGGCGGGTACAAAGAGACCGATGAAAGACTGCTCCTTTTGCAAAATTGAAAATGTATGATATCACAGGGACGGACTGACCTGGAGTCTGTCAAACCTTCGTAGCCAAAAGGTGCCGAAGTTGCTTGTTTTGTGTGTTTTTAATCTGAAATTAACTTTAGTCGCCATGATGTCAAACATAAACAAACATCAAAGGTTTCATAAAATTAGGTTGGTGCTAGGCCCAGTTTCTTGTGATACGGTTTTTCTCGTCCCCTCTTCCACTTTTGAGCCCGACCGAGTTATTTTCCGAGTCCAAACAATGATGGTTTTCCACATGCAGGACTTTCCCCCTGCCTTCGTTTGCACCGCCTCCCCCATTTTCTACAAAAGGTGCAGCAAAAGTATACTTTCTTCTCTCAGCTTGAATAATTAGTTGTAATTGGCACAACGTTTTTCCCCTTCCTGTCATACCTGCAAACGTTGTTAACAGGAGGAAAAACAATAAATAATTTTCATTTTGTATTCAATGATTTGAGGACTCTTTTGGGTTTTGTTAGAATTTGTCTCTTCACTGTTTTACTCATTTTTTAAAGCCCGTCCTTGTGATTTCTGTGTTGACGCTCGGGGACGTTTTTTAATGTCCTCGTCAATCCCAGCTGCAGGAAATGCTCGCTCCTCATCCTGTGTAAAAGCTACGTACTGTAACGAGTACTCTTGTCAAACCCAGCTCAGGAGTTTTCACAGGCAGGCTGTTCTGAGTTCCCGTACAGAGAACTGTGACGACGGCGTGAAGACGATGCCCAAATTAAAACGAGGAGCACGGCCGTCCGTGACTCACTGCTGCAGGCAGCTATCTGTGTGAAACTGTGATCCAGCTTCATTTAGCTAGCACCGTCTTGTGCATTTAATTCAATTCAAATCAAAAATACTCTATTAATCCCAGAGGGAAATTAAATGTTGTTGTAGCTCATTTTCCTTGTTTCATAAAAGAGTTGTTCTAGATGTTGATGGTTGTGGGCAGGAAGGATCTCTTGTGATGGTCCGTCTTATAGCAGATCTGAAGAAACTGGCCACAGATGTTGATCCGTTTACTTGCACTTGGTTGGCCTCCTGGGCTTCAGGATCACCTGAATGTTGGGCAGAAATCCTCCCAGGGCAATGGCCACTCCTCCCAGCAGCTTGTCGAGCTCCTCATCGCCGCGGACAGCCAACCGCAGGCGCCGACGGACGATCCCGTCCCTCCGCCGCCACGAGCCGCGTCCCCCGCCAGCTCCAGGATCCCAGCGGTCAGGCACTCGAGCACAGCTGGCAGGTAGATGAAAATGCGTCCACAGAACATCCTTTTCAACTCGTTTGAAATTTAGGGCTGTAGTTGAGATATTACTTGAGCTTTTGAGATGTTAATCAGCTGCTGTTGGTTGTAGAAACTGCCTTGTTGCCATGGTTACGCATCATAACAAATGTCCAAAACTAAAAAAGTTTCAGTAAAAATCCTTCCAGCTGCACAACATCCGATACCAGAGGAAACAATCATCCAAAAAATGTGATTTACATCCAGAAAAAAAAAGAATTAAAGTTTCCACAAGCAAAATCTCAGAATGAAAGTAAACGTGAAACGCAAGGAATTTAGTCAGTATTTTATTCTCTCCAGACAGTGGCCTTGTGGTTTAAACGGTAAACAAAACAAACCTGACGTTGACTGATTGATATTTGATGTTAGATAGTATCAGGTTTCTGGTCCGGCCTCACAGCACAACAGATTCAGTTATTTGTCACTACTTTTATGCTCATCCTGGTGGTTTTATAACGGTGTAATGATGATGATGAAGTGCTGACACGAGACAGCATGCCCGTCCTCCTTTACGTCTGTTTGTTCTTCTCTTCAGTTCAATTTAATCCAGTTTATTTATAAAGCTCCAAGTCACAACAGAAGTCGTCTCAGGGCTCTGGACAGAAACATTCATATATATAAAAATAATAATTTAACACTTTTTATCTGAGGAGCTTTGAGTTTAACTCCATCGCAGAACTCTCGTCTTGAGCGAGCATGAAGGCGACAGTGGAAAGGAAAAACTCCCTCATGAGGAAGAAACCTTTTAGCAGAACCAGACTCGGGTCAAGCGGCCGTCTGCTTCGACCGGCTGGGTTTGAGAGGAACAGAGTTTTATGTCTTTGAGACATGTTTGTAGTCTAATTGATTTGATCAGGTTTTGTTTTTGTCCCCTCCAACCCGCTCCTTAAACTTATTTTGCATCTGCCCAACAGGAAATATGTACTTTTAGATGTGACAAAAAGGATGGAAAAGCTAATAAAAAAACAAAACATTTGGCACCTTTTATCTTTTTTGTTGTTGTTGTTGTTGTTGGCTTTAGTTGTTCTGTGGAGATCTTAAACTACTGTACTAGGACAAACTAAAAATAAAAAATCTAATAAAAGCCAAGCTTCTCTAAAGGATATCACCCACTGTCTTTCATCCAGTGTTTAGATATTTTGCTAACAGACAGGCAGAGTCGTAGTAGTTAATGCCAAAGCTTGATCTAAGAGTTCTCAGAGTACAAGTTGGAGGTTTGGCTCCGTATCTGTCTCTGTAGAGGTGACTGAGTCAACTGTGGCGGCCATTTTGAACAGGGTTGTCTCCATAAATCAACCATTTAAAGACGTACGTTCAATATTTAGTTTCAAATAAAATCGGTCCACTTGTTGGAGAGATATTTTGCTGATGCTACATTTAAATAAACACATATTTTGGCAAAAACATTGTTGCTATTCGCAGCGGGCAATAACAAAGTCATTGTAGATACTTCTTGTCATAAAAGGCCTTTCTTTCTGTTTACGTGTATAAAAGTGTGAATTCTATTCACTCTATTCTGATCCATTTGTCTTCTGTACGTTTTTCCTCATCTTTCTCGTTCCACAATTTCTGTGCTTTTTCTCAACAAATCATAAATCTAAACGTTCAGCTCTTTCAGGACAATCCTGTTATGACTTTTGGTGTTGGTGCAACTTTAGCTTTTTGAAATATTTAGCCTTTTCTGCCATTTTTTTCCTCATAGAAAATGAATTGATCTCATTTTACATCCTTCAAATCTTTAGATCCGTTTAAAACCTTTTACTGCTCCTTTCACATTTTGTTCTGCTTCAGCTTCTTTCGCCTTCCTTGTGCAAATTTAAACTTTTTTCAGCTACTTTCAGCTGCTTTGTGCTCCTTTCAGATTCTTTCTGCAAACTACAAAATTTTTGCGCCTCTTCTAACTTCTTTCTGACAATTTCAGCTCGTTATGCTCCTTTCAGCTTATTTATGCAAGTTTCAGCTTTTTCTGCTATTTCAGCTACTATATAGCTCTTTTTGTGCTAATTTTAGCTTCTTTTTTTTTGGCTAATTCCACATTTTTTGCACTCATTTCAACTTTTGTCAGCCTAATTCAGCAAAAACATGCTCTCTCTACTTCCTTCGGTAATTTAAGCTTCTTTCTGCCGTTTCGGCTACTTTTCAGCTATTTCTTGCTAATTTCAGCCTTTTTTTTTAAGCTAGTTTACTAATTTTTGTACTCATTTCTACTTATTTAAGCAAAATTCATCAAATTTGTGTTTCTGCTTTCTTCTAACTTAATCTTCCATTTCAGCTACATGTCAGTACGTTTTTAACTAATTTAAGCTGTTTTTCAGCAAGTTCTTCTGCAAAAAGCATTCACACTGCATTTTCACAGTTAGTGCAATTTCTCTACTGCCGGTATACATTTAATTGGTTGATTCTTTATGGCAATCGTATGTCGTCGAATCCTTGTGTTTAGCTGTTTTTCTGTGCACAGTCTGAGTTTTTGTTCGATCTGCTGCAGCTTATGTAAGGTGTCCTGGATCTTGAGTACCCTCCACCACCCTCCGTGTCCGTGCACACGTGTGTTCATGTGTGTGACACCCAGCAGTGTAACGTAATGCTGACTCAGACTGGTTGTGTCACCAGCTGCTGCCTGTTACTGAAGGAAGACAGTGGTTTGTGTGGAGGGGGTGAGGAGGTTAGACTAAAATAGAAAAGTACAGATATGCTTTTTATTTTCATCATCCAACACATATTTGACATCTTCCTATTTCAGTCTCGACAGAAGTAGATGTCTGACAGCGGTTGTCTTTGTAGTAGATTCCTTGTTCACGGCAAAACTCCAGAAACGCTGGTTCTATTTATAAAGCGACCACTTTTAAATCTTTTAGTGCGCACTGATTTGACCCGGCAATCCTATTTTTGTGTCTTCAGGCCCAGATCGCCTTCCTGCAGGGGGAACGGAAAGGCCAGGAGAACCTAAAGAAGGACCTCGTCAGGAGGATCAAAATGCTGGAGTACGCGCTGAAGCAAGAGAGGTGAGTGCCTTGCAGCCCGCTGCTGGTTCTGCCCACACACGCACCTCATCGGTTCTAGTGTTTTCACTGTGCACCTAAAGTTAGCTGCTGCCTCG
>NC_056498.1:49468676-49482581 GCF_014905685.2 Nematolebias whitei
AAAAAAAGAGTTGAATTTATCGTAACGTGACTGTCGAGAAAGAAGGTACTGAAGGAGAAGCTGTGGTATTGCATGAGGAAATCTGGAGTGGCAGAGAAGTATGTTCTGGTACAGGACATGTATGAGGACAGCAGGACAGTGGTGAGACGGTAGCTTCAAGGTGGAGGTGGGAGTGCATCAAGGATCAGCTCTGAGCCCCTTCTTGTTTGCTCTGGCGATGGACCGACTAACAGATGAGGTCAGGCAGGAATCCCCATGGACTATGATGTTTGCAGATGACATCGTGATCTGTGGTGAGAACAGGGAACAGGTGGAAGGGAACTTGGAGAGGTGGAGGTATGCACTTGAAAGAAGAGGAATGAAAGTCAGCCGTAGTAAGACGGAGTACATGTGTGTGAATGGTCACAAGGAGCAGAGGTCACAAAGGTGCAGGACTTCAAGTTCTTGGGGTCCACTGTCCAGAAAAATGAGGAGTGTGGTGAAGAGGAGAAAAAGAGAGTCCAGGCAGGATGGAGAAATGTTTCAGGAGTGATTTGCAACAAAAAAGTGTCAGCAAAGGTCAAAGAAAAAGTTTACAAGACAGTTATGAGACCAGCTATGTTGCATCTGGAGACAGAGACATGGACTAAAAGACAGGAGACAGAACTGGAAGTGGCAGAAATGAAGATGTTGAGGTTCTCCTTAGTGACACGGATGGATCAGATCAGGAATGAGATCATCAGAGGTACAGCACAGGTTGAACAACTGGGAGATAAAGTTAGAGAGACCAGACTGAGATGGTTTGGACACGTCCAGAGGAGGGACAGTGGGTATACTGGTAGAAGGATGTTAGAAATGCAGCTGCCATGGAAAAGACAAAGAGGAGACATGTGGATGCAGATAGAGAGGAACTAATGGAGGATTTTTTGTTGAGACCCCTGAAGGGAGCGCAGCCGAAAGAAGATTGTAACACGGTTGTCTTTAGTAATGACGATGCTAATCACATTAGCTTTTCTACAGTGGTTTCAATGTTAAGTTAGCATCTATGCTAATTGTTGGTTAGAAGCCTGTGATTATTAGAATAGAATAGAAACAGCCTTCATTGTCCCGCGGGTGGGAAATTAAAGTGTAACAGCAGCAACAGATAAAAAGATTCACACAAAAAGTTCCTAAAATGTAAAAAAAAAAGAAAGAAATAAGATAAACAATAACAGTAATAATGTTCAATATGTATTGAACATTGAGAATTGCAGACTTTTTACAGTACAGTATTATAAGCAGAGTGTGTGTTTGTATTTAATACTTGAGTTTGTTGTAATTTTTTTTTTTGCTATATTTAGCAGTTTTTATTTGTGTGAAAATATAAAAATCTGTGTTTATGTTAACTTAACAGATATTTTTGTAAAGATGAAATATAGAACAAGTTTTAAGGGTAGGGCTACTTCGATCAAGGGAATTAGTTTATGGAATGGTTTGGATAATGATATCAAAAAGGAGAATTCATTAGTTGTATTTTAAAAAAAAAGATTTAGAATGTATTGATGATGAAATATATTTAAGTTGGATAATGGTATGGAATTATAATGAATTGTGATAAGTTTTATGGTTGGTTGCATTATGTATTGTTTGAATAGATTGTTTTGAATTGATATTGTTTAGAAGGGGCAGAAATGATAAGAATTCGTTCTTCTGCTGCCTTTCATTTTATATGTATGGAATAAGTCTTGTTTTAACTGAAATGAATGAATGAATAAATAAATAACTTAGCCATATTATTTAATATTTGTAATTTTGTGTTGTTTCTGTATTGTAGTGAAGTGTGTTAGACAAATATCTCCTGGTGCATTCCACAGACACCGCAGATTTGTAATCCGATCATGTTGGGCCTAAAATGTCCTGACGTGTAAGTGCTCTGTGCTTCTGTTCCCTGTTTTCATCCGTCACTCCTGTCAGCGGCACACTGAAAGTTTATGTTCGTAATATTGTAGAAATATTCCAGTTCATGTTGCTCGCAATCATTTAGTTAGAGATGTTTTCTCTCTCCTCCTCCTCCTCCTCATTTTTATTCATGAAACTGTTCAAAGCACAGAACCCTTGAAGTGTTGATGACTTTAAGGGAGGCGAAGGAGAGAAGTGTTAGATAAAAGGGGTGGAGGAGGAGGAAGAGTGGAGACGAGAACCGGGAGGTGTCTCTCAACGTGATGGCTCACCTGCCTGCCCGTCATCCTTGTAAATTAGACACGACCCACTTTTGAGGCCTGCTCTGACAGATCTCAACCCCCTCAACACACTTCCCGCTCGCTCAATCTCTTCCTTATTCACACGTCTTTCTGCCCCGCTCATCTGTGAGCAGAGCGCCCACTTTGTTAAATATCAGATGCCATCTTGGTTTCTGACCAAAGCCATCCAAAGCGTTGTGGATGCTGCTGCTCTTTGTACCGTGTCACAGGTGGAGCAGAGATCGGCCATTTGTAGGTGTCGGAGTGCATCAGCTGATATCAAATGTCTTGTAGCATCGTGTTCCACCTCGTCTTTTCTCTGAAACTGTTAAAGGCTGCGTTCAGAAAGTACTGAATCCCTGAAGACAAATATGGAAGTAAAGTTAATAAACACCAAAGTCCGTGCTCAATAATCCAGGTGTAAAATCCAACAATGTTCAGTCGGGTCATCTGGACTCTTAACTTTTTTTGCTGAAACGTTTCGTCCTTCATCCAAAGGACTTTCTAAAGTTAATAAAACGAAAGAAATAATGTTTTTTTTTTTTTTTGCAAAAATGCAGCGTGAACCAGCAAAGTGCTGAACATCTTTGATGAGGAAGCTGGAACTAAGATGAGCTGAAAGGAGCAAAAGCTTATTTAAAAGAAGCTCCAGGTTAAAGTTGCAAAAAACTAGTCAAAGTAGCCACACGCAGACAAAAATACCAGTAAGCAGAATTCCAGCTTAAAGCTAAATGTAGCAAAACGATAGCTAGACTTTTAAAGTGTTGAAAAAGCCAGCTAAAAGCAGCAAAAGGCTAGCTCAGTGTACCATAAAGGTAGTTGGAAGGCTAATGTAGCTAAAGGCTAGTTAGAAGTTTAAATCGAAAAGGATTGCTAAAGGCAACAAAACGTTACCTGAAGACGATAAAAGAATGGTTAAAAGAAACAAAAGTACAGCTAAAAGCAACAAGGGGACAGGGACAGCTACGAGCGACTGAATTATAGATAAAATCTAACTAAAAGTTTCAAAGTAACAAAAGACTAAAAGCTAAAAGGCGAAAAAGGTTACCTATGAGTAGAAAAGGAGACAACGTTACAGCGAGTATCGTTCGTTGAAGTAGATTTCAAAGAGAAAAATATTTTTCAGGGTATTGAGGAAATCTTTTATTTTATAGGAAATATATTTGTAAATAAAAAACTGTTAAGTATAAAAGTTACTAAACCAGAAGTCGAAGCACTGATCTCCAGACTGAGATGAACATTTTGATACAAGAACATTTAAATAGCACAAAGTAGTTGGAAGTAATTGGGCTGAAAACAACAGTGTTGGTTCTGATTTACAAAATCAGCGTTTGCGTTAAAGGATAAAGTTTGTCGGTTTAAAAAGGCCGCGTCCTTCTCTCTTCAGCTGCGTTTGTCGTCTGCCTTCACCAAGGCGATGGACGTTTAGTTTCCCAGGTGCTGCTGCTGTCGTGTTTACTCTGTGGAAGTAATGCGTGCCCTGATTTGTGTCCTTCTCTTCTCCTTCAGACGAGGCCAACGAGAACGAGACTTCTGGCTCGCTCAACAATCAGCTGTCCTGGAAACAAGGCCGGCAGCTCCTCAGACAGTGAGTCCGCAGGTTCACGCAGCTGCTTTCAGCCTGAAAAATCCTGTTGAGTTAACACCAAATCCACTGGTCTTGAGCTTTATAGTTCTACTTTTTGTAAGAATACAGCAACTTTAAATTCATTGCCTTGTGGTGGACTACTGCACAAAACTGTGGTGAACAGCGCCCTCACCTGGGCAGCTGCTGTCATTACTCCTCTGTCCTACAGTCCAATCTGTTTTACATAAGTTGGGCTTTGTCTCTGATATTATCACACATCTTCTGCCCCCAACACGAAGCAGCCGTGTCCGCACCACCACCTCCCGTTCAGTTTATCTCCCGCTCACATTGCTTGAGGTTCTTCCCCATCGCCTCAGGGTTGAGGAAATATTTGACGAGTTGCTCATCTCGCCCCACTGCCAGAGGATTTGACACTCACAACTGTAGCATAATTCTTTGATTGTGTTAAATTGTAGTAAAATAAAAGTTCTGATACGATTCAATTATTTTTAAGAAATTGAGTTGGCATGAGAAATAATGAAAATTAAGTTTGGGTCTTGTTCAGGAGCCTACAGCCTGCAGGTCTGGAGCCACAGTGGCTCCTTGTAACTCGGATTAAAAAGATGAGTCTGGTTATGTTTGGATATAAATTAATAATGTGAATTGGTTCTTTTAGCAGCGTTCCATCCAGATGTTTGCAGCAGATTGTCAGGAGTTTGTAAGAACTCGTTTTTTTTTTTTTTTTACAGAAATTAGCACTGATTAATCTAAAGGCCTAATCTAAACATTTAAGTTCCACGGTGAGCTCCTTAAAGCTTGAATTCAATCAGCTTTAATGAGCTAACAGATTGTTAGCCTCTTCCCGTCATAGTTCAAACAATTTGTGCAATTTACAGCAAGTTAAAAAAAAAAGAAAAATGAAGACCCGGCTCTAAAAAAACAAGCAGTTCAGTTACGTAAAGACCGTGGCCTTTTATTTGAAGACATTTTAGTCTTAAATTTATAACAAACGGGTGCGTTTAAGACAGTAGAATTCAACTGAATACTTACTTTAATACAGTGCGTAAAATAAGTAGTTCTGTACAAACTAAAATAGTTTCATACTGAATGAAAGAAGTCGTTCTGTGTAATTTTCTTGTACAGAACTGTAGTTCTTTCCTTTTTGCTGAGCTCTTGGAAAAGCAACTTCTAAATGTCACAATGCAACATGAACTTATCTGGGCAGTGTGTAAATTAACATTTTCTTTAGCAGGAGAAAGAGAATCACTCTTTCAGAGTTGTGAAAAATAAAAACTGTACAAAGAAATGGCTTTTTATGACCATCAGAACCTAAAAGCCAGAATCTCTTTCCATTTATGAGCCAGAGACTTTTAAAATTTAGAACGTCTAACCAGGGACGTTTTTAAATTGTACGTTTTAGCTTTTTATTAGCAAGGAGCTAGAGTGAGGCGTTCATGTTTGATTAATTTTGGTAACGAGGACATGAAGAGATCTTACAGTAATCCTATCAGTCTGTAGCTGAGTGTTAAACACTCGTTCATTCATCTGGATTTTACGACCATGTTGCAGGTACCTGCAGGAGGTGGGCTACACAGACACCATCTTGGATGTAAAGTCCCAACGAGTCCGAGCTCTGTTAGGACTCGCCGGGGATGGAGGAGCAAAGACGGGCGAGCGAGCGAGCACCGAGCCTTTGGTCAACGGGACGGACTCGACAACAAAGGGCATCGGCACTAAAGGGTGAGTGTGCACCGTTACCAATACTTCAGTTATGATTTATAAATTTGAACCTGATGCATAAACGCTACATATTTATTTTGCTTTGCGTCTTTAGAGGCTGAGATGTAAGTCTTACTTTGTTGTTGTTTTTAAAAAGGCCTTTAAAAGCCAAGTATTCAGTCTGCAAGGGATCTTTTTTTTTTTCATCTTTTATTTATACAGGTTAGTCTCATCGAGTCATTTTCAAGAGACACCTGTTTTAGACAAACAACAGATAAGGTACACACAACAATGAATAGCCATAAAATGCATATAAAATAAAAAGTAAATAAAAGTAGTGATATAAAATCAAGCTACATTATGAAACGAGGTAAAATATTAAAAACAGGAACTTGTCTGCGTTGATTTTTGCATTGAACTTATCGATTGTTTAAAATCCCTTAAAGAGGCCAAATTGGACAGCTTCAGGTCTTTTTGCAAGGTGGTCCAGGTTACAGGACCTTTTTGCTGAGTTCAGTCTGCACTGAGGGGACGCTGCAGGTAATGATGTCATGAGAGCGCACGCTGTAACTGCACTGACGACGTGACATGTAGGAGGAGATGTATAAAGGCAGCAGACCAAGGAGTGATTTAAAGATGAAAATGTACCAGTGAGAGTCTGCGTGAAGTTAATGATGACCAGTGAATACAGGATGCAGCGATGGGTACAGTAGTTACAACCAGTTATGACATGCGGTTTAAAAAGAGAGATGTGCATCGACCAAGATTCCCAAGTATTGGTAAGAATCCACAAACTAAATAGGAACGACATTCATAGATAAGCTAGGAGGAAGGACTGCTGGTACCAACTTCCTGTTTGAAAACAACGTCCCTTTGGTTTTATCAGCATTTAGCACCAGTTTGAGACGGAACAAATCTGACTGGATGATGTCGAATGCAGACTGTAGAAGCTGGAAAACCTTAGCAACTGATTTAGCTCGACGATAAACAACTGTGTCGTCAGCATAGAAATCCAAGGATACGTCAGGAATGTTCTGACCTACATTATTTATGTAGATTGCAAAGAGAGTGGGTCCTAAGACTGAGCCTTGTGGTACACTACTAATGAGGAACAGACGTGCACTTTATAGGGTTTTGTGTCATTTCAGTTGATGCTCAAGTGTCTATAGCTTTCAATAAGTTTAATGATTAGTTACAGAGCTGTGTGTTGATGTCTCCACAGGAATGCCGACCTCTCCGACACGAGCGCCGTGCTGGAGGCCTTCAAATTAATTGAGAATGCCGCAGCTGAGCTGAGCGATGAAGACGAGGAAGAGGATAGCGAGGGGCGAGACAGGACTAACGTGGAGTCCAGGACTGTAAGGAACTAGTCTGCGCTCGTCCTCTGATCGCACACAGTGGAATCCAAGTTGTTGCTGCGATTTAAAAACGATGGTCTCAATATTTTGTTGTTGCAGATGGTGAGAAAGAACCCCCCGTCCTCGTCCTTGCCGGCCAGCATGGACACCAGTGAGGACCCTGACGCAGAGGAGGCGTTGAAGAGCTTCGACTTCCTGCCCCTTGACGACATGGACACCTCGTCAGAGTCCAGAGGGACCGGAGACGGCACAGACTGGGGTGAGTCGCACGTCGGTCACAAACGGAGCGTGCGCATTTTCACTTCCTGGAACATTTCCTCCCGTGTGACGGAAAGCTGAGACAGAAGAATCCACGTAATGTTTTATGAATTAATGTTTAGAGTTTATGATGATTTGATGAATTTTCATAAAGTTCCCGTCATTCATTTATCACGCTGTGAACGTAACTCACGACAACGTGAGCGTCTGTGTTTAACCCATATATTTTGTAACTGTTTCACTGTGTCCCCATATATCCAGCCTGCGACCACAATGTGTTTCCACTCCTCTAACGTCAGATCAACCTGATTCCCTTTGACTCACACCGACCTTTATATCCAATCCACAAAAACATTTATCACGCCGAGCGGTTTTCTTTCAATTTGAAGTTACTAATGAGAATAAAACGATTGGGCTGTTGATCAAAATTCACATGTATTGCGTGATTTTATATTTATCACATGTGGCATCAACTCATTTGTGCCAATAGAAAATAGATCATAAAGAGAATCGGGAGAGGCCTGCAAGTTCTGCTTCTAGTTTTTCAGCAACCCTGCTGACCCTCCTGAAGGTCTGAGAAACCTTAGGCAGCGTCTGCCAGGCCCATATTTCTTCGGCCTGAGCAGTTCCTCAACAGCCTCTCGGTCTGGTTTTGTTCCTTTTGTGTAGAAAAAGACGACCAAGGTCCGATTTCTGAGGCCTGGGACGTGGACCCGGGCCTGATAACCAAACTCAAGGAGCAGTACAAAAAGGAGCGCAAGGGGAAAAAGGGGGTGAAGAGTAAGTCCCGTTAGGCATTGCTGCCTCCCTCCCTCTTCTCTCTTTGTAGAGCCTGACTTTTTCTGAGTTCAGCCGAAAAGCCTCAAATCAAAACCAGAACATCTTTATTGTTTTCCCTCATTTTCTTGTTATGCCTCTCTGACCTCTGACCTCTTTCATACTGAAGCCTTTTGGTCCTCCTCAGCACTTGTTCTTACAGAAAATGTCCTGATTTCCCTTCCCAAATATAACACCAGTTCTGTAAACGTTAGGACGCTGCATAAAATGAAAATAAAGTAAAATGGACTGCAATGATTTAAAAATTTCACCAATGTCATATTTACAATGGAACATAGTAAATATTTTAAATAATAATAATAAAAAAAAAATGTTAAAACTCAAAAAATATATACCTTTATTTTACATTAAGGTAAGTTTGATTTTGATGGAAGAAGCACATGAAAAAAGTTGTTCAGGTCCATGTTGTCCAGTGCCAAGCACCCCCTCTTCTTTCACCAACAATCTGTAAACCCTCAGATCCTGACGAGACCAGTTGCTGGAGGTTTTGGAGGCAATGTTGTCCCATTCAGGTCTGATAGAGTCCAGGGTTGTCTTTGCTGAAGTTTTGCTTTAGATCTTCTAAAACCTGTATGGCATTGATGGAGCCTTTCCAGATGTGTAAGCTATCCATGCCGGTGGCACTAATGCACCCCCATACCATCAGAGAGGCAGGCTTTTGAACTGTGCGCTGGCAGCACGACAGCTTAGTGGTTAGCAGCACTGTTGCCTCACAGCTAGAAGGTCCAGTCCTTGTGTTGGACCAGGGGTCTTTCTGTGTGGAGTTTGTTCTCCTCGTGTTTGTGTGGGTTTTCCCGGGTCCTCCGGTTTCCTCAAACGGTCCAAAAACATGCATGTTAGGCTGCCTTCAGGTCCCCTTGCACATGAGATCTGTGATCATTTAAACCATCACACTTGAGAGACACCCAGGTGGAGAAGTGGGCAGCTACGCAAGTGCCTGGAGAGCAGTTAGGGATTAGGTGTCTTGCTCAGGGACACCACGACATTTGGTAATTGCAGGGAGTTGAACCTGTGACTTTCTGGTCCCAAGTCGTCTGCCCTACCTCTACCCCATCTCAGCCCTAATTGCCAAGAAATTCAAACTTGCCTTATTAAAAAAAACAAAAAGCTACAGTTTCTTTAAACTGATGCGTTTACTGTGTTCCATTGTGAATAAAATACGAGTTTGAGATTTGCAACTCTTTTTATTTACATTTTACACAACGTCCAGACTTTTTTAGAATTGGGGTTGAACACTTTAATGCTTGATGCATGTCTGTCTGTTCCATTTCGTTTCGTTTTTCCCTTTTATGTCACGTTCACACCATCATCTTGTCCACACTGGTAATTTTCAGAGATTTATGTGGCACTTAGCAGTGATAATAATACCATCTGTGTCCCTTCTGGGCCACCATAGTCTCTGCAGTCATCTGTTTCTGTCTTCTCTAGTCATAATAACGTAATGATCACCATCTTTATCCTCATCTGTCAGCCGTGTTGGTACTACAGTTACAAATATTTTAGCTGCTGTGTATAAATTGGTAGCTGATAAAAGCTTCTGTGACTCGGCAGGAGACCGCCGCTCTCAGAACAACACTCCAGACACTTTCAGCAGATTTTACATTCAGACATTTCTTCCTGCTGTGATTGATCGTGAGATCAACAACTCGCTCCGTCGCACTCCTCTTCCTCACATGACTCCAGCGCCTCTGCTTTCGGCTCTTCTTTTTTTTAACCCGTCGCTCTCGGTGCTTTATCACTGTGGTGGATGTGTGGAGGAGATCACGTGGAGGGAATTTAAAGGAGAGGTTTCTGTTTTTTAAAGAGCTATATTAAAGGATCAAACTCACCCTCATTTGTTAGAACTTGTGAACGGCATTCTGTGAGAGCTCACTTTTTCTTTTAGAGCTCTGAGTATGTGTTGAGGGTGATGCTCAGCTACTACCACACAAAGTTTTAGCTCAGTATTGGTAAAAGTGAGTTCTATTTGTGGGGATCATCTGAACTTGAGTTGACTCCAAGTGCAGCCATTAGAGAGTTTCTTTAAAATCCATCCTGGGGTTGAGGGGATGAGCAAACGGGGTCGACTTCAACCGTTACCGTCGAGGTTTAAATTAAACGTGTTGCACAACGTGTCCGTCACGGTGAAGGAAGAGTTGAGTCGAAAGGCAAAGCTCTGGATTTACTGGTCTGTCTACGTTCCAACCCTCACCTGTGGTCATGGAGTTTGGATCGTGACCGAAAGAACCAGATCCTGGATACAACCGGCTGAAGTGAGCTTCCTTCGTAGGGTGGAAGGCTCTCAGCGATGGGGTGAGTCATCAGTGGAGCTCGGAGTAGAGTGGCTGCTCCTCTGCATAGAAAGGAGTCAGCTGAGGTGGTTCATGTGATTAGGACGCCTCCCTTTGGAGGTTTTCCAGGCATGTCCTTCTGGGATGGGACTGGGCGCAGACCCAGAACTCGCTGGAGGGATTGCGTATCCTCTCTGGTCTGGGAACGCCTTGAAGTCCCCTAGGAGGAGGTGGAGACGGTCGCTGGGGCGAGAGAGGTCTGAGTTCCTCTCCCGGACCTGTTGCCTCTGACCCGACCACAAATAAGTGATAGAAGGTGGAGATGTTTTTCAGAAGGGGTCGCACTTTGTGTTGGGGACGATCCTCGGCTACAAACACCAAATTTGATCTCATTGCGTTGTATCAATTTTTTTGTGTTGACGAATGTCGATTAGGTAGGAAGGCCTACACTTGGACTGTGTTGTAGGAGTCCATTCATCCGGTGGTTCATGACATATTTTGCTAACAGACAGGCAGACTTCAGTAGGTAATGACCAAATTTAAAAAACAGATCTTGGATGATCTGTTAGTACTCGGTGGGAATGACCCTCAGCTACTGACGCACCCAATTTGAGCCCAACATCTTTGGAACTGGCCAGGTTATTGTCATCTTTGTGATCAGTTGGGTACGGTGGCCATCTTGAGTTGAGTTAGACCTCCTGGGTTCCATTAGAATCTGTCCTCTGGTTCAGGAGATGTTTAGATCTTTTGTGTCTTCAGCTGTGGACATTCAGATCTCCGCACAGTTCACCCCTAAAGATAAATGCGCCTCGACTCGTTTTCTGCCTTTCAGGACCCTGCTGGCCGTTCATCGCCTTCTTTTGTCGCATCGTTTTTGTTTTTCTACCTTTCAGTGCTGCTTTCCCCTCCGTAGTCTTACGGCTTTGTCTCTCAGCCTGAACGCACTCGTTTATGATTTTTTTAGTTTTTTCTTCTCCACTTGTCATCACTCTGTCAGATTTGTTAACTTTTAACCCGACTTGTTAACCAGGGCCCAACCGGTCCAAGCTGCAAGACATGCTGGCTAACCTGAGGGACGGAGAGGACTTGTCTCACATGCAGCCTCCGTCCGCTCCTCAGCCCCGGCCCAACGTGGCCCGCTTCAACGAACACGAGGGAAATCGACCGGACGAAGGTGCTTCAGGAAAAAATCAAATGGTCTAGCTCTTCTATGCTTGTGCTTACATTTTTAACTCTTTGCTCTTCCTCCCCCCCAGTTGAGGCGCTTACTTTCCCTCCCACCTCAGGAAAGTCCTTCATCATCAGCACAGACGAGGCCATGGAGAACGTTTTAGGGCTGGGGGATCTGGCAGGGCTCACTGTGGCCAACGAGGCCGACAGTCTGGCGTACGATGTGAGTGGAAAGAGCCGTGAAAAACCTCTTCTGTCACTTTTATCTATTAATTTCTCTTTCATTCACTAATCTGTGGTGACAATGGGCTGTCTCCTACATATTTAATATATTGTATGTTTTAAAGGTTATTCATCACAATATTTAAGGGGGAAATCTATGCTAAGTGCTAAACATGCTATGCACATTTAAAATGACCATATGTACAATGTCCTTCATTGTAGCTTATTTCTGACCCGTCTGTTACATTTTGTGAAGCCGTAGGTTTAATGTTAGGCTCTGATGTCTCGTTCTCAGATTGGCAACAATAAGGACGCCATGAGGAAGACGTGGAACCCAAAGTTCACTCTGCGGAGTCACTTCGATGGGATTCGTGCCCTGACCTTTCATCCCGTGGAGCCTGTCCTCATCACGGCTTCAGAGGACCACACGCTCAAAATGTGGAACCTTCAAAAGACCGCGCCTGCCAAAAAGTGAGGACGCCTTCAACCAGTTTAATGGGTTTTCAAAACCAGTGGTTCCCAGACCTGGTCCTTGAGGAGCACCGTCCTGCATGTTTTACTTGTTTCCCTGCTTTGACGCACCTGATTTGAGTGAAAGGGTGATTAACCAACTTCTGCAGAACTTGAAGTAATTAAATCACTGAATCAGAGGTGTTGGAGCAGGAAATGACTGAAACATGCAGGATGGTGTTCCTCAGGGACCAGGAACCACTGTTGTTGATTTAAATTAATGGCCTTCAAGGCTGGTCCTCGAAGTCCACTGTCCAACATGCTTTAGATGCTTCCTTGCTTGTCAGCAGACCTTCAACTCCTGCAGAAGCCTGTTAGTCACTCATTTATTCACATCAGGTGTGTAGAAGCAGAGAAACATTTAAAAGGTGCAGGGTAGTGGCCCTCGAAGACCAGGACTGAGGACTTTGATGAAAATAATACAAAAAATGACTCCGCTCTTTTTTATCATGGAAATCCACATGGAAGTGTACACAAAACACAAATGTACATGTGCTGATCATAAAATTAGAATATCATGAAAAAGCTGATTTATTTCAGTTATTCCATACAAAAAGTGAAACTTGTGTATTATATTAATTCATTACACACAGACTGATATATTTCAAATCTTTATTTCTTTTAATGTTGATGATTATAACTGACAATTAATGAAAACCCCATATTCACTATCTCAGAAAATTAGATTATTGTTGAAAAGGTTCAATATTGAAGACACCTGGTGCCACACTCTAATCAGCTAATTAACTCAAAACACTTGCAAAGGCCTTTAAATGGTCTCAGTCTATTTCTGTAGGTTACACAATCATGTGAAGACTGCTGACTTGACAGTTGTCCAAAAGACGACCATTGACACCTTGCATAAGGAGGGCAAAAAAAGGCTGGCTGTTCACAGAGCTCTGTGTCCAAGCACATTAATAGAGAGGTGAAGGTAAGGAAACGATGTGGTAGGAAAAAAAGTCTACAAGCAATAGGGATAACCGCACCCTGGAGAGAATTGTGAAACAAAACCCATTCCAAAATGTGGGGGAGATTCATTCACAAAGAGTGGACTGCAGCTGGAGTCATTTCTACAAGAACCACCACGCACAGACGTATACAAGACATGGGTTTCAGCTGTCTCATTCCTTGTGTCAAGCCACTCTTGAACAAGAGACAGCATCAGAAGCGTCTCACCTGGGACTGCTGCTGAGTGGTCCAAAGTTATGTTCTCTGATGAAAGTAAATGTTGCATTTCCTTTGGAAATCAAGGTCCCAGAGTCTGGAGGAAGAGAGGAGAGGCACAGAATACACGTTGCTCGAGGTCCAGTGTCAAGTTTCCACAGTCAGTGATGGTTTGGGGTGCCATGTCATCTGCTGGTGTTGGCCCACTATGTTTTCTGAGGTCCAAGATCAACTCAGCCGTCTACCAGGAAGTTTTAGAGCACTTCATGCATCTAGATTTCATTTTCCAACAGGACTTGTAGCTTTGGCACTGTGTGCAGGTGCCAAGTACCTGGTTTAAGGATCATGGTATCCCTGTTCTTTATTGGCCAGCAAACTCCCCTGACCTTAACCTCATAGAAAATCTATGAGGTATTGTGAAGAGGAAGATGTGATACGTCAGACCCAACAATTCAGAAGAGCTGAAGGTCACTATCAGAGCAACCTGGGCTCAACACCTGAGACACACTGATCGACTCCATGTCACGCCACATTGCTGCAGTAATCCAGGCAAAAGGAGTCCCAACTAAGTACCGAGTGCTGTACTCATACTTTTCATGTTCATTCTTTTCAGTTGGCCAACATTTCTAAAA
>NC_056498.1:49482681-49493970 GCF_014905685.2 Nematolebias whitei
CCTGCTGCTGACCAACTTTATGGAGATCCAGATTTCATTTTCCAACAGGACTTGGCACCTGCACACAGTGCCAAAGCTACAAGTACCTGGTTTAAGGATCATGGTATCCCTGTTCTTTATTGGCCAGCAAACTCCCCTGACCTTAACCTCATAGAAAATCTATGGGGTATTGTGAAGAGGAAGATGTGATACGTCAGACCCAACAATTCAGAAGAGCTGAAGGCCACTATCAGAGCAACCTGGGCTCAACACCTGAGACACACTGATCGACTCCATGTCACGCCACATTGCTGCAGTAATCCAGGCAAAAGGAGCCCCAACTAAGTACTGAGTGCTGTACTCATACTTTTCATGTTCATTCTTTTCAGTTGGCTGACATTTCTAAAAAAAAATCCTTTTTTTTGTTTTTTTGTTTTTTGGTCTGAAGTAATATTCAATATGTGAGATGTCACTTTTTGAATGGAATTACTGAAATAAATCAGCTTTTTCATGATATTCTAATTTTATGACCAGCACCTGTATAAATACATTGGTGGGATGAAGGAGACTTAAAGCACCTGTGACCCGCGCTTCTACCTGAAATCATCAAGGAGTACAGATGCATGGGGTGTTCATGAGCAATAATCTGGGCTGGACCAGGAAGTCCAAAGCTGTCTGTGAGAAGGGACAGAGCCGCCTCCGTTTTCTGAGGAGGATGAGGTTGTTCATCGTCTGCAGGGCAATGCTGAGGATGTTCTACAAGTCTGTGGTGGCCATTCCTTTCGTGTTGGTGCAGCGGGCTGAAGGTTGCAGATGTGAACGTAATAAATAAACATTCAAAGGTCAGTGACGTTGTGGGGGCGGAGCTAGAGATCTCAGACACGTGCAGGAGCTCCTTCAGCCAGAGACTGAACCGAGATGCTCCATAGAGAAACGCAGGAAGTCCTTCCTACCAGCGGACATGAGACTGTTTCATGTCGTCCTGAACATTTCAGACTCTCACATTCAATAACCCTCTGCTGTACAATATCACAACTGAAATAAACTTTGTTTACTTTCTATATCTTCTTCACGTCACTTCGTAAAATGTCCAGTTTTGCTGTTTTGTTGCTTCACATGTTCTGCTTCATAGAGAATCTTGTTCTTTGCGTTATTGATTATAACGATTTTATAGACTGATTTGGCACTACAATTTGTTTTTTTCCTCTTTTAAATTCAAATCTTTGTTTGCAGGAGTACGTCTTTAGATGTGGAGCCCATCTACACCTTCAGAGCCCACAGGTAAAAAAAGTTAAACGATCCCACGAGTCGAGGTTTTTTAGATTTTAAATGTAATGTTTGATCTTTTACACGTTTGTGTTCATAAAGGGGGGCTGTGCTGAGCGTGGTCATGAGCAGTACGGGGGAGCAGTGCTTCAGCGGAGGGGTTGATGGCACCATCCAGTGTTGGAACACGCCCAACCCCAACATCGATCCTTACGACTCCTACGGTAACTTAGCGAGTGTTTTTTATCGAGTCTGACGATGTTTGAAGTCGAATCGTTAAGTGACTCGAGTTTATTCTCCGTGGCAGACTCGTCGGCGCTGCGCGGAGAGCTGAGCGGACACACGGACTCGGTTTGGGGTTTGGTGTACAGCAGCACGCATCAGCGCCTCCTCTCCTGCTCTGCGGACGGCACCGTGAGACTGTGGGACGCCAACACCACCTCCCCCGCCCTCGCAGTATTCAACGAAAACAAACGTACGGAAATGGTCAAAATATTCAGTTTTATTGTGAACGGGAACCCAGTTCTTCCACACGAGTATTATTTTGTTCTGAGAGAAGACTTGAAGCTTTTAATTTAAAGAACCTTTTCCCCGCTGTGATGAAGTTTGAGGCTTCTAGATAATGAAACAAACGTTCACACTAAATTTAGACATTTTGACTTCGTAAACGGCTTAAAACTCCACTGATTGTTGAAAATTTAAGTTTGAAAAAGTGGGGATTGTGTAAGAACCCTGATTTTAGTTGACCTTTTTCCTATTTTTTAAATTAAGGAATTAACTGGAGTTGGTCTTTTGTTTTTCTGTACCAGAGCTGGGCATTCCCTCCTCTGTAGACCTGGTGTGCAGTGAACCAGCCCATCTGGTCACATCTTTCACAAATGGCCAGATCGGCCTCTTCAACATGGAGACCCGCCAACTCGTCCTCAGTCTGGAATCTGGTTTGGAGCCAGGTGAGTCTGGAGCTGTACTGAGCTGAGCTGAAATGTTATTAACTATAAAAACTTAAAAAAAAAAAAAACTGAAAGGGAAAAAATCAAACCATCCTTCCTACTATTGCCTCTGGTTCCGTGTCAGATGAGACAACTTTAAAAATGTCACTAGAACCTGATTTATGTTTGGACTGGTTTTGTCCTGTTGAGCTCTCTGAATTGTCAAAAATAATAGCTTCATCCAAACTATTCACATGTCTCAGTAGATGTAGATCCCATCCCAACAGACTATTTAAAGACGTATTTCCCTTAATTAATAACCACGTCTTGAATCTGCTTAATCTGTCTCTAATAAATGGTTACGTACCACAGAGCTTTAAGATTGCTGTAATTAAACCTTTACTTCACCTTGACTCGGATCCTAGCCAATTATAGACCTATTTAATCTAACTTTCATCTAAAAAATTCTAGACATGGTGCTATATAAATAAACTGAATTGAAATTTAATTGAAAACACAGTTGAAGCATCATTAAGACCTAAATCTTGTAAACTTTTTTTTTGTTTTTTGTAAGCAGACGTTCCCTGTCAGATCAACAAAGTCCTCAGCCACCCCACCCTCCCCGTCACCATCACGGCTCAGGAGGACCGACACATCAAGTTCTTCGACAACAACAGCGGGAAGCTGATTCACTCCATGGTGGCCCACCTGGACGCTGTCACCAGCTTAGCTGTGGACCCGAACGGACTTTATCTCATGTCAGGCAGTGAGTATTTGTCCAGCAGCTATCGTGGTGCAATACATAGATTAAATCTTGGCTTAACTAAGGCTTTGGATTATCTTGATGTTTGCCAAGATGACAACCTAAACGGGTCGAGGATGAAGCTGTTAAAGCAGCCATCTTTAGTCAAAACGAAGCGTAAAGTTCAGAATTTAATATTTTTTATCACTAAGGGCGTAACCAGATCTCCTGCCACAATATTTAAACATCACGGGACTCACAGAGTTGGAAATTGTCTCAAGTTGCAGTCTGCATGACTTTGGTGAAATTATCTTTGAAGATGTGCATAAGAGACACCCCCTGTCCATGCACATTTTGTTCAAAAACACAATGAACTTGGTGCCTGAACGCAGCGATTTACCAGCTTTAAGATGAACTTGGGTTAATTTGTCTGATTAAACTGACTGTGGGGAGCAGCCTTCCCACCACCTCAGACCTCTACACTTCACAATGCAGGGGGAAGGCGCTCCGCATCATGAAGGACTCCACTCATCCTGCACACAGTCTGTTCCAGCCCCTCCCCACAAGCAGGCGGCTGAAGAGCATTCAGAGCAAAACCACCAGGCTCAGAAACAGTTTCTTCCCTGCAGCTGTCAGACTGATGAACTCGAGCTGCACTTAATTCAGTTTCATCTTACTTTTTTTTTAACTTTATTTATTACATATATATTTATTTATTTATTTACAAGTATACTCGTTTGTATTTATTTATTTATTAAGTTTTAGGCTTCTTGATCTGGGACCTGAGTCCGAATTTTGTACCATAAACATGCAAATGTGAGCTGGTATGACAATAAAAAAAATCCTTGAATCCTTGATTTGAGAGGGACAAGAATCAAACTTTAATAAGAAGAGACACAAAATCTGACTGCGCCTCCACAGAATGGTTTAATCATCTCTGTTTACCGGTGTGAGCAAATTACTTCGTCGTGACAATAATTTGTAAAAATCATACAAAAGGAGTTTCACTCTAATGTCCTCTTCAGTCAGTCCTGAGAGTTATCACAGCTACAGAGTGTCTGATTTAATTTCTATTCTTTATTTATTTATTTATTTTACTTATAAGTTGAAGTGGAAGTGGGTAAGTTTGGATATAAATTGGTTTGTGGCTGTTTTGATGATTTTAAATAAAATGTTTTCATTAGAAATCAGTTTAAAACTCCCGGTGATTAAAAAATAAAGACAGGAAATCAATAACTGTGTATATTTATATATATATTTAATCGGTAAATTGTTCTGACTGATAAGATGTCTGGAGAAAAGTTATGTTCATATTCCTGCATGTTAGAGAAATATTGATAAACAGATCGGTTATTTGTTTTGGTCTCTTGTGAAAATGAGTTGGGCCTGTTGAGTTCACACGGCGTTAACGAGACTTTAAAGGTTCTGTTTGTTGACGCGAGACGTCTGGAGACTCGTGAGTAAGCAGACAGGAGAGATGTCGGTCAGTTGGATGTTCCCAGACGATCTTTGTAGAAACGTGCAGGAAACCAGAAACTCAGAAAAGGCTCCGGCACGCTGCCGGACTTCACTCTTGATTCGTGGTTTTCACCTGATGTTTCATCAGAGCAGGAACAGTGAATAAATCTGCCGTTTCTTGTGAACAGGTCACGACTGCTCCATCCGGCTGTGGAACCTGGAGAGTAAAACCTGCATCCAGGAGTTCACGGCTCACAGGAAGAAGTTCGAGGAGTCCATTCACGACGTGGCGTTCCACCCGTCCAAATGCTACATCGCCAGCGCCGGGGCGGACGCTCTCGCAAAGGTGTTTGTATGACGTGGAGCTACATGTGCCTGCCCCCCTCCCCCACATGCCTCGCTCTCTGTCTCCCGTGATCAGGGACCAATAGAGACTCAGCAGGGGACGAACTGTCAGGCAGGGGTCCAGTCCCACTTCTCGCAGCCCACTCCTGTCAGACCTGCAGACTTTGTAGCCTCCAGCCTTCAACAGGCTGTGGCTCGTCTTTGAGAGGATTGGTGGGGGGGGTCGGTCAGGAGGAGAACTGCTCTCTGGTCCCCCACCCACCATCCAGGCAGGCCTGGGTGTGATGGGCCACAGCGCCCCTGCAGACAGACTAAAACCTCCACAGAATGGAGCCTCAGGACAAGTTAGTGAGGAGTGCCCCCCCCCCTCTTCGTCTTCTTGCTTATCCAAGTTCCCCTCAGACTCTCGACCTTCGACCTCTTAGAAAAACCAAGTCCAGCCCCCACTTTTCTCCAAGTCAGGTTGTGTTTCAGGGCTCAGAAGGATGGAGCCTCCAACTTCCTCCCCCCACCCCCCGACCCTGCTCCTGACCTGCCTTTTTTTTTTTAAGCCTCTGTCGACAAACGTGCCTTTGCTTTAAAAAGGTCTTTAAAATGTTCTTTTAACGAGCTCGTTGTGGGGAGGGGGGGAGGGAGGGTGGAGAATCAGAGCGGGGGTGTCGCATTTTTGTCCGTGCTAACATTAGATGTAAAATTACAAATGCTTATGATAAACAAAATATATATTCAGTCTTAAAATTTACTGTGCGACGTGAGTTTGGGTGCTTTTTTTTTTTTTTTGGCGAGTGTGGTTGGGGAAAATCAGTTTTGTGTGTTTCGGGGCAAAGCTGGTACAATAAGATACAGACATTAAATATATTGCTTGTTGGTTAGATTCAAGTAACTGTACACTTCAGAAGTAAGATTACAAACGTGTGTCCAAAGTAAACCATCTTGGTTCTATAATGAATAAATCAGACTAGCCGTCAGTTTTTAGAGTAACCAACAGATTTTGGCCAGTTTGCTCTTGTTTGAACTGAATGCAGTCTGTAGTTTTCTCCCCCAGCCGTGTGGACGCGCTCCGCTCCGATGTGATGTATCATGTCCTGATTTTTACAGTCGTCCCGTCGTGTTTAGCAGGAAATTAGTGCAGTACTTTAGGACTATCTGAAAAGGAGGTAACCCTTCAGCTTCGACGGGAGACAAACGTCCTGCGGTTCCAGTTTACTGTAAATTGAGGAGTTTAAAAGAAAAAAGAAGTTGTACGTGGAGTATAGCTTTACATGAGCCATTTTCTCAGTCACTGGTTTGTAAATGAAAGTATGTTCAAAATAAAACCTGCTGTAAAATGTTTCGAAGTGTTTCATACGACTCAAGTCATCCTGAAACTGCAGCTGTTTTTATCTGGGGGGGGAGTTTTGAACCGTTCCTCTGGATTGGTGCTTCAGTGTTGCAGAGCTCCATGTTCTGGTCCATCTACATGTCACCCCCACGCCTATGGTCATCAAATGGATCGTGACAGAAGGAGTTCCTGATCCATCCATCCATGTTCTGGAGTCGGGTCTCAGGGGCAGCGGCTTGCAAAGGGACGTTCAAACATCTCTTTCCACAGCCACCTCTTCTGGAAGGACTCAAAGGCGTTCCCAAACCAGCCAAGAGAGAGTCTCCAGCGTGTCCTGGGTCTTCCCCAAGGTCTCCTCCCAGTTGGACATGTCCAGAAAAACGTCCCTAGGGAGGCGTCCAGTTGCTTGAAGCACCTGACGGAGGAGGATCCTGGATACAAGCAGCTGGAATGGGCGACCTTCGCCTCGAAGAGTCCCCTGAGGGACTCCACTGATGAGGACGCCTTCTACTGGAAGTTTTCCAGGCACTAAATGGTAAACGGACTCTACTTTTGTAGATCATCTTTTTATCTTATCAAGATACTCAAAGCTCTTTCCAATCTGTACCCTCATTTACCCGTTCGTACAACACTCTGCTAGATCTCTGCAAAGACTAAGTGCTTTATCACATTCGTACACGGATGGGACACGCGTCGGAGGCAACGAGTCGTCGTGAAGGAGCCGTGAATTCATTTCAAACGAGAAGTCCAGTTGGTTTTCTGTTGAACCACCGAGGCTGTCGAGTCCAACAACATCTCTAAAGAACGCCTTAAAAAAAATCCAGAGAACTTCCTTTGATTCTTTTAATTTTCTTTATTTTATCAAAAAAAAAAGGCTAAAAAAACAAGATTATTTGAACAATATAAGCAAAAGGTTTTTAGTAAGTTTATGTACAAACAGGAAAGATGAATAAATCATAAATATTCTTAATGGAACTCCTTGAAATGTTAGGAGCCACTACTGAAATACAGAGAGTGATTTTTCTGTCACTCCGAGACACAAACGATCATTTCTCACACAAGTCCTTGTTTCAGAATGGGATTGACCTTTTTAACAACAGCACCGTAGTCTTTGACGTTAGTTTCTACAACGTCCTGATCAAATCACATTTAGGAGAATCTTTACAGAAATTAAAGACACGCCCCAAAAATATTAAGCTTATGAAGCGTTTTGAGACGAGACAATCAAAACGTTTCTCTGCAGGAAGTCTGTGTTTATCTTCTAGTAAAGATCGATTTGTTAAAGGTCTGCGTTTCATTTCAACTTAGTCTGCAAACGTATAAAATGTGTAAATGAGCGCATCTCGTTCCAGATGTGCAAACGTTTAAATACATTTTCACAAACGGGCAACCCAGATTTTTCACTCATCTGTAAAATAATGCACATTGGTTTTGCCAATGTTTATGAAACATACATTTAGAAACCATTTGTAAGGGTTGACCCATTGGCTCCATCAGTTTAACAGACTATAGGGATCTTTGTGACGCCTGGAACTGGCACCAGAACAACTCTGCTGGTTAATTTTATTTGTTTATACCCAAAATCCCCAGTTCTGTCTCCTTCCTTTGCAAATACATGGCCTTTCCTGCCAATCCAGGAACCCCCATCTGGGCAGCAGAGCAAGTAAATTTACGGAGTTCTGTTCAAAACATCCGAGGTGTTCCCTCCAACACCTCCGGCCTCAGTTCCTGGGCTGAGAGTTGAACTCCTGGCAGATGTTGTGGATGATCTTTGGTACGTATTTGTAAAGGTTGTCGAACTCGTCCACAAAGAAGGAGTGCTCCTTGTCGGGGTCGGTGGCGATGTACTCCAGCTCGTCCTGGGCGGCCCAGGCGATGCCGATGGAGTAGGCGATCACACCTGCATCAGAGGGAGGGACGGCGGGTTACAAACACGGACTCGACACGCGTGTGTGTTGCATCAAACAAACACATGGCACAACACTTTAATGTGGCCTGACCCACACCAGAGAACGTTTTAAGGGTTGGTAACACAAAGACTACACTTGTAATCATGGGAAAATAAAAGTCCACACTTGTCTGGAGGTCCCACCACAGTATTTCAATCAGATTCACGTCTGGACTTTGGATTCTTGCGGCATGTTGATTTCTTCCTTTTTGAGCTGTTCTGTTGTAGATTAGTTGCTTGTGTGTTTTGGATCGTTGTCCTATTGGACCCAGTTTGGTCCAGGTTTTAGCTGTTGGACTCCAGCATCCTTTAGTTGAGGATTTCATGGTAGGCTCAACAACTGCAAGGAGCCCAAACCATCAGCCCTCCACCACCGTGCTGACAGTATTAAGTGTTTGTGCTGACCCCCAGTTTACTTTAACCAAACATAGTTTGACATCTTTATTTTGGTCTCGAGTAGGGATGCACCGATGAATCGGCCCCGATTTCCTTAATTTTGGGAAATCGGAAATCAGCCGATACTTGCATGAGAAACCGATTTTACCGATTTTTGTTGTTGTTGTTTTAACAATTGTCTGAACTTCATTTATATTTCAGAGCACTACCTCGTGGCCAGTTAAAACAAGTTTATATTGTTTCTAGGATATTGTTCAAGGGTGTGTTTTTCAATAAAATAAGATTGGAAAATTGAATGTGCATTGCACAAAATTGGTATCGGGCAAAATCGGAATCGGCAGGTCAGTCTTTTTAGAAATCTGTGATCGGCCAGAAAACTACAATCGGTGCACCCCTAGTCTCGAGTCCAAAAAACTGGTTTGTCAAAAACTAAGGCCTTGTCCATACGAACACGTAGTTTTCCCAAAGCAACCTTTTTGTCATTTCAAACAGTGTCCTTGCAAACAGAGCACCGTTTCAAGGAAGGTCTTCTAAATGGAAACTTCAAAAATGACTCCAAATGCTGTAGTAACCATGCCAGGCCTGTGTGTGGCGCTGTAAATCTGCCAATAAAACACTAAAAACAGGAAACGAGGCGAGGAGCGTGCTCATTAAACGTAAACGCAACAAGAAGAGGGCTCGTTCACGTCATAGGTAAGATTAGAAGTTGTGACTATGACAGTTTTCTGAAGGTCGCGTTTCAGTCGTTGACACAAAAACTCAAGGGTGGTGATTCAAGATTTTTACCACTCTGGAACATGTTTTCAAAAATACAGTTACTATTTTGAGGCTTCTAAAACACTGTGTCCATGTGAACACAGGGCAACTTTTCCATAGATTTACAGTAGGCTTTGCTGCCATTTTCTTTTTAAGAGTAGTTTTTTCCCTACTGCAACTGTTAAAACAAGCCATACTTGTGCCATCATTTTCAAATTTTCCTGTCATTACCTCTAACTTTTAATCTGCTAACCGAAGCCTTTAGAGTCTGAGACAGAGCTCACTTCACTAAGCATTGCACAGTCTGACCTTTAGGGTGTCTGTTGATCCCTGGGAAGACTGGCAGCTGTCTTAAATGTTGTGAATAATCTTTCACTTTGTAGAAAGACGGACTGAATAGTTTGGAAATGACCTTTGACCCCTCCCAGATTGATGGGCAGCAACAGCTTATCTGAGGTCATTGCTGATGTCTTTCCGTCTTGGTGTTGCGTTAACGCACACCATCAGGGCGGCAAAAACAGCAGTTCCTAACGAATAGCTGTCATCGTCTTTGATTAACGTAGTTTCTAGAACCTGGTAAAAACCAGAAAATGATGTCCTTGGTTCTCACCTTGTCGTTGGACAGCCTCCGCAGGTGCCCTGACATCGTCATAGGAGCGCCCGTCCGTAATGACGATCATAATCTTGCGTTTGTTGGGTTTGGATTTGCTGAAGAGCTGCTCTGCTGCGTAGGTGATGGCAGCGCCGGTGCTGGTCCCGCCGCTCCAGTAGTTGATGCGTTTGATGGCGTTCAGCAGCTCTGCCTTGTCGTTGTACTGTCCGAACGCGAACTCCAGCCTCTGCTCATAGGTGTACTGCACGGCTCCGACCCGGGTATCCGTGTCTGAGATCTCAAACTCCCTCGTGACGTTAGCCACGAACTGGAGCACGGTGCGGAAGTTGCCGGTGCCTACGCTGCTGGAGCCGTCGATGACGAAGGCGATGTCGTTGGCGTTGAGGCACGTCTTGCTGCACACCAGGCGGTCAGTGTCACAGATCCGCTTCACCAGGGGCTGCACGGCCTTCCTCAGGGTAAACCAGCTGTTCACGGGAAGGGAGTAGAAGCCGTTTGTCCGACACACAGCCTGGGAGACAGAACAACACAGTCAGCATAATATTTCATGAACTACTGGATAGATCTTTATGAACCGTTCGGAGCCAACCCAGTTCAAGATGGCTCCCACAGCCAAATCCCCTTAAGAGTTTTACAAATAATGTGCTAAAATGTGGTGTGGGTGTAGCCGAAAGTCATTCCTAACCGACACCTCCTACGTTAACAGATCACATTATCATCAGGATTTGATTCTTCGACAGGCTCCGGGACAGTTACTCCACCTTGTCAACAAAGTTGGCCTCAACAAGGTTATGCTTTTCACTTTCGTCGGGCCCCTCAATGGTGACGAAGAAGATGTTGATGCCGGACTCCCGGGCGAGCCGAGACGCCTCCTCCACTTTGTCTGTGGGCCATCCGTCCACAAGGACCACAGCTACGTTTGGAGCTCCTCCTCGGTTCCCGTTGGCATCACTGAAGTACTGCTTGTTGATGTAGGAGAGGGCTTTTCCTGTCAGGACACCAGAGGGCCACAGAGACCGTTACCTCATGCAGTATTCACTTCATACTCTCTGATGTCACAAAAACCACTGAGGATGGAAGATCCTGTATCAAAATATCCAGCTCTTTTAATTTTTTTGTAATTTTTTTTATAACATTTCAAAAATGTTCACTTTAATTACTAAATATTTTTTCGCCATAGAACTACACTAGCGGCACGGTGGCACAGTTGGTAGAGCTGTTGCCTCTCAGTGAGACGGTTGCCAGTCCAAATCCCAGCCAGGGGCCTTTCTGGGTGGAGTTTGCATGTTCTCTCTGTGCATGCGTGGGTTTTCTCCGGGTACTCCGGTTTCCTCCCACAGACCAAAAACATGCATGTTAGGCTGATTGGTAACTCTAAATTGTCCCTAGGTGAGAGAGTGAATGGTTGTTTGTCCCTGTGTGTCCCTGTGATGGACTGGAGACCTGTCTAGGGTGTCCCCCGCCTCTCACTCTGTGACTGCTGGATATGAGCACCAGTGACCCCCGCGACCTGTAAAGGAAGAAGCGGGTAAAGAT
>NC_056498.1:49494370-49508386 GCF_014905685.2 Nematolebias whitei
GGGGGTGGTCTTTCACTACATTTTGCTTCTAGCTAGCCTGATGATACCTTTAGCTAGACTTGCCACTTTGAGCTACCCTTTTGCAACTTCAGATTTAGGGAGCCTTTTATTACTTTTAGCTACCCATTCACTGTTTTCAGCTGGCTTTTTGATACTTTTAGATTCTTGCAAGCATTTTGTAACTTTTTAGCTAGCCCATTGATTATTTTAGCTTCTAGATAGCCTGCCAATAACTTTAGCTTTCAGCTAGACTATTGCCACTTTTAAATACTCTTTTACCTTTTAGGCTGTCTTTTATTACTTTTAGCTTTTAGCTGACATTTTGATACCATGAGCTAGCCTTTTTCTTTTTGGTACTTTAGATTGTAGCTAACCTATTGGTGCTCTAAACTGTATTGTGTTTTGTTACTTTTAGCTTTTAGTTTGCCTCCTAATACTTGTTTTAGCTGGAATTTACCTGCTTTTAGCTTTTAGCTATCATTTTGCTTCTTTTAGTTTTTAGCTAGCTTTTGGCTATTTGCTTTAAACTATTTTTTCTTGACTTTTAGCTTGCTCAGCTTTTAGCTTTAACTACTCAGTTTCAGCTTCTTAAACTGCAACAGTCGTTCAGCGTTGACTCAGCATGTTTACAAAAAATGCAGTTTGTTTATTTTAGCTCGTCGTTGTCTTGTTGGTGGTCTGAACGAGCCAGGAGACGTTCTGTTAGGGATAATAGAGGCTCACTGTTGTATGATTAGAGGGCACTTGCAGACAAAAACACAAACTATTTCTATCAGCAGACAAAATTTAGCATCTTGTAAAGACCAAGTGGAATGTCACAGATGCTGACAAACCATCCAAAGCAGAAAAATAGCACTAGCTCTCTGAAAGCTGGCTCCCTGGAGCTGCTAAAAAGACAAAGTTTTGGTCAGAACAGGAGAAAAACGTGGAATACAAGGAGCAAAACTGACATTTAGCCTTGCAGCAAATTTAGACTTAATTCTATCCTTGCATGTGAAAATGTGCCTGGGTAGTAAAGCATGCCATGATTGCACCCTTTTCACTTTCACACTTGTGTTCATGAGCATTTGCTGTAGCAGCTAACCACGGGCCGCTCACCCACATTGGAGAGGCCTCCCTTCTGAACGATCTTATCGATGGCGGATCTCACCTCCCTGGAGCTGGAGTATGTCCTCAGACTGATCTCTGTCACAGGCTCATCACTTTGGACACAACAGCAAGTGGTCACAACATGTCTTCTCTCAAACAAAATAACTCAAAAAGCATGGAGGTTACCCATATTGGATGATGCCCATCATTGGTCCAGCTACACCTACATTGATGGCCTGAGCCACCTCGGACAGGAAGTCTTTCTGGATCTTAAAACGCCGCTTCCCGATGCTCCAGCTCCCGTCCATCAGGAAAGCAAGGTCCACCTTACAATCTGCAGAAAAGAAACAAAGTTTGTGGTGCGTTAAATGACACTTCTGTGGTAATGTAGGCCGTAGAATTATCCATCCATCCATTTTCTTCCGCTTATCCGGGGTCGGGTTGCGGGGGTAGCAGCTTAAGTAGGGAGGCCCAGACTTCCCTGTCCCCAGCCACTTGGGCCAGCTCCTCCAGGGGAATCCCGAGGCGTTCCCAGGCCAGACGAGAAACATAGTCCCTCCAGTGTGTCCTGGGTCTTCCTCTGGGTCTCCTCCCAGTGGGACATGTCTGGAACACCTCACCAGGGAGGCGTCCAGGAGGCATCCTAACCAGATGCCAGAAAATGCCGAGATGCCGTAGAATTAATAAATTGTAAACAAAAAAAGATGAATGTTTGACAGATGGTCAGTATGTATGTAGGTATGTAGGTAGGTAAAATGTTTTTTTTTTTAAAAAGAAGGGTTAGGTTTTTGTTGGAGAAATTCATTCTCTGACATTTACTCACAAGAACCATAATCATGGTAAGTGAAGATTTTTAACTGGTATTTTATACTTGAGTGTTTCCCCTACCGTTATACAGGCGTGGCGCATCGCCCTGTCAACAGAACTGAGCGCCCTGCCTACCAAACCGAACAGCGCACCCCCGTCAGCACTAACATGGCACTAAGCTAGCGGCGAGCAATACTGGCGCACTAGCTAAAAAGCTAAAGGTAGCGCTCACACTGCCTCTTCCCTCAAGCTGACACCCCCCCCCCCACCCCACAGTACAAACAGCATGCAGCTCAGACGCATCTCAGTCCCCCCCCCAACAAAAATCATGGACGAGATGAGCGCCCTGCCATGGCAAGTTATCTAGGGGAAACACTGAACTTGCAAGGTCTGATTTTAGGACGGGTTACATAAAATGTATACACAACGAAGGCCAGTCACAGAAAAGAGCCACGCGCTGCGCTATCTGCTCGCTTTTGCCCACGTCCACTCCCCATTGCCTGTGGTGGCGCTGCACCAAGAACTACTGAAGAAAACTACACGAAAACCTCTGAAGAAGACACCGAGCGCAAATTACTTCTGGAAATAAAAACAAAAATGGAGTGGCGTCAAACTTGAGCAGTTTTAGGAGTTCTGTTTTGTCAGTGGCTCATGTACCAAACAAACACTGGACTCAGCATGAGAAGAAGATGAGGCAGAAGATCATGGAGATTGTTGTTTTTCCACACAAGGCGGCTGAGACGGCTCCGTATGAGGTAAGAGACATGCACGTTTGTTTTGGTTGTATTTACACAGAATGTCCTGCGCTGTAGTCCACTTCCTGCTTTTGGAGCGGCCTCAGGTCCGCTTGCATTCACACTGCATTCATATCGCACTAGAGTTCACTTCAACTGAACCGAGACCTAGGTTTTTAGGTGGACCAGAGTTCGCTTTGTATCAGAGTTTGATTGCACATTCACACTTCCCCAAATGAACGGGACTTTCTAGGCAAACGGACTAGAGTTCAATTAAAGCAACTGAACAGGGCTGGTGTGAATGCACCTGTAGTTAAAGGGCACTTTTGTCCTCTGAACCAATAACCAATCCCATTTCCATTAATAATCCATGAGTTTGGAGCTTGGATATATTTTAACATCTTCCTCTTCACAGGTCTGCGATGGTCTGCTGGTTCTAAAGCAGGGAAACGGGCCCAGTAGGAATGAGAACATTTGAACCCTCTCCCCCTTTAAGACTAAAGGCAACATTTTAAAACGAAACAGACAACAGATTAAAAAAACTTTTTCATCAGAGTTCTCAAACTTTTGACAAAAAGTTAATTTATTGTGTTAGTATCCAAGCTTGAAAACTAAAATTGTTTGAATTTATGTGATGCAGAGAAACATGGAAAACTAGATTAAATCCATCAAATACAAGAGCCTAGTTCTGACTCAGGGACCGCCGGGGTAGAAAGGACTTAAAAAACCCTTTCTAGGTGGAACAAAATTCATTGAATATGATTTACTCTCAGGTATGCATACATAAATACACAGTTTGCTTTCTTAACACTGAAACTGGATGCAAACTAGAGCGATACTTTCAAAGTAGCGGTTTAAAAGATGCTGTACGTTCTGTGGAGGGGGACATACTTGGGTCTCCCTGTGGCTGTGGCGCAGTCTGAGGAGGTCTTGGTACCGAATCTGGTTCTCTAACACTGAAACCTGGAAAACAAAGTCAGTGAATTCATTGAGACAGAAATTACGCAGAATAATTTGCTCTTTTTGCTCCGTTTAAACAAAACGACCTTCAACGGTCTGACAAATGGAGAACACATGCTCATTTTTGCTGCCTGATGGTTTATATTTTTATCCCAAATGTTGGTCAGTGTTTGCTGTTACAAACTTTATGCCTCAGGGAAACTGAGCCATTTGACTTACACTTTAACTCCCTTCAATTACAGTCGGAGTCCAAACCCTGAGCTTCGGTTTGGATCTCCTGTCAGGACTAAGCATTTACTGGCAAAGTGACTCTTTTTTATTTAGAAGGGGTAAAATAAGAAGCAGAGTGAGCAAAGTTACCTGATTCATACGGGTTTGCTTCTGGCTTCCACACATCTGCTGGCTCCACTGCACAGATGACATTATATAAGCTCAGCGTTGGCATGTTTCTACCACAAAACGGCTTGTAAATGATTCAAAACATTCGTTGTAATTAAAGGTTAATGCATAATTTATTTATAAAGCTCGTTAGCGGCATCTTGCAACTTGGCTGTGAAAGTTTTTATTTTTCAACCGTTGGTTTTCACAGCTGGAATGATTATACAACACGTCAGCATTTCTTAAAAATAAGAAACGGGTGCATTAGTTTGAATCATCTATGCAAGGCTCAAATATATGCATACATCCACAGAAACTTTCAATGATAAGTCCTGAAGAGTCTAAAAAGTCTTAACGTGACAAGTTCGAGGCCTATTCACTTCTTGTTGGTGATCACGATTGACTGCAGCTGGAAACTTATTTTTGCCAGGACTCACTGGTTTGACCCAAACTCATCGGTCCCCCTCAGATGGATGCAAATCGGTTCAGATGTTCAGGAACCACAGAGACTTGAGCTTGAACTGGGAAGTCCTGGAACACCAGCGTCTCAGTCTGCAGTGAAACCCGTTTTACAGGTCTCTCTTGTAAACGAGTCCTCGAGGCTCAATGAGACTAACCTGTATAAATAAAGAATGAAAAAACAGGGACTGAAGAGGGCGCCGACCAAGAAAGAAGCTCCTGCTCCAAATGTCGTACCTTCGGACTTGATAGACGAGCCAAATGTCCTCTAGAAAAAGGCTTTACGGTCAGACGGAGCAAGGACTGAGCTCTTTGTTTGACAAGATGTTAGTTTGGGGGGTTGAAGGTGGCACTAGATGTCAAAACATGGCAGTGGCAGCATCATGCTGCGGTGCAATGCACAAAGAGGATGGACTAAAGAAGGTCTACCTCCAATATCTACAGTATACACGACTCAATATCAAACCATCAGCTGTGGTTGAGACTCGGACTTAACTGTTGTTCCAAAAGGACAACGATCTCAAACGGATCGGGTAAAGCACGTCAACATTCAGCTTCTGGAGTGGCCTTCTCAAAACCCAGACCTTAACTGGACTGAAAACCTGTGAGCTGGGACATCCAGGAAACTAACCAATTTAAACGAGCTCTAGCAAGAAGAAGAAGAAGAGAAGCCAAACCAGTCGGAACTCCACCAGGAACTGGTTGATGGAAAGAAAAAGACCAAGGTCCAGGAGAGACGTGTAAGCAAATCTTGGTGGGTGTATGCATTTATTTAGGCACGTATGTATAATTTTGACCCTGTATGGATTGGGGTCAAATCAAACATGTGCACCCAGTTCTTGTTTTAAAAATCCACTGAAGTATTTTTACTCCACACCGGAAAGTCGATTAAAGTTCTCGCTCATGGGTGGATGTTCTGACCCCAGCTGTGTGTAACGGGTCTGTGTGGAGGCTCTCCTGCTGCTCACCTTTACTGTGGCCGGTGTCCAGGGGCATTTTGTGGCTGACGTCCAAGTCGGTGGATCGGGGGGCTAAAAGTGAAAGGATTTAAATGTTTACTTTTGTTGGTACTTTTGTAGTGCTTTCTGAAAATAGCTCAAATATAAAGTCTTTGATTTGAAGGCTAAGCTGTCCACCCCCCCCCAACAAATTACATGTAACTTGGAGTGGTAGCTTCCTGCTGCTCTGTTGTATCTTGTCATATCCCAAGTCAGTTCTGTTCTTTAGTGTGAAAACTGCGGCTGAAAACAACCTAAATACAGTTCCCTATTTGTAGCGCCTAAAAGAATGGTGAAGAATTTTCATCTCCAGTCAGATAAACCTTTTAATGTTCGTAACTGAGCAATAACTAGAAGAAATGTGCTTTATTGTGTTGGGTTATACATGCACTTCTTCCCAACCCATTCATATGACAAATGAAGACTTGTTAGTGTCCCCCCACAAAAAAACCAAACAATGAAAACCACTTACGGTAAGGTCCAAAGCTATACAACCAGCGCTCATATTCTGAGATATCAGGCCTGAGATCCCGAGCTGGAGGAGGACGTTACAAAACCAGTTAGTGTGGAAGAAAAGTTAGAGGTGAAGCACGTTTCCGCCGTTGTGACAGGTCACAAGTCTCCCCCAGCCAATCCAAAACCAATGAAAACATCAGCTTTTTGGCAGTTTCCCCCTAACTTTCACATGCACTAACATCCTGCCCCGTGCTCCTCTTCTACACTTCAAAGAACGTCTCATATGGCAGGCAGATGGCATGTAAACACTGTCCCGAGGGACGGCTTGCATGTTCTTCCACATGGAGCCAATTCAACACGTTCATGGTCAGCAGATACCAAAGGCTATCAATCCCGCGAGCATGCTGGGTTTACCCATGCAGCACAGTTGGATTTGAGGTGTGGTAAAGAGAGTCTCGAATTCTTAGAAAGAAGTGAAACGACTTACCAGAAATCTCTGATGTGTCTGTCTCGCTCCAGGAGTACCCCGAGTCTGGAACTGCGTAACTAACATCTGAATGTGCAGCAGAGAAGGTGGAAGCGTCAGCAACTCTCTGAGCCACAGCCTCGAAGCTCAACTACAGATAATCCCAGATTATAAAAGCTAAAGTATGGCAACAAGCACATAAATTCTAAATGCAGCACGGTATGTACCAGGTATGTACTTTGTAAGTTTCTAGTACTTACCAGGTACGTACCTGAAACTTACCAAGTATGTACCTAGTGCTTACTTGGTATGTATTGGGTACCTTGTACTAACCTAGTATGTTCTTAGTACATACAGGGTCCTTACATGCCATTTAATTTGTACTTACCAAAAAAGGTACCTACTGTAGTACTTAGAGGGTACATACCTTGTATGTACCTAGAACTTACAGAGTACATAATGAGTAGTGTTTATCTGCTACATATTGGGTACATATCTGGTATGTGCCTAGTACCGGTACTTACAGGGTACATACTTTGTAGTTTGTACTAACCAGCCCAGGTAAGTACTTAGTTCATACAGAGTCTGTACATGATGCTTCCATGGTATTTATCAAAAATGTACTTTGTACTTTTTTTCCCCAACCTTTATTGTGCAGGTTAATCCCGTTGAGCCTCGGGGACTCTTTTATAATTACAATTCATTTACTCATTTACTTACCTGATATTCACTCTGCATGTATCAGGTATTTACAGGGTACATACTGTATTAGTATTAATATTTACAGTACACTGTAAATACTAAGTACTGGTATGTACCCTGTAAATAAGCTACTTGGGTACCCAACTGGTTCTTACCAAAAATGTATCTGGTACTTAAATGGACAGTACTCTGTATGCACCTAATGCATATTGGGTATGTACCTGGTACTTACCAAGTGTGTGTAGGTATGTAGGTGGTACTTAACAGTAATATATGTACCTGACATGTACCACGTACTTACTGAATATGTATCTGGTACATACCTCATATTAATAGAATACATATCTGGTATGTCCTGAGTACATACCTTGTACTAACCTGGTACATACCTGGTACTTAACAAGTGTGTACCTGATGGGCACTAGAAAAGTACTTTATACCTACCAGCTATGTACAGGGTACTTATAGGGTATTTATCAGGTACATACCTAGTATTGTATTTACCATAAAAATACCTGGTACCTACTGGATCTGTACCAGGTGCATACCTGGTTCTTACATGGTACATACCTGGTACTTATAAAATACGTAACTTGTACTAACCCAGAGTACATATTATGTGCATACAGTACATGATTTTTATGAGGACAAAGCTTTATTATTAAGTGACTTGTTACCCTGTACTTACAAGCTACATTCAAGGTACTTACCAAGTACATACTTGATAAATATCCTGACAGTACAGTACTGGAAACCTACCCAGAACCTAGTACCTCATATGTAACGGGTTGTATAATTTATTGGTATCTGCCTTCAGAGATCTGAGGAGACCAGTTGTTGGAGGTTTTGGAGAAAATATGTAAACCCAAAATGACAATGTTTTTGTTTGTTTGTTTGTTTGTTTGTGGTACCTGCTGGTCGCCGTGCTCCAGGGAACCAATCAGGCCGAGCGAAAGAAGGGGGCGGCCAATCCCTTCTGGGAAAAGCTGCGCAGAAGATCAGACAGTTGCGTTCAGGAGGAACATTTTCATTAGAGTTTGTCACAAAATGTTTGTCAGTGAAATGTTAAGTTTTTTTTTACTTTATGAGTAGAAATGCAGTAGAAACTCAGAAAGACTAAAAAAAAAGTCTACTTTTTTTATCTGCTGTTTGTGGTTTCACAAAAACACAAACTTTTAACTTTGAGAAAAACAAAAACAATCAAAAATCAAAACTAGGAATGTGACTGAACTCTTGAGGTCCAAACAGCTGAGCCAGACCACAACAGTGAAGCCCCTTCTGTCACGACCGACTGGACCGTGTCAGCACACTTCAGTTGACGGCCCGTCTGCGGCCGACGCGCTGCTTAAACAAACACACGGCCCGGACCTCAGGTTCCCACACGGGGTCAGCTCGAGAGCTGGGCCTCTGGTGGCTGCCGCCCACTGAAGCGTGCACGTATTTTTATAAAGCTGGTGTCAACCCAAGGCCAGTTTAGATAGCATGCAGAGATCAGGCTGATCTGGTGCTGGTCAAAGCCCGGTGCTGCGCAGCAGACGGAACCGCTGGTCCGTTTGTTAAAACTTCTTTAAAAGGAATCGATCAGAATATGAGACAGATTACTGGATGATTCTCATCCTGGTTAAAGCTGTTTAATTTGAAATGTACAACGTTAAAACCATAGTTCAGCTCCTCTGGAGTGGGTTCTGTGGAAGGTTTATAAACAGTATCTTACCTGTTGGAGATGGCACCTTGGATAACCACATTTTGAAGGAACAAAGTTTAATTCTCTAACAGCTTCACTGAGCTGGACCAAGACCAAAGTGCATTTACCTCAAACAACTCTATCCATCCATCCATCCATCCATCCCTCCCTCCATCCATCATCCATCCATCTATTCTTATATTCATCCATTCCTCCATCTCTCCCTCCCTCCATCCATCTATCCCTCCATCTCTCCTTCCCTCCATCCATCCATCCATCTATTCCTATATTCATCCATTCCTCCATCTCTCCCTCCCTCCCTCATCCATATAACTCTCCCTCCATCCATCTATCCCTCAATCTCTCCTTCCCTCTGTTCATCCATCTATCCAGTCATCCATATAGCCCTCCATCCATCCATCTATCCCTCCATCCATCCATTCATTCATTCCTACATCCATTCATCCATCTCTCCCTCCCTCCATTCATCCATCCAGCCATCTATCCATTCATCCATTCATCCATTTATCCATCTATCCCCCTTTCTCAATCCCTCTGTTCATCCATCCATTCCTACGTCCATCCACCATCATCCCTCCATCTCTCCCTCCCTCCTTCCATTCATCCATCCATCTATCCCTCTATCCCTCCATCCATTCATTCATTTGTCCATCCCTTCCTCCCTCCATCTATTCATCCATCCAGCCCTCCCTCAATCCATTTGTCCACCCATCCATCCCTTCCTCCCTCCCTCCCTCTCTCCATCCCCCTCTCTTTCACTCCATCCTATCTGTCCATCCATCCATCCATATCTTCCCTACTTGTGAAGTTATATCCTGGAGGCTGCAGGTCCAAGGAGGACATCAACACATCCCTCACCCCTGCAACGTTTCCAGCTTTTGGAGAATCTCAAGTGTTCTCAGGTCAGAGAGGATACCTAATCCCACCAGTCAGTACCAGGTCTTCATTGAGGTCTTCTCTCAGTGTTTGAAACAACCACAGGGAGGCACCCAGGATCCTAATCAGATGCTTCAACTCAATACACTTCTTCTTTTGGCTACGATTCATACCTCATGACCAAAGTGGAGGGTTGGAACATAAACAGTTTGCCTTTCAACTCAACTCCTCCTTCACCACAACAGATGGAAGCAACACCCTCATTACTGCTGACAAAGACCTGACCCTTCATTCTATCTTCTACCAGTGAACAAGACTCCCAGAAAAGACCCACCCCAGACCCTGAACAGGTATTCCACCTTTTCCTAGTTGAGAACCATGGCCTCAGACGTGGAGGAGCTGACTCTGATCCAAGCTGCGACCCACCCCAGTGCACGATCGAGGTAAAGGCTTGAAGACGACATCTGAACCACATCATTTGCAAAAACCAGAAATTAACTGCACCTCCATGAAATCCTGACAAAGTCCACACTGCACCGGGAACAAGCTCGACTTTGTGCCGTTCTGCAACTTAAGACCGTAATCCACTTGAGTTTTTGTCCCTTCTTGGACCAACTGTTGGCTTGTCAGTCCAAATTAACCATTAATTCTCCAAACCAAGGTTGTTCAAAGAGCTTTCTTCAACAGGTCAGGTATTTGTTGTCTCGTTACTAACTTGTTTAGGTGAGTAATATGAAATGTGGGCCAAAAGTCATGAGTTAAAGCAGTTTTTCATAAGCTAGGCTAATCTAGACAATCACTTCAGACAATCATTGCTAAAATCTGTTTGTGGCCTCCAGGTTGAGTGAAAAGTAGAAAATTCTTATAAAACTCGTCAATCCGAGGGAAGTCCGAACGTCATCCAGTACCCTGCCTTCCAGTGAACTCTGGGATGCACCTTCACCTTCAAACTCCACCTGAAGGAATTACCTCCAGGAGATCCATATCTTTAAATCACCAAATCAGCTCCAGCAAACTCTAAACGGGCCAGCTTCACCTTTAATTCTGTAAATTGCATCCTACAATCAGCCGTCGCGTAAACAGACACGGACCGGTCTAATTTTAGGGGATCCTTGGTTTTTGCATTCCTCGGAGCGCCACACCTCGCCTGGTTCGAGGAGCGTTTGGTCCATAGCATGAGTGGACCACGACGTGGACCAGGTCTCTGTGGGAGCACCACTGGTACCACTGCTTTCATCTCTGTAAGGGAGGGGACGAAACCGCATGGTATCTGTCACAAGATGTCCATAAAACTGACAAACCGGGCCAATTTAATCTAAACGAGACGGATGACTGATGACATAATCTCGTGAAACTCAACAGATTTAAAGAACGTGATTTATTTTGTTCTGAGGAATGAAATCTGAGCGTCTGCTTGTATCTGCTCACACTGTTTATGGACGACTGGCCTCTCGTCAAACCGCAGCATACCACAAAAGGTAAACATTAGTGCTGCTTTGTGACCCGGGCTTTACGGCTCTGGCTCGTTTGATCTGGTCTGCCTGAGTCGACGTGTCTGAGGACTCCCGCTCGGAGTCAGCGGACACTTACCGGAGTTGGACTGGCTCGCAGTCGGAGTGCGCTCGGGCGGGGCAGGCTGGACCCTGTTGAAAGCTGCTGGAGGAAACGTGCAGAAAGAGAAAGAGAGAAGAGCTTCAGTTGTGGGCCTCCGTCTTCAAACGCAGCCCAGCTGTTTTCGCTTTGAGGAAAGTTAAAAGCTTTTTTTTTAAGATTTTCTCCACAGTGTGACATCATAAACAAAGGATATACGACGGGCGTGTTTACAAGCCCCAACGCTGCTTCATTTGACCCTTTTCATCCCGTAAAATGGTTCGAATGGTTCCTGTTACCTGGTTTTTATCTGTGTTTGTGGGTGTTAATGAGGAGGCTGACCTGGACCGACGGGAGAAGCAGGCTGCCTCCTGATGGACGACCCCACCTCCGTCCTGCGCACACCTGTAACTACAGGAACGGAAGACATGAAGTCATATTGTTTATTTCCACTAATAAACATCTCAAACTTCAAAATCCTCAGGGCTTTATTATCACCTTCCATTTGAATTAACTATTGCAGTCAATTCTGTTTGTTAACAAAATATCTAACGATACACTGGATGGATTTTAACGACACATTCAGGATTTTATCACTGGATGTAAATTACATCTGATTAACATTTGGAGTCAACCCAATTAAAGATGACTGCCACAGCCAAATGACTTTAGAAAACACACAAATGGCTGTAACTTGAATATTTTTAAAGATATTGAGCTATAATGTGGCGCGATACAACATCTAGCCCAAGTGCAGCTCATTGCGCAAGATATTTGTGTAAAACTTTAGCGATAACTGCCAGAGTGAACCCGGTTCGTCCGATAGCTAAACCACCAAATGGATTTAAATCGAACCGTTACAACGTAAACATTGGATTTAATCCCACACCCGATTTACTTTTGGCACCAGTACAAGATGGCCGCCACAGCCGATCAAACGTAGGCTTCTCAAAAGGAGCTAAAGCTCAGTGAGTTTAGCAGATGCTGAGCTAAAACCTGGTGTAATAGTAGCCGACACATAATCAAATAAACATTAGTTAAGGTTTGATGAAAATAGATAAGAGTATAAAACGTTGGCATGGAAGGTGGCAGGTGATTTACTCTGCAAATACTATGATTCGATTAATTTCATTCATTTCCTCGCTCTCGCCGTCTGCTCTTCCCCACGAGCGCCTGTCGTTTCTCGTTAGCGTCCTCGCAACGAATCCCACCACGACTTCTTTGTTCTCCGCATGTTCACAGTCGCCAGTCGTGTTTTTGTCCTCCACACGTCACGCCCGGTTCATCGGGCCTCGTTAGTTCTGTTTTTCTTTCCTGTGGGGGGTTTCTGAACCTTGGACTACCTGCAGCAGCACGTTCTTCTGGGCCCAACCAACACTCTGAGCAGGCATTAAGTACTCAACAAAGAAAATTTTAATTTTTTACCATTTTAAAAAACCTTCCTATCGGATGATAAAAACATTTCTACTCTATATGATTCAGTTATGTGATCTGAGACTTTCGAACATGTAAAACATGCAAAAATCTAATGTTTGAGCCATCTGGAGGTGAGCAACAGAACCAGAGGTACAGTAATCCAGCTGGTCGTGGTCTCAAAGAACTGTCTCGGATGGAAAAAGCGTGATGTCATCCCCTTTGACCCCCCAGGTTTGTGACGATATTTAAAAGCCAAGCAGATCCCAGAGCAGAGCTGCCATGCAAAGTAAAACAACACGAGAGAACAAAGAACAGGAGGTGGTTTACCTGCACTGGAACGTTGTGGGTATCTGTTCGGGTAGGGACTTCCTCTGAACGCTGAAGAAATGTCTTTGTTTAGTTTTACCAAGACGCCGGCACATGCAATAAACAAATAAATGTTGACGGAGAGGATTTACGTACTGTACCTTGGCTGGGACTCTTTCCTTGGCCGTTCTGTACGTGTCCTGCACCAACCGCACAAGATGAGGCAAATTCAGACAAAACATTCAGATATGAAACTCGAACGCTACCAGTTACAACTGGGACAACGTGTAAAATCTCATAGTCCTACATTTATTCACAATAAAACAAAGTAAACAAATCAAATGTTTACACTAAGAAACTGACAAGTCTGGGGGGAGGGGAAGAACATTTTGAATTTTATAGCAGCAACACATCGGAGTAAAGTTATTCAAAGTCCAGGTTTCCCTCCTCTCTTCTTTAACAACAGTCTGCAAACATCCAGGACCTGAGGAGACCAGTTGTTGGAGGCTTTAGAGGACTTGAGGAGACCAGTTGTTTGAGGTTTTAGAGGACTTGAGGAGACCAGTTGTTGGAGGTTTTGGAGGACCTGAGGAGACCAGTTGTTTGAGGTTTTGGAGGACCTGAGGAGACCAGTTGTTGGAGGTTTTGGAGGACCTGAGGAGACCAGTTGTTTGAGGTTTTGGAGGACCTGAGGAGACCAGTTGTTGGAAGTTTAGGAGGACTTGAGGAGACCAGTTATTTTAGGGTTTGGAGGACCTGAGGAGACCGGTTCTTGGAGGTTTTGAAGGACCTGAGACCACCAGGTGTTGGAGGTTTTGGAGGGAATGTTACGTCCTTCCAGTCTGATGGGGGACTCTAGCTGTTCAACTGTCCAGATTCTTCTTTGCTGGAAAGGAGCAGATGCTCTAAAACATGTAGATACTTTTCTGAATTAATGGAGCCTTTACAGATGTGTAAGCTGAACATGCCAGAGGCACTAATGTACCCCCATACCATCAGAGAGGCAGATTTTTTGAACCATGACTGATAATAGACTGGATGGTCTCTCTCCTCTTTAGTCCAGAGTTTCCAAAT
>NC_056498.1:49508786-49520508 GCF_014905685.2 Nematolebias whitei
TAATAGACTGGATGGTCTCTCTCCTCTTTAGTCCAGAGTTTCCAAATAGACTTTAATCCATCTGACCTCAGAACAGTTCTGGACTTCACCTCAGTCCATTTTAAACGAGCTCTGGTCCAGAGAAGACAGCAGAGGTTCTAGATGGTGTTCACTATTGGCTTCTTCTTTGCTTGATAGAGCTTTAAGCAGCATGTGTGGATGAACTTTGTTCCCGGACAATAATCTGTGGAAGTGTTCCTGAACCCAGAGCAGAACCAGACCTGGTTTTACTGCAGTGGCCCCAGAGGGCCAAAGATTCAGGTCTCTCTTGTAAATGAGTCCTCCAGGCTCAAAGGGATTTACCTGTATAAATAAAGGTTGAATGAAAAAAAAAAAAATCACGACCGTCCAATTTTGACTTTCAGCCTCGTCCTTTGAGCTCAGAGACTTCTACAAATTATTTTCTAACGAGGGACTTTATTCTGAAATTGTTCTTTTATTTGTAGACACTTTTTCTCCGACTGCTGAACCTCTGCCCGTCTTTACTTCTGAGAGATTCAGCTTCTCTAAAATGCTCTTTTTACAACCAGTCTGACCTGTGGGCAGTTTACGTGATCCAGTGCAACATGCTGCTCCTCCAGCCTTCCCTTTCAGGTCGCTGCGAGCTGAATCGTGTCCCCAGCAGTCACTGAGGCGGGGGACAGCCTGGACAGGTTGCAAGTCCATCACAGGGACACAAAGAGACGACCATTCACCTCTCACCCACATCTAGGGACGATTTAGAGTCACCAATTAACCCAACAGGCATGTTTCTGGTCAGTGGGAGGAAACCCACGCATGCACGGAGAGAACATGCAAACGTACTTTCACAACCTGAACTCCTGTCCCAACTGGTTTCAATGTGTTGCTGCCATAAAAATTAAAAATTTAATTAGATATGTTTACTGTGCTTTATAGTGAAAAAAAAACAAAACGGGTTAAAAAAATAGATTAAAAAATCAACGTATTCTGATTTTATTTACGTTTTACACGACATCCCAGCTCTTTCAGAATTTGGACTGTAAACAAGATAGGCCACTAATATTCACAAAGTTGCCTTTAAAACAGACTTTTCCCGTAAAGACATGAAGAAACTTGATGCAACCACACCCTGAGCTCCAACAAAGAAAATTAGCCCCCGTCGTGCTTCACTTACTTGAACTTGTGGCGGCCACATGGGCGAGGTACGGATGACTGCTGCCTGCATGGAAGGAGGGCAGATGGGGTGCCAGCATGAAGACAAGCCAGATAACGTTACAGAAAATGAAAGGGAGACAAACGCTTGGGAGGTTATTTGACTCGGCGCCCGTCTCGTCTCAACGCATACCTTCAAGACGCTGCTTCTACTCGCCGCCGCCGCGCTCCTGTCCAGAGCAGCCGGTTCAGACTCGCAGTCTGATCGCGTTTTATTTAATCAGCGATGAAAGCTCCGCTCGTCCGCCCGCAGAGGCAGTCGAGCATCTGAGCGGAACTGTATTTCATCGCAAATGAGCTGTAATTGCTCATGATTGTAGTTGTAACTACAGGTAATTATCATCTCTGGCTGCGACTCCAAGCTGATGCAAGTTTGATTCAACTTCTATTGCATTCGGAGTGAGCACGTTTAATTCACCTGCGTCCCTGGGTTTATGTGCAGCAGCTCGGGCCTTGGCGGTAGTGGTTGTTGTTGGTGGGGGTGCAGTGGTGGTGGTGGTGGTGGGTTCAGGAGTTGTGGTGGTGGGTTCAGGTGCGGTGGTTGTGGGCGGCGGCGTGGTGGCCTCCTTCTGACCTGACGGGAGTTGAGAGATGAAAGCAGTCATGTAGGGAGGAAAAGGCCTCCGCGCCGCAACACATTCCGCTCGTTCTTCGCAGAACGCAGCGATGCAAAGCCTCTAAGCTGAGCAAAGTCCAACGAGCGTGGGGATATTTATTCAACGACCTCTGGTCCCCAGAACGCTTTGAAGCAGTGATTTAAAAACATGCAAACCTGGAACAAGTGAAGCTTTCAAAAGCAGAGTTTGCATCGTGTTCAGCTCCTAACAGCCGTAATTATTTATTTAGAGTTAAACGTTTTAGGAGCAATTTTTAAAACTGCACCCGTTGCCTGAAGATCCCACTTTTTTATACTTTTTTAATAATAATTTGGGACATTATTGTAATAATAAAAGCTGATAAAACAGTAAAGAGAACCAAAATCTAAAGAAATGCTCATTGCCGTCACCACGGTAACCACACACCTCTCTTTCTAAATGAGTCAGACAGGAACGCAGCCTAAAAAGTAAGCCTCGACCAAACAGACCCAGCGTAAAAGCTAAGTTAAGTTGTCTTCACGTTTCATTTTTTATGGTTCTTTAGTGGAAGTTATGACAAATAAAGAGTCTTCGCTCCCGGTGTTGAAGTGAAAATGCTCAGAAATGGAGGTCAGTGAGAGTTTGGGTGAGGGAACTCTGCGAGGATCTGAGAGAAAAGTCTTAGTCCTGCAGCGAGGAGAGTCAAAACGGGTGAAAGAAGACAGAAACTCTTACATGTTGATGTTTAAATTGTACTGAAAAACTGAAGATAAAAAGTATTTGTTTGCAACATTTTGGAAAGTTCAGAAGTTGAGTTCTGGTTTTTTTTTCTGTTTCAACCCCGTTGGAGTTTTTTTTTTTTTTATTTTGGATTCCTCGTCTGCAGCAACATTTCAAAATAAAACAAGTTTCCTGATGTTGATCTGCGTCAACAGGCCTGGCTTTTCTTACCCATTCAGCTAAAATCCCACTGCTTTGTATTTCAGTCATGTTTGCATTTATTCATTTTAATTTATTTATTCAAATTTAATTTTCATTTTAGCCAAAATTTTACTACATTTAACTTTTAACAATCTACTTTTAGCATTTAGCAACAATTTTGCCCCGTTTAGAATTTTCACTTCTGTTTTGCTTATTTTAACTTTTATCTATCGTTTAACTACATTTGGTTTTTAGCTACTGCTTCTCTACTTTTAGCATTTAGCTTTGATTTTGCTCTGTTTAGCTAGTTTTAGCTATTGTTTCGCTAATTTGAGATTTTAACTGATTTTACTAGATTTAGCTTTCAGCAACCTTTTGGCTACTGTTAGCATTTAGCTAGAATTTTGCCCCATTTAGATTTTTAACTTCTCTTTTGCTTATTTTAGCTTTTAGCTCGTTTTACTACATTTGGTTTTTAGCTACCGTTTCTCTACTTTTAGCATTTAGCTGTGGTTTTGCTCCATTTTGCTTCAGCTACTGTTTAACTAGTATTAGGTTTTAGCTATTATTTTGCTAATTTGAGCTTTTACCTATGATTTTACAACATTTTGCTTTTAGCAACTGTTTTGCTACTTCTAGCATTCAGCTACAATAATGATAGCATTTTTTCCTTCAAAATGTATTTTTCATTTTATTTCATTGTAGCCAAAGTTTTGCTACATTTAGCTTTAAGCTTTGGTTATTCCTCTTAAGATCTTTAGCTTCTCTTTACTTTATTTGAGCTGTTAGCTGCTGTTTTACTACATGTGGTTCTTGGCGACTGTATTGAGACATTGAGCTTTTAGCTACTAAGATGTTTAAAGTGTAAACCATTAAGCCAGTTCTTGTGCAGTTGGTAAAAACCAGCTCTTTGTGTCTCAACAACAAAACAAACGTAGCATTTCGTGTGAAACTTGCTTGTTTTGACGTAGGTGGGTCTCGAGGGAACGTAGTCCAGGGTCGACGGGTAGAGGACTCCTTTCTTGGGTTTCCCCACTGAAACGCCACAGAGTCAGCTCTCGTTTTGTGGATGTCCTCGTTTGTTCTGATCGTGTTTTCACTTCGCCCTCGTTACCTGAGACGACAAACGACTCCCTCCACTTGGGCAGGGACAGCGATCGCACCCCGTTGGAGTTGCTGCCTTTGTAGACGTTCTGCCCGGCCATCTTCCTCACGATTACCTTCCCTCCCGAGTTTGTGATGACCCCGCTGTGGGAACAACGAGGGTTTGTTTTAGGGAGGCAGGTGGAACGGTGAGGCTACAAGGAGCAGAGGTCACAAAGGTGCAGGACTTCAAGGACTTAGGGTCGACTGTCCAGGAAAACGGGGAGTGTGGTGAAGAGGACGGATAAGATTAGGATGAGATCATCAGAGGTTCAGCACAGGCTGAAGGACTGGGAGATAAAGTTAGAGACCAGACTGAGATGGTTCGGACATGTCCAGAGGAGGGACAGTGGAAAAAGGATGTTACACAGCCGAAAGAAAAAGAGGAAACGTGTTACGAGACGGTTTCAGTGAAGTTTCTTTCCGCACCTGTGGATGGCCGCGTTACAGATGCTGGAGATGGAGGCGAACACGCCCGTCCCGTAGACCTGCTGCCTGGTCTCCCTGCACTGCGCCGGACATCGAGCAATGAACTCCGGGAGGTTGATCTTACCTGCTCGCACGTCGCACTCGATGTCTGGAACCACTGAGGACACAAAAGAGGCAAACCGGTCCAAAACGGACACTTCCCACACAAAAAAAACAAAAAACAGAGCCGTTTGAGCCGTCAGAGTCTGAACATCTGAAAATGAGCTGGTTTGTCTATAAAGCAGTTTTATGAAGCCATTCATTGAGCTGACGGTGGTCGGGGAACAACCACAGAGGCTCTGATTAGTAATACAGTGGCTCAGACCGCTGTCTGCGATGTATATTGTTCCTCGGCCTCTTCTTTTCCACATCACAAACAGAACAGGTCCTCAACAGAACGTCGGTCGTCCTCAGCTATGATCTAACTTCATGCATGTAAACTAACTGGAATAAAACACACATTGAATTTTGTTTCTGCGATCACCATTTTTCAGCGTGTTTAGATCAGTGATCACGTGTTTAGTGATGTCTTGAGAACACGAGTGAGTGGACTGAAAGGCCGGAGCTGCTGAGGATTCCAGCGTGTGGATCGGGTCTACCTTGCTTTGGCTTCTTGTTCTTTGACCCGTTTGGCTTGGCCCAGCTTGCACAGAACAAGAAGAGCACTGTGGGTGAAGCAGAGGGCATGTCACTTTTTAACACACAAAGAAAAACAACTATCAGAGTTGTTTGTTTCACTGTTCACACAAAGACCAGGCGTAAGTGTTCATGTATGGAAGCCCATTTCTGCCACTTTTATAAGTAAATAAAAAAAGCTTCATTAAGTCAATGTCAAACTCAATTACACAAGTGAGCCAAGAGTTTTTAAAAACTTACTTGCTTCATTTTAAATAGAGTTTACAGTTTTTGCTTTAAATATGGTTAATTCTCATGGTAGCTCTGCACAGAGCATGCTCAGTGTTTATTAAGAAAGAATGAGAAAATGAGAAGTGATAAAGACTCGATCTATCTCAGACCTTAAACATCTAAAATATCGTCTTGGGGGTCAGATAAAATGTTAACGAGGTACATGTGCCAAGTCATAATAATAATAATAATAATAATAATGTCATCACAATGTCAGCACTGTATGTTTCCATACAATGGCGAAATTAGTCTCTGCATTTAACCCATCCACCCCCAGGTGGTGCAGTGGGCAGCTATTGAAAGCGCCCGGGAGGCTTTTGGGGATGAGGTGTGCTGCCCAAAGACACCACGTGATGTGCAGTGACTGGGGATCGAACCTGGGACTTTTGGGTCCCAAGCCGGCTGCCCTGCCTCTACACCATCTCGGCCCCCATGAAATACCATGTCAAAATGATAAAATACCACTTCATAAAAATGACACAGCATGTTATAATTATAAGCTGCTGAGTCATACTGAACGTTTATATGCTTTGCCATTTTTTGTGACATAGTATCATCATATGATGAGTCATAATTTTAAGATACAAAGTCATATTCATGAAATGTCAAGTCATAGTTTTGAGATAATAAGTCCAAATTATGAGATGCTGAGTCACATTTATAAATTGCTGAGTCTTATTTATGAAATGCAGAGTCATATTTATGGGATGCTGAGTCATATTTATGAATTTCTGAGTCACATTTATGATATACTGTCATATTTATGGGAGGCTGAGTCATATTTGTGAGATGCTGAGTCATATTTATGGGATGCTGAGTCATAATTATGAGATGCTGAGTCATATTTATGATATACTGTCATATTTATGGGATGCTGAGTCATATTTATGAGATGCTGAGTCATATTTATGATATACTGTCATTTTTATGGGATGCTGAGTCATATTATGAATTTCTGAGTCACATTTATGATATACTGTCATATTTATGGGATGCTGAGTCATATTTATGAGATGCTGAGTCATATTTATGATATACTGTCATATTTATGGGATGCTGAGTCATATTTATGAGTTTCTGAGTCACATTTATGATATACTGTCATATTTATGGGATGTTGAGTCATATTTATGAATTTCTGAGTCACATTTATGATATACTGTCATATTTATGGGATGCTGAGTCATATTTATGAGATGCTGAGTCATATTTATGATATACTGTCATATTTATGGGATGCTGAGTCATATTTATGAGTTTCTGAGTCACATTTATGATATACTGTCATATTTATGGGATGCTGAGTCATATTTATGAGATGCTGAGTCATATTTATGATATACTGTCATATTTATGGGATGCTGAGTCATATTTATGAATTTCTGAGTCACATTTATGATATACTGTCATATTTATGGGATGCCGAGTCATATTTGTGAGATGCTGAGTCATATTTATGGGATGCTGAGTCATAATTATGAGATGCTGAGTCATATTTATGATATACTGTCATATTTATGGGATGCTGAGTCATATTTGTGAGTTGCTGAGTCATTTTTATGAGTTGCTGAATCACATTTATGAGTTTCTGAGTCTGATTTATGATATCTCATAAATATGACTTGGGATTTTATTTATTTATTTATTGTTTTTGAAGTGGCACATATGGGCTTCCGTAGACAATCAGTTTTTCTCACCAAGAAGGACGATATTAACTGTTACTCTGAACATGATGGATGATGTTCTGATCCAAAAGCTCGGTCAGATGCTCTTGTTCCACCTGACAGAAACAAGAAACAGAACCGGTTTTAAACCATTTTCTCAAACGCACTCCCCGCTGCCTAATAAATCAAAACAAGCCCAACAAGCGTCTGCTGGAACCAACAGAGACTAAAACTCTAAAGCACCTTTTGGGTCCGGGCTGCAGGCGGTTCTGGATCTGAAGGCCACATCATGTCTCCACAGCCGTCGCTACATTACAGGCCTGTTGTCCCACTTCAGAGCCATCGTTTCAGATAAAGACAGTACTTTGGCCAATCAGAACCATCTGGGCTCTGAAACCAAACTGTATAAAGACGCCCTCCCACTAAACGCTGTGGAGTCAGACTTATTAAAGAGCCGAGACGTAATCTAACAAGCCAGGAATGGGAAACTGCACCCAGTCGGACGGCTCCTTTGTTTGAGGGCGACGGCCACATCAAGCTGGGTTTGGGTTGGTTTACAGTGAAGATGTTGGCTCGTTCTGGAGTCGTGCTCGAATCAAACCATAGTCAGAGTTAAAGTTGGAGCAGACGTGGGCGGCTGAAGCGTCGCCCTGTAATGTCAAATCAGAGCAGGATCACAGCTCTGCTGGCAACGACGCAGCAAAGTCCCGATTATCAAAAGGCTTCATTTCACGTTCAGGATGACGACAGCGTGGAACCGCTGCAGGTCCTTTGTTCTTCTGGGAGGTATTCTTCTGGGGTCCGCTCCGTGTTGTGTGATGACTGCCATGACCTGCAGAATGTCGCGGCGACCCTCCTGGCCTCCCCCTGCTCCAACTTCCTTGCGTTTGAGCCACAAGTGAGGCCTCGATTAACACGAATGACACGTATACGTTTACCAAGGAGCGAATAAAGTGAGTGACCGTCAGAAAAGGGTGGATTGCTCTCTTCACTTCGAGGATGAGGTTCTGCCTCGAGTATCTCGATTTTATTCACGAGTGAGGGAAAAATGGAGCATGAGATTGACAGACGGATCGGCGCAGTGTCTGCAGTATTGTGGACTCTGTGCCGGTCCATTGTGGTGAAGAGGGAACTGAGCTGTAAGGCAAAGCTCTCTGTTTACCGGTCTTTATGTTCCTACCCTCACTTGTGGTCACAAGCTCTGGGTAGTGACAGGCTGAGAAGTTCAGTTATCCTGGAGAGACTCGGAGTAGAACCGCTGCTCCTCCTCACCGGGAGGTGATTCAGGCATCTGGTAAGGATGCGGGCACCTCCCTAAGGAGGTGCTATGGTCATGTCCGACTTGGAGGAGACCCAGGACACGTCTCTCTGGTGGCCTGGGAACGACTTGGGGTCCTCCCAGAAGAGCTGGAAGAGGTGGCTGTGGACTTCCCTGCTCAAGCTGCTGCCCCGAGACCTGACTTGAGAACCAGTGGAAGATGATGGATGGATGGATGGATGGATGGATGGATGGATGGATGGGTCAGAAGACAAAACCAAAGGTTGTTGCCTGCTGTCCTTTCGAGAGTAACATATGACATAATCACGTGCCAAACAGCAAAACACTCCTGGAATCAGTTGCATAAAACAGAATTCTTCTCCACATCTCGAGTTTCTGCAGCACTCCAGATGTTAAACGCTCATCTTTAGCGTATAAACGCCCCAACCGTTGCTCTGAGAGGTGACCGAGGTGCAGAAGGACTTCGCCCACTGCTTCTGAGCGCTGACACGGTTTTTCCAGCCCGCTGAGCTCAGACAGGTAGGCAGATATAAAAACTGCACTGCAGGAGCTACAGTGTGTTGTTGCAGGAGGGGGAGGGAACACAGACAAGCTGGAGCAGATGTGCACATCTGCACTCCAGGGGGAAGGGAGACGAAGCTGCACCGATCAGAGATCGCATGAAGTCAGCAAAGAAATCCTCGGTTTGATTACTCCTCTGCAGAGCTGCATGACATCATCGCTCCACGACCGACAGAAATAACAATCATTTGATTCCTTATAATTTGAGATCTCGGCATGAAGCAAAATTATGTCTTTTGTCTTCGCCTGCAGGGAGTTTCCTGCGCGGTGAATAACAGAGGCCAGAGCCACTTGCAGAAACACGACCCGACAGAATTCACTTACAGAACAAACGTTATCAGAAAACGTGCAGAAATCAAATTAATTTGTCCCGTTTGGTTCGGCACACTGGCCCCGATCGTGTTGTAGAAAGCAAAATGAGTCCAGACAGGTCGCATAGTTGGGGGAATTAAAGTTCGGCACAGGAAGTTATTGCAACCGTCATGTGGATTACAACCTTAAACAAGCCTTCGGGAGCAGTACTGCAGGAAAAATGAACCTTTTCAGCTCCTGTAGAAAACTTTACAGTAGTTTTTGTGCAAACTTGCTATAAATCTGATAGTGGGGGGGAGTCATACTTGACAGGTGTGTTAACAAAGACTAATGCAAACAGGAAGTACAGGGCTGTGTGGGTAGTCCAACAACAAACACACAATGGGACCACACACACACACACACACACACACACACACACGGTGCATCAGAGCCTGAAAGTCTTGGTTCAGAAGCCTCCTCCTCTTCACGCAGCTCATCAGCTGAGAGCTTCTGCTGGGGGGAATGTGCTTCCACACAGGGAGGTGTCAGGTCTACGCAGGAAGCAGGTTGGACGTGCCCAAACCCAACATGTCTCTGCAGGGTCAATTCTGCTGCCGTTTGTTTCTGGAGCACGCAGGCCCAACGTCTTGGCAGTGAGTCTGGTGCGAGCCCCGGCCTGCAGCTGGCTGCCGGACACGTCGTGTGGAGACCACGTGCAGCAGCCGGACTCTCTGCAAGCTCCAAGCGAGGTCGGAAAGAAACGTCCAACTGGATCAGCAGAAACATCAAACACTGGAGAACCTTCTTCTGGTGCAATAAATCATTTCAAAATAAAAGCTTGGGGATTTTTTCCCCCCACATTTTATTAAAATGATCCTTTTTTTTGTAACCAAATATAAACAGAGGTGTCAAACTCCATTAAATAAGAAACAAAAAACATTTAAACTCATATTTAAATAAATAAACGTGCTACTCCATCACAAATATAAATTTCCTGACATTTAGACAAGATTTAGAACAAAAACAGCTGCTTGATCATTTAAGATCTATTCAACAAATCATGTTTTATGCTTTTCGAACCCTTTTTAAAAATTTTATTTATTGAAGAAGATTTTAATGCACCTTAGCTCAACTCAAATACCTGATAACTTTTCTGGGCTCGTTTATTTTCTGTTTCTGCATAAAAAATTAACTGATTTCTAGAAAATTTAACTTTTTTTTTTGCTTTAAAGTTGTGAAGTTGCTACTAAAAGTTCTCAGTTTGAAGCATAAGAAGAAGCAACAGAGACTTGGTCATGGCAAGTTAGGTTTAAAATATTGTCTCAAGGACGGACAAATCTGACACAAGGGCCGGGTCTGGGCCGCGGGCCTTCACTTTGACACGTGCTGCATGAAAAGAGGTGTTTTTATTTATCTCCAATTGAAGCTTTAGGGACCAGGACTGAATGTTTTTGTTGTCACAAGTTCAAATCTGAATTTAGGCTGCCTTAACATTTTAAAATAAAGTAAAACTAACTCATATATATATATATATATATACACACACAAACATATGCAAACACCTCCTTTGGTGCTGGTCAGAACGTGATCAGCTTTTTAAATGAATGCGCAATTACGCGTCACGTGACGAGTCAATCTGTGCAAAAAGCAGAAGTTGACGCTGCCCGGAAGCTCTGTGAACAACAAATATCTTCATCTTCACCTCCTACCTGAGAAGCTGCGCCTCGAGGGACCCGTCCACAGGTAACTCCTGCCTGTAGCTGTTTGGAGCCGTGAGCGCAGGCTCCGGTTCCACCTGGAGCTTTACGCGCGTCTGACGGCTGGACTCATTAAAAGTGGAGGACGGGATGGGGCCACAAGTCTCCCCCCGGTTCGTCCGTCCCACTCCAGGCTTCCAGTTTTTCACACAGGCAGAAAAAAGTAATCAGATCCGGAGAGGACGCGCAGGAGAGAATGGAGAGGTGCGCGTCACGCTGCCGCTTCAAGGAGCAGATTCTGCTCTGCAGCAAGTCCAGCCGAGAAAGAAGCGCTTCTCGTGTGTTTGTGAGGCTGACAGAGCAGGTTCACCCTGACTCTGGGCTGGTTTTACCCCTGAAGCTCCTCCTAACCAGAGCCCGGCTGTGCGCCAGCCTCAAGGTGTCACTGGGCTCCCCACGGACGGTTGGCTGAAATTTCACTTTAAAGCTCCGTGAGGTTCGCCAGTAAAAGAACTCATTGTTTGGACCATGTGGGTCTTTGCTGAGTCAGCATTTATACTATGTATTGTTTTTTATGTGTACTTTTTTAAAAAATCTAACTTTAGCTGTTTCAGCCATTGGTGCACCAAAACAAAACAAAAACAAAAAAACATTCAGCTATTTTGGGTGCTGTGACTTTTGGTATTTGTAAGTTTAACAGCTTTCGAAAATATTTACTTTGTTTACAAATATTTCTTCTCATTGAAATTTATTGAGATCTTTAAATTTATTTATTTATTTGTCTTTGAAATCTGCTTAATACTAACTCTACCTTTTATCTTCCTATTTCTAGCTACGGTTCGGCTACTTTTAGCAAGCCTTTAGGTATTTTACTACTATTAGCTTTTTGTGACTTTTACCTTCATATTACTACTTAGCTGTTTTAGATTTTAGCTAACTTTTGACACAAATGGATTTTAGCTAGAATTGGATTTTTAGTTAGCCTCTATTATCTTTAGCTTT
>NC_056498.1:49525508-49536978 GCF_014905685.2 Nematolebias whitei
CTACTTTGAGTATTTAACAAGTTTTTTTAGCTACTTTTAGCCTTTTGCTAATTTTAGATATTAACTATTTGCTTTTTGTAGCTTTCAGTTACCTTTTTGCCACATTAGCTTTTAGCAAGCTACTTTTAGCTAGCTTTTTGTTGCCATGAGCAAGCATTTAGCTACCTTTAGCTTTTAAGTATTTTTTGCTAGTTATATCGTTTTAGTTAGCCTTGAATTACTTTTATCTCTTTGTTAGCATTTTATTCATTTTAGCTGCAAGCAGTTTTTATTTTAATTTGCTATAATACATTTAAATTCTAGCAACCGCCTTTGCTCGTTTATCTACCTTTTGTTATGTTTGTTTTAGCTAGCCTTTTATTATTTTAGCTGTTTGCTAGGTTTTTGATACTTTTAGCTTCTATCTACTGTTTAGCTATTGCACTTTATTACTCTAGCTTTTGCTCCTTTTAGCTTTTAGCTCGTGTTCTGCTTCTTTTAGCTTTAACAAATCAGTTTGAGCTGTTATTGTGCCTCTATAAAGTTCTATCTTATATATAAATAAAACTTTTTACAACCTATAGATCTGCTAAAACACCTGGAAATAAAAAGTTCTTCTGGCCTACCCTCGTGACATCTCTTTCCACTTTCCTTTGGCGATCTGAGAGGAGCCCATCGGCTGACATGGCATTTGTGCTCTTCACTGTTTTGATAATGGAAACGTAGGAGAAGATCATGATCATGACGGGGACGAAGAAGCAGAAGATGAGGATGGAGATGATGTAGGACTTGTAAATCGTAGAGTAATTGGCTTTGGACCAGTCCACCTCACAGGTGCCGTAACCTCGGTCTTGAAAACACAAGAAGAGGTCATATAGCAGCTCATTGATTATCTCGTATCAATATTTATTTTTCTGTTAGACACACCTGTGTAGCTGCCCCATCCCAGCAGTGGAGCAACAGACCAGAACACGGCTCCGGCCCAAATGAAGATTAGTGCTATGGCGACAGTGTTTATGCTGATGCAGTTAGCTGCAAAGATAAACAACAGCAATAATACAATTTATCAACTCTAAATTATGGATCTGATTATGGGACTGACATCTGGTTCAGAAGGTCAAATGTTGGTATTTTGGCAAATACCGAACGGAAAATGAGAGGCTTGAAAAGAATGCTAAATTCTTGACTTGCTATGAATGTTTGTCTTGACATTTATTGAACAATGAAGTCTTTTCTGATAACAGCCTTTGTAATCATCAGCGAGACCTCTGTTGAGAAAAGGTTTTGTATTCGAGGGAAAGAAAAAAAAAAGTGTGTTTTTTTCTGCAGTTGTTCACACCTTAAAGTCACAGTTCTGATATTTTAAAGGGAGAGGACATGGAAAGATTATGAACAATAAACGACTTACCTGTTGTAGATAACTCTTGATTACCTCCTTTAGGAGAAATTGAGTTAAAGTAGGAACATATAATACAGCCTGGTTGTCGTAGGTACAAGAAACATCCCATAAAGACCAGGAATGTATTGTTCCTTACTGAAATACTTACAAGATGTGTACTTTGTATTTACTAGGCACGTACCTGGTAATTACGGGGTATGTGTCGTAATCTTTATTTTTCTGGTATTTTATTTAGTTCCTTGAGTTTATCTTTCAGTTTTGTTTTTAACATTTCAACTAAATGTTTGTGTATTTACTGAAGTCAGGGAACTTTGCACCGGGAACGTTTTTTTTCAGTTAAGGTTACACGATTGAATCTCTGTTGTAAAGCCACGAGCCGTCTCACGGATACTGCCGTCTTTGTTTGGCGCCGCCCACCACATACAGCATGCAGTGGCTTGTGGGATTGTTACGGGGCAACCGACGGTGAAGTCAACGATGAGCAGGTCATCAACTTTTGAAAAACGAACTGTTGAGCAGCTTAAAGTTTTTGTTGGTTCATGATGTACCCATTTCTAATATGAAAAGGACATACTTGTCAAGAGTTATGCTGCTCATATGTCTGAATCAAAGCCAAAAGGACTAGCCTACATACAATCTCGAGGTAGACCTATTTATAATTCTATAAATGTTGAGTATAAAATGTCATTCCTGGTTGCACATCATACACGACATAAACATTAATTGGTTCATTTATGTGTTTTTGTTACAGTAGTGGTAAAGCATATTTGTAACTGTGGTTTGTAACCTTCAGCGTGGTGGATGTTGTTAATAAATAAACTGTAAACGAATGTATAGATGTGTTCAAGTTCTCAGCTTCACTTACTGAAATAAAGTAACGTTTACGTTGCAACACTTGTAGGGGCTCAATCAATAACTACTGAAGGTAGTCCATGTCTGTATATTTTGTAATGTTAAGTGGTCAAAATAATCTCTGAGAAAATTAGACATGTGAACAAGATCGCTGTAAACCACATCAACACATTTAGCACTAGACATATATAATACTAGACCTTGTGCGACTCTCAGAAGTTTTCATTATTCTATAGATTATTATCTTACTTGTTCTTGAATTTGCAATCATTGTTGCAAATATACACGGAGCAGCGATCGCCATGACCCATTTTCACACTTATTCTAGTCACACCAAACAGGACCTCGATGCTTTGCGCTAAACAAACATGGCGGTATCCATGAAATGGCTCATGCCGTTGTCAGTGGTGGGCACAGCTAACCAAAAAGTTAACTTTGTAACCCATATTCTGCTAAAAAAATTGCTGTGCTAACGCTAAACTACTGAACAGTTTAAAAAAAATAGCAGAAGCTAACACTAAACTGCTTTCTGCTAAGACGACCGTCATTGTCAAACATTTTCATCTCCTTCCAGTTGAAGCTGCATTGACCAATCACGTCTCGTCATGTGTGCATGTAGAGAGCCAGTAGTGTGCCAAATGGACTCTTCGAGACACGCCCACAATAGACAGGAACGAGCTTGACGATTTTGTTAGAGGACTTTAAGTTGGCGAAACCTAATGTAGCAGAAGCTAACTCCACTAACGGTTTCCAAAGTTAACGAAAATGCTAATCCGCTAAACAAATTTACATTTTAGTACAGCCGTCCAAATGTAGACGAGGGTGCATGAGGCTGAAGCCTCATGTGAAGCGCTGCCCTTTTCATTTAGATAAGGAAAAGGAAAAACATGAGGAAAGGGGGAGGTATAAAAAATCATATCTCACACTGTGTCCTTGATGGGATAGAGTCAGGTTGCAAAATCTCAGCACAAGAAAAAGCAACACACTGGTGGCATAAAGACATATAAGGTTCACAGGTCAAAGAGCAGAGCAGGAGGGAAAAGCATCCGTCTTCACCGAGAGCAAGAAGGAAAATAAATAAATAAATAACCAAAAGGTAAATGGACTGTACTTATAGTGCCTTTTTATCTTATCAAGATACTCAAAGCACTTTAAAACACAATCTGTGCCCTCATTTACCCAATCGTACAGCACTCTACAATATCTGTTCAAAGAATAATCAGTGCTTAGATCACATTCATACACCGATGGGACACACGGAGGCAATGACGGACTCGCTGTCTTGCCCAGGGACACTTTGGCATGTCTGCTGGTGGAATTGAACCCCCAACTCTAACCACTCAGCCACAGAGCCCAAATTAGTTCCACTATTAGTTCTTAGCAGTGCTTAATTTGAGCCGGATCCTGCCGGAACAGGATCTAGGAACTCTCTTATATTGACACGGTGCATTCTGGTAACTGTTTGTTTGGATCCGGTAACACTCAGGCGTATTAATAATACACTTATGAACAAATAAGACTGCCTTGAACAAATAAAACTTATATTGGATATGTAAACTGAAAATAATTACATAAACACTCATTTTAAACACAGCAGCCACTTACGAGCATATGATCTGCCTCTTCAAGTAGCATTTCCTCGTCTACCCTTCAAAAAAAATCTCCACCCCTAAAAGTATGGTGGAGGTGAGTGCCGAGCTAACCAGGCAGTCGTACGCGGGCAGGAGCCAACAGGCAGCTGCGACAGACGGAGGAGTCGGGCTCGGAATGTCAAGTAAGGGGGGGTGGGGGTGCTTGACAGAAGCTGAGTGTTTACAAATGTAGGTAAACATATATGTTTAACAACTCATTAAAATACAACAAAATGCAGGATATCACATCTACTTTTTTCAAAATTCTCTAGGGGAGGATTCCAAGACCCCCGCCATTCCTGGGTATTTGAGTTCCGGCATCGATCAGTTTACAAATTAAGCCCTGGTTGTTAGAGGATTAGCAGAAATGTTCCCACCACTGGCAGTTGTACTAACATCCAGGTTACTGTGAGATGGCAGTGAATTATCTATGCAAATATGTGCATGATGTGGAGATCCCCATTCTGACCAGATTGGCAAATTAGCAGGTCCAAGTGCAGCAAAAGTCTATTTTTGACATCCCAAAACAGCTCCAGTCTCAAATATTTCTAAGCAATTTGTGCTAGCAATTTATCAATGTTTGCACTCCAAAATTTAGGAATATGGGGATTGTCCTGAAGAAATATGATATTCTTGCCAGAAGTGCCCCAGTCTGCAAACTGCTAAAGCTAACTGCCGCAGATGCTATTTGCATTAGAAAAAAGCACAGAGCTCAATATACATAACTGTGTAAAGCTGAACTGATGGCAATAAAGGTTTATAAAACAGAGTTTAACTGCTATGAAAGTTTTGGGATCAGAGTGGTCTTAAGAAGCCAAGACTACCTTTTGGTCTTGCATCTGATGGGGCTAGGAGTTAGCCCGACAGTCTGAACTGATGCGACCAGCTGATAAGATGTTTTTGCTCCTAACTTTTCTACAGAACCTCACCTTAACAAGTGTGTTCTATTACTTTATTAAAATACTACGCAGTGCAGTTTGCAGTGCTTTTATTGCCATTGGTAACTGACTGTCTTTTATCAAAATATCTAGCCTAGCTCCTTTCTTGCACCTTGCAGCATTTACATTCCTTTATCTCGCTCTGGTTGTTTGCAGCAACTGTTCCGTGGCAAAACATACAGTTTGTGTGTCCCACATTTACCACTAATGCTTACAGTTTACAGTCCAACATGAAATACCAACACTCACAGGTTCATAAAACTTAAAAATAACCACAAACACTGTAAAAAAAAATCAGAGGCAGTGCTCAACCTAATTTCCACGTAATTAGGACATTCTTAGACATCAGTTTTACGCCAGAAAAAGATAATTTCACCTCAAATTGACTTAATAACAGGTTGGTGGAATATAAACAAAATCGCTGGAGACAAGTGGTAGTTATTTCCACCACTGAAGTCAGTAAGAGAGTTTCATTAGATGAAAACGCTCATTTTCAGTCAGACGAGACCTGGTGGGATGTGACATGTGACAATGTGAAGCTTCGGCGTGTTTTTGTTCTCACCTTTGTGCGGGTGGCATCCCTTGATGTATCTGGTGACGCTGATCACAGTCAACGTGTTGATGCTGACGAGGCCAAAGAGCAACGTGAGGAAGCCATCTACCTGGAAGAAGACAGAACAAAGGGACCAGTGATTCATAACATTCTTATTATCAAAGTATCTTCATAAGTACTAAAGATTTTTGGGCATTGATTTGATTGGTTTCTCCACCTTTTTTGTCCCCTATCGTGGATCAAAGAGGATAATTGAAAATACTTTCCGTCTATCAATCCATGACCTTCCATCTTCTGAGCTAGATACTTTGAAAAATAAGTGAGATACTAGGGTGGCATGGTGGCTCAATTGATAGAGCTGTTGCCTTTCAGTGAGAAGGTCGCTGATTCAAATCCAGGCCCGGGACCTTTCTGAGTGGAGTTTGCATGTTCTCTCCGTGCATGCATGGGTTTTCCCTGGGCACTCCGGTTTCCTCCCACAGAACAAAAACATGCATGTTAGACTGATTGGTAACTCTAAATTGTCTCTAGGTGTGAGTGAAAGAGTGAATGGTTGTTTGTCTTGTTTGTCTCTATGTGTCCCTGTGATGCAATGGAGACCTGTCCAGGGTGTCCCCCGTCTCTTGCACAGTGACTGCTGGACATGGGCACCAGTGACCCCCACGACCCAAAAAGGAAGAAGCGGGTAAAAGATAATGGATGGATGTATGGAAGGAAGTGAGGTACTAGCTTTCATTTTGGTGTGTGGCTACATCTAAGCGGAAGACAAGTCACTATTGAAAATTGGGTTACCATATCAAAATCCAAGATGGTCACCACCATGTATACTGTATGTATATGTAAACCGGAAACTATGCTTAACAAGTTTTATATTGCTTAAAAGTATAGTTTCCTTAAATGATTGGGGTGACTGAAGATTACCAGTAATCTATCTTAAATCCAATCTTTGGTGGTCCAAACTATGGTGGCCAAGGCCACCATTGTCCACCCCTGGCTCCACCATTGTGTCTGATCAGGGATAAAAAATTTTCCTTCCACTTGCCAGAATCCATCATTCTGCGCTGCCTTGAACAAGCAAAATTTAAGAACTACCTCTGTTCTTCTCCACAGTGTAATTCTTACTCACTTGATTTATCTCCCTCCGAAAACGTTAAGGTTTACTTATTCCCTGTTCCAATTCCAGCCCAGATAAACTCTCATCTCAAGAAGTACAGAGTCACTATTCAAATCCCTCAGCAATGGGGGACATTGGCGTACCACTCGTCTAAACGGCGCTACAGTTGAAAACTTGTTCCTGCATTTTGATCAGAATGCAGAAATGCATATCGCCTGCTGCCTTTCATGCCAGTTTCTAAGATCATTTTGTGATGAACAGTAACAGAGTTCAAGCTGTTTTGGTCCAAAGTTGGAAATGATGGTTCATGCACACTCGCGTTGTGAGATCTACTACCATCAGTAACTTTGATCTCGTTAGTGTAAAATTAACAGTTATCTTCAATTTATTTATTTTTAAGAGTTGCTTAGCTGTGGTGGCTATTTTGACTGAAGTTGACTACAAAAAATAGCTGTGATTTCCTAAAGAAGTTACCAAAGTACATTTTTGTCATCTTTTTAAGCCAAAGCTTCCTGAAGGTATATGTTGCCATGTTTCAGTCCAGTTGCAGGTATGTGACACCCTGCCGGGTCACGATCAGGTGACGCAGCTCATTCAGGGTCGTCCACTGATTACTTTCTTGATCTGTCCTGATCCTAATCCTATTACTGTCACTCGTCATGTTTTTCCTCACTCACGTTCTGCAGGTTGCAGGACTCCAGGATTTGAACCAGTGTAAGAGTTGATTTTAGTACTGGTTCATGAATAAGTTAGTTTCAGACACGTTGATGAAATTGTGCAGTTTTGCTCATGCAAGCTTATTTTAGATGGGAGAAGTAATATCACAGTGTCAAAGTTAATGCAGCTTGTTTGGTTCTGGAAGCTCCTACTATGGTTCAGACCCTCTGGATAATGGTCTTGGGTGAAAAACACGTGGTTCTGGCCAAGCTTGAGCTGTTCATGTCACATCACGCTCTGTGTGTTAATCTACTCCTGTCTCCTTTGCCTTTCTGTTTTCCCTCATCTCTTTGTATACAAATGCTTGTTTCTTCCCTCAAACTAACTCACAACAAGCCCTTCTTTCATAGGAAGGTAAAATGAGTGGTATACTAAAGCTAAATGTGTTCTGCACCCACCATCGTGTTTTGTTTATAAAGTTCCTGAGTGAATAGCACGGTTTCGCCTTGAGCAAGAAAAATACCCAGTTTGAATTTCAAGCTAAAGAATGACAGCTATTTCATTTAGAGCTGAGGCAGAAAGGGAATACAAAAACATGGGGAGAAATGTGCTCCTCGGAGCCATTTTGCATCGTTGCAGTTTTTTTGTTATTTTAGATACAAATATGGAAAAGCAGAGGATTCAAACACACAATGTACATCCATGCTGGAGATCTTACTGTGCTCCGTCTGGTTGTTGGGTTTCTGCTAGAGTTTCACCAATTGTAATCTTATTATAGATTTAACCTCAAGCCCACATGGCTGCCACCATAATCCCTTGTGCACACACTCAGTTACACACAGTCTAACTTTAAGAATCCAACACATTCTTTCAATCTATTTGATTTTCTGGGCTTGTCCAAAACTAAAATGTAAAACCTGTTTTCATCAGCTCCCACAGTCTTCATACCATTCTAAACATTTTCTGGTTTTACCTGGCAAGTCCAGATCCACGTGATCAAGTACCCATCGTCCCGGAATATGTTGAATATTTCCAGGATTCCTCGGGAGTAGCCGAACACCGAGATGCTGGCGTCAGAGATGGCGAGATTTAATGTGAAGAAATCCGTTGGTTGAAGCGAGGCGCGCTGCCGGTACAAGACAAATATCACCAAGCTGTTTCCAAACCATGACAGCCATCCTGAAAAAAATCAACGGAGCGGTCAGGGTGGTGGAGGAGATGCCAGGAGTGATGGTGGAGCAGCTGGAGACTTGGTGGGACAACTGGGAGGGTCTCAGGCTGAAGGTAAAACTGGATAAACAACAAATTCAGATTCTAGGAAATGGAAAAGAAGACATGTCATCCATCCAACCAACCAACCAACCAACCATCCAACCAACCAACCAACCAACCAACCAACCAACCATCCATCCATCCATCCATCCATCCATCCCTCCATCCATCCATCCATCCATCATCCATCCAACCAACCAACCAACCAACCATCCATCCATCATCCATCCAATATCCATTCAAGCATCCATCCATCCAACCATTCATTCATCATCATCCATTTATCTATCATCCATCCAACCATCCATCCATCCAACCATCCACCCATCATCCATCCAATATTATCCATCATTCATCCAACTATCCATCCAATATCCATCCAAGCATCCATCCATCCATCCATCATCTATCATCCATCCAAATATTCATCCAAGCATCCTTCCATCCAACCATTCATTCATCATCATCCATTTATCCATCCAACCATCCATCCATCATCCATCTATTAGTTTAACCATCCATCCATGCAAACATCCATCCATCCAGCCATCCAACTATCCATCCATGCAACCATCCATCCATTCATCCATCCATCCAATCATCCATCCAAACATCTATCCAACCATCCATGCATCCAACCAACCACCCATCCATCATCCATCCATCCATCCATCAATCCATTCATCCATCCATTTATCCATCCATCCATCCATCCATCTACCCAACCTTTCAACCATCTGTCCGTCTGTCCGGCTGTCCGTCTTTCCTTCCTTCCTTCCTCCCATCCATCTGTCTCTTATTTATTTCCTGTATTTAAATCCTCTCATAAAACACTTTTTTCTCCTTAGCAGATAAACCAGATTAAGACATTAGTTGTATTTTGTTTGATATATTTTTATGATTTTATTTAGTTACTGTTTTTCTGTTTGATTTTATTGTTTTTATTTGTGTTTAGAATACTTTTATCTCACTCTTTTCTTTTTGTTGTTGGTATGCACAGCATTTTTGGTAAGTGATGGTTTTTAAAGTGCTATATGGATAAAGTTGTACTATATAGTCTGACTGTCTGTCTCTCTGTCTATCTGTCCATTAATAGTAAATCAAAAGCTCTGTATTTTGGTTCTGCTCCTTCTTCATTAAGAGAGACTGGCACAACACCCTTATTACTTCAGACAAAGCCCTGATTTATTCTTTCAATCTTATGTTCCTTCACTACTTGTGAACAAGACACCAAGTCTAATTTAATTATTGCCAAATATCATAAAATTAAATGAATACTGCTATAAACGTTTCAGTGTAGTTTATTAAAGCAAAGTGCATCAGAATGAGCTTCAAATTTTTAACAATTTCAAAGTCATACAATTTAGAATCAGTTTCGAGTAGAGAAATGCAAAATAAATCTTTATAATATGGTGCTCTCTTGTTAGAGAAAGTCTCATTAAGTGTAGAGTCTAAGAAGTTGCAGAAGAATAAAGATATTGGGAATCTTCTGACTTCGTCCTGAGCAGTAGTGGGAATAAATTAGGAAGCTTAGACATAAATAATTTTACTCTGTGGCTGGATAACGGCAACAATAAGCCACAAAAAGCCTGTGTCTTTTTCTAAGCCTCCTTTACACAAAAACGATTGACTGACTTATTAGTTGGAAGAGACCGGCAGCAGTAGACCGGCATCGTATATGCATGAGAAACTGCTAATCCTGGGTGGATATATGAGCTATTTAAATAAGGAAGTATTTCTGGAGCACTAACAAGAACAAAAGGTCGACTTACCCAACACTAACAAGTAGGCTCCGATGATGGTTTCTCCTTGTTCAGAAAAAGGAGGGTCTGCATGTAGACTGCTGAGGTTGTTGTTCCTCCATGGAATATTCACCACCTTCATTGGTAAACTCTTCAGCGTTATTTCCATGGCCTGAACTTTGACGCCTCGGCATGAATTCTTCCTGTCCTCGACAGCAGTGCTGCTCTCTTCTCTTCTCCTTTTGGTAGACGCTACAGTCTCCCACCAGCAGGGATGATGACTGGTTCATTTTAAATCCAGCTTAGACTCAGACAGTAGGACCTGACCACTGAACGTTCAGATGACTGCAGCAGTAATCCTATCTATGACTTACAACTAAGAAGGAAGAGATTTTGGGTGGAAATCCTACTCAGCGGGGAAATAACCAGTCAGTTGGTCAACTGGTACAGGAGTTTTATTTTGCTTTAAGTAGGCAAAGAACAAATAATCCTTATAAGAGGATTCACACGACAGTGCATGGCAAGACCGTCTCCCAAAGTTGATTTAGCCACCAGCACGAACTGTATGCACACTGAGGTGAAGACTCCTGGAGAACGGCCTGGTCCAAGAAGGGCAGCAAATAAACCATGTCTCTCCATGAAAAACATCTGGTATAGACTGATAGTTTGTAAAATTCCTTTCCAGTTGTTTGGGCCATCTGAAAATAAATTGTGTGAAAGAAGGGAAGATGAGCTCTACCGTCACTCCTATGTCACACCAACAGTAAAGGCGTCCTGAGACCATCCATGTGCGGGGTTGCTTGTCATTTTCCACAAGAACTTGACCATGAATAAAGAAAGTTAAATAAACGTCCTCAAAAAAGAACTTTTTCCCAACCATCCAAGAACAGTTTGGTGACTGTCACGGTTTTGAGGTCATTGGTGTTTCTTTTTAAAATTAAAAAAAAAAAAGTTCTCCTGTTTGATTGTCCCCGTCACGGAGCGAAGAAGAGGAATTGGAACTACCCTCCCTCCATCCGTCCGCCCGTCAGTCATGAAAACTCAGAAAACAAGTGAGGTACTAATTTCCATTTTGATGCGTGGCTACATCTAGTCTATCTTCTGCGTTTTGTTAACCAGTCACAAACCTCACCTGCTTCTGCTCAACTCACCCATTCCAGTTGTATTTAATCTCCTCTGTTCCTTTGTTCTCTGTCAGATCCTCACATGTAAGTCTCGGTTCTCTGTTTCGCAAAAGCTGCTTTTGTTTTGTATATTTTAAACCATTCATCAACAAACAAACATTTACAGAGACAAACCTAGCCTTTTCCAGCACGATGGCGCACTGTGCTAT
>NC_056498.1:49546978-49600321 GCF_014905685.2 Nematolebias whitei
AAAAAAATCCTATCAAACTCTTTCTTCTTGGCTGAGAAGAAAGACCCGGATAATGAAAAAAACACCCTGCACATACAAACACATGGTGACATAGACATTCTGCGGGGGGGCAAGAGTGGTGAGAGTGTCTAAGGAGTAAGGACGCTCCTGGAGGCACTGTAGAAGTTCTGATAAGGATGGGATAATCAGCCAGTTCCCTCTGGTGAGATCTGTAAACATTCTGGAGGGATGTCGGGGAATGGCCAAGGACAACGCCAATGAGAATCCAAGAGTCCTGAAATGATGACACAAAGTTTATTCAGCTGGTTCCCTCAGGTTGCTCAGGTGACCTCCTCAGTGGGAGGGAGGGGGACAGGGCGTCGGATTACAGGGCCTCCAGGTGAATTGAGATAAGGTGGCCTGCAAGGCCAGCCAAGGGAGCCAATTTCAGATAAACATATGTTTTGAAGTCTGGCAGAACTTTAATGAATTTTTATCTGCCTTCAGTCTTTGCTGGTCTCATAGATTCTGAAAGGTCCAAATAAGTGGACACACCACTGATCCGTGACTTAGAATATTCCCCGAGATTTGATCCATCCTGCCAGCGGGTCCTAGGGGCCGCATATAGCCTGCAACTCTCACAAATCACATCCAGTTTGCGATCCAGTCCGCTAAGCAATGGAGTCTGGGTGCACGAGGCACGGAGCAAACCTTCACGTAGACAGCAGCCTGACCAGGCCAGATTAGCTGTGGCTGTCTTCTTTGTATGTTGATAAACCAGGAACCAGACAATTCCAAAAACAGGAAACCTGTTATCATGAATCCAACTACTGTATATGCAATTTCGGCGTCCTGGATCAACAGCAGAGATAGACACATCACATTCCACTTCCTCCAAAGACTTGTCCAGCTGCATACGTGTCGTCCGGGCAGTTCAGCTCGCCTGAAGCTTGTCTCAAAATTTTTGTCCATTGCGTTGAGAAACCAACTGACCAGATCCACAAAATTACGGTTCAGAAGATCTGTAGAGAGAAGCTCAGAAGAAGTTTCACAGACAGGACAGAGCAGCAAAGCAAAGCAGAGGGAGAGGAGGGGAAAAACGATTGGAGTGACAAAGTTTTGGGTTAACACAAGTCTCACACTGAGCTCTCACTGGGACTGTACGCTGATTTATCAGTAGGCGAACAATGTTCCAGCAGTGAGTTATGGTCCGAGTCAGCCTTATATGTAGGTGAAGTGTCATCAGCTGGGCTACAGCTGAGGCCAATCAGTCAGCTCCACCTGCCAGTCAGGAGCTGCAGGAGGGTTGAAATGTACAGAAAGCTGGAATCCTCATTGAAATAAACCCAGCTATTAACACAAAAACCACTAAAACCACAGATCCTGACATTTAGTTTAAAACTTGGACATAAAAGGCAGCGGGTGAGAAAAATGCACTCCAGTAAGGAAATCTCAGGGTCGTTGTTTTTACACAAATATAAAAAAGTTGGTGTTTCCCAATAAATTCATGATGACTGCGATCAAGTTCATCAGTGATTCTTTACAGGAAACGTAAATAATTTCATCCTGGAACTAAAACGATGTAGCAAAAGTGATTTGAACCACAACATGCGAGAGTTGCATCCGCCGCGTGACATCATGGAAGACACGATGCATTTGTCCGTTTTACTGACACCACAACGTGTAGCTTCACCAATTGCTGAGAAGTAAAAAGGTCATCAGAGTGATGACGACATATTTAGGAGGGAGAGGTAAAAAAAAAAACAAGTTATAAAAACAAAAGAAGGGAACATGACGGACAAACAAGATAAATGCTGAAAACCACCGTTGGTAATAATATCCCGACTTTATAAAACATAAAAATGGTTATATCTCGGACACTGTTGAAGATATTGTGCTAAATTTGGTTATAGTAGCTGAGAGTCACAAGATCTTTCCCCTAAAACTTTGGCGATAATTGTTGGAGTCATCCCAGTTTGTTAACAAAATATTTCATAAACCACTGGATGGATTTTAATCAAACTCTCAGACCCAGATTCTCATCTACAACTGGTTAACTGCTGAAGTCAGTCCAATACAAGATGGTGGCCACAGCAAATCAACATTAATCATCACAAGAATAACTATAAATCAGTCAATTTTACAGATGTGTGAAATAATTTGAGTCTAAAACTCTGGTTTGAAAGGCAGTAGGTGATTTGCTGTCCTTCAAGGAACGCTGGATAATTTAATTAAAAACATAAACGTATCTTGTTGCCTACTGTTCCTCTGAGATCTTCAAAGGTTTTAGTGGATTTGTGTTCCGGTTCATGACGGATGCAGCTTGTACGAGTCAGGTGATGAATGCGAGCAGAAAAAAATGGTAAATGTAGAGGAACGGCTTCTTAAAATGTACTTCAGCAACTTCCCATGTGTAAAGTTTTAACTTCTGAGACGACGCTCACCTAAAACAGAGCTCTTTCCTCACCACCTGGACCACAAACCAGACCCACAGTCCCTCACCTAAGTGCTTCAAGCTGCTGAACATATGAGCTCCTTCAGACATCGTGCTGTAATTATTAGAATGTGTCGGCAACCCATTGCAATCGCAATCATTTCCTGTTACTGTAAAAATATTTTCTTCTAATGATCTGATTCGAGTTCCACCGAAAGAGAACACAACAGCTTCTATTTATTGGGAAAACCTACACTTTGTAGAAATGTGAGGCCTCGTCAATTTGCGGTGAGCGTTTGGAAGGATGCGAGACATTTTGGTCATCTTTTTTTGAGGACTGCGATGATATAAAATACGTCCCGTAAATAAAGGTTCCTGCATCACATCGGGCCTTCCGGAGCCAAATGATGTTATGAGATCCATCCATCTATCCATTGTCTTGAACCGCCTATTAGCTTTTGAGTCGCAGGGAGCTGGTGTCTTTCTCTAGTGGCCATTGTGCAAGAGCGAAATCATAGATACACAAGTCCGTCACAGGCCCCCCCCCCCCCCAGAAACAACCACTTACAAGTCAACTAGTGTCCACTAATCATCACCTTTTTGTTTTTACTAGTAACCCATGTGCCCTAAAACTGTCAGTTAATCAACTACCGGTGGTATGCTTAAAATGCCAACAAATTACTTGGTATGGTCAAGTTTAGTTGCCCTAGTTGACAAACTTTTGTCCTTGTTATTAAGTCTGTTAGGATCCTTGAGTTTTTGGATCTCTCTCTTCCACTAACCATCTGCAGGTCCTGTGAGTGGGTAGTGCTGGTTACGTCTCAGCTGTTCCCCATGACGGCTGATTACCGGTACACACACTACTTAAGGCTGAGTTAACTCTCACATTACTTAAGGCAGAGTTGGACCATGAGTCCTCATTGAACCGTTGATTGCCACGCCGTGAATCAACAGACAATCCTTTGAGCTTCACTTAAAATAATTTGTCTCTAGAAATTTTGTCAAAAAAGAAACTGTCCAGATGACCTGACTGAAAATTGTTGGATTGTATACCTGGATTATTGAGCATGGACTTTGTTTGGATTTGGCTGTGAGTCCTCAGAACCCTTGTGTGCATCCTAACGGACTGGAACCTTGTCCTGAGTTGTTTCTCCTGTGAGAGTTCTCCTTCAACTCTTCAAAAGTTGACCTCAACTCAGCTTTTTGCTCTCCAACTCTCTGTTCTGCACACGGTCTACTTATCTGGAGTTCACCGTCTGAGCACTGTTCCTAGACTGTTTTCTCCCACTACGAAGCTCTTCTATAAATTATATGGATTTCAAATTAACTGAACTTTACAAACTCACCATCCACTGTCCTCTGAAGTTCCTCCCATCCCTGGTCAACTTCTATTCCATACTTAAATTAAACTTACCGGTGCCTTTTAATGCCGTTGTCATTGAGTCTTTTAGGTTTCTGGAATTCTAAAGCTTTGGTTCAAATTGCATTAGCCAAAAAAGACAGTGTTCCTAAAAACATACTCGAAGATAAGATAAGAACTTTATTGATCCTGCAGGAAATTGTTGTGCCAGAGTTTCAATACAAAGGAACAAACACAATGAATCACACAAGATAAAAAAATAACAGGAAAAAATAAAAAATACCAGAGACGAAAGCAGCTAATCACGGTGCTGCCCCGTGCTTTGAGTAAGGGTTTGGGAAAGACTCTCAGCTACTACCACATCGAGCTTTAGCTCAATATCTGTAAAATGCACTGAGGGTTAGCCACGTGTGTGATTAGTAAGGTTGATTTGCTGTGGCAGCCATCTTGAATTGAGCTGATTCTAAAAGTTAATCAGTTGTTGATGCTCTGACAGTTTCATTAACATGCAGTAAAGATAAAACTCTTTTACTCCTTCCATCTCCTCATTACTCTTGATGGTTGTTCTTCAGACTGAAGAAGTCCTTTGGATGATGGACGAAACATCTCGGCACAAAAAAATAAACCGTCCAGATGACCTGACTGTGCACTGCTGGATCTCTTGATTACCATCTCCTGAGGAAATTTTCTGGATTTTCTGTTACGCTCATGAGCTACATGATTGTTTCTTTTGTGGGTCAAGAAAGTGTTCAGGCAGATTAAAGTTTTAAAAAAAGGTTACGAGGCAGACTATTTAACCAACAGGCCTGAAAGACTCTGTAACACCAAGCAGGTGATCATTTTCTCTAGATTTATTGGACACTGCAGGTTTAACGATGCTCTGACCGTTTTATTTTGTAGAGAACTCGGTGGCACCGAGGTTTGGACGGTTGTGCCATATGAGGTCAGCTTGGCAGAAGCTAATTCACACCTTACTTTTACTTTAATTACACAGTAACTAACACAGGAAGCAGCACTGGTGCTCATTAAACTTATAACCCTCGGTGCCGTGCTGCCCTATCATAGATCAAACTCTCAGACGTCTAATTATGGCTGCACTCGTTGACCAGCTCAGCACTTCTCCTCTTCCTGTTCCTCGTCAGCGTCTCAGCTTCATCACTTTGATAACAGCTTTCTCAGTGAGCGTAAGACGGCAGCGTGTTGACTCACCTCTTGTTCAGTCCTGGGAAAAAGAAACTTCACCCTCTTTCAGTTCAAGAGTTTTACTTGTTGGGGCAGAACATGGACACTTTGGTTCGTACGAGGTAGTGTTGTAGTACTCGAGACCGGTCTTAGTTTTGAGACCGGTCTCAAGACCACTTTTGGATGGTCTCGGTTTTATATCGGTCTCGGACATTGAGGACTCGGGATTTTATTTCAAGACCAGTCAAGACCACAACAGTGGAAATATCACTAAATTGCCAGAATATTGTCCAGTTTATTTGTTAACTTCTTTGTTTTTATTGGATGTAAAACGTACTGATTCAAATCCAAGCGATAACGCGACTCATTGCTAAAGACGTTTTTGTTACCGCTGTCACGCCCACCCCCTTTTCAGGTTCTGTACCAAAAGAACTATACAGACAACAGAACGTAACGTCGCAACCAGGGGTGAAAGTAAGCCAGTACGGTCCGGTACTGTGTACCACGAAAAGATTCTGCAGTACCTGGAGGAGAGGGGAGCGTCTGTCTGTCGTAAAGCCTCATTCAGAACCAGTCACGGCTGCACTTCGGGCCAGAATAGATTCTCTAGCTATAATCAGTCTAAAACACGACGTAATCATTGAATAAATCACTTTTTTTTCTCATTTCAAATTGTTTCTGAACTGCTCCTGCTCTGCTGGAGCCTCAGTTCTCCACCGCGGTGAAGTTAGTTTTACGTTGGACGTTGGACATTCGAGCTCCGTGGCTTCAGCGGTGTGTTCCTCTCGTTTAATCCGAAGCAGGCAGTCTGTCGGTCAGCTGTGCTCAGTCTGCTCCTCCTCCGAGACGTAATGGTTCGCTTAGGGACCGTCAACAAATTATTGAACCAATCACTCTTCAGAAACAAAAATTAATATATTTTACATCATTTGACTCACTGACACAGAACTAATGTTAAACTATTCTAACAGACCTGACACACAAGACACCATCATTTATTTCTTATTTTAAAGCATTTTCTAATTAGTTATTGAGCAAAAACCATGATTTTTGAACAAATAAATTATGTAAAATTAGAAAATGCTTTAAAATGAGAAATAAATGAGTGTGCCTCGTCTGTCAGGTGTAGTAGAGAAGTTTAACATAAGTTTTGTGTCAGTGGGTCATATGACATGAACATTATTGTGCAAAAACCACTGAATGTCTGATTTGTTATGTAGCTTTGACCATTTATAAAAGCTGATACATTCATTCAAAAGCCAACTTAAAGTTGCAGTATATAACTTATAAAAATTTGTTACAACTGTCTCTATGTCATGACATTATAGTAATCTGTGGAAAGATTGAGCTCCAAGACTCGAGGTCTTGGTCTTGACTTGGTCTCAGGTTAGGTGGTCTTGACTACAACACCGCTACGAGGTTCTGAAATTATTTAAATCCAACCTCAAGGGTACCGTATCTTTTGAACTATAAGGCGCATTAAGCGAAATAAGTTCATTTTGACCGATTTATTTGAAATTTTTAAAAACAGTTCGAGGTCAGTAAGCACAACCAGAATTAATACATAAGGTGCACTGGATTATAAGCCTCACTGTCGATTTTTGAGAAAATTCAAGGATTTTAAGTGTGTCTTATAGTCCAAAAATTACGGTACAAAAAAACCCCCCAACTGTTCCCACAATGTTAATCAACAAAACCCAATGGCTCCAGCATCTTGGAAAAAAAACCTCTTTGAGCAGCAGGAACTCTCAGCAGCGGTGATCTGTGGGACTTTATCAGTCTCCAATATGGTTGTGGAGGAACTCTGACCCACGTTTTCCCCCAACATTGCTTCAGTTCATTGAGGGTTTTGGTCAACGCTCTGAAGGTCCCACCACAGCGCTTCAATCGGGATGAGGTCTGGACCGTTGCAGCGCCATGACTCTATTTTTGACCCATTCTGTTGTAGATTAGCTGCTGTGTTGGGGTCACATTCCTGTTGGAACCAGTTTGGTCCAAACTTCAGCTGCAGACGGTCTATTTGACTTGAGCCTTTTGGCCTTCAGAGGAGTTTGTGGTGGATTCAAGCACTGCAAGGTGCCCAGATCATCAGCTGACAGTTGGTATGAGGTGTTTTTGCTGATGACCTGTGTTTGGTTTGCTGTGCATTTTGTGCAGTTTCTGTGTAAATGACCTTCCAGATGTGCAGGGGTTTGTTTAGGTTACTTTCCCAGTCCAAAGTTATTTCCAAGGTCTTTCCAGGACAGCAGCACCTGACTGATGCTGAGCTTCGTAGATCCAAAGGAAACAGCGAGGATCTGTTTCCAATCCAGGTGTTCTTGTGAAGCAAAGTTACCAAAAAATGGGAAATCCTTGGGTTCTTGTAAACAGCACCAGGAATCGAGACAAAGTGAAGCTCTACCATAGCCTAGATGCTGCAGGACAAAGAGTGAAGAAAGAGCTCCAGCTTTCCTCCTGGGTGGAGGTCAACACATTGTGCTGTGAAACTCACTAACTTTACCAGGACGGCTTTGTGGGGTTTACATGCTTTAAACAACTGGACATTAATAAGGTGTTCATAAAAGTCTAGTTTAACTGAAGTCGGGTTGAAAGTTAAATTTCATAACTGGGATGAAACTGGGCGGCACGGTGGTGCAGTTGGTAGAGCTGCCGCCTCTCAACAAACAGGTCACCCCGGTTCAAATCCAGGCCCGGGACCTTTCTGGGTGGAGTTTGCATGTTCTCTCCATGCATTTGTGGGTTTTCTCCGGGTACTCCGGTTTCCTCCCACAGACCAAAAACATGCATGTTAGACTGATTGGTAACTCTAAATTGTCCCTAGGTGAGAGCGTGAATGTTTGTTTGTCTCATTTGTCTTTATGTGTCCCTGTGATGGACTGGAGACCTGTCCAGGGTGTCCCCCACCTCTCGCACAGTGACTGTTAGAAATGGGCACCAGTGACCTCTGCGCCCCAATAAGGAAGAAGCAGGTAAAGATAATGAATGGATGGGATTAAATTGTCCCAATTTGTGCTTTTGGGTTGTTTTAAACCCAGTTTTTGTGTTTACTTTGTGTGTTCTCAGCTGCATTCACTCTATTCATCAGTCCCAGCTAATTTTCATTCTTTTCATTGTGTGTGCCAACACCCTGGAGTCTCTAAGAGTCTGATGCTCTTTTTGTTGTCCTGCTGCCATGTCAGCCTTTAAAAAAAAAAGAAGATTTAAATAAAGTTAAGATTTACTTTTGAGCTCCTTGAGTAAAAGTCTCCCTTCCCGGGTTCAGCTCCTCCATAACCGCGACACAAACCTTGTGTGTTTTTATTAAAAATTCAGAAGCCAACGTGTTCAGATCTGCCGACTCTCCAAACTCTCAGTTCTTCTCTGGGGTCGGCTGCTAATGAAAAAGCAGGAATGTGTGTTTTAATCATTTGCTTAACATCCTCAATACCTGTCCGAGCAAATCATATTCAGAAAGGCTCACATTTGCTTTGCACATACCTACTCTACAACTTACAAAGGAATGTTTAGATAGGCGCAGCTTTGTGATGGGGAGCTTTAAAGACCCATAGCATTTTGCTTAAGATGTTCTTATTGCCCACCACCAAAAGCAAAAGTTGACCATGTTTGTTTGTTTGTCTTTCATAGCCTTTCGTACTTCATGAACTACCGTATTTCTGGCGTATAAGTCACATTTATTATGCATGACCGCTGTTTATTATGCGTTTATTTAATGGTCAAACCAAGCACATTTTGCTTGGGTGGTGCTGCACCATCCTTCCATCCATTGTGGCTGGAGCCGCCAGCTCTCCAGCGTTCCTCCGCCTGCACCAGCTGAGTGAAGCGAGCGCGCATGAGAGGACTCGCTGTTGCAGTTCTTAGAAATTTAAAGTGTCAGTCAAAAATTGTGTTATGAATATGGAAAAATTATATATATATATATAACAAGTCGCTTTGGCATATAAGTCGCAGGACTAAGAAATCTACGCAAAACCTCCCTGAGACTTATACACCTGAAAATATGGTACTTGTTAGACTTTAATAATGCTCTCAAAACAAATTTTAAATGTCCGTTTTTAGCTGATTACCTTTCTGGAGTCAACCCAAACCAAGACGGCAGGTAATCAACAAAAGCAAACACAGTCCAACACACAACACGAGCACAAACAAATACGTCTTTGCTTAAAACTCAGACAACCAAGGCGTTGGGTGACGTGCATTCTGTAACCACGGTTCAAAATTATCATAAGATCACGATTTAAAATGTGACGCGTCTTTTATTTTGTGTTTCAGGAGAGGAGTTCCCTAAAAGTGATGCTCAGTGAGCCTGACCTGGATCAGAGACGAGCCGTCACTCCAGTCCCCACACGAATGTCCCGAGGGACGAGTAACAAAGACGGGAAGCATGGGGGGATGATGAGGTGAGTATGACAGACAGACGATTTGACTCCACTGCACTTTCACTTTTCACCGTTTTGGCTGCACGCAGACTGAAAGAATGCACCGCGGGGCAGCCTGAAGCTCACCCCGACAGAGCCGCTCTGCTTCCCCTCCCTGCATCAGAGCTGCGTCCTAACATGTCCACTGTCCAACGCCGAGACTGTAGAAGTCATCTGGGAGGAAATATTTGTCCCCAAACAGGGAGGACATCTCTGTTGTCCTGCAAGAAGCTCAGTGCAAGTTTAATTGGATCTAGCACTTTAGTTCTGACGTCCCGCTGAAGGTGAGAGGTGTTTTCAAGCTGACAGGTCGATGTCGGCCTGATGTTTCTGAGAAACAGGGTGCGGCTGAAAGATCTGCAGGTCATGTGCAGACAAAACAGAAAGACCATCCATCTTGATACGTCGCTGTTTCTCTTTGCTCCAGTGGGACAGGAACTACTTGAGCTTGACTGTGGTTACTTCAAAACTCTCCGATCAATTTAAAGGAGGGGTCGAGGAAGAACGTTTAAAAAAAAACAAAAGTAAAACTCTTTCTGCTCTCACAGCTTCAAAACAGGAAGTTTCTGAGCTCAAGCTGCAGGTGTTTCACAAACAAACCGTTCAGCTTTATTGCATGTGGACATACAACACCAGCTGAGCTAAAAGATGCAAAACATAGCCAAAAGTAGAAAACAGGTAGCTAAAACGTAAATGTAATAAAAGATATAAACTAAAACAAGCAAAAGTATTACTAACGAATAAAAACAGAAAAATACAACTTAAAATCAACAATGTTTGCTAAAAGTTAAATGTTGTGTAAAGCTTGCTAAAGTAGCCAAAGGATAACTGAAAACTATAGTAGCAAAAGAGTAGCTAAAGTACCAAAAGGGTAACTAAAAGCGATAAGTATATAAAGACTAAAAGTATCAAAAGGGTAACTAAAGTAGCAAAACGCTATATAGAAGCAGCAAAATCTATACTACAGCAGCAAAAGACTAGCTCAAAGCTAAAAGTATCAAAAGGCTAGCGTAAATGTGGGGAAAAGTTTCCTAAATGCTAAAAGTGGCAAAAGACTGGCTGAAAGCTATAAGTAGCAGAACGGTGGCTAAAAACTAAAGCTAAAAGTAACGAAAGAGCAAAAAGAACAATATTTTTGAAAGAATTCAATAGATCTGAATGTTTTTCCTATGGGAAATATATATTTTGTGTGTATATATATATGTATATATAATACAAAAAACATATACAGCCATACTGTAAATCAAATTTCAGTCAATTTACATTTGTATGAGGATACTGTACATAAAGAATATTTCGCAACATGTTAAAGGAATAAAACAGTATTTTTCCTGTTATAGTTTGAATGTTCTTTGTTTTGTAACATTAGAGTTTAACTTTGATTGGATTGACAAATTAAAGGCTCGTCTGAATCAACCCATCCACACGGGAATGTTTTTATTTGTTAACACGTCAGAGTTTCCTCCTTGGTTCAAACTGAGGCTGAGGAGACACAAACGCATCTATGTTCACAAATGAACCGCAGGATCCGCTTCGTTTATACGAGTCCACACGAACACTTCATTTTTCATAAATACACACACTCACTGTGCCACATACGCTAAATAACCTGGAAAAATACAAATAAATTCACTTATACAAGACAGATGTTGGCACTGGACAGAAGTTGGACTTCCAGCCTCCCCTGAGAGAGAAAGAAAACATTCTGGTGGTAAATGAAGTTCTGCTTTGGACCTGCTGGCTGGAGGGACGGCAGCAACCGGTGCTGAAAACTGGGCCGCAACGGCAACGCTCGAAGCCTTCCGGCTGTGTAAACCCAGAACCACATCCCTGAATTCAAGGTGATAAAAAGGCCAAATACCAAAATGGGCTGGAAGCGCTCCTCTTACCAACACAAATTACAGTCAAGGTTTTCAAGGAGACTCTCAGAAAATGTTAGACATCACTGGTGTTTTAACATTTAGTGTAAGAAAAGACCAACAATGTCTGATTCAGTAAAGGCTGCTGTTGTTTTGTTTAATGTTTGCAATCCGACTACTCCATACTTTGAGTACTTTATTAATTCGTATATCAAATCAATCATCTCACTCAGAAGATGGGCGCTGGGACTTTTTCCTTCCCTTTTTTTTGTGTAACTTTTATACTTTTTAAAATATTGAACTTTATTTATTGTTTTGCCCCTTTTGGTAAGCGTTTTGCTACTTTTAGCTTTTAGCTAGTATGTTTCTACTGTTGTTTTAGCTAGTTTTGCTACTTTTAAATAGCAGTGTGCCACTTTTAGTTATATTTTTGCTACTTTTAGCTACACTTTTAACTCTTTTCAGTTAGTCTTTTGCTATTGTTAGCTATCATTCTGCTGCTTTAAGAAAACACATTACTTTTAGCTTTATATAGTCTTTTGCTATTTTAGCTACATTTAGCTTTTACCATTGCTACTTTTAGATTGCATTGTGAAATTTTTACTTTAGCTAGCATTATTCTTCTAACTTTAAGCTAGCGTTGTCCTCCTTATACATTTTAACTAGTGATTTTTTTAAACTTTTGGATTTTAGTTAGTGTTTAGCTACCTTAAGCTTTTATTAGTGTATTTGCTACTAACCTTTTGCTACATTTAGCTTGCTTATTGAAACTTTTAGCTAGCATTTAGCATCTTTCTAGCTTTTTCGCTGGGTCTTGCCTCTTGCTAGCTTTTGGCTAACATTTACTACTTTTAGCTTGTTGTTTGCTTCTTGTGTTAGACTACTTTTAGCTTTTAGTCACTGTTTTGCCTTTTGTAGCATTTAGTTAACATTTTGCTACATTTAGCTTTTAGCTAGCTTATTGCTACTTTTAGCTAGCATTTAACATCTATATCATTTTCGCTGGGGCTTTCCTCCTGCTAGCTTCTACTGTAGCTAACTTTTGCTACTTTGAGCTTGTGGTTTACTTTTTTTAGTTTGTGTTATGCTGCTTTTAGCTTTTAGTCATTTTGCCTTTTGCAACACTTTCCTTTTGCTACTTTTAGTTTGCACGTAGTTATTTTTGCTTTTTAAAAAAACATTTAGCGTTTTCCTTATGTTACCTTTAAGGATGCCTTTTGCTACTTCAAGCTCTTAGCTGGTGTTTTGCTACTTTTAGCTTTTAATCATTGCCTTTTGCAGCCTTTAGTTAACATTTTGCTACATTTAATTTTCAGTTTGCCCATTACTTGCATGTATCGGTAGTTATTTTTGCTTTTTATCTTTTAGTTAATGTTTTTCTCCTGTTTCCGTTTCGGATGCTTTTTGCCAGTTCAAGCTCTTAGCTGGTGTTTTGCTGTTTTTAGCTTTAACAACACCGTTTCAGCTTATATTCACTGGGATGTTTTTCTTGAGCCCACATCAGCTGTTAGCCATCTTTGGTATGTTAGCTTTAAGTGAAAGAAAAGGCCGTCGCCAAATCTGTCTCATCTATACCAAAGAAATCCCCAAAGTCTGAGGAATCTCTGAAACTTCGGCTGCTCCTAAAACGAGACATTTCTGCTGCAGTCCACATGCTGTTCTCATAACGAGCCACTTAAAGAAACAACCAGCGAGCGTTAGCTGAGAGGTCTTTACCGCCGTCACTATTATTCTACGTTCTGCAGGGTGGGTTCCTGCCTGATTCGTTTCCCCTCGAGTGGACGCCGCGGCAAAGGCATCAATGAACCTCTGTGCAGGTGTGGGACTCTGACACGCTAATAAAATAAGAGAAGCTGTCAATCATCCGGAGGTTGGGACCACCTCGGTCACGCTGTTTTAAGACTTGTATCTGCCAACTGAACAAACGGCTTGTATCGATGCTGCTGTGACTTCAACACAGACATCTAGAGGAGGACTTACAGGGGGCCTTAAAAAGGTATCCACACCCCTGGAACTTTCCCACATTTTAAAAACCTGTTAAAACCAGAAACTTCCAAGTAATTTTACTGGAATTTTATGACAGACCAACACAATGCTAAATGAGAAGTGGGAGGAAAATGGTTTGCAAAGTCTTATGAATAAAAATGTGGATCTTTGATTCAACCTCCTTCACCGTGATACTAAATCCAGTCAGAAGTCGTTCAGGCTGGTTTTAGGGTCAAGTAAACAGAAAAACGGAAATGTGATAACTAAACCCTTAACCTCTGAGTCTTCATTCCTGTTTGGCATCATGAAAGAAGCTCTTCAGTCATGACGTGTTAAAAAAAAACATGCCCCATCCAACGTCTCTGCCCTGGAGGGGGGAGAGACTAGGTGTGGTTAGCTCTGAAAGTGGATGCTAGTTTGCAGACTCTCCTCGTTAAAACGGAGTTGGAATTAAACTGTAAGGACAAAATTAACAAACTATGAACCAAAGAAGAGATTGAGAAGCTAAGCTTGGAGGAAAGTGAACACAAGCAGAGTGAACCTCTCCATGTCCCGGCCCATCTGTACCCTCAGCTATGGTCACCGCCGGGTGGTGACCGAACGCACAGACGATGGATACAAGCGGTCGAAATGAGGTTTCCCAGCTGGATAGCTGCACTCTCCCTTAGAGATAAGGTGAGAAGTTGAGTTATCCAGGAGACACTTCTCCTCCACATCTGGAGGAACCAGCTGAGGTGGTTCAGACGTCTGGTGAGTTTGTCCCCAGACGTCCCCTTAAATGGTAAACGGACTGTACTTATATAGCACCTTTCTATCTTAAGATACTCCAAGTGCTTCACAACACTATCTGTGCCCTCGTTTACCCATTCATACAGCACTCTACTTTATACAAAGACTAATCAGAGCTTTATCACATTCATGCACCGATGACACACATCGGAGGCAATGAGGGTTCAGTGTCTTGCCCAGGGACACTTGGGCATGTGACTGTTGGTTGAATTGAAGGACGACTGCTCTAACCTCACAGCCACCCATACGATGTTCTTATCATGTCCAATGGGAGGAGACCCTGGAGAACTCGGCTGTCCAGGGTACGCCTTGGAGTCCTCCCAGAAGAAGCTGGAAGAGGCGGCTGAGGAACGAGACGTCTGGTCCTGCTCATCATTTCAGTTTTTTCCCGTTTAAAGTTCTCGTTTTACCCTCGTTCATAGATGGTGGACAATACAAACAGCTGCACTTTGTAGTTTGGATCAAGATGGCCGCCAGAAAACCTCAAAAACAGGAATAATTCAATCATATTTTTACAAAGTAGATGTTGAACTAAGATTTAGCGTGGTAGTAGCTGAGAGTCATTCCCAACGCACTCTAAGCTTGGATAATTTTTGCTTCAAACCTTAACTAGAGTCAACCCCATTCATCTGTTAGAAATATATCCCATAAACCACTGGACAGATTTGAATAAAACTCTCAGAAAGTAATGGATGTATGATTAACTTTTGGAGTCAGCTTGATTGGGCGGCTGTGGCTGAGTGGTTAGAGCAGTCGTCCTCCAATGCAAGAGTTGGGGGTTCGATTCCACCAGCAGTCACTTGCCGAAGTGTCCCTGGGCAAGACACTGAACCCCTCATTGCCTCTGATGTGTCTCATCGGTGTATGAATGTGATATATAGATCTAGTAGAGTGCTGTATGAATGGGTAAATGAGGGCACAGATTGTAGTATAAAGTACTCTGAGTATCTTGATCAGATAGAAAGGTGCTATACAAGTACAGTCCCTTTACCATTCAAGATGGCTGCCAGAGCTAATAAACTTTGGCTATCACAGAAATGGCTATAATTTAGTCACCTTTACATTTATTGAGCTAAAACTTGGTGTGGTAGTAGCCGAGAATCCACCTCGTTATTTTTCAGGAAATCCTTGTAAAAGAGATTAATAATCTCAATGGACTTCTTTCCTGGTAAAATAAAAGTTTAATAAAAAAAAAAAAACTTCAAAAGTTTGAGCACAACTTCAGCATTTCTTAACATCTTGATCGAAAACGTTTGCACGACTATCAGAAGGAATGTGCGTTCCTTCAAGGACTGCTAGATTTTTAATTTTCATTCGTGATATTTACCTGAATTCCACATTTCTTGGATTGGAGGTCAATGTTCAAAATGTTGTAATTAAAAAGGCCAAAGAAAGAAGCTGTTGAAGGTAAAAACGGAGCTGTAGCTCCATCTACCTTCAAGAATCGTAACTTTCTCCAGTCCGGTTTACCCGTATTTACAAACTGCTTTAAGATCTGATGCTTTCTGCTTCAGTTAATTAAATAAACTAAATCAATTCACTGTAAGGGAGTGTTGAAAACAAAGAGAAGCAACATGAACCAGTTGACTTTTAGCACGTTGCAGGTTCTTGTGTTCCAGCAGAATTCAAAGTTTGACATTCAAGAACAACTCGGTGACGTCGAGGAAACTTTAATGAGCGGATTTATTCAGGAAGAAACGTTGAACTCGTGCAGAACCGAAACCTTTAAACTTAGTTTAAAAACGGTTCTTAAAATGAAATCTAAGTGCAAATCTAAGTCTGGAAAGACTGAACAAGAAAACACTTTAGCTGTTTTTCCAGTTTTTAATCACTCCTGTAGATTAATTACAGGCGACCAATACCCTCAACACATTGATCACTAATAAGAATAAGAATTTATTATTTATTTTCCTTTCAGATTAATTTCTGCAATGGTTTAATAATAAATAATAAAGTATCTTTGTTCAAAAAAGTGAACAAGGAGTGTGACAAAATAAGCCTGTAGCTTTAGCAAAGTGTCCATAAAACAGGAAATTATCGCATAATTCTCCCAAAACGTCAGAATATTCATAAATTACAAGCTGCTGAACTTACAGCACGGCACTTCCTGGTTCCAAGCAGCTCTTACAAATGAAAAGAGTGAAGTTCAAAAAGCTGTCGTGTCTCCAAATTCTTTGTTCCACTTGGTGTACATGCTCAGCGTGGCCGGACTGACGGTTGGTTTGATGCGCTTCAGGGAGTCCTCGAAGTCTTTCATCTTGATGTTGCGCATCTGCGAACGCACAAAAAGGCTGTAGCTCCACAAAGTCTACTGTTACGTGACAGCAAGTCAAGGAAAAAAAAAGATGCTAGAAGAAAAGTGTTGCAGCATCGCCTCACCTCTTTCGCAGATATGTTCCGAACCTGATCCGGTCCCAGCTCTGACAAAGACATTTTTACATGAAAGTTAAGTATTTGGGTCAAAATAACTGAGCAGGAAGGAAGTTGTTTTTTCTCTTTAGGTTTGAGATTAAAGTTAAAATGTCAAAGTTAAAGTGGGGATAATATTAAGACATAAAAGGCGTCTAAACTAAAACACCAAACCAGAAGAAGTGAACCTAAAGCAGACTATTTCAGGGTTGCCCAATATGTCGATCTCAAAGGGATTATGGGGAGATGGCACGGCGTTAAAAAATAGAGTCAGTCTATCATCCATTTCTGAAACTTGTCTCTTGATTGACAGACAGGGCAGCCAGTCCGAGGACTCATTTCCACGACGTGAAACGTTCGGCTGGTCATTTACAGACAACGGCCCTCGTTCTCTCTGAAACCGAGGGTTTCTGAATCCAGGTCGCAGAGTGGAGATTTTCAGGGGAACCCCCCACGGAGACGTGAAACGCTCATGAAGTCGCACATGCGCACTACAGGCATGTTTGGACTTTAAGTTTTTAGCTAGTGATTTGCAACTTAAACTTACAGCTAACCTTGAGCCTCACATAGTTTGTAGCAAACCTTTAGCTGTTTTTAGAATTTTTTTTTTGCCACTTGTAATTTTTTAGGCTATTGCATCTTTGAAATGTCTAGCATTCAGTCTCACTTAGCCTTTAGCTACCATTTTGCTGTTTTAGCTACCATTTTGCTATGTTTAGTTTTTTTTAGCTAGTGCATCTTTGAACATTTTAACTAGCCTTCAGTCTCATTTAGCTTCTATCTAGTCTTTTGCTACTTTCAGCCAAGTCTTTGTAGCTTTTAGCTAGCATTTTGCTATTTTTAGCTATAATTTTGCAACTTGCAGTTTTTAGCTAGTGTTTTGCAACCATAAACATTCTGATAACCTTGAGTCTCACACAGCTTTTAACAAACTTTTAGCTGTTTTTATAAATTATTTTTCTACGTGTAATTTTTTTAGGCTAGTGCATCTTTGAAATTTTAGCTAGCCTTTAGGCTCACTTAGCTTTTAGCTACCGTTTTGCTACTTGTAGTCAAGCTTAATGTTTTAGCTACCATTTTGCTACGTTTAGTTTTTTTAGCTAGTGCATCTTTGAACATTTTAACTAGCCTTCAGTCTCATTTAGCTTTTATCCAGTCTTTTGCTACTTTCAGCCGCAGCTTTTAGCTAGCATTTGGCTATTTTTAGCTTTTTGTTTTAGAATGCAGGAGCTCAATGTGGTTCTCTTCTTCTGATTTAGTTTTGAAAGACGACTTTTTTCCAACATTGTGACTTTTTGGTCAATATTTCCACCTAAATCTAAAAAACAAATACAAACGTCTTCCTCATATTTTCAGAGGCTCTGGATCACCGTGGTAGAAATGTGACTGTGTGGCCAGTAAATGAAAAGAATCGTACCTCTGATGGGTCCGAGAGCAGCATCTTTGGCTAACGACGTGAGATCGCTTCCTGAAAACCCTGCTGTCGCTCTGTCAGACAAGATTTCCAGAAATGAACACAAAGTAAACCAACAACAACCAACACGGCTCTTTAAAGGATTTGTGTCGCTCACTTCGAAAGGTAGGACAGTTCATTCGGGCTCAAAGGATTCCCGTGTTTTCCCAAAAGGTTTTTCATCAGAGTCAATCTGGTCTTATAAGAAGAAGAAGAGCAGAAAATAACGAGTTTGTATGCCTTAGGTAAAAATAAAACATTTAAACACTTGTGGGTGATAAATACCTTCTCGTCCGGCAGTGCCACGTAAATTCTTTTAGCAAAGCGCCTGTTAGAGCAACACAAACATCAGCTGCCATTTTGTTAAAACAAAAGAATCATACTGTCTGGGGCCGTTACTTACCGTAAAACTGCTTCATCGAGCTCCTGCGGCCTGTTGGTTGCTCCCATCACCAGAACCCTCTCGTCCCCTCCCGACTGCACCTGAAATCCAGATGTGCAGGTGTGAAAACGACACCTTAGTCCTCAGGAATTTCCGCTCGTGCCGACTCTCTCACCCCGTCGAACTCTACGAGGAACTCGGTTTTTAAGCGTCGAGAGGCGTCGTGTTCCCCCTCCCTCCGCTCACAGAGCAAGCTGTCCACTTCATCTGAAAGTCAAATAGGAAAAGAACGAGAGAGGTTTAATTATGAGCTAAAATTTGATCCTCAACCTGTAGGACGGGGTAACACGAACCGATGAAGATGACAGAAGGTTGTAATTCTCTCGCAACTGAAAACAGCGCTCGTACAAGCTTCTCACCTTCTCCTACCTGTGAGAAGGATGACAGAAAAGGTTAAAAATACCCTAGTATGAAGCAATAATTTAATATATTTATAGTTTTCTTACATATTTTGATGTCAAACTAGCAGCACTTATATTGAAGAATGTAGCATTAGACTCTGCAGCCACAGCTTTTGCCTGACAAATGGAATTAAAGGTCGTGATTCAACAAATAAAGGCAACAGCCCAAGAGAGGTATGCGAATCACAACACAAGAGTTTGATTTGAATGACTGAGGACGTTGTGTTCAAACAAACCAGCATAGTTTTCCCATTTCCAGGGGGTCCAAATAACAGTAAACCACGAGCAGGTGCTCTCAGGCCAGTGAACAGCTGAACAGGAAGTGTGAGAAATTAAACCTCCGAAGCAGATACAGTAAGAAGACAGAAAAGTTATTTAAAAAATAACAACCTCTGGTCTCAAGGAAGGAAGGATGACAATTTCTTGAAGTGCTTGTTTGGCCAGATCTTGTCCTGCAATGTCATCGAAAGACACAGACGTCCCCCTGCAGTGGACAGAGGGGTTCACTTTAGGTGCAGGGCTTTTATTATCACCCATCACTGAAAGGTGAAAGCAGTGTCTGTGTGTGTGTTAGCAAAATTATGTAAGGTGGCAGGTGATATGTATTCCTTTAAGGCAGGGGTTCCTAACTGTGGTCCTTGAGGAACACCATCCTGCATGTTTTAGTTGTTTCTCTGCTCTGACACACCTGATATTAATTAATGGGTGATTAACAGGCTTCTGTAGAACATAAGAAGGAATGAAATCACTGAATCAGGTGTGTTTGAGCAGGAAACAACTAAAACATGCAGGACGGTGTTCCTCAAGGACCAGGGTTGGGAACTACTGCTTTAAGGAATGCTGGACCTTTCATTTATGTATGTAAGTATTTGTAGGTAACATTTGAAACAAGTGACTTCTAATTATCTTGCTTTAAATACCTGTCAACAATTTCATTCAGGATCAAGCTGGCCAGTTTACTGTCTACATTCTTGAAGTTTCTCATGTCTCTCTTTGGCGGCTGCTTCCCAGCTGTAGCTTTCCCGTTCTGAACTCTTCCCATGCGCGGTGTCACCTGAACAGGAAGCATTACAAATCAGCACAAACCTTACACAGGTTTACAACGTGAATGACAGAAAATCAAAGCACCTTTGGGTCGGAGGGTCTCGTTGGGGGTCTGACAACGGTGGAGGGCCTGCAGGTGGTGGATGAGGCTGAAACCGATGGATGGCTTTTAGGCTTTGACTGTGGAAGAACACAGCTGGATGTGGGCTGTGGATGACTTCTACTTTTAGATTCCAATGTGGCCTCTGGGAATAAAGAAGAAGGCAAAGTTATTACAGGTTTGACAGAAGTTTGCAACACAATCCAGACTTCTGAATATTAGCTAAAAATTACCCAACAACGCAAGTCTTTCTTTGGCCATGGTGAGGTTGGCGACCATTTTATCTTGCAGTCTCTTCGCCCGATCATATTGATCTCCTGTTGACAAAACAAAACAAGAGTATGGTTAGACAATATTAGACATGTCAAGTGTGTATAGGAGTACCTGTTCCTGTGATGTCCACAGCAATGCCTCTTTCCAGCTCAGAGATCCCTCTCTTGTACCACTGCACAGCTTCCCCTTTATCTACTGTCAACGCACAGAAAATGGATGTTTATCAGACGCTATCGCCGATAACACGAGTTAATTGAGCTTGAAATTAAATAAATATACCTGTATCATCTTCGTCGATCCTTAACGCTTTGGATATGTACTCAAACGCTTGCTTGTGGTAGTTTTTAATAACTTCTCCGCTGTCTTTGCTTCTTGTTGCGTTAATTTTAGTTGACATAATTTACTGTCTGGCGTTACTTCCTCCTCTGCTCGGTTACGGTTTAGTTCGTTGTGAAAATAAACTTTCTTTTAAATTAAACCTATATGATGCTAAAACAGCACTTTGTCTTTATTAACTTGTTTTTTTTTTTTTTAGCCACAAAAGCTATTATATTTACGGTCCATCTGTAAACAAACAGTTGCCCGGCTAGCTTTGGCTTCCACAGTAAAGTCACGTGAACGAAGCCCCGCCCTCTTTCTTCTTCTTTTGTTTTTAGGCGCGGTTAGCAAACAACTAGCCGCGCTACCGCCATCTTCCGGATAAACGGAGAACGAAATTACTTTAAAAAAACTGAAGCAGTCTCTGATCTAATAAAAAATAAAAATATATCTTTATTCACCTCGTCACATGAACATTTTTTGTAACATGTCTCTAACCCGTAAAGGTATATTCATTTAGAGTGGTACTTAATATCTGCCTTTAGTGTTAGTAGTTCAGTCTAAAATTGAAAGGCCTAGTATAGAATAATCTCGTTTTAAGCTCTGCCAGCCTGTGTGTTTGGTTTATGTGTTAGGGATGAATCTCATCTAGGATCTCAACAAATTTTAGCTTAATATGAATTAAACTGACTGTGTTATGGTAATTTTTGTTTTTGCCAAAGTTGTTTTTATGTGGTAATCATTTTGAATTGAACTGACCTAAAAACATATTCACTTGTAGATGGACATTCTAACATTATTTTGTGAGAGTTTCATGATAACCCATCAGCTTGCTTGTTAAATGGTTTGTTCATATAATTTAAGAGCTTGTGCCAAAATTTTAAGCAAAGATCTTGTGCGATGTGTATTACTTGAGGTATGTGTTGGGGGTGATTCTCAGCTACTACCACACATTTTTAGAGTGATCTTTTAAAATGTACTTCATTTCGTTGTGTTTCCTAACTATGTCAGTCATCTTAAATTTGGACTAGTTACAAAAGTTAATTTGTTGTGAATGTACATGTGAAGATTAATCAAATCTGTCCAGTGGTTGATGTAACATTTTACTAAAAGAAAGAATAAAAAGACAAAAAGCTAATGCTGGGGAGTGGTGGTGCAGAGGCTAGAGAAGATGGGCCTGTGATCGGAAAGTCAAGGGTTCAACTCCCCAGACTGACAACATCAAAATGTGGGTGGAAAAGGTGAAACACCCACACCTGCCTCCTCCCTCATTTGCTCCACTATGGGCCCTTGAGCAAGACCCTTAACCCCCCATCATCTGCTCCTAAATAGGTCTCTCTTGAAAATTAGTTCTCCTGACTCAATGAGACTATCTGTATAAATAAAGGGTAAATAAAATAAAAACAAACAAAAAAAAACAGCATTACCCATCTTTCAGCAGCAGCCAATAATAAAAAACAACTGCTGAATATTTTTTTTTGTTCCTTTCCGAGTAATGGAAAATAAAGTAAATGTGACTTTTATTAATTATGTTAAATGTCACATGTCACTTACTGGCCACGCTATTTCATAACCAAACAATCAATTCGGCAGAGGCCCCGCCTTCTTTCTAATTTCCACCAATCACACGCCTCTTTAAATCAAACAACGAATCGGATCGCTTGACGTCACTTTGACAAGAGTTTGTGAGACGCCTCTTACCTGGCTCGCGAGAGAAGTCAGTAATCCTTAAAAGCTGACTGTGACAGCTTCGTATGTAGCGGTTCCGTCAGTTTTCAGTGCTGGCACAAATTTTGGATATTGTATTTTGTGCCTTTACGGTTTTACACGGTAAAATCGTTAGACTGTCGAACGAACTGACTTCTCGAATTAACCGGTAACAACACGGCGGCCAGCGAGCCGAGCTATCCCAGCTGAGCTGCCCTTTGTCTATCCAAGCAAGTTAGCTAGCAAACAGGCGTTGTTTCATCCTGACAGTCAGCTAAAGCTAAAGTGGCAGGTTTTTTTTTTTTTTATCCTTTTTTATTTGCTTCACATAAGTTAAGTAAATCAAGATAGGCGGCTTGGGAACCAAGATGTCAAATCGAGTGGTGTGCAGAGAAGCAAGTCACGCCGGGAGCTGGTACTCTGCTTCGGGTAAACTGCGTTAGCACATGCTAGCTGCTTTTTAATGTGTTTTTCTTGTTATGTCAGCGTCTCGTATTGGTTTAGACTTGTCCGTTTGTTTGGATTAACCGTGGGAGTTTTGATATTTTAACTGATCTCTTCGTGGTTTGCCCGAGCAGGCGGTGATGGCAAACACGAGCTAATGCTAGTCCCATTTTAAAAAGGTCGGCTAGCTCGGCTAACATTTTCCTGCCGTTGATCACAGCGTCCGTGTCAGCTCATGACAAACACATCAGCCAGTTCATCCTCCGATAAAGTCTCAAAACACACCTGAATTTTCTGTAGGGAATTATTTTGAACGCACTGTTAAGGTAGCAAAAGCTAAACTAAGCTATTTAAACTTCCTGGCCTGCATGCTAGCTAACACTAGATAAGTCCTAAAGCTTTTAAAAATCTAATTCATTTTAAGGTGTTATTGTTGTGGGCTGGTTAGTTTTTGATTTTTTTTTTGGATTGCACAATTTTTTTCTTGGACATTTCACTGACGTTTAAAACAAAAGACTGGGCAGGGCTGAAACAACTGGAGTTTCATGTTGCACCCCTTCCCCCATCTCACAAAGCTTTTTTTTTTTTTTTTTTTTTTTTTTTTAAACCCACAAGGTATTTAGTTTTTCCGTTTATAAGCTTAAAATCTAGAGCACAGACTAACCAGATGTGAAAGAGAAGTATTGCATAGGAACATTTCTTTAGCTCAAATTAAACTGAATGAGTCGAGCTTTTTATCCTGCAGGTTACAGACATGACATTATTTCCAGTGTAGACGGATTCAACCTGAGCGCTTTTCTTTTAAACGTGCCGTTTATGTTACATTGACAAGAACTGGTCGGCATCTCAGAGGAGTAGAAGTGTCTGGCCGTCTTGTCCCCGAGTGAGGGTAGGATGGAACGGGAGATGGATACACGAATCGAGGCCATGTCCTTTGTAATGAGGGTGTTGCTTTGGTCTGTAGTGGTGAAGAAAGAGTTGAGTTGAATTATGGCTCTAGATTTACTGGTCTGTTTGCGTTCCATCCTTCACCTGTGGTCATGAGGTTTGAATCATGACTGAAGGAATGAGCTCCTGGATACAAGCAGCTGAATAAGGTCCCATTGTAAATTTATCACCGGTAAAAACATTTGTCTGTGCGTTTGGGCTAATGCACCCTTTGACTCCTGTGGGTTTTAGTTCCTGAGACATTTTTACCAAACTGAATTGTTGATTAAAAAAAAAAAGGTTTCAAGGATTTTTTTTATTTTTTTTTCCTGTTCTATGCTACCATGAAAGGTGGGCGATCACGTAGTTGGCTGTGTTTTTGCCTGTCCTTTGCCGAATGTATTCTAAACCAGTGGAAAAGAGTAATCATTGGGTGCACATCTACAGTTCAACCCAACTCAAGATGGCCGCCAAAGCTAATCATCGATGGCAAACGCATAAATGCAATAATTCAGTTGGTTTTATAGCTATTTAGCTAGAATGTGGTGTGGTTGTGGCAGCACGGTGGCGCAACTGGTAGAGCTGCTGCCTCTCAGCGAGAAGGTCCTTGGTTCAAACCCCGGTCCAGGGGCCTTTCTGGGTGGAGTTTGCATGTTCTCTCCGTGCATGCGTGGGTTTTCTCCGGGTACTCCGGTTTCCTCCCACAGTCCAAAAACATGCATGTTAGACTGATTGGTAACTCTAAATTGTCCCTAGGTGTGAGTGAGAGAGTGAATGGTTGTTTGTCTCGTTTGTCTCTATGTGGCCCTGTGATGGACTTGCGACCCGTCCAGGGTGTACCCCGCCCCTCGCACAGTGATTGCTGGACATGGGCACCAGCAACCCCGTGACCCAAAAATGGAATAAGCGGGTAAAAGAAAATGGATGGATGGATGGTGTGGTTGTGCTGTTGATGATCTACACAAACTTCAAGCACTAACGAGATCTTTAAAACTTGATTTAAAAACACAATACTAGTCCATAATGTAAAGGTGTAACAGCTGTTACATTCTAGGTTTTCTATTTGTAACAATGCTTGGTTCTATTATTAATGAATTTCGCTGTTTTCTTTGTAGGAGCCCAGCTGAATGCACAACTAGAGGGCTGGCTGTCCCAAGCACAGTCCACAATCAGACCTGCCAGAGCCATCATAGCACCGTAGGAACACAAATAATTTAATGAAAGTAAAAAATCGTCTCTTCTAATTCTATACTGACGTGTTCTTGCTTGCAGCCATGCTGGATATACCTACTGTGGTGCTTGTGCAGCATATGCCTACAAGCAGGTTGATCCCTCCATCACGTAAGTCGTTTAACTTTCTGTCTTTAAAAATGTTTTAAACGACTCGTTTATCTTGATTCCTGTCCTGCAACAGAACAAGCATGTTTTCTGTGTAGATAGAACATGGAGCTGTTGATAGATTGAGATAAAGTCCTGTTGCCCTTCAGTCGTAGGGTGTTCATTCTGGGACCTTCACACCATGTGCCCCTCTCCCGCTGTGCGCTGTCACCCGCAGACGTCTATAGAACGCCGCTCTATGACCTGCGAATCGACCAGAAGGGTACCCGCTGTTTTGTCACTTCAGTTCTGTTTATCTCTTTTTTTTTTTTGTGTGAATTTATACAAACTGATTATTTATTGAGTAGTGTCGTTTTTAGGGTTTTGATCTGGAAATGGTGTAATAATTGAGACTAATTTAGACAGACCTTTGGCATCAGTACCATAAGTTTTCTTTGAGCGGTTTCTTCCAAAGGTTGGGTTGGAACGCAACTGTGGGCCATGAAACTCCAAGTGAGAGGCCTTGAGACAATTTCCAGAAGAAAAACAAATTAAAGCCGATTACTAACAGCATATTTTGCCATTAATGTTGTAAAATAGTCCTAAATTAATTAAAAAATACTATAATAGTTGAGGCTTTTTGTGGGTCATAACATCCTTATTCAGTCGACTTGCTAGCAACATTTGTACACTTCAGTCAGGAGTCGATGGGATCAAAAGTTTGTTTTGTGGGTCAGGAGCTGAAAAGTTCAGCTTGGCGTTTGTTCAAGTTCTCAATTAGCTCAAATGTGCAGCTCCTAAAGTGACTTCATTAGTTCAGACTGCATTGATGACGTGCTCAAGTTTGAAATAAAATCTTTGTTTTGCAGTTTACGCTGACCTCTTGAAAACTGGGCTGTTTGAGAGGATGAGTCTGCAGACCGATGAAGATGAGCACAGTATTGAAATGCACTTGCCTTACACTGCAAAAGCCATGGAGAGGTAAAACAAACGAGTGAGAAGAGCTTTATTAAACGGAGCCTGAACTGACGAGAACACGTGGTTTTAATTACTCTCAGCCAACTTGTACCGAATGATCTAATTCAGGGGTGCCCACACTTGTTCAGCATGCAAGCTCCTTTTAAAATGACCAAGTCGGAGTGATCTACCTGCTATAAGACCCCGTTTACACGAGAACAACCTCTGGAAACCTTAATCTTGTAATAAACAAAAAATTCAAAAATACTTTTTTAATCCCAGAGGGAAATTATTTGTTGTTTTAACTCGTTATCCTCATTTCATTAAGAGATGTTATAGATACTGAGGCTGTAGGCAGGAAGGATCTCTTGTAAAGGTCCATCCCATAGTGGATCTGAAGACACTGGCTGCAGATGCCGTCCGATCCGTCCACCCAGACTCAGCTGGCCTCTCTGTTCCCCCGGGCTGTAGGACCGCCCGAATGCCGGGCAGAACTCCTACCAGAGGGATGGCCACTCTTCCCAGTAGCCTGCTGAGTTTCTCGTCGCTGCAGACAGCCAACTGTAGGTGCTGAGAGACGATCCTGTCCTGCTGTCATGAGCTGTTTTTCCTGCTACTTCCAGGTTCTCAGTGGTCAGGCACTCGAGCACAGCTGGCAGGTTGATGAGAATGCGTCCACAGAACATCCTTTTCAACTCATTTGAGATTTGTGGCTGTAGTTGAGATATTATTTGAGCTTTTGAGATGTTATTCAACTGCTGTTGGTTGTAGAAAACTGCCTTGTTGCCATGGTTACGCATCATAACAAATGTCCAAAACTAAAAAAGTTTCGGTAAAAATCCTTCCAGCTGCACAGCATCTGATACCAGAGGAAACAATCATCAGAAAAAAGTGATTTACATCCAGAAAGAGAGGAATTAAAGTTTCCAAAAGCAAAATCTCAGAATGAAAGTAACAGAGTCAGAGATTCTTTATTGTCATTCGCACCTCATGTGGTACATGTGGTGGAGCGAAATTATGTACACAGGGTCCCAGTTACATCCAACAATAAAATGTATAAGAAAAACAGTAATAACATCTAAGTTATGAACTAAGAAAAAACAACTAAATAAACACCAAGCACTCATAACATAAAACATTGAACATCAGCACAAACATGAACATGAGTCTGTGAGCAGATGTGCACGCATGAACACTTCAACATTAAAACAACAGATCAGCAGCAACATGAAACAGATCAGCAGCAACATGATGTGATTTTTCACAGTGATTATTCTGGTTAGAGATTCATGAGTCTAACAGCCTCAGGGTAGAAGCTGTTCCTCAGTCTAGTGGTTCTACACTTAATGCTCCTCAACCTCCTTCCTGAGGGGAGTGGGGCAAAAAGTGTGTGTGCTGGGTGGGTGGGGTCCTTCATGATGCAGGTGGCCCTCTTCCTGCATCTGGAGGTGTAGATGTCTGTGATGGTGGGGAGACTGACTCCGACAGTCTTCTGTGCAGCCTTCACCACTCTCTGCAAAGCTTTTCTTTCTGCAGCTGTGCAGCCTCCATGCCACACGTTGATGCTGGAGCACAGGATGCTCTCCACTGCACACCTGTAGAAGGAGGTGAGGACTGAGCTTCCCAGACCTGCTCGCCTCAGCCGTCTGAGGAAGTAGAGTCTCTGATGAGCTTTCTTGATCAGGCTGGTGGTGTTGTTGCTCCAGCTGAGGTTGTCATTCAGGTGTACACCCAAGTACTTGTAGCTGGAGACCACTTCCACCGCAGATCCTCTTATGTTCAGGGGGGTGTAGATGTTTTTGTTCCTTCTGAAGTCCACAATCATCTCCTTTGTCTTCTTCACATTGATGTGAAGGTTATTCTCTTTGCACCAGCTCTCCAGGTGTTCCACCTCTTGCCTGTAGCTGGACTCATCATTGTTTGTGATGCATCCCACCACCGCTGTATCATCTGCAAACTTTACAATGTGACAGCCTGGATGGGTAGCTGCACAATCATACATGAGCAGAGTAAACAGGAGGGGGCTCAACACACATCCCTGAGGAGAGCCAGTACTGAGGGTTATGGTGGAGGAGGAGAGGTTGTGGATCCTCACTAACTGTGGTCTGTTTGTTAAAAAGACTAGTACCCAGTTGCAGATGGAGGGGCTTAGTCCTAGTGTGGATAGTTTGTCCATCAGGGTTTGGGGGATCATGGTGTTGAAGGCGGATGTGAAGTCCACAAAGAGCATACAGACGTAAGAGTTTTTCTGCTCTAGGTGGTTGAGCGCAGTGTGGACCACAGAGGAGATTGCATCCTCTGACGATCGGTTCTCACGGTATGCATACTGATGAGGGTCCTCGTTGATGTTAATGGTTGTTTTGATGCGAGTCATGACCAGTTTTTCAAAGCATTTAGCGACTGTCGGGGTGAGGGCTACTGGCCGATAGTCATTCAGACCAGTCACTGTAGAGCTTTTTGGGACTGGGATGATGGTGGCAGTCTTCAGGCAGGTGGGAACTGTCTCCAGGGTAAGTGAGGTGTTAAAGATGTCTGCCAGCACCTCACAGAGCTGATCAGCACATTCCTTCAACACTTTTCCGGGGATGTTGTCTGGGCCAGTTGCCTTGTGCGGATGAATCCTCCTGAAAGTACTCCTTACTTCTGCTGAGGTCACGCTGAGATGCTCTTCATTCGGTGGTGAGGTGAGTCTGGTGCTGGGTGGTCTGTTCGGGTCTTCAAAACGTGCATAGAACTTGAGGGCATCAGGCAGAGATGGGTCTTTGGATCATTGTTCGCTGCTCCTACATGCTGCCACCTTGAGCGGCGCAATTCTGGAATTCTAAAAATGAGCATCGTTTTCCACAAAAACACCAAGTTTCCATGTCAGTCGGGTTGCCAGATAAGAAATGAACTACAGCACTGTGGCTTTAAAATGATAGTACTTTGACCTGAACTGTATGTGCTGAGTAAAGATATTCTAAGATGAGGTGTGTGTTGTCTGTGGAATATGTGCACAAAAAAGTAGGCATAAATAAGACATTTTAAATGTATCTGGCAACCCTGATGCTGGGCTCAGTTGCATTCATTGTGCATGCAGTTACGTCCAAACTGGTAAAGACGCATAACGTCTCTTTGGAGCCTGGATTTTATTGGTTTTGCTCCCACATGCTGAAAAAGGTGAGCAGCACAAAAACACTCTGCCATTTATTATAACTCTTGTTATATTTATTCTAACTGTTGTTGGTGCAGAATCCTTTGGACTGCAGCCGCCTGTATTGTGCATTTTCGACTTCATCCTTGTGGAGAATTTCACACCTCCATGGAGGGTTCCCCCGAAAATCTCCACTCTTCATTAACTTTGGGTTTCAAAGAGAATGAGGCTGTCTGTAAATGAACGGCTGACCATTTCACGTCGTGTAAACGGGGCCTCAGACTGGCTGTCCTGTCTGTCAATCAAGAGACAAATTTCATAGCTGGATGATCAGCTGACTATTTTATTTAATGCCATGTGATCTACCCAGACTACCTTTTGAGATCGACGTGTTGGGCACCCCTGATCTAAAATGTAATTTTTTCTTTACATCAGAACTGAACGCTCAGGGACTGGACGTCCAGCAGTTATTGCCAATACATAATTAATTTTTGATTAAACATCTAGTTTATTTTTATGAAATCAATGGGAAAGTGGACTGGGTTGTAATGTATAGCCCAGTCTTTTTAATGTTTGTCCTATTTTCTTTATTTTGCCTGTTTTTAAAATTAGTTTTATTCTAAATAAACTCATCACTGAACCAGACTGAGATGAATAGCCTGCTTTACATCCTCAGTATTTATCATAAAGTTGAAACTAGAGTGCTCACCATTACATCCAGTACAGTTCTTTAGGAATCAGGGAAACAGTTTTTGTCATTCTTTGTTGTGAATGACTCTCAGCTACTACCACGTCAGATTTCAGCTCAACATCTGTAAAATTCTCTTTACTGTAGTCAGTTTTGTCTTGATCAGTGAAGCTCTTTGATACTTTGGTAGTAGTCTCTTGCTTTTGAAACAGTTTAACTAAATCTGATTTTGTACTCCTGTTTATAAAAGAAACATGTGACTGAAACACGACTGTGTTGAAAAGAACCTTTCAGGTCCAACATTAATGTGCTAATCTGGTGTTTCAGCCACAAAGACGAGTTCAGTATCGTTCCTGTGCTCGTGGGCGCTCTGAGTGAGTCCAAGGAGCAGGAGTACGGGAAGCTGCTCAGCAAATACCTGGCAGACCCTGCCAACCTCTTCATAATCTCATCCGACTTCTGTCACTGGGGTAAGTTAGCGTGAAAACATTGGTTCTTAGCTGCTACTTTGTTCAAACCTGGAATAATTTATTTTATTTATAGTCGTCTCTTTCTCTGCTGAAGGTCAGCGGTTTCGTTACACGCACTACGATGAATCCCAAGGGGAGATCTACAGGTCGATCGAGCATCTTGATAAAATGGTAACGGCTAAGATGTTTCAAATGAAACTTGGTGACACATTTAGTCTCAGAAGATGTTTGTTGCTGTTGGGCAAGCTCTGCCTCTGTGCTCTCCTTCTCTTTATGTGATACTTAATGGATGTGAAACGGTGTATCTTAGAATTGAGTAAAAATAATTTTATTTTTATTTTTGCAGGGCATGAGCATTATAGAGCAGCTGGATCCCATGTCTTTCACCAACTACTTGAAGAAGTACCGCAACACCATCTGTGGACGCCACCCCATAGGAGTTCTGCTAAATGTAGGTACCGCTGAAGAAAACGGCCTCGCAGAATGTTTCAGTTGGTCGAACACGTGTTGATGTCGAGCGAACGTTTGTTTATGTTAAATAAGGAGCGGCCTAAATGTACAAAATATTTTAAAACTCCCCCACCTATTATTTATTTATTAACCTTTCTTGAACCAGGCACTTCCCACTGAGATCACAGATGTTGTTTTTAAGGGAGGCCTGGGCCTTCAGGCAGCCTGACATGAATGTTTTTGAACCTTTGGAGGAAACTGCAGTACAGTCGTCCCTCATTTATCGCGGGCGGGGGTTACGTTCCAGACACCCCCCCACGATGGGTGAAACATCGCAAATTAGGGATGTTGTATTTATATTTATTTAAGGCTTTATAAACCCTTCCCACACTCTTACAATGTTCAAACTCTAAACGCTCTAAAAGAGCACAGCATGTCATGATCTCTGCCACGCCCACTTCTCCTCCTCAGTCACATTCATGCTCATCACCTGTGTCACTCCCAGTCTCCCTCCTGCTGCACCTGTGTGCTGCGCTCCTTAAATGCTCCCCGGTCTTTGCCTCCCTGACAGATCGTCTGATCGCCTCGGGCCTGAAGTATTCAGTGTTCTTGTTCCTGCTCTTGTTCCTAAAGGCTTGTTGCACTTGATTATTTTAAATAAACAATCCATGCTGCTCGTGCAGCTCATTTCAGGTGTAAGACAGACTCCACCGCCCCTTCCTTTCTTTTTCTCTGCTGTGACAGACCTCAGAAAGAGAAAGGAGTGGGCGGAGTCTGTCTTATACCCGAGTGAGCCGCACTCAGCCACTCTTTCCTTTTAAGTTGAACTGCAAAGTATTGACTGTTTACTGTATCCAGAGAAATCCTACAAGGGGTTCACAAGGACATGAAAACTCCACACAAAGACCCCAGGTCCAAACCAGGGATTGAACTCGGGACCTTCTCGCTGTGAGGCAACAGTGCTAACCACTAAACCATTGTGCTGCCATACATGCATTGTTTATGGTGGAACAGGACATACAAAGAGCCACATATTAATGATTAAACCCATTTAGATTTAGACCATGAAATAAATTTGCTGGTTTAATAATAATAATAATAATAATAATAATAATAATAATGATATGATGATGATGATTTTTAACTTTGTTAAAGCCTGTATACATTTGCTATGGTTCAGACTGTGGCCGCCATTTTGAGTCGGGTTGACGCCAAATGTAAATGGATAAAATTGCCTGCTGCCATGACTGGTGGATGATTCAAGATGTCACTTGTTGTGTATACCGTAATTTCCAGGCTATTGAGGGCACCCAAATATAAGCCACGCCCACTAAGTAAAAAAAAAAAAATAATAATAATTTTGAACATATCTATAGGCTGCTCTTGTCTTTAAGCCGCAGGTGTCCACATTGAGATATTTACACAGATTTAAACCTAATTTAATACGTATCTGTAACACACACATACGTACAGTAAATGTTTTTTTTCTGAACTGTAACATGACTGGTTTAAAACAAACAAAACAAACAAACAAACAAAAAAAAAACCGGTAGCTTTAAGCAAAACTGGCTCTGCGCATGTTGCCAGTTTTGGTAAACTATTTCTCGCTGCCAGTCGTCCAAGCCTCCCACTGAGCTCGGAGTGCCACACTAGTGCACGATTCACTTATTTTTAGAGGCTGCACATAACTTGGTTGCGCCCCCAGGGAGTGGAGGAGAAAACCTCCACTCCTCGTTTCATTGGTCCACAGTGACCTATTCGATAATTTCATTGGTCAGATTTATTTAAACCTTTATTTATACAGGTAGTCTCATTGAGTCACGAGGACCCGCCCCCTACGAGATGTGTATTGGGCAGTTATGCGAGTGCCCGGGTGTGACGAGGAGAAATGTTTGGGTGGCATGAAGCTTGTTAGCCCGTCCCAAAAAAAACAACAAAAAATCCATAAACGAGCCGCAGAGTTCAAAGCGTGTGGGGAAAAAACGGCTTATAGTCCAGAAATTACAGTACCTGCTAAAACAATGCACCTTTTTTTATTTTGGTGTGTGCGATCACGTCAGAACTAATTGCTTCTTCCTGTTTTCCAGGCCGTGGCCGAGCTTAGGAAGTCTGGATTAGAGATGAACTTTTCTTTCCTGAACTACGCCCAGTCGAGTCAGTGCAGGAACTGGCAGGACAGCTCCGTGAGCTACGCTGCCGGGGCGCTCATCGTTCATTGAGGTCAACTCCTGCAGGGGCCACAGCAAAACGCCGCCACCCTGCCCATACTATCTTATTGCCATAACCTGACCCATGACCCCCACAACTTTAAACCCCACCCAGTGGTACCCACTACTTGCAGGAAAGACTTTAGACATTCAAAGCCAATATGATTATCTCTCCTCTCCCCCTCCTTTCTTTCCTCCTCTTCATTTGAAGTCTCCCAAAGCGCTCGGTTTGAAGTTCAGTTGTGAGAAAAGAAATGGAGATCAAACGCTGAAGCTTTGGGAGAGACGTCTTATTTAGGTTGCAACGTTCTTCTAGTCGCCATTTTCCTGAAAACACGGAGGATTTGATTAGTAATAATGTAATCTTTCTATCTGGACACTTGTAACTAACCTGCCCCTCTTAAAGGGACAGTCTGGCTATTTTTAAGGATGTTCTGTCTAATAGATGTCAATAGTTGAGGAAAATAACAGTCAAGATAAGGATAGAAGAAAAGGGTGAAAGTCTTCATCCAGACCAGGCTATTGACTAACCAAACAAGAGTTTTTCAGGATTATAAAACAAGTCTCCCCTTAACGACCTCAAAGAACGCAACATTAGCTAAAATTAAACGTATACACTGTTGCTTGATGCCAACTGTTTAGATTGTTGCCGTTCTCTCAACTGAATAAGGTCCGTGTTACACAACATGAACGTATTTTTTTTACAAATGGTGCTGTAAAAAATATAAATTAGGGCTATTCAACTGGTGGTCTGGGGGGCCAAATAAGACCCATGGATGAGCTCAGTTCAGCCCAGCAGTGTGTTCATTTTTAAATAAAACTCGATATTAAATTGTAAAACAACATTGCTTAATGAGAATAACTGTTGGATGTACGGCGCCTGAGCACTTGGCTTTCAGTATCTGTGACCCCCGCCCCGAGCAGTTTAGTTGAATAGCCCCGATAGTTTAATATTGGCTAATAAAGTGCTTTCAGGCCTGATTAATTATAAAACAAGCCCTTGTTTAGGTAAACATTAGCCTAGCCTGGAAAAGGACGTGCCCTTTTTTTTGCTACATTTCACGCTCCGTGAATGATGTCACAGCTGATAACTATTGACAACATCAAGTCAAAACTTGCCAGACTATCCCTTTTTAAAATTAAATAAATCTACAGAATGGAGAGTATTCAGAAAAGCATGAAATCTTTTGACTGCTTTGAACTTAACGCTACTAAAAAAACGGTGTCATAGGTAACTGCTAGCACTGTTTAGCATATGTTGCTAACAAAGGGCTGCACCCAACCAAGTTCAAACTCCCTTCTGTAAACAACCAAAGACGTCATTAATATTTTTCTCATCACAAGATTGGTTCATTAGCTATATTTTAGTCACATTTAAGTCCTTTATGTTTTGATTTTTAGACGTTTTGATAGATGTGATCGTATTTACTGAAGTAGTGAGTAGATCTGAACCCTTGGTTCGTCCCACAGATGGTGTGTAACACCGATTCCACTTATCGGCTTAAAGCATTAAAGATGTCGTTTGAAAGGCCCGGACTGCAGTTAGACAAAAACGGACGGAATGAAGCGTGGATCGGTGTGCTCGCCGACTCGAGTCTTGGTTCACGCAGCCTTCTTAGCTTCCTGTAGCAACTCGAGTGTCAGATTAAAAGAATCGGGTGTATTTATTTTTTGTTAAGTTTCATAGCAAACGTTTTCTGCTACACACTCAGTAAAACATTTAGCTTGGCCCAGCAGGAACGTTTACTTTCATAAATTATAAGTACTATATCTGTGAGAGACATATTTTAATTTTTTGACTGAATCAAATTTCAATCTTTTTTTTTAATTTTTTTTATTTTGAAATTCACTTCAGGATTACTTTAAGCCGTAGTAAACCTTTAATATTTTTGATTGAAACTAAAAACGTTGGCAGGTTTTGTTACGTTTAGTTTGGACTTAACGGACGAAGACGGATGTTTATTTATTTAAATGTAAAAGCACTGAATCCCAGGAGGGTTTTTAACTAGTTAGAGGGGCTAAATGTATTAAAATAATAATAATAATAATAATTCCTGTTATCGGAGTAAGTTTCACAGAAAATTGGACTGTCGTGTGAAATTCCAATCTTTCTTTTCCCCATTTCCATCAGCCTCTCCTGTTTTGGCACATAAAAAGTGTGGCACTTCTCATTAGGATCAAATATGTTGTGGATTCTGAGGGGTGGGGGGGGACACAGACTGAAAGTTCAGCCCCGGACTCACCCAACCTGCTAATTTACAGGAAACTAGCAAAGCATGACACACTGTGCTATTGTGCCTTTTCTCACTGTTGCACATTCATATCTGAAACGTATTCTCTTTTTCAGTCTTCTCAGTTTTTGTGTACTCTCCCCGTTTTGCCGACAACCCAGTATCGTCTCCAGCTCACTTATGGACCATTCCACCTCATCGTTTGGTCTAAAAGTTCAAAAGGCACCGGCTCGTATCTCCTCTCGCCTGCCGGGTGTGGTGTTCTGTTTTGTCCACATCGCCCCGTTCTTGTAGCGACAAGCTTAACCTCAACACTGTTTGATTATTTGTCTTTTTAGAAATGTGTTTTTTTTTTTTTTTTGCATTTTCTTTTGGGAATTGGAACTTACATGTCATTAACCTAAAAACAAACAAACAAAAAAAAACTGCTTAACTGCTCCCGTAATGGAGTTTTTTTGATCTCAGGTTCCACTGACAAAGCATCCCAAAAGGCTGTTCAGGAAAGGCAGGATTCATGTTACAAAAGTAAAATGTACTGAAAAGCACGTCTGGTCTGGTGTCTTGTTTTCTGATTGGACAAAAAAAAAAAAAGTTTGACTCGTTGAGTTGTAGCCTGTTTGGTCAAACCTTTAATATCCAAGCTCTGAACCATGTCACATTCAGAGCTTGTGTTGTGAAAGGCCTTCTGTGTCCATCGCATCAAACTGTAGCTCAATAGTTGTAAAACTGATCAACTTGGAACCATTTTTGTGGATCAAGTTAATCAGTTGAATACTACTCGCTAGTTTCATTATAATTTGAATAATCACACGCACTCCATTTTCATCCTCTTATTCTACTTTTCATTATCCTCTTAAGAAATAAGAAAAACATTATTACCGTATTTTCCGCCGTACGCGTGGCACCGCCCTGTAAGTCTCATTGGTCCAAATCTGTCTAATGAAGTGGAAAAATCCATGACATCGCTTTGCCGTGTACGTTGCATCTATTCTGCGTCACCGCTGACGCGGCGCGTTTGTTACGCGTCACCGCTGATGACCTGGAAATGTGGGCCGGTGTTGTCAAAAATCGATGGCGGCTGCGGGGGCGTGCACGGGAGGGCGACTCGCTGTGCGTTTCTTCGAAATTTAACAAGATGACCACCTAAATCAATTAGTTAGCTCAGTTTCATTCAACCTTTAAGCAGGTTAGTCCCATTGAGCCTTGGGGACTCATTCACAAAAGAGACCAGGATTTTTTTTAAGAGCTGACAACAGTGGACAACAACGAAAACAAGAGAATCATAAAAGATGTGTACAAATTTTAAATTTTAAAAAATTTTTAACAAAAAGAAAAGACAAAAGGAAATGAAACGAAACAACAACAAAAACCCAGCTAGATTATACGGCGGTGTAGAAAACTAAAAACAGGAACATGTCTGCATTGGTTTTTCCCAGGATCTTGACGGATGTTTGAAGCCACTTCGAGACGTCAAGGTCGAGATTTAGTGCAGCTGCTCAGAATGAAGTCTTTTGGATAAAAGACGAAACGTTAATTTTCCTCATTTGTCCAGAGGACCTGACTTAACTTTTAGATTTTTCTACCTGGATTATTGAGCATGCATCAGGAACTTCTGTTTGATCTTCTTCAGCAAAGTCATTTAACACTCAGCCGTCATTTCTCAAGTTTTAATAAATTTAACCTGGATTTAGGTTTAGAATCACATTTATTTACTAAGGTTGCAGCATTTATAACCACAAATGATGGAGATCATAATTTTTGCTGTATTTATTGATTATCCAAGCAGTAATTTGTTCCTGAACTTTGGTTGATAAAAATGTATATATTGTCTGTTCATGCTTCGTTCGCTCCTCCCTAAAAGGAAAAAAAGGCAAGTTATTTAGCATTTCATGGTCAACCTTCAAATTGAGAAACCGTCAATGGAAAAATTAATTTGTTCAACCTGTATTTATACAGGCTATTCTCATTGAGCCACGAGGACTCGTTTACAAGAAGGACCTGTTCCAGACGGAACATATAAAGTACACACAACAATAAACTACTAAAGTGTTATAAAACGAAGTGCCGTAAAACAAGGTAAAATACTAAAAATAAGAACATATTTGCTTTGATTTTTTTCTTGACATTATCAAACCCGTTAAAAGAAATTAAGGTGAACAGCTTCAGTTCATGTTGCGAGGTGTTCCAGGTGCAGGAGGAGAGTAGGAAAAAGCTTTTACCAAGTTCAGTTCGCACTGAGGGGTCGCTGCAGGTAATGATGGACTGAGGGCGCATGTTGTAACTGCACTGATGACGTGAAAAGTGGGAGGAGATATAAGAAGGTAACAGAATGACTGATTTAAAGATGAAGATGAACCAGTGCGAGAGCCTACGTGTAGATAATGATGATCAACTGACCAAGAAGTACAGAATGCAGTGATGGGTACTGTAGTTACAACCAGTTATGAATCTTAGCGCACCATGGTAGACAGCATCCAACATCTGCAAGGAGCTGGCAGGAGCATTCATGTAAATGTCACCATAGTTGATGGATGGTAAGTTGCAGCTACAAGGCGTTTTCTGGCATTCGGATTTGAATAACTCAAGTTAAGCAAGATCTATTTCTGAAAAAGAAACCCAGTTTTAATTTCAGTTCATCAAGTTTTCAATATGTGGTTTAAAAGAGATGTACATCAGCCAAAATTCCCAAGTATTTATAAGAATCTACAAACTCAATAGGAACACGATGCATGGATAAGATGGGAGGAAGAGTTGCTGGCACCGACTTTCTCAGCATTTAGCACCATTTGAGATGGAATAAGTAAATGATGTCAAATGCAGACTGTAGAAGCTGGACAACCTTGGCAACTGTGTTAGCTCGGCAATAACTGTATCATCGGCATAAAGATGCAAGGATGTGTCATGAATGTTTTGACCTATCGGTACATTTATATAAACTGTAAAAAGAGTGGGACCTAAAACTGAGCCTTGTGGTGCACCATTAGCGACTGTTAGGTAGCTAGATGAAGTACCATTATGTCGAACATGTTGCCTCTGACATGAGAGATAATTTAAGAACCAGCCAACAGTGTGATCTGAGCAGCCAATATCTGAGAGCTTGTGGCATAAGATGTCGTGATCTCCAGTATCAAAGGCTTTGGACTGGTCTAAGTAAAGCACAGCACAGTAATCAGCACAGGAAAAACTGTTAAAAAAAAAAGTACAAACAAATGGGAGTGGGGTGGGTTTTTGACAAGAGACTCTGAACAGAAATTATTTCTTACACACGACTGTTATTCTGCTCCGAGTTGAAATCGAAGCAGGATTGGTTAACCAGAGCCTCACCTCTGGAAATGTTTGTACAGTACATGTGAAGAAGAGAACAGTCATAATTCAGCAGGCTGACACTTTGGGAGGAGTCAGACTGTTTGCATCCACAGATCTTCTTACAGACGCTTTAGATTTGTGCACAAGTGGGAAGGAGTGCAACAACGTGCACCATCCTGGAGGCACGGAGTCGTACGGGATGCAGTGCTACGAGAACCTGGTCCACTATCTGAGCTGTGGGATCCTCCTGGCAGGACTTGTCCATCTGGTCCACCATAAGAAGGTGCAGGCCTCATACGGGCGCCACATGGCGCCTTCTTCTGCCAGGACCGTACCCGCCAGACTCGCCTGGTTCCTGCAGGAGATGCCAGCTCTGCTCATCCCGGTTCTTTTTCTGCAGTTTTCACATCAATCCTCTCATACGGGGAAGCACCTAATCCTCAAGACATTTTGCTTGCACTATTTTCAAAGGTAAGAGCAGAAGATGCATCTGATTTCTTCTTTTGGCGTGGAAATGCATGCTTTACCTTTATCTTGTCACTGGAATACTGCCCGTTAGGCTTGTACAAATTAAAACATTTCTGCTTCGTCTTCTAAAACGATGAGAAATGCTTGTTCTCCCACAAGGTGCATGAATCAATCGTTTTTAGTCTGGTACATAATACCTCCATCTAGCTGTGAAACGTGACTTCTGCATGGATACGATCTCCATCTACTGCAGGACATTTGTCTACTCTTTGCTAACCAGAGGACAGCCTTTCCCAGTGGGTGTGATGGTGGCAGCAGGTTTCTTTTGCTTCCTGAATGGTTTCTTGCAGAGCCACTATCTGCTGCACTGTGCCCAGTTTGACGACAAATGGTCAACTGGCTACCGCTATAAAATTGGTGAGTCATTGTTTGCATTAAAGTACACGCTTTAACTAGAGAAATGAGCACTTTTTGTGAAAATGATGAAACTGAACCGAGAGTTAAAATAAGCAGAAGTAAAATTAGGGAAGTTGTAGATGACCTAGGTGTTTGGACCGAAGCTGGCTCTTGGGACATTGAACGTCACCTCTATGGTGGGGAAGGAACCTGAGCTCGAGTGTGAGGTACCGATGATACAGACCGGCTCACCTCCATGTGTGATGTGGGCTCTGGGACCAATTTCCTTGAGAGGGGCTGGACTCTTTTTCTACTCTAGAGTTGCCCAAGGTTAATTTAACTTTAAAAGTTAAATAATTCAAACAAGCATAGAAGTGTAAAATCACACAGGCAGAAGATCTTGCATAGAATGTCAGAACTGTCAAATCACCACACATACCAGGAGGTTAAGAAAATAAAGGCTTTTTATTTATTCATCTAGAACACCGCACTGCTAAAACAAGAGGGCGAAGGATGCAACCTAAACACAAAACTGTTCAAAGGTAGTTGAGACTCCAGATTCAATCAACATGAAGTTGATTCATAAAACTGTCCACTCCTGTAAAACCAAACCACCTGATCCTCACCCCAAGCTAACAGAGGCCTACAAAAATGAGTTCACTTAGCTCACCCAGCCAGCGAGAGTCCTCCCCAGGGTCTGAGCTTGTGACGCCATCCAGCACCCCGTGGACTGACTTAGCTGGACGACGATCGGACCTCCTGGATTGGTTCTACACCAGATCAGAGCAGCCAACAGGAACAGGACGGCACCCAGCTAAAGCCCAGCCCTGACTGTCTAAAGGAGATCTCCCCTCCTCACACAGGAACACCTAACCACCTTTCTGTCTTCATCGCCGGCAGCCCTAAACGACTACGAATGACACCCTCCTAGAGGGTGCTGCCACAACCACTGGAAGCTCTACGCTGTTTTATTCAGTGTGCTGCTCCTCTACTGACTGCACACCTGTCCCTGATTAGTTTCTTTGCCTCCTCTGATGAGTCTTGCCCGAGCACAACACACTACTGCATAAACCAAAAGTCATGGCGCACTATTCCTGATCGAACTAAGTAGTCAGGAGTCCAAAACAAGTTTGGAAGAAACCACAAACGAGAAAACTACAGTGTGAATGCTGACTAAGCATTTACACTGTGTAAAATGAATACTGCATTTCTATTTCTTTGTCATTTATACTCGTAAATATATTTTTTTTTTTAGGTTTGCTGCTGTTTTACATCGGAATGGCTATCAATATACACAGCGACTGTATTTTACGCAGTCTCAGGAAGCCAAAAGAAATAGTCTACAAGATTCCTACAGGTAATAACGACCTCGTTGGGTCATATATTTTTCCCGTCAGTGCTTGCAGTGATGTGGTCTTTTTCATCCTCTGCAGGGGGTCTGTTTGAATACGTGTCTGGTGCCAACTACTTAGGAGAGATCGTGGAGTGGTTTGGCTACGCTGTGGCGACCTGGTCCCTCCCGACGCTGTCCTTCGCCGTCTTCAGCCTCCTCTTTATTGGACCTAGGGCCTATTACCATCACAGGTGCTGCTGACGCGTTAGAGAAAGCCTAAAGAGTCGTCTTATTGCACCGCGACTCATTCGGTTTCTGTCCAAATGTCCTGTTTCTCTCTTCTAGGTTTTATAAGAAGAAATTTAAAGAATACCCCAAGTGTCGAAAGGCTTTGATTCCAGTCATCTTCTGAGGAAACGAACAAAACCTCTCGTCTTTTTGACACAGATGAACAGAATCCTGCACACCTGCTGTAGTGCTGATCACAGATTTAGGTGGAAAACCGTCTGTTATGGTCTCATTCTTGAGAAATCATTTATATCAGTAAGATTTACCGGAACGCCTAGCTTTCCTCAACTGTGTTAGTCATTTTTGCGTTGAAGAGCGATGGCAGCCATCTTGAATTGGATTCACTTGGGCTAATCAGTTGTAGATTTACATCCCGTTACTACTTCATGAGTTTCATTCAAGTCCATCTGGTGGTTCATGAGATATTTTGTTAACAGTTGAACATTTTGTTCAGTCTATTAATGCTCAGAATGTGTGTTGGGCATCAGTCTCAGCTACTACCACACCAAAATGTAACTATGTATAAATGACAATTATAGCCATTTTTGTGTTTTTTAAGGTTGCTTAGCTCTAGCAGCCATCACGTTTGGGGTTATATGTGAAAGTAGGCCTGTCGCGATAAACAATAAATCAATTAATCGCATGATAAATTAAAATGAGGTTGATAATTTTCATTTATCGGCTTTAATGTTTCTTCGTGTCTCTCTCTTTCTACTGAAGACACTGGATGACAAAAAGCTGAACCCCAGTGCTCTTCACTGACCCCTCCCTTTCTCATTTCCTCAGTGTAAGTGGGGAGTGAACTATCGCGTCAGGTAGCCAGCCAAGGCGCGTCGTCTTGTACCTCTGCAGCATTAGAGCCCCGTGAGGAGTTAGCAAGCTAAAGAAACGCTATTTGATAATTGGGGGGAGGGGGGGGGACTTAAAAATATATATATATATAAATATTATTGATCTTTGAGAGGATGTACTTGCATTATCATGTCATTATCGTTACATTAGTTTAAAACGGTCTCCAAACAATATTATCGTTTATCGCAATAATTTCTGAGGTGATTAATCGTCCAGCAAAACTTATCGCGACAGGCCTATGTGAAAGTTATTCAGCTGGAGTTGTACATCTTAACATTTCAAGTTTCATTAAAATCCCTCCAGTGGGTCAAGAGCTATTTTACTAACACTACAGAAAAACACACGGATATCACCTTTTTAAATACGGTGGCAGGTGACAAACAGGAAAAACAGCTAACACAGTTTAATTGATAACTAGTTATTAGATTTAAAGCGATCAGCGTGTTTTTTTTTGTTCAGTCTTATTGTAAGTTGCAAACTGAGCAAAAATGATTATGGGAACAGCTGAAAGTTCAGCTTTACAGTATTAAACTTCTGTTTTATCAAAGGAAGACTCACATGAGATACATAAACAATTTCCTGGCATCTCTGCGAGTCAAGATTTAAGGAAAGACGAAAACATTTCTGCAGACTAAACTGAAGAATTTGATAAAAGCAGCACAGAATGTGAACCTCGCTTTAAAGATCTTTTCCATTAGTTCACGTCTTGAATCACGTATCTCACATCCAGAGCGAGATTAGCCGTTTCCACGGCAACTTGCAAAGCGTTGAGTTTAGCTGTGAAGGAGTCCAGCACACTTGGCTGCTCAGACGCGCCTCTCAGCGAGTCGGCAGGAGAAAACGCTGCGTATTCTGTGTTTAGATACGTCCACCTTTGACTTTTAGAGCTTTCCAACGCTCCACAGCCGCAGCAGCCCACGCTGACTTTAGGGTCTTCTTTCATGACGTCTGAAGGTTGAGTCCAGTGGTGAGCATGGGTCAGATCGATTAGAGAAGTCCCACCGTTGTGTTCCAGAGATCTGGCCACGGACTCCAGAGAGCGGCAGAACACCTCCACAGCACGAAGGTACTCGGTCTGTGAGCAGCCTAGTCGTATTGCTGGCTCCGGTACTTCATTCTTGCTCTTAGATTTAAAAATCGGTGCAGTCATGAAAACACGACATTGGTCAAATGTTTAAAGAGTGAAAACTGAACTGACCTTCTGTCTTGCGTAAGCAGCTAAATGGGTCTCTGTGCAGCCGCCTCCAAGTAAAGCAGATGGTTCCCTGAGGGCGAGTCTCAGCACATGCTCAGTCTTCTGGCACACCACCTTAAATAAATGACATTTATTTTTTCTAAGAACCTGCAGTGCACCCTATTCCATCTACATTAACACCAACGGTCCAGCTGTTTAATCACCTTCAGCTCATTTAGCATGGTCTCGTTCCTGTGGCAGAGGATCAAGGTGCAGATTGCAGATTCCCCACAAGGCTGGAAATGCAACATGGTCTTGGACCCAAACTGCTGGACACCAAGAGCCCCGATCTTCCCGTAGGCCGTGGGGGGGACAGCCGAATGCAACGTTGCCACAGGTTGAGCACCTTTAAAAAAAGCACACAGAATAAAATAATTAAAGCGTAAGATTTTATTTTAGGCTTCAAACTGCCAAACGTCGATTTAACAACATTTATGTATTTATTGTGGAAATGCTGTTTCAGAAATTAAACTGTTTGTTTTTTATATGTTTTGTTTCCAATATTAACTACTTCTGCATACTTTGATATTTTAGCTGTTCATACCTCAAAACATTCAGCTCATTTAAGAGATGGTTGCTGTGACTTATAGTTTTCATAACCTTTATACTTTTCTACAATATTTAATTTACAAATACCTTTCCCATAAAATATTGTGGGAAAAAAAACAGATTAAAACTGGTCTTGCTCAATTTGTCGTCTTATGTTACTTTTAGTTTTTAGCTACTGTTCTTAGCTACCCTTTTGCTATTTTAGCATTTTAACCAATTGTTACCTTTAGCTTCTAGCTACTGCTTTACTGCTTTTGGCTAGCTTTTTGAATCTGTTAGCATTTAGCCAGCCTTCTCCTACTTTTAGTTTACGCTGGCCCTTTGCTACATATAGCTTTTATTTAGTCCATTTACTTTTAGCTATCCCTTTGCTTTGTTTAGCATTTAGCCAGCTTTTTGCTACTTCTAGCTTCTAGCTAGCCTTTTGATACTTTCAACAAGCGTTTTGTTATTTTTAGCTTTTTGCTCATTTTAGCTACATGCTGTGGGAGTGGTGGCGCAGAGGATAGAGAAGTGCACCTGTGATCGGAAGGTTGCCAGTTCGACTCCCCGGACTGACAAGATCAAAATGTGGGTGGAAAAGGTGAAACACCCCCACCTGCCTCCACCTTCATACAGGTCTCTCTTGTAAATGAGTCCTCATGACTCAATGAGACTAACCTGTATAAATAAAGGTTGAATGAATTTGCCCCACTCTGGGCTCTTGAGCAAGGCCCTTAACCCCCATCATCTGCTCCCTCGGGTGCCCTAGATAGCAGCTTTCTGCTCCACACAGAGGCTGTGGTAGCTCGGTGGTCTGTGGATGTGTCAGGAAGGACATCCCCCATAAAAATAATTGCTGTGGTGACCCCTGAGGAAGGGAGTAGCCAAAAAAAAAAAAAAAAGCTACATTTTGATAATTTTTAACTAGCATTTTGCATCTTTTAGCTCCTACCTATCATTCAGCTTTTAGCCACTGTTCTACTACATGCCATGTAGAATTTTTGCCAGCCTCATGCTACATTTAGCTTCCTACAAGTCTTTTGATACTTTTAGCTACCACTAAGCTACTTTTACTGTTTGCCAATTTTTCATTTTAGCTAGCGTTTTGCTACTTTAATTTAATGTTTTGCTCAGTTTTGGTTTAGCTAGCAGTTTTCCACTTGATTATTTTGCTTATTGGTCTTTCGGCTACTATTTACTCCTTTTAGCTAACGTTCTGCACTATTTTAACTTTGCATAGTCAACTTCTTCAGAAAACTTCTATCAGTCTTCCCTCACTCAGCTTTTCCACTGCAAATTTTAAATAAGAAAATGCTATTTCTTAAGTTTCACAAATAACCTGATCAACATGAGACATTATAAGCTGAATCCAGTGTTTTATTGGTTTAAGTAAACATGTGTAAACTCACCCGTCAGCTGAATAAGTGGCTCCATAAGAGCGACTCCAAGTCTCTCTATGACCATTACACCCTGACTTCTCAGGTAAAGCTGTAAGACAGGATGGATTACCTTCTGGCAGACAAATACCTTTACTTCATCTTTAACCACCTGTTTGCCAAGCTCCAGGAGCTGATCCAGGATCTGAGCGTCTGTGTCCAGATCTGGATGCACCTCTATTACACCATCACCCAGCTCACAGAGATCTCCAGCCAGAGATGCACTGAAGAGCACCAGTGGCGTAAACGAACTGTCCTCATGGAGGGAAACATCTTGAGCCACGTCCACCAGTAATCCTGGAAACACTGCAGATTCCAGCACAGGAAGGCCTTCAACAGAGACAGTCACTGTCTTACCCAGGCTGATTGTCCCCGGGCTGTCGCAGGGGACAGTCAGCAGGAAGGCGTGCACAGCCAGCCTGCTGATGTGGAGACACTCTGCCTCTGTTAGCACACATGCTGGTTTGCTGGAGATGCTACTGCGAGCTAACGTGACCAAGTTCTGGCTGCTGCAAAAGTCCAGCTTAACTTTACAACTGCAGTCATCTTGTTGTAGGTAATCGGTGCACAAACCCGTTAAGTGCTTGTTCACGCTGGTCACCACTTTACTTCTGAGGCCAGACTGCTTTGCTTGTTCAATGAGACAGAAACAGAAGATGGCAGCAAACAAACCACAGTCGTTAAAGCGGCGTACGTGGTGCAGGATTGACGTTTTTATCAGGTTGATGAGGGGCTCAGAGGAGGAAATGGCTGGAAGGAGAACCGAAGACGAGGAGGTGGTTACAACGTGCCCGCCGATGTTGTTGTGAATCTGTTTTAGTCTGGCAGCCGGACCATAACAAGAACCCAGAAGCTCCCTCATCAGATGGAGCTTGTTACAAACCTCGGTGTTGTTCAGAGGTAGATCTGTACAAAGAGATGGGGATTTCTTCACCAGCCGAGACATTCTTGAGCAGCAAATTCAGGCTCGGTTAGGTCGACATGCTAGCATTGTTAAGGCTAAAATTATTTAAAAAAACCGGCGACAGGAACTACTCAAACTCCTGACATTGCCTGAAATTTTTGTTTTCGTTTTTCCATGCATTTATAAATGTTAAACAAAAACATTTATACAAATTAATAGTATATAATGCAACAGTTTAAGATAAAAAGCTATATTTGAATTTTGACTACAAAATATTGTCGAATTTGAAACAGGCTTTATTAAGGACACCTACGGTTTCCATGGTACCGAGTCACAGCGTAATTTCTGAAAACTGTCACGTCTTTTCCTCTGATATAAAATTACTTTATCTGAAAGCCTTGATTGGCGCTATAGTTTTACTTCTTTTTTCTGTCTTTTTCGTCTAAAAGACGTCTGATAAAATATATTTACATTGCCACTACTTCTGCTCGGTTTTTAGGACTACAACTGTTTTGAACTACAAAATAACGTGACGTCATCTTACGTCGCCTGGCTCGGTAGCGTTTCAAAGCTAATGGCGGTAGGCGAACTTAAAACTTGTTTTGTAATTTGACATTATGTCTATGGCTTTTAGCTTTTTAAATCCTTTTTTAAATCATTGTCGTGCCAACAACCATTGCTAGGCCAAAGCTTAAGCTGTTAGCACTTGCCTCGTAAGCTTAGCCAACTTGTTTTTAGTTTTGGAAATCTTTTTTACGTTAATTCACATTTTCTAAAAAGGTGAGGAAATATTACGTATTTGTATTTTTAAGTACACCGTCACCAATATTTATTGTAAAGCAATATGTATTAAAATGCAATAAAAAACAAAGGAAGTCTTGCATTCAGTAATCACTTGTCAGTTTTCCACAAGTTTTTGTTTCTGTTGCAGGTGAAAGTTACTAAAATGTCTCCAATTAAGTTCGTCATTAAGGTATGTGAAGACAAAAAACAAGCAAATCCTTTGTTGTCAAGTGCATTAAGGGTTAATAACATGTTCATTTAAAAAAAAAAAATGTATTCTTAATGTTTAGGATGTTTAAGCTAAAAATAACAAAAGAGGAAAAAGCTCCATATATTTTTCTAAGTTTACAAGTTTGTTGATGTCAGGAACACATTTTCAAAAAGTGTTAAAATGTTTATCATTTTTTTTTCCTTTATCTATTTCAAATATTTTGGAAACTGAGGAGACAGATTCCAGTCTTATACTCTTCCATCTCTGCTCAGTGATTATTCATTCTCGATGGCTTTTTTGATGACATTGTTGTAAACTTAATCTAATAATTTGCTCAGTTTTCTTTAGCGTTTACGAGCTGTACCCTCTGACCGTGCAGCAGATGGATTATTATATATCTGAACGGCTGTAATGCGAAGAAAGATGTGATTTGTTGAACTCTCAGGATGCCAACATGTTGCCAGATAAGCTCTTTATATGGAGTACATTATTAATAGGGTATCTTTACCGATGTGCCAGTTATTTGACTAATTGTTTCTATATGCTAACCTTTAAAAACTTACTGATAACAAGCTTGACAGTTTTGAATTATTACATTATTAGGCCACATCTTGTCTCATATTTCATTATTAAATACATAATATTTCTTTACCACTAGCCCAGCTGTGTTTTCAGCAGCTTCTCTTCCACTGTTCTACCATTGTTCGTTTCCAGAGTGGGGTTGACAGTGATTGATGGGCGCTGCCCTGTGACAAGAGCCCAGTTGGGGTTGGGGCTTTATTTAATGGAAAATTTTAAAATCTAATTTTTTTTGAGTGTTTGTTCAACGCTTTGTTTTGTTGAGCGGATGCTTTCTTCCTGTAGGATTCATGTACCCCCATTAGAACAGTGATCTCCATCTCTGGCCTGAAAGCTGGCATGCAATATGCATTATTTCTTCACGGAAGGCTAGACTTTGAATTAGAAAATGTTTTTTAAATAAGTTTTAACTTACCAATGTTAAGGAACTGTTTTTAACAGAAAGCTTTTTTTCCCCTACCTGAAATAATTCGACCTTTTCTAAATTTAAGGGTTTCCCAAAAGTTTTTTGTGTACTGTAATGATAAAACTGTTTGTTCATACTTTGTCCACTAGAGGGCAATATATACACAAATTTAAGTCATACTGGGTCTAGTTTGTGGCGTTTCTTTTTATTCTTGAGAAGAAAAAACACTCATAGGCTGTTTTTCTTTCCAAATCTTCACTGGCTACCCCCCTGAGAGGCATTTGTTAATGAACACAAGCAAACAGCGCAGAGGAAACTCAGTCTATTAAAAAAAAAAGCTCAGCCTGTTGCTCTCTCAGGAATAATGCACATCAGATGTTTGTGTTAAGTGCAGGGAAAGCTGCTGCTCTCTGTTTTGTTGACGTTTCATTTATTGAGAGTTTTGGACGACAAGCTGCATACATTCGAGCTGATCTCTCACATCCTCTGTAATGCCGTGTGTGTCTAGTTGACCAGATATTGCATTTGCTCCTCTTTATTTGTTTCATATGCATGTCTGCGTACAAGTTAACACCCCCCACCCTCGGCTGGTTGTGGGAGAGTAAAACTCTGAAAGGTTTGTGGAATGTTCCTTCCCTCTTGGCACATAATGATACTGTTGTGTTACTCTGCCTGAGAAAAAGCACACAGCCTCTACCACGCTTAACCAACTAACCACAGACAACTATGTTAAAAGGCATAAATCCAAACAATAGTGTCCAATATGCAGCCTAAGACTCCTCTTTACCCAAAACAAGTGATAATATTATCATTTTTTATCACTCACTGCCAAAAGGCAACAATTATGTCTGTATGTGAGCATGCCAAGTGACTTTAAAAAGCACAAAAATGGCTGCAAGTCAGTTAGTTTTATAGCTAATAACGTAAATTTTACTGTGGTAGTAGCTGAGACTGATCCCTGATATATATTCTAAGGGCTAACAGGTTGCTTAAGAGCTCTGTTGAAAATGTTGCTGTTAGCTATTTGCAGTCAACTCTTTTGGCAAAACAGCTCATGAACCACTTGACAAATTGTAACAAAACTTTCAGGAAATGGTGAGTGGACGTTCATCAGCACCTGATTAATGTTTGGAGTCAGTCCAGTTCAAGATGGCCTCCACAGCTAATAGACTTTAGCAACCACAACATGTCTATAAATCAGTCAGTTTAACTGATTTGGAGCTAGGATTTGATGTTGTAGTAGCTGAGAGTAACTCATCACACATAATCTGAGTGTGACATCCTACAACGTTATATGAGATATTATTTTCAGTGTTTGACTAAAATGTAGGCCTGTCGCGATAAATCAATTAATCGCATGATGAATGAAAATTATCGACCTCATTTTCATTTATCGGCTTTATTGTTTCTTCGTCTCTCTCTTTCTACTGAAGACACTGGATGACAAAAAGCTAAACTCCGATGCTGTTCACTGACCCCGCCCTTTTCTCTTTAAAATCAATTTTAATCGTCCAAAAATCTATTTTTTGGGTCGTTCTTAGCAGCTAAACTGAGAAGCTAAGCTACAAGCTAAGCTAACAGACCGACCTTGGGAAAAAAACCCGCCGTCTTGTCAAAGCTACTAAATTCACGGTTGAAACCCGTGCCTTCATGTAAAAAGTTGTTTTTCTCTGCAAAAGTAGGCTGAGAACTTGTTTACTGATTTTTTAATTAAAAGCTTTGTGTGAAAAATGCTAAAGAGCTCAAACCACCGAGCTTCCACCATTTTGAGAACTGAATAAAGGAAAGAGAGACAGCCCATGTCGCATCAAGGGGCCTCCCTCCCATTTTTCTTATAAACACGCTGCTCGCTCCTTCTCTATCCATCCTTCGGCGCAGTCTTATGCTGCCATCTGGTGGTCAAATACATCACTACACTCAAAACAAATTAACCAACATTTCTTCTTAAATTTGATAATAATTACTAATTATTGTCCAATTTCAAACAATATTATCGTTTATCGCAATAATTTCTGAGGCAATTAATCGCCCAGCAAAATTAGTTATCGTGACAGGCCTACTAAAATGATTCCAACTCTGGAGGTGGCATTACTTTAAGAAACGCTATGTGTTTAATTTAAAGAAGACTCAAACAAAGCCAAGAGTTTTTTCAGCCAAACAAGCTGCCAGGCGTGCACAGAAACCTTGAATTATCCAAGTATTTATGAGTAACCTTCATGGATCCTCTGCCATGTTAAGTGCCTTGTTTTATGATGTCGTCTCCTGAAGTGTTTTCAAAGCAGCTCCCTCAGCGGGTCTGTGGAGCTGCAGGAGGTTCTGGTATGCTCCTCCTTAAAAGGGCTCATAGTGACCCTGCCGCTTCTCAGACCTCCCAAAAACGGGCCCTCCAGGCTAAAATCCGCTGATCCACTGATGCGCTCGCTGTCTGCTCGCACATTACTGCAGCAGACCTCTGCAGTCTGCCTTCTATTAACATCTCGTACTGCTGTAGGCTGAAACACGGACACGTCTTTTGTTTTCTTTTTTTAAGAGAAACTAAAAGTTTGAGTCGTCGCAGAGCAGTTTAATGTCAGATGTTTATGTGCTGCGTAGATGAGCTCATACAGGACCACACATCGTGCCTCTGTGCAAAATCAACGAGATCCCTGATTGGAAATATTTTGACACTTTCCAGCTTCACAAGAGAAAGTGTCAAAGTTTTATAAAAAAAAATCCGCGCTGCCCTTCATCACTGCACTGGATTTATGCTTCCAGATCAGGATGAACCTCCTCGGCTTGTTCTTTCCATCCAGGATGTGCCGACCTGAGTTTTGTTTGCCGTGTTACTTGGAGATATTCCTGTCTGTTCTTGCTGCTCAAATTCCACTCATGGGTTGTGTCTCTTTTTGTCATCAAATAAAGAGGACTCAGGTGTGCTTACCTTTACCTGAATGAACAAAAGATTTGGACACTTCCGGCCACAGTTTAGTTTTTTTTTTAAATAACATTTTCCTCAGTAATGATCAGGTCTTAGGTTTTTTTACTGCCAAGTATCCAGCTAGTTGAAAAACTGGAAAGGAGAGCCGTGTTTTAAAGGGGAAACCCAGGTGACTCAGCACAGAAAGAGCTGGGAATGAGGCAAATAAAGTCCGAGAGCGAGGCAGTCACGCCCACAGATCTAAAGAGCTCCCCTGGGTTCCTCACAGATTGTATAAAAAGAATCAGACACAAAGGCAAAGTGGGAGAGATGCAAGTTTTATTGAGTGAGACCTCATCTCCTGCCCCTTCTCCCTCAGTGTAAACATCTGCGGCTGGTTAGTGTTAGCCTCTGAGCTAAGTGCAGTCCGAACAGGTCTGGTTCTTATACCGAGCGATAGCAATGGCAAAGGGCAGGGAGGCGGGTGAAGTTGCTCCTACAGCTTTTTTGGGCCCCGTGCCCAGCTTGGAGCTGCACAGGCAGGAGGATGGAGAGTCGGGTCTGGGGGAGAGATAAGACGAGGTGGAGAGTGTTCTGGGAACTGAGACTGATGTAGACCAGAGCTTTGAAGACTGGAGAGGGCAAAACAGCCATAAGAAGGTCTAACAGTTCAGACAGCCCCAGTTTAAAATAAAGTGGGCGTGTTGTGTAAAATGGTCATAAAACCAGAATGCAATGGTTTTCAGCTCGTTTTTTTCCACCACAAAAATAGTAAACGTATCGAATATTTAAGAATGTGCTTTTTGTTAAACTTAGTTTTTATGTATTATTTTAACACATGGTGACACTTTTCATTACCGATACAATCTTGATCTCTTACTGCTATAAATATTCCACATTATAAGTTAAATGGTAAATGGACTGTACTTATATAGCGCCGTTCTATCTTATTTCAAGATACTCAAAGCGCTTTACACTACAATCTGTGTCCTCATTTACCCATTCATACAGCACTCTACTAGATCTCTACAAAGCTAATTGAACAAATCATTCTAAAGAGACTAATCAGTGCTTTGAGATCACATTCATACACTGATGGGACACACATCAGAAGCTATGAGGGGTTCAGTGTCTTGGCCAGAGACACGTCGACATGTGACTGCTGGTGGATTCGAACCCCCAACTCTTGCATCGAAGGACGACTGCTCTAACCACTCAGCCACAGCCGCCCCAAAGAAACAGAGACAAAAGAAATTAATCAATAGTGATACTGCCAACGGTTCTAATAAAGAACAATGAGTACAATAATAAAAACAAAATAATAAGAAAAGAGAGAGGAAAAAATACAATAAAATCCCCTCTGAGGTAAGCTCAGTCAGAGTCAGAGTTTCTTTATTTGTCATTCACACCACGTGTGATACTTGTGGTGGAATGAAATTGTGTACACAGGGTCCCAGTTACATCCAACAAAAGTATAGAATGTAAAAGAAAAACAGTAATAAGATCTAAGATATGAACTAAGAAAAACGTTAACTAAAAATACGCTAAGCACTAGTACCATATTTTCCGGCGTATAAGTTGCTTCGGAGTATAAGTCGCATCAGTCATAAAAAGCACCATGAAGAGAAAAAAGACATCTATAAGTTGCTTTGGCATATGTCACATTTATTATGTGTGACTGCAGACCCGTCGCGTTTATTATGCGTTCATTATGCATTTATTATGCGTTTATAATGCATTTATTATGCGTGTATTATTTGTTTATTATGCATTTATTATGCATTTATTATGCGTTTATTATGCGTTTGTAATGCATTTATTATGCGTTTATAATACATTTATTATGCGTTTATTATGCGTTTATAATAAATTTATTATGCCTTTATTATGCGTCACCGCAGACCCATCGTGTTTATTATGCGTTCATTATGCGTTCATTATGCATTCATTATGCATTTATAATGCATTTATTATGCGTTTATTATGCATGTATTATTTGTTTATTATGCATTTATTATGCGTTTAATGCATTTATTATGCATTTATTATGCATTTATTATGCATTTATTATGCGTCACCGCAGACCCGTCACGTTTATTATGCATTTATTATGCATTCATTATGCATTTATAATGAATTTATTATGCATTTATTATGCGTTTATTATGCATGTATTATTTGTTTATAATGCATTTATTATGCGTTTATAATGCATTTATTATGCTTTTATTATGCGTTTAAAATTAATTTATTAGGCATTTATTATTCATCACCGCAGACCCGTAGGGTTTATTATACATTCATTATGCATTCATCATGCATTTATTATGCGTTTATAATGCATTTATTATGCATTTATTATGCGTTTATAATGAATTTATTCTGCATTTATTATGCGTTACCGCAGACCCGTAGTGTTTATTATGCTATCATTATGCGTTCATTATGCGTTTATAATGCATGCTTGTATTTATTATGCGTGTATTATTTGTTTATTATGAATTTATTATGCGTCACCGCAGACCCGTCACATTTATTATGCGTTCATTATGCATTTATTATGCATTTATTATGCGTCACCGCAGACCGGTCGCGTTTATTATGCGTTCAATTATGCGTTCAATTATGCGTTCAATTATGTGTACATTATGCATGTATTATTTGTTTATAATGCTTTTTTATGCGTTTATAATGCATTTATTATGCGTTACCGCAGACCCGTAGCGTTAATTATGCGTTCATTAT
>NC_056498.1:49600331-49600772 GCF_014905685.2 Nematolebias whitei
TATTATGCGTTTATAATCCATTTATTATGCATTTATTATGCATTTATTATACATTATGCATTTATTATGAATTTATTATGCATTTTTTATGCGACAACGCAGTCCTGTAGCGTTTATTATGCATTCATTATGCGATTGTAATGCATTTATTATGCGTTCATTATGCATTTATTATGCATTTATTATGCGTCACCACAGACCTGTCGCGTTTATTATGCGTTCAATTATGCGTTCAATTATGCGTTCATTATGCATTTATTATGCATTTATAATGCATTTATTATGCATGTATTATTTGTTTATTATGCATCACCGCAGACCCGTAACGTTTATTATGCATTCATTATGCGTTTATAATGCATTTATTATGCATTTATTATGCAATTATTATGCATCACCGCAGACCCGTCACGTTCATTATGCATTTATTATGCATTCATT
>NC_056498.1:49600782-49668668 GCF_014905685.2 Nematolebias whitei
ATGCATTTATTATGCATGTATTATTTGTTTATAATGCATTTATTATGTGTTTATAATGCATTTATTATGCTTTTATTATGCGTTTAAAATTAATTTATTAGGCATTTATTATTCATCACCGCAGACCCGTAGGGTTTATTATACATTCATTATGCATTCATTATGCATTTATTGTGCGTTTATAATGCATTTATTATGCATTTATTATGCGTTTATAATGATTTTTTTCTGCATTTATTATGCATTTGTAATGCATTTATTATGCATTTATAATGCATTTATTATGTGTTTATTATGCATTTATTATGTGTTTATAATGAATTCATTATGCATTTATTGTGCATGCATTGTTTGTTTATTATGCATTTATTATGCATCACCGCAGACCCATCGCATTTATTATGTGTCATTATGCGTTTATAATGCATTTATTATGCGTTTATAATGCATTTATTATGCATGTATTGTTTGTTTATTATGCATTTATTATGCATCACCGCAGACCCGTTGCGTTCGTTATGCATTTATTATGCATTTATTATGCATGTATTTGTTTATAATGCAAACAAATACAGATCAGCAGCAACATGATGTAATTTTTCACAGTGATTATCCTGGTTAAAGATTCATAAGTGTAACAGATTCAGGGTAGAAGCTGTTCCTCAGTCTAGTGGTTCTACACTTAATGCTCCTTTACCTCCTTCCTGAGGGGAGCGGGGCAACAACTGTGTGTGCTGGGTGAGTGAGGTCCTTCATGCTGCAGATGGCTGTCTTCTTGCATATGGTAGTCCACACATTCCTGTTTACAGTGGCATTTTTAACCAACATGAAAGTGTACAAAGAGTAAAAAAGACAGAACTCTAAGCACATCTCTGTATTAATAAAGGCATAACTGTGTTCCACTGTATATTAAAAATGGGCTTTTGAAGCCTTAAAGAGTATATACTTTGCTCCATCTGATGAATGTCCCAAACCTTTTGGATCCATGTGTCCATATGTGGGAGGCTCTGGTTTGAGCCATCTAATGGTTATGCATTTCAACGCTGCTGTGAGCAATATGTTCAGCAGATCTGTTGGCCTTCCTGTCCATTCCTTCAGGTATTTCTTCTAATACTGCTACTAGGGTGGTTTTCAGAACATCTCTTCTGAAAATTACCTTAAAGAATGTGCATTTTTAAGGAAATCCATGGTAATTTTGAATTTGATGGCAGCAAACGTTAAAAAAGCTGTTCTGGTGTTGTGTTTCCCACTCTGAAGCATCCCCTCTTTGTTTTACCAACAGTCTAAAAGTGTAAGAACTGAGGAGAACAGTTGTTGGAGGTTTTGTTGGGAATGTGTTCTGTTCTTGTTTGATGGAGGATTCTAGCTGTTCTATATTCTAGAGTAGCATTGCTGGATTATATTTTTTGTTTCAGCATGTGTTGAATGTTTCTATTGGCAAGAGGTCTGGACTGCAGGCAGACCTGTTCAGCACTGGTCTCTTGTACACTCTTGTATGGATGCAGTCTGTGGTTTAGCATCGCTGAAGTATTCAAGGCCTTCCTTGAAAAAGACGTAATCTGAACTAGAGAAATTGCATTTCCTGTGAAAATGCAACGTGATTGCTTATTGCAGAAGAACTTGCTGAAAAACAACTGAAATTAGCTGAATTCAAGAACATGACAAAATTAGAAGAAAGCAAAAAGAGCACATATTTGCTGAACTACCGGTAAGTTTAAATAAGCAAAAATGACTACAAAAAATAGGAAATTACCTATAAAAGCTGAAATTATCAAACAATAGTTGAGAGGTAGCTGGAAAGACAGAAAGAAGCTTAAACTAGCAGGAAAAAGCTGAAAGGAGCAGAAAGAAGTTAATTAGGCTGAAAGTAGCAGAAATTACCTTGAAAAACAAATGTATCTGAAAACAGCTGAAATTAGCTAAAACAATGCTAACAAAGGTATCTGAAAAGGTAGAACAAGCTTAAATTAGCAGAAGAAAGCTGAAAGAACACGTTTTCCCAATTAGGCTGAAAGAAGCAGAAATAGCCCAAAAATGTGGAACTTATTTGGAAAATGCTGAAATTAGCAAATAAATAAATAATTTAAAAAAAGCTGAAAATAAGCTAAAAAAGGCAGAAAGAAGCGTAAATTACAAGGAGGATGTGGAGAGACCACAATTTTGTTGAGTTAGGCTGAAAAAAGTTGAAATGAGTGCAAAAATGTGGAATTAGCCAAAAAAGCTAAAATTAGCATAAAACAGCTAAATAGTAGCTGAAATAGCAGAGAAGGCTGAAACTTGCATAAATAAGCTGAAAGGAGCCAAACAAACTGAAATTAGCAGAAATAAGTTATAAGAAGCACAAAAATGTTGAAAAAACACAAAAACAGCTTCCTCTTTGCCTGATGGAGCTTTAAGCAGCATTAGTAGATGAACTGTGTTCACAGACAATGATCTGTGGAAGTGCTCCTGAGCCCAGAACAGAACCAGACCTGTTTTTAATGCAGTGGCCCCTGAGGGCCTGAAGATCACAACCGAGCTCAGAGATATCTACAGATTCTTCTAATCTGTTGAGGCTATGAACTGGAGATGATGGGAGTTTCCAATATTTTCAGTTGAGGAACATTTTGAAATTGTTCCACTACAGTTTTTCCAGAGACTGGTGAACCTTTGCCCATCTTTACTTCTGAGAGAGTCAGTTCCTCCAAAAGTCTCTTTTTAAGCCCGGTCCTCTGACGGACCTGCTGCTCCTTCAGTTTGCTAATCATTTCAGCTGTTTTCCTCTAGTTGCACCTGGAACATTTTTTTTAACGAGCGTTGTTGCTGTCAAATTCAAAAATACATTGTTTTCAAAGGTACGATTACTCAGTTTCAACGTTTGCTCTGTTTACTACGTTTCATCGTGAATAAAATATGAAATTTGCAAATCGTATATCACATTTTGCTCAACCGAAAAGATTTTCCTCCTGTTCTTCTGTAGACTCGGGGCAGCTTTCGTCTTTCTGAAAGTTTTTTCCCTGCAGGTAATATTGATCACTTTGGCAACGAGGACAGTCAGGATAAAGAAGCTGAGCTTCCCCTGAAGCAAGACTCTGTCCTTTTCATCCACCATGAGTCAAAACACAAAAGACACAATAAAGGATTCGGCTTTAAGACACTTTTCTTGCGACCTCAGCCTCTGAGTTTAGAAACCCCGTGCAAGGCAGACAACAAAAGCCAGTCCACGTCAGTATCTATGAAAATAACTACAGAAGTCCCTTGATTATCGTGGGGGTTATGTTCCACAACCCCCCCCGGCGATACGTGAAAAATCACGAAGTAGGAACACTATATTTATTTTAGGATTTATATATTTTAAGGCTTTATAAACCCTTCCCACACTCTTGCAATATTCTAAACTCTCAAACGTACATAATTTTAACAACATACGTATATGTACTGTACAGTACTGCAAAATTTTACTCACCAGCTCTGCAGAGCAGCAAGTCGGTTCCGGCTCAGTTCTGGTTCTGCAGACACTCTGCAGTGATGAAGGCCACCACCCCATCCAGGTTGATGTGATAATTGAACTTCAGGAAGCTTCAGGATTATTTGCGACTCTCCTGCCAGTTCTGTGAGCTTCATAGATAACGTTGATTTGCGTTTCAGAACTGTCCCTCCATGTCAACAGAAAGCAGCTGTTAGCTTCTGGGTAGTGTAGTTCTTTTGACTGGCCTTACAGTAGGCCTATTGTAAGAAAACTACAAATGGCGGCACCTGTCCAAGTTTTTTTTTGTTTGTTGCATTAACATTTTTATAGCGTACAGTTCCAGTCACGTGAGTAATATTAAAGTTGACAATCGTGTGTCATGTTCAATCTTATGCTGAAAAATCCAGAAAGAGCGAGTCCGTGAAAGTTGAACCATGAACTAGCGAGGGACTACTGTACACACAATAACTAACAACTACCCAAAATGCTGTAATACCTCTTCCAGGCCTGTGTGTGGCGCTGTAATGTTTTGCATGACAAAACAGGAAACAAGGTGTGGAGCATGCGCATGAAGCTACCACCAAACGTAAATACAACAAGAAGTAAAATGAAGGTGACACATTCAAGAGCAAGAATTAAAACATGTTTTAATTAAAACAAAGTCACAAATCTAAGAAATTTTCCCAAATATGTTTGATTAGATTTTCTTTTGATTCCTGTCTGAGTGATTCAAAACTCCCCCTTTCAGCGTATAATAGGATCTGATTAGGCTGATCACAAAAATCTAACTTAAAGTGCGGCTTTATGCAGGGAATACACAAGGGCTAAAGGGTCAAAGGTCATGGCATAGTTCAGCCGGGAGCTCACTGGTGGAAGCTGAGAAATTTAGACCACATGATCAGATTGCAGCCAAAGCCTTTGTGCAAATTAAATTAGCTGTTTTTTTTTGTGTTACCTGACACGCTTAACGCCATTTCCTCATAAAAAAGTCCAGTAGCTGCACCGTTTGATGCAAACTGACACCTTTTGCCAGATAAAATAGTTTCCACACCAAACTTGCACTTTTTCCAGACAAATTAATTGGATTCTCATTAAGGGTGATTGCATTAGTTTGCATTCCTGACAAACTTCCCCTCATGTCTGAGAGGCCCCCAGGATCACATGCTGTTTTCATGGACGGATCAGAGTCCTGTTTATCGTTAGCGTCCAGTTCCCAGTCGCGTCTCATCTGCCGCTCTAATGTGATAAAAAGATGTCTGATTGTTTGATGTCTGACTCTCTGCTTCACTCAATAAGAAGCACAGAAAACTCTTATTTATTTAAAGAAACATATCTATAACGACGGCTCTTGAGTTTACATTTGGTTGTCTATTTCTAAAAATAACTTGTTAAATCATTATTGTGTGATGTTTGTGAATTGTTCACTCTATTGTGATCCATTTTTCTTCCATACATTTTTCAGAATCTTTCTCGTTCCACAATTTTTGTGCTATTTCAACAAATCATAAATCAAAATGTTCAGCTCTTTCATGCTAATCCAGTTATGACTGTTGGTATTGGTGCAACTTTAGCTTTTTGAAATATTTAGCTTTTTCTGCCATTTTTTTCTCACAGAAAATTAATTGAGCTCATTTTCCATCCTTCAGTTCTCTAGACCTGTTTACAACCTTTTACTGCTCCTTTCACATTTTGTTCTGCTTCAGCTTCTTTCAGCTTCCTTGTGCAAATTTTAACTTTTTTCAGCTTCTTTCAGCTAATTTCAGCAGTTTTTCAGCTGTTTTGTGCTCATTTCAGATTATTTCTTCTAACTACATTTTTGTGCTTCTTCTAACTTATTTCTGCTCATTTCAGCTTATTTCTGCAAGTTTTAGCTTTTTCTGCAATTTCAGCTACTATTTAGATGTTTTATGCTAATTTTAGCTTTTTCAACTAATTCCACATTTTTCGCACTCATTTCAACTTTATTCTGCGTATTTCAACAAAAATGTGCTCTCCACTTCCTTCTGGTAATTTTAGCCTCTTTCTGCTTTTTAGCTACTTTTCAGCTGTTTTTTTTTTGTTGTTGCTAATTTCGGCCTTTTTTTTTTTTTTAAATATAATTTTCACTTTTTTTGTGCTACGGTCTGATTCTTTCAGCAAACAGGTGTTCTTTCTGCTTTCCTCTGTTAATTGAAGCTTGTTCCACCACCTTTTATAGCATTTTAAAGGTAATTTCGGCTGTTTTCAGATAAATTTGTTTTTCATGGTAATTTCTGCCACTTTCAGCTTAATGAACTTTTTTCTGCTAATTTCAGCCTGTTATGCTCCTTTCAGCTTAATTTTGCTAGTTTAAGCTTTTTCTGCTATTTCAGGTACTATATAGCTGTTTTTATGCTAATTTTAACTTTTTCAGCTAATTCCAAATTTTTAGCTCATTTCAGTTCTTTCTGATTACTTCTGGTAGTTTAAGCTTCTTTCTACCTTTCTGCCATTTTTTTTGTGTGCTAATTTCTGCCTTTTTTTCTTCTGCTTATGTTAACCTAATTCTGCAAATATGTATTCTTTCTGCTTTCTTCTGCTAATTTAAGCTTGTTCTTCCATTTCAGCTACATTTCAGCATGTGTTTAAGCTAGTTTCAGCTGCATTTTTGCAGGAGATGCAGTTTCTCTAGTTGTCTTTTCTCAACACAGTGGTGCTCTCTGTAATCATATGTAAAGCCATTTGTGAGTTTCAAACGTCAGGGACTTAAAGTCTTTGTATGAAAACCCCTTTCAGCAAATGTCAAGTCCACTCGTAGGACTCCGGGTCTTGATTGACAGGCCCTGACCCTTTGTTGCCAGGATTTCCCACGCATGGATAGTTGCAGGAGGCCACCAGTCACCGGTGGACCGCTACGAGACAAAGGTCACGAAACTAAGAGAATGCTGATCCACAGGGATGAGACAGTATTGACAGGTCTCACGCATGCGTTTTTATAATTGAGAATCAGTTCCGTGGAAGTCCTGCACCTTTTTGTCGTGCTTTGTGTTCCCAGTGAGGGTTCGTGTTCAAAGACCGGGCTCAGTTTGTTTTAGGACAAATCAGATACTACCTGAAACGTTCAACCATCAGTCAAACGGGGGCGCCCTCTCCTCTGCTTCAAGGAGACAAAAGAAACCAGCTTCACTTCATTTTTTTTTTTAACAGAGACGCAGTCAGAAAGAAAAACTCTCATGGGAAAAAAATTATGTAAAGTATTTGGCAGCTTTATTTGCTCAGAGCTCTATGCAGCATTTTTGTTCATAATGAATCATCATCATTTAGTTTTTTCTTCTTAAATCAAGAAAAACATTTTTTTAAATCAAAGTAAACCGGAACAAAAATCCTGTGAGAATGCAGTTTAAAGGCTGACTGCTGAAATTTGCTGAGGAATTTAAAACAGAGTTGTTACGAATAAAAAAGCAGAACAGAGGCAAATATGAGAAAAAAAAAAACTTTCTAAAGAGAGCAGAACATAAGCTAAAATGAGCAAATCACGAGCTAAAAGTAGTAGCTTGAAGTTCAAAGCACAAGAGCAGTAGCTAAAATTAGCAAATTAGATGCCTAAATTAACAAAACATGCAAATATTGATACAACTGTGGAATAAAGTATCAAAACAAATGCTAAAGTTTAAAGTAGCACAACTGTAGCTTAAAGCTAAAAGCCGCCAAAGGCTACTAAAAGAATAATAATAACCTAAAGCTAAAAGTAACAGAAATGTAACTAAAAGCTGCAAAATGGTAGCTTAAAGCTAACTATTAGAACAGTAGCTATAAGCATAAACATGGCAGCTAAAAGGAGGAGAATGATAAAGTTAAAGTAGCAGAACTGCAGCTAAAAGCTGAAAAGAGCAGTACGGTAGCTAATAGCTAAAATTAGCAGGCCTGTAGGAAAAGCTAAAAGTAGCAAAGAAGACAAAAGTATAGCCAGTTTGCAAATTTCTAAGATAATGTTTTTGAATAAATTCAAGATATCTTTATCTATTTCTATGTGAAATTTAATTAAAAAAAATAAAGTTAAATATTTTGAAAAATATATATCAGCCAAAAGTTGCAGTAACCATCGCCCGAACGTTTTCATTTGTAGATGGATAAAAATCCTCAGAGTACGTGGAAGTAATTAAATTGTAAACAGCGAACAGAAGACACTTTAAACAGGAAGACAGTAGTCTGAACGCTGACTCAGCGTTCAGACTACAAGACAAATCAGCTGGACAGAGTTTAGAGTCGAGTCAGGAATCAGGACCTAAGCAGCCGAGGGTCTCACCCTACAACCCCCGTAATTCATCGCCTCGTATCATCCTGAGAGCCGAGGAACGTCCCACAATTCTGTCTCTGTAAGGGTTCAGCTCAGGACAAAGGATTTAATAATAATAATTAAAAAAAAACTAGATAAATTGCATTTCCTGTGAAAATGCAGTGTGAATGCTTACTGCAGAAGAAACAGCTGAAATTAGCTAAAAACGTGCTGAAGTGTACAGTAGCTGAAATGGAACATTCTAAATTAGCATAAGAAAGCAGAAATAACACATATTTGCTGAATTAGTTTTAAATAAGCAGAAATGAGCATAAACATGAGGAAATCAGAAAAAAAGAAGCTTAAATTAGCAAAAAAAAAAAAAAGGCTGGAAAGTAGCTAAAATGCATAAAAAGCTTATGCTACCAGAAGGAAGCAGAAAGAGCTAAAATGAGCTAAACAATTTGGAATTAGCTGAAAAAGCTAAAATTAGCCTAAATAAAATCGAGAGGAGCCAGTTGAGGTGGTTTGGGCATTTGGCAAGGATGCCCCCTGGGCGCCTCCCTAGGGAGGTGCTTCAGGCATGTCCGACTGGGAGGAGACCCCGGGGAAGACCCAGGACATGCTGGAGAGATATAGCTATGTTTACATGGACATAAGTAATCAGATTAAACGGCCTTTCCGAATAAAAATGCATCATGTAAACGCCCCATTCGGATTATTCTTTGTTGAGTCAGCTCAATCTGAATCAATCAATCAACCTTTATTTATACAGGTAAATCCCATTGAGCCTCGAGGACTCATTTACAAGAGAGACCTGATTTCAACAAAGAAAGATGACAACAATGGACAACAGCAACAACAATAAGCAGTTATAAAAACTCATACTACAGTTTTTTTTTTTTTGTTTTTTTTTTAACAAATAGGATGGCTAAAAGGAAAAAGGTAACAAAACCAAAAAAACAGCTAGATTCCAAGAATGGATTTGTAATCCGAATGAGAGGGGTGGTTTATGCTGATTCATAATCTGAACAGTGTGCATGTAAACACTTAATCTGATCATTCCATTCTGATTGTGGAAAACTGACCCGACTGTGCATGAGCGACCTACGTATTTCCACCTAGATGCTAATGTGTCGGGGAAGCCAAACTGGTCGGTGAGCGACAACATTTCTACTAGAAACTTTGAAGGAGCTCAGAATGATCTGTATCACCTGTAGCTCAGTCAGGGAGTGCAGTAACGTCTCCACCGTCATTAAAACCTGTCGCGGGTCCATTTTGGGCGCTCATGTTTGTTTACGTTCATACCGTAAGTAAACCGGAAGTAGAACTTCTTCTTCTGTGGTTTTTGTAAGGAGAGTTTACCACTCTGCACATGTCAGTACTTCTGTTCATAATAAAAGCCTGCTGCATGTAAATGCTTGTCGTGAACGGATTGTGTCCATGTAAATGATACATTTGGATTATTTAATCTGAATAAATTTCAATCCAATCAAAGATTTTTGCGCATGTAAACATATCTTATGTCTCTCGGTTGGCCTGGGAACGCCTTGGGCTCCCCAGAAGAGCTAGAAGACGTGGCTGCGGAAAGAGATGTCTGGGCCTCCCTGCTCAAGCTGCTGCCCACGCGACCTGACTTCGGAACAAGCGGAAGATAATGGATGGATTGGATGGATGGATGGATGGAGAGCCTTAAAAAAGCTAACTAGCAGCTGAAATAGCAGAAAAAGCTGAAGTTCATAGAAAAAAGCTGAAAGGAGCATAACAAGCTGCAGTTAGCACAAATAAGTTAAATAGGCTGAAAGTAGCAGAAATGACCACGAAAACTTGAATTTCTCTGAAAACAGCTGAAATTAGCTAAAAAATGCTAAAAAAAAAAAAGCTAGCTGAAAAGGTAGAACAAGCTTAAACTAGCAGAAGAAAGCAGAAAGAACACGTTTGCCCAATGAAACTGAAAGAAGCAGAAATGAGCACAAAAAGTGGAAATTTTGTGAAATCAGCACCAAAAATTAAAAAAAGAACAGCTGAAAAGTAGCTAAAAAAGCTGAAAGAAACATAAAATTACCAGGAGGAAATGCTGATAAAAATAGAAATGAGTGCAAAAATATGGAGTTTTCACGCATTATCCTTCTTGCTAAATAAATAATGCTGCTCTGTCTCCAACGTGAGGCTAAAACGAGTGTCCTAAACTCTTTTTCTGATTGTGTCTTTGCTCTTCTCACTTCGGTGCGTTTCTTTTTGTGTCGCGGTGCAGCTCCGGGGTTTTGGGCCAGTGCTGTTTGCTCTTCTGTGCCGTGCTGTGGGTGGTCTCGGTCCGTCCGTCGCTTCCACGTCCAGGGAGAGGCGAAGTTCACACGAGACCTACATCCATTTGTGCGCTGCGAGCGGGCAGCTTTGGCACTCATGTGTGAAGCGTAGACCGACTCGCCTGAGAAAGATGTAACAACAGTTTAACCAGCAGAGGTCCAGTCCAGCTGCTTTCACCCTTGGAGAGTATCGTCACTGACTCTGAAACCTCTTTTTTTTGTTTTCCTTAAGCAAACCCAAAAACTTTCTTGGTTTGGGCCCTGTCTGTTTTACGAGGAAACCTTTCAGTAAAGATATCAATGCAGATTCAGTTTATTTATATAGCACAGAGTCACAAAATAAGTCATCACAGGGCACTGAACAGAAACATTCATATATCAAAATAATAATTTAACATTATTTATCTGAGGAGCAGACTGATTTGAATTTAACGCCATCACTGAACTCTCATCTTGAGCAAGCATGAAGGCGACAGTGGAAAGGAAAAACTCCCTCACGAGGAAGAAAACTTTAGCAGAACCAGACTCAGGACAAGCGGCCACCTGCTTCGACCGGCTGGGTTTGAGAGGAACAGATACACAATGGCAGGTCAAGAATCACATGTTAAGATAGAAATAATATCAAATATAAACTATTCAATTGTCACAATTCATTTAAGGAAATAAGGTCAGTTTGTCCTCTAGTACACTAAGCCTATAGCAGCACAACAAGCCAACACCAACTATAGGATTTATCAAAAGGAAAGTCTTAATCCCAGTCTTAAAACTGGACAATGTGTCAGCATCACGGACACAAACTGGAAGTTGGTTCCACAAGGGAGGAGCCTGATAAATGAAAGATCTTCCTCCCATTCTGCTTTTGGAACCTCTAGGAACCACGAGTAAGCCTGCAGTCTGAGAGCGACGTGCTCTATTAGGAAAATATGGAACCATAAGATCTGTAATATAAGATGGAGCTAGGTTGTTAATGGCTTTGTAGCTTAGAAGTAAGATTTCAAATTAAATTCTGGACTTGACAGGGAGCCAATGGAGAGAAGTTAAAACTGGAGAGATTTGATCTCTCCTACTAACTCCAGTTAAGATTCTGGCAGCAGCATTTTGGATCAACTGAAGACTTTTTAAGGACGTATTTGGACATCCAGATAATAAACCATTGCAATAGTCCAGTCTAGACGTGACAAATGCATGGACCAGTTTTTCTGCATCATTTTTAGATGTTTCTAATTTTAGTGATATTACGCAGGAGGAAGAAGGAGGTTCTAGTAACGTTTGTAATGTGGGGGATAAAAGACATGTCCTGATCAAAAATAACACCAAGATTTTTAACATTAGAACTGGAGGCCAGATTAATGCCATCTAAGGAGGGTGAGTGGCGGGTGAGACATGAGGGAGGGGAACTGCAGTGAGGAGCTGGGTGCTGTTTTGTGATTTGCCTCGCTGTCAATCACTCACTCCAATTTGTCTTTGTGGCCCGAATGCTCAGTGCCCCCTCAGCAACCTTCGGCTGTTCTTCATCTTTGTGTAACAGTGTGGCAACTTTGCTGTGCTGGTGGATCTCCATGTTTTGCCCCTGGGCCCTCAGGAGTCCACTGACTGGTTTACTGCCATCCAGACCGAGGTAATTGGACACGAGCGAGCGTTTTCACAAAACAACAAATTCAAACTTGTATCCGGTGCAACGGTTTAACTCCAAACTGTTTTTAGGAAGTTACAGCTTTGGTTCGAGACGCGGTGGACCAGAGGGTGAAGCAGTACACCGAGTTCCTCCATGACCGAAGACAACCCAAACAGAGGAAGGAGCTGCTGCCTGCTTCGGCCTTTTCTGTTAAAGGTAACCATTATTCTGTGGCTGCTGTTAATCCCAGCATTAATCCCTAATCCCACGCAATGGTGATCTGTTTCTCTTTATTCTTTGACTTTTCTTCTGTACCTGTTTGACATGTAACTACTTCTGACTACTGTATGATATTTAGCTATAAAAATATCAAACTGTTCAAACTCAATCAAGATATTACACCTTTGATTTTTGTAACTTTTATACTTTTCAAAATATTTAACTTTATTTACAAAATATTTCTCCATGGAGATTTACAATTCTTCCACAAACATTGTTCACTTTGAAATCAACATCTGAAAGCTTATTCTGTTTTTGTCTTCATATGCTATTTTTAGCTTTTAGCTAGTTTTTTATTGCCTTTAGTTAGTGTTACTTTTAGTTTTTGCTAGCATTTTGCTACTTTCAGCTAGCATTCGACTAATTTTAGCTTGCAGCTTGCAGCTTACTACAAACCGGATTCCAAACAAGTTGGGACACTAAACAAATTGTGAATAAAAACTGAATGCAATGATGTGGAGGTGTCAACATCTAATATTTTATTCAGAATAGAACACAAATCACAGATCAAAAGTTTAAACTGAGAGAATGTATCATTTTAAGGGAAAAATCTGTTGATTCAAAATTTCACAGTGTCAACAAATCCCCAAAAAGTTGGGACAAGTAGCAATAAGTGGCTGGAAAAAGGAAGTTGAGCATATAACCAACAGCTGGAAGACCAATTATCAATCAACCTTTATTTAGACAGGTAAATCCCATTGAGCCTCGAGGACTCATTTACAAGAGAGACCTGATTTCAACAAAGAAAGATGACAACAATGGACAACAGCAACAACAATAAACAATTATAAAAAGTCATACTGCAGGGTTGTTGTTTTTTTTTTTTTTACAAATAGGATGGCTAAAAGGAAAAGGTAACAACAACAAAAAAAACAGCTAGATTCTAAGGCGAATGTAGAAAACTAAAAACAGGAACATGTCTGCATTGGTCACAATTAACACTAATTAGGTCAATTGACAACATAATTGGGTATAAAAAGAGCTTCTCAGTGTCAGTGTCTCTCAGAACCAAGATGGTAAGAGGATCACCAATTCCACCATAGTTGCGCAGAAAGATAGTGCAGCAATACCAGAATGGTGTTACCCAGCGTAAAATAGCAAAGACTTTTAAGTTATCATCATCAACCGTGCATAACATCATCAAAAGATTCAGAGAATCTGGAACAATCGCTGTGCGTAAGGGTCAAGGCCGTAAAACTCTACTGGATGCTCGTGATCTCCGGGCCCTTAAACGTCACTGCACCTCAAACAGGAATGCCACTGTCAAGGAAATAACAGAATGGGCTCAGGAATACTTCCAGAAAGCATTGTCAGTGAACACAATCCACCGTGCCATCCGCCGTCGCCAGCTGAAACTCTACAGTGCAAAGAGGAAGCCATTTCTAATCAAGCTCCACAAGCTCAGATGTTTGCACTGGGCCAGGGGTCATTTAAAATGGAGTGTGGCAAAATGGAAGACTGTTCTGTGGTCAGATGAGTCACGATTTGAAGTTCTTTATGGAACACTGGGACGCCATGTCATCCGGACCAGAGAGAACAAGGATAGCTCAAGTTGTTATCAACGCTCCGTTCAGAAGCCTGCATCACTGATGGTATGGGGTTGCATGAGTGCTTGTGGCATGGGCAGCTTGCATGTCTGGAAAGGCACCATTAATGCAGAGAACTATGTTCAGGTTCTAGAACAACATATGCTCCCATCTAGACGTCATCTCTTTCAGGGAAGACCCTGCATTTTTCAACACGATAATGCCAGACCACATTCTGCAGCAATCACAACATCATGGCTACGAAGGAGAAGGATCCGGGTACTGAAATGTCCAGCCTGCAGTCCAGATCTTTCACCTATAGAGAACATTTGGCGCATCTTAAAGAGGAAGGGGCGACAAAGAAGGCCCAAGACGATTGAACAGTTAGAGGCCTGTATTAGACATGAATGGGAGAACATTCCTATTTCTAAACTTGAGAAACTGGTCTCCTCTGTCCCCAGACGTCTGTTGAGTGTTGTAAGAAGAAGGGGGGGTGCCACACAGTGGGAAAAATGGACTTGTCTCAACTTTTTGGGGATTTGTTGACGCCATGAAATTTGGAAACTACAGATTTTTTCCTTAAAATGATGCATTCTCTCAGTTTAAACTTTTGATCTGTGATTTGTGTTCTGTTCTGAATAAAATATTAGATGTTGGCACCTCCACATCATTGCATTCAGTTTTTATTCACAATTTGCTTAGTGTCCCAACTTTTTTGGAATCTGGTTTGTACTTTTACGTTTTAGTTGGTGTTTTACCTTGAGGTTTTAGCAAGCATTTAGCTGTTTTTAGCCCATGTTTTGCTACTTTTACTTTTTAAAACAAATTTTTTGCTACTTTTACCATTTTTAGAAGCATTCTGCAACTTAGCTAGCATTTTTAGTTTTTAGCTAATATTATTCTACCTTTATGTTACTACCTTTGTTTTATTTTGAAGAAGATATTAAAGTCAAAATCAAAGCTGATGTTTTGATACATTTAGCCAACATTTTGCAACTTTTAGCTTTTACTTAGTGTTTTACTACTTTTACCATCTAGCTAGCATTTTACCACTTTTACCTAGCGGTTTGTTACCTTTAGTTTATTAGCTAATATTTAGCTACTTTTATTAATTTTTAAGACAAACATCAAGTCCTAGTGACTGAAAGAATAAGATCGCGGATACAGGCGGTTGAAATTAGTTTCCTCTGCAGGGTAGCTGGACTCTCCCTTAGAGATAGGGTGAGAAGTTCAGTTATTCGGGAGAGACTCGGAATAGAACCGCTACTCCTCCACATCGAGAGGAGCCAGTTGAGGTGGTTCGGGCATCTGGTAAGGATGCCCCGTGGGCGCCTCCCTAGAGAGGTGCTTTGGGCATGTCCAACTGGGAGGAGACCCCGGGGAGGACCCAGGACACGCTGGAGAGACTGTTTCTCGGTTGGCTTGGGAACGCCTTGGAGTCCTCCCAGAAGAGCTGGAAGAGGTGGCTGTGGAAAGAGATGCCTGGGCCTCCCTGCTCAAGCTGCTGCCCCTGTGACCTGACTTCGGAATAAGTGGAAGATAATGGATGGATGGATGGCACATCAAGTCAAAGCTAATGTTTTGATACATTTATCAAACATTTTGCAGCTTTTAGCATTTACCAAGTGTTTTGCTACTTTTAGCTATCATTTTGCCACTTTTACCTAGCAGTTTGTTAACTTTAGGTTTTTAGCTACTATTTAGCTACTTGTATTAATTTTTAAAGAAAAACATCAAGTCAAAGCTATTGTTTTGCTACACTTAGCCTAGCATTTTTTTCTTTTTCTTTTAGCTATCATTTTGCACTTTTATCTAGTGGTTTGTTTCTTTAGTTTTTAGCTACTATTTAGCTACTTTTATTAATTTTTAAGATAAACATCAAGTCAAAGCTATTGTTTTGCTACACTTGGCCTAGCATTTTGTTTTTCCTTTTAGCTATCATTTTGCACTTTTATCTAGTGGTTTGTTATCTTTAGTTTTTAGCAAATATTTAACTACTTTTATTCATTTTTCAGAAAAAACATCAAGTCAGAGCTATTATTTTGCTACGTTTACTTTTTTTAATTAGATTTTTGCTACTTTTACAATTTTTAGCAACATTCTGCAACTTTTAGCTAGTGTTTTTAGTTTTTAGCTAATATTATTCTACTTTTACTTCCATCCATCCATCCATTTTCTTCCGCTTATCCGGGGTCGGGTCACGGGGGTAGCAGCCTATAGGGAGGCCCAGACTTCCCTCTCCCCAGCCGCTTGGGCCAGCTCTTCCGGGGTAATCCCGAGGCGTTCCCAGGCCAGCCGAGAAACGTAGTCCCTCCAGCGTGTCCTGGGTCTTCCTCTGGGCCTCCTTCCGGTGGGACGTGTCCGGAACACCTCACCAGGGAGGCGTCCAGAAGGCATCCTAAACAGATGCCCAAGCCACCTCAACTGGCTCCTCTCGACGTGGAGAAGCAGCGGTTCTACTCCGAGTCCCTCCCGGATGATCGAGCTTCTCACCCTGTCTCTAAGGGAGAGCCCAGACACCCTGCGGAGAAAACTCATTTCGGCCGCTTGTATCCGAGATCTCATTTTTTCGGTCACAACCCAAAGCTCGTGACCATAGATGAGGGTAGGAACGTAGATCGATCGGTAAATTGAGAGCTTCGCCTTTTGACTCAGCTCTCTCTTCACCACGACAGACCTGTACAGCGCCCGCTTCACTGCAGACGCTGCACCTATCCGCCTATCGATCTCACGCTCCATTTTTCCCTCATTCGTGAACAAGACCCCAAGATACTTGAACTCCTTCTTTTGGGGTAGGACCTCCTCCCTGACCCGGAGAGGGCACTCTACCCTTTTCCGGCTCAAGACCATGGCCTCGGATTTGGAGGAACTGATCTTCATCCCGGCCGCATCGCATTTGGCTGCGAACCGCTCCAGCGAAAGCTGTAGATCACGATCTGATGAAGCCAATAAGACCACATCATCTGCAAAAAGCAGAGACGCAATCCTAAGGCCACCAAAACGGATCCCCTCAACACCTTGGCTGCGCCTAGAAATTCTGTCCATAAAAGTTATGAACAGAGTCGGTGACAAAGGGCAACCTTGGCGGAGTCCAACTCTCACCGGGAACAAGCCCGACTTACTGCCGGCGATGCGGACCAGGCTCTGACACCGGTCATACAGGGACCTAACAGCCCTTTTACTTTACTACTTTTATTTTGAAAAATATTAAGTTAAAATGAAAGCTAATGTTTTGATACATTTATCAAACATTTTGCAGCTTTTAGCTTTTACCAAGTGTTTTGCTACTTTTAGCTATCATTTTGCCACTTTTACCTAGCAGTTTGTTATCTTTAGTTTTTAGCTAATATTTATCTACTTTTTTCATTTTTAAATAAAACATCAAGTCAAAGCTATTGTTTTGCTACACTTAGCCTAGCATTTTGTTTTCTTTTCTTTCAGCTGGTATTTTGCTACTTTTCGCTTGCATTTAGCTCTTTTTTTTTCTTCTTTTTTTTAGCTCTGACAACTCAACTTCAGCTTCTTCTGTCCTTTAGCTCTCAGCATTGACACATTTAAGCTTTTTAAAATTTTCAGTAAGTGCAGTTTGTGCTTCGTCATGTTATTTAGTTTAGTTTTTTGTTTTTTTTTTCAATTCCTCTGGAATGAAGTCATCCTTGTTTTCCTGTTTTTGTCTAAGGTGTGTCTATCATCAACTGTAGAATTGCTGAAATAATTTAGTTTGTCACCTCAAACCATTACCTGCTGCATCAAAGCTTAGAGCGACTTTATTACACCGAGTAGGAGGGGAGTTACCAAAGAGTAAAACATAAATGTTCACACTCACGTTTTTGAGGAGAGTATGGGTGCAAAGACAACAGAACCAGTTGGGACTTGGTGGCGTCCTACACCCAGGGTGTGACCTGTGCAGACAAGACCTGATATGAGCGTTTTATATTGTGTTGTTTGGCTTGGCATGTCACACATGAATTTGTTCATGCAAGATGTCAGGCTATTAAACCGGCTAATATTTGTTTCCTTTTCCGTTAATGGTTTGCAGTGAATTGCAATGAATTTGCACATCCATGTTTATGTACCAAGATGGCCGCGCTCAGAGCAGTTGCAGCTTCACAGGCTCCCGGTACCATCCCAGTTTTTAGAAGTTTTGATATTGACTCTGTGCCTGACTCTGCGCGATTTATGCGTGTGAACTATAGCCGAACCGAACTGATGAGAATAGGAGCGGATTTGCCACGAAATATAGCAGAAATCAGCAACAAACTCAAAGCTACGCTCGGCAGAATGCAGATCTTAAAGTCATCTACCTGGAAGCTGCAGCAGAGGCGTTCCAGCGGGCAGAAGAGGAAGCGCTGCTCCCGGCTTAAGAGGAGAGGATGCCGGGCGGGGGTTATGGTGAGGCTACGAGCTAACGCTAAAGCCGGTAAACTCCCCATGCCGTCTCTCTTTCTGTCGAATGTCCGCTCGTTGGACAACAAGGTGGATTTACTTCGTCTGAGAGCGGGCGCCTCAGAAGAGATGAAGAAGTGTGCAGTGCTTTGCCTCACAGAAACGTGGATTACAAGTGAAACGCCGGACTCAGTCTTCCAGCTGGATGACAGACTTTTATTTCGAGCGGACCGCTGCAGCGAGCTAACGGGGAAATCACGGGGGGGCGGAGTGTGCATTTACGTGAGTAAAAGTTGGTCCACGAACTGTACTGTTGTAAATAGCTCATGCTCGAAGGCTTTGGAGCAAATAACAGTGAAATGTCGGCCACATTATCTACCCCGAGAGTTCACAGTGACTTTTATCACAGTTGTTTACATTCCTCCGGACGCTAATGCTAATGAATCACTACAGGAGCTTCATGATATCATCAGCTCGCTGCAGAACAAACACCCTGAGGCTCTTTACGTGGTAGCTGGAGACTTTAACCACGTGAATCTAAAGGACTGTCTCCCAAGCTTTAATCAGCATGTGACGATTCCGACACGTGGAGACCGCACGCTGGACCGTGTTTACACGAACGTAAAAGATGCATACAAAGCCGAACCCCGCCCCCACCTAGGACTGTCAGACCACATCTCAATCTTCCTGGCTCCTGCTTACATGCCCCCGCTGAGACGCTCCAGACCGGTTCAAAAGAAAGTTAAATGTTGGATCCAGGACAGTGGCCCCATACTGAGAGATTGTTTTGACCGAACAGACTGGCAGGTTTTCAGAGAAGCTGCTGAAAATGGAGGTTCGCTTGATCTTGACCAATACACATCCTCAGTACTGGGTTACATTAGTACATGTACTGACACAGTCTCCACTATCAGAAATGTTAAAAGCTACTCAAACAGAAAACCTTGGCTGAATGCAGAGGTGCGTACCCTGCTGGAAGCCAGGAACACTGCCTTCAGGTCTGGAAACTCAGAGGAGCTGAGTAGGACAAGAAAAGAGCTGGTTGCTGGTATTAAGAGGGCCAAGGCCACATATGCAAAGAGGATCGAGGGTCAATTCATCTCACAAGACCCTCGGAGCATGTGGAGGGGCATTAAGTGCATAACAGATTATAAAGGAAGGAGTGAACAATGTCCCAAAGACCCATCTCTGCCTGATGCCCTCAACAAGTTCTATGCACGCTTTGAAGACCCGAACAGACCACCCAGCACCAGACTCACCTCACCACCGGATGAAGAGCATCTCAGCGTGACCTCAGCAGAAGTAAGGAGTACCTTCAGGAGGATTAATCCGCACAAAGCAACTGGCCCAGACAACATCCCCGGAAAAGTGTTGAAGGAATGTGCTGATCAGCTCTGTGAGGTGCTGGCAGACATCTTTAACACCTCACTTACCCTGGAGACAGTTCCCACCTGCCTGAAGACTGCCACCATCATCCCAGTCCCAAAAAGCTCTACAGTGACTGGTCTGAATGACTATCGGCCAGTGGCCCTCACCCCGATAGTCGCTAAATGCTTTGAAAAACTGGTCATGACTCACATCAAAACAACCATCAACATCAACGAGGACCCTCATCAGTACGCATACCGTGAGAACCGATCAACAGAGGATGCAATCTCCTCTGTGGTCCACACTGCACTCAACCACCTGGAGCAGAAAAACTCTTACGTCCGTATGCTCTTTGTGGACTTCACATCCGCCTTCAACACCATGATCCCCCAAACCCTGATGGACAAACTATCCACACTAGGACTAAGCCCCTCCATCTGCAACTGGGTACTAGACTTTTTAACAAACAGACCACAGTTAGTGAGGATCCACAACCTCTCCTCCTCCACCATAACCCTCAGCACTGGCTCTCCTCAGGGATGTGTGTTGAGCCCCCTCCTGTTTACTCTGCTCACATATGATTGTGCAGCTACCCATCCAGGCTGTCACATTGTAAAGTTTGCAGATGATACAGCGGTGGTGGGATGCATCACAAACAATGATGAGTCCAGCTACAGGCAAGAGGTGGAACACCTGGAGAGCTGGTGCAGAGAGAATAACCTTCACATCAATGTGAAGAAGACAAAGGAGATGATTGTGGACTTCAGAAGGAACAAAAACACCTACACCCCCCTGAACATAAGAGGATCTGCGGTGGAAGTGGTCTCCAGCTACAAGTACTTGGGTGTACACATGAATGACAACCTCAGCTGGAGCAACAACACCACCAGCCTGATCAAGAAAGCTCATCAGAGACTCTACTTCCTCAGACGGCTGAGGCGAGCTGGTCTGGGAAGCTCAGTCCTCACCTCCTTCTACAGGTGTGCAGTGGAGAGCATCCTGTGCTCCAGCATCAATGTGTGGCATGGAGGCTGCACAGCTGCAGAAAGAAAAGCTTTGCAGAGAGTGGTGAAGGCTGCACAGAAATCTGTTGGAATCAGTCTCCCCACCATCACAGACATCTACACCTCCAGATGCAGGAAGAGGGCCACCTGCATCATGAAGGACCCCACCCACCCAGCACACACACTTTTTGCCCCACTCCCCTCAGGAAGGAGGTTAAGGAGCATTAAGTGTAGAACCACTAGACTGAGGAACAGCTTCTACCCTGAGGCTGTTAGACTCATGAATCTCTAACTAGAATAATCACTGTGAAAAACCATATCATGTTGCTGCTGATCTGTTTCATGTTGCTGCTGATCTGTTTCAATGTTGATGTGTTCATGCGTGCACATCTGCTCACAGACTCATGTTCATGTTTGTGGTGATGTTCAATGTTTTATGTTATGAGTGCTTAGTGTATATTTAGTTGATGTTTTTCTTAGTTCATATCTTAGATGTTATTACTGTTTTTCTTATACATTTTATTGTTGGATGTAACTGGGACCCTGTGTACATAATTTCGCTCCACCACATGTACCACATGAGGTGCGAATGACAATAAAGAAACTCTGACTCTGACTCTGACTCTGATGTAGTTGATGAGATTTTATCAAAAATAGCTGCTGCTTCCTGATATTTTCACACAAATATGGATAAATAAAGCCCTAGCCTTGCTATAAGGAATGCATATCACCCGCCACCGTTGATCCCAGGAATTTAGACTGAAGAGAAATGACAGCGTTACGACGGAGTATGTTAAACACCATCCGGTATTGCAAGATGTCGTGAATGACTCTCAGCTACTACCACACCAAAGTACCTCAAAGTCTGTAAATATTACTGAGTTACAGCCATTTTATTAAATCGATAACCTCTGGCAGCCATTTTGAATTGGGTTGACTCCAAAAGTTTATACGTTTTTGCCATTCATCCAGTAATTACTTTCGAAGATTTTCACTGAAGTCTGCCTAGTGGTAAATGAGATATTTTGCTAACAGACAAACAAAGTGAAGATTTTAAGCAAAGATGTCGCACAAACTGTTGCACTTAACATACATTATGTGTTGGTTATCGTGCTCAGCTTCTACCAGTGATGATTTTAGCCTCTTTCTGGGAGTGCTCAAGCACCCTAAAATTTTAACTCCGCACTCCAGAAAAATAAAGAAACCATTATTACGAATTTGTAAGGAAACTCAAATCTCAAACTTTAGATTCACCAAATTATTGAATAAATTCGAAATAAATATGGAATAAATGATAATACTTAAACGGGCCAGTAAAATCTTTTTTTATTTTTTTGCACAAGTTGGATTCTCAACACCACCTGTCAATCAATTCAGTAGGCTCATCAGCAACTGACCAACCAGTGACCTCAATTTGTCCCGAAAGTAAACGCCCCTTAACTGCAGGAGCTGGGGGGTGGGAGGGGGTCATGTGTGAGAGAAGTGGAGCGTGCTGTATTCACACAAGAAGAGCTGTTGGTCAGGCTACTTCTTGTTGTGCCATTAACTCTAAAATAGTTGTTGAATCAAGTGTTTACTTGTGTAGGTAAACATAGACGTTTAACAACCCGTTAAAATATACCAGAATGCAGGAAATGGCATCTACTTTATTAAAAATTTTCTGAGGGAGCCCCCCCCCACACACACATTACAAATGATTCTGACTTTAATGGTCACTGCGTTGCTCAAGCTAAGAGCCATTGTCAGCACTGGGGGCTAAGCCCCCCTAACGATCAGATTCTAGAATCGGCCCTGGCTACTACCACAACAAGTTTTAGCGTATAATCTGTAAATTTGGATGACTTATTTTTGTGTTTTATCAAATCAGCTGGCTATGGTGGCCATTTTGAATTGGGTTGAGTCCACAAGTTAAACAGTTCTAGATTTATATCCAATAACTTCTTTCTTAATGCTTCAGTAATATTTGCTCGGCTATTTCACAAGATATTTTGCTAACAGACAGTTGATTCCTGTAGATTATGGCAAAGATCGATTAGTTAAAGCTACAATTTAAGGATTGGTCTCAGCTACTACCACACCTGATTTTAGCTCAGATTAGGTTAAATTTACCGCTTAGCTGTGGTGGCCATCTTGCTTCTGATTGACTCCACAACTTGGTCAGTTGTCTCATGATTACTTTCTGAGAGTTTCAATAAAATCTCTCGAGTGACTCAGTGGATAATTTGCCAATGGTACAGATAAACAAACACATTTAATAATAAATAGGCTACGCAGCTGTTTGATCTAATTCAGTTCAGGGCAGCCATGTTTCCCCACAAAGTGAGCACACCCCCTCAGCCGCTCCTACATGACTTTGAAGCACGGATCATTTCAGGACCCCGGAGCTGTGTGTTGTCAGGCAGACAGGTTTGTTGCAGGTATCGTTTAAGGGCAGTTAAACTGGCCTCACTCAGCAGCGCAGCACTGTGAGGCTGGGATTACAAGGCGCTCGCTCTAATAAAGTTTCTCCTGTGGCTGCAGCTCTGTGCACACACACTCTCCAACCATCCACTCACATGTTCAACTCCTGCACTTTTCTTGTAAAAGCACTAAGGGGGTGGTGGCATTTTGCGTGCATCTTTATATGCGCATGTACGCGGGAGCCGAAACACGTCCCAAGCAGAGAGAATCAAGAGCGTTTGAAAGCTTACATCCTCCCTTTGGGCTAGGTGTGAACAGGCTGACGGTGTTTGGTTACTCAAACGCCTGACTCATTTTCTCCGTGACAGACTGAGGAAAGACAGAAATCACTAATGATGGAGATCACAGACACACGTGCATTCCTGTACACACACATTGTGTAAACAAGGAAGCTCTCATCGTTTCAGCGCATGCGAAAATGATTAGGCTGCTGTGCCAAGAATGAAGGAATGCATATCGCCCGTCAGCCTTTCATGCCAGAGGTTTAGATTTTATGTTGAGAAATGATGAAGTATCTTTTTGGTCAAATTTTGAAAATAATGTTACGCACAATGTCAATGTCAATTTTATGTCTATAGCACATAAAAACAATAAAAACTGACTTAAGTGCTTTAAGTAAAAAAAAGTTAATCTTGTGCCACTCAGAAAACATAAGAAAGTTAACAATAAAATACAACAACAATAAAAATCACCTCTAACTTGTTCTCTGCATGGATCAAATGCCAAGGAAAAAAGATGAGACTTGAGCAAATATTTAAAAGTCTCAACAGTCTCAGACGTCTTTAACTATCAGGTCAACTGTTCCATAGTTTTGGAGCAGCAACCACAAAAGTCCGATCAACTCTGGACTTTAGTTTAGATCTGGGGACTTCTAAGAAGAACTGGTTGGGAGACTGGAGTGCTCTTATTGGAGTGTCGATGTTAAGAAGATCACATAAATATGATGAGGCCAGACCTTTAAAGACTTTAAAAACAAGCAATAATATCTTAAAATCAATCCTGAAGTGGACAGGAATCCAGTGTAGAGAAGCCAGGACAGGGGTTATGTGATTGTGTTTTTTAGTTTCTGTTAAAAGATGAACTGCTGGTTCTGGACGGTTTGTAAATGATGCAGAGATGATTTATCTAAACCAACCTACAATGAATTACTATAGTCCAAACGAGATGTCATAAAAGCGTGAATCACCTTTTCAAGGTCCCTGAAAGGGAGACAAGACTTCTCCTTGGCAATGAGTCTTAGATGGAAGAAGCTGGATTTATCTGTTTGTCTAATTTAAAAGCACTATCGAAAATAACTCCCAGATTCCTGACAGTGGAGTCAAGGGGCCAAGACTTTCAAGGGTATTACATTTACCAAAGCTGATGACTTCAGTTTTATTTTCATTTATATTCAGAAAATTTAGTTTTAACCAGACTTTAATGTCGTTTAGACAGTTCAAGAGTGGTTCCAGTGGAGTGACCCTGTCTGACTTATCGTAATTGGCAGATACAACAGAATGTCATCAGCAAAGCAATGAAAAGGGATGTTATATTTTCTAAAAGTGGACCCCAAAGGCAACATTTAAAGATTAAAAAGCAGTGGACCTAAAATAGATCCTTGAGGGACCCCACAGATTAGAGGAGCACCAGATGATGAACATTCCCCTAATGCCATGCAATATTATATTTTGTGTGATCCATTAAGAGTTTAGAGCTTGTGTTCTGACGACTGTCAGCTACTATCACACCAAATTTTAGCGCAATATCTATAAAATTCACAGCGTTATAATCATTTTTGTGGAGGCTAAGGTCAACTAAAATTGGGGGCCATTCTGAGTCGGGTTGACTCCAAAAGTTAAATCATTTGTAGATCTACAGCAAATGATTACTTTCTAAGAGTTCATTTATAATCTCTCCATTAGTTTATGAGATATTTTGCTAACAGACTCCAATAGTTAATGGTAAGGTTTAAGCACAGATGTGTTGCACTCTAAGTATGTGATGAGGTCGATGCTCAGCTATTCCCACACCAAATTTTATCTTGATATCAATAAAATTGGCCGTATTATTATTGTTTTTGTGTTTTCAAGTTGACCGTTGCAGCCTTTTTGAAATGGGCTGCATAGTGAGGTATTTTGCGGAAGGTCCAGCAAACATTAACCCTCCACCTTCGCCTTCGGCAGCAGGCGATGATGAAGGTGGAACATTATCAAAGAAGTGATTCCCCCCTCAGCACGTGCTTCAAACAGACCAAAACATCTCACGTGTTCGGGTCCTATTAAAGGTCTTCAGTGAGCGTAATGGGTCTCTTCATTGTCCCGTGTGAAGGAGGTGGCGCCGCAGTAAAGGTGGAGCAAGTTACCTGTGAGAAATTAGCAGGTAGGAGCCATAAAAAGGGCTTGGGGAGGGAAGCCCAGCAAACCTCAGGGCGTCTTAAGTTCTGGGCTTGTCTGTTCTGCAAACAGGTTAAATACTAACTGGATAATCCTGGCTGAACTTTCAAACTGTGAGGAGTGGAAACTGGTTTTCTTATTCAGGAGAGTTCTCTGCTTGTTGTTATCGCCCTCCACCGAAAGCAAAAGGTTATGATGTTTGTAGTTTTAGCAAAATATCTCAAGAACCACTGAATAAATTTAAATAAAGCTCTCAAAGTTATCACAGAATGTACATCATCTACAGCTGATTAGTGTTTGGAGTCAACCTGATTCAAGATGGCTGCCACAGCTATTCAGCCTTATCACACAACAATAACTAACATTCAGTTTTACAGATATGGAGCTAAAGTTTAGTGTGGTAGTAGCTGTGCATCATCTTCAACACATTTTGGCATTAACTGTTTGAGTCAGTACTGTTTGTTAGCAAAATATCTCATGAACTACTGGATGGATTTGAGCAAATCTCTCAGAAACTAATCATTGTACGTCTAAAACTCATTAACATTTGAAGGCAAAACTATTCAAGATGGCTGCCACAGGTAATGAACATTAGCCAACTGAAAAATAGATGTACTTCAGATGACTTCTGTTGTGCCTTGGCGCTATATAAATAAACTGAATTGAATTTAATTGAATTCTAATGCAGGGTATTTAACTGGTGGGCCGTGGGCCACTTCCTGCCCACGGGTGATTTCAGTCTGGCCCACCAATAAGTTAATAAAAATAATAAAAAATAATAATTTTGTGTTCTGTTTATTGCATTTATGATTCAGTGCAATAAAACAAACAAATTTAAAAGGTAACAGATCATTGTAATGCTTGGTTTATTTACATATTGACTTTAATTGCTGGATGTGCGGCTCCTGAGCTGCTGGCTTTCAGTAACTGTGGCCCCCTGAGCAGTTTTGCTGAATAGCCTGCTCTAATGTAACAAATATGTAGCTAAACTTCGGTGCTGCTGTAGCTGACAGTCATACTCAACTCATATTTAAAGTGCTAACAGCTCATGCAAGGTCTTGCAGTATTGCATGAGGTGGTTTATAACGTCATTTACAAGGTTTATAAACCACCTCATGCAATACTTTAAGACCTTGCATGAGCTGTTAGCACTTTAAATATGAGTTGAGTATGACTGTCAGCTACAGCAGCACCGAAGTTTAGCTAAATATTTGTTACATTAGAGCAGGCTATTCAGCTATTTTATCTTTAGCATGAAGGTGGCAGCTGATATTCATTTGCTAAGGTAATGAAAAATCCTTATTTTTTCAGTGGATATAACCTGCAGCGGGATGAGAAACATGCACATGTATATGCTGTACCATAGAGAGGTGTCAGGTGAGGTCATTCCGATGTCTAGCTTCAGGTTCTAGATAAGGCAGATGAATGTGTTTGGTGGGGGTTGGGGGGTTGGATCTTGTGTGAGGCAGCGTTTGAGCTGACGCCAGTGTGAAATCACAGAGGCAGTACGAGGAGCGTAACAGCCTCAGCTGTTGGCACTTCAAATGAGCCGTCAACAGCTTTAAGCATTCCAAAGCCCCTCAGTGGAAGTGATCATGTCGGTCTTATCTCTATGGGTTGTTGTCTCAACACATGTGCGGGACATATAATAGCATCCGCTGAACATCACAGAGAGCAGATTATGGCCTGTCTTCTGCTTACATAAATTTAAATCTTTTTTTTCTAACACAAGCAAACTTCCTGCTGTCAGACCTCACTTTTTTTATATCCTAGCTACTTGAGGTGTCACGATTGGCTTGTTCTGATATGATTTATTTGCGTTTTTAAAGAGATGAACAGAAAGAACTTTTCCCACTGAGGGTTTTGGCTTTGAACGTGTGCAACGGACACGTTAAGACTTCAGAAGTCCGGGGAAGATGAACTTGGGAGAGGCCTGGCGCATTCTCACTGGTAGACCGTGTTGAACACACTCACATTTCTCAGTGTAATTACAGATTGAAAGTGAGTGGGATAATAGATTCTCTGTGCTTAGAGGAAGACATTTTTTTGTCATTCAGGGTAATATCTGAGTAAAAAAACAGGCTTGTGGTTGTGCGCTATGACAAAAAGAATCGCTTTCTGTCAAACTGTGGCAAAACAAGATGCTGTATTAAATATTTAGCACCCCCCCAAAAGGTAAAGACGGACAATGTTTTTGTCCATGTCTGAGCCACTAATAAAACTTGCGGAATCATTAAATGTACATCTACAACTGAACAACACAATTCAAAATGGCTGCCGCAGCCACCTGAACTTCAAAAACACAAAAATGGCTGCACCACAGTCATTTCTACAGATATTGACCTCAAGTGTCATTTGGTAGTAGCAGAGACTGATTCCCAACGCATCAGAATCAGAATAAGCATTATTATCATTGTACTGAAATACAGTGAAATTATGTTTGTGCAGTCATCCGAAAGATGGGTGGAGTGCACGTTGCTGCTGCTACTGGAGCACGGCCCCTTATCCTTTTAGAATACTTTTTAGATAGAAAAGGGGAAAAAGACATGAGGATAGGATAGTGGTATTACAAAAAAGATCTCTTCACATATTGTCCTATCAGGACACATTTAAGACATCAAAAAACTCTGCCAGCAAGCACATTTATAAACACATGCATATGCATATGACAACAAGACGGTGAGATTTGTCCATGAAGCACTTCCAGATAGACCATTGTCCTGGTAAGATGTTGGTCAGACGGCACAGTTCTGATAAGCCTTCACAGAAGTTCTCAACAAAGTTTTTCCTTAGTTTACACATATCCCAGGAGAAATTTGATAAGTCGGCCTGTTTTCGAGGCCAACCAGGGGAGTCAAATTCAGATAAGCCACGATTGTTGATTTTTTCAGGCAGACTGTTTTTTTTTCTTGCCAGCCTCGAGTCCTACTGGTACTTTCGATCCAAAATAACCAGATTAGTGGACATTCCACTGGTCCGTGCTTATGAGCCTCCTCCCAAGGTCGTCCCCAACATGCTGGCAAGTCCCAGAAGGCGCAAGTGGCCAACAATTCTCACAAATCGCTTCCATCTTACAGTTTAGCTCATAAATCAGCTGATTTTGAATACTCAAAGCACAAACCAAACTTTCACACAGACTTGGCAGTTTTGCCATTGCCGAAACTGCTACCGCCGTCTTTCTTAATCGCCGATAACACAGGAATCTGCCGATGCCAGAAAGCAGAAACCCTGCTATCATGAATCCAATTATATAAACACCTTCAGCGTCCTCCTGAGACAAAATGGAAAGACACATCAGCTCCCAAACTCCCCATGGATCCATGACATATCCTGCTGCGTGAGTCTCAGCGGGGCATGAGGGCTCTCCTGGACCCTGTCACTTTGTTGAAAAGATTTTGTCGATTGCATTGAATGTCCAGCTGACCAGATCCATGACAGTAGTTTTTGTTTCGCAAGATGTGTAATAGGAGCTCCATTACACAAGACAGAGAGCAAAAAGAAGAAAAAAAATGCAGGAGGAGAACAGGAGAGGGAGAGGGAGCGTAAAGGCCTCCGCCTTGCACGAGAACGAGTGCAGAAAAGCATATTTTGAGTGCTAATAGATTGCGCAAGTCCTCTGTCTAAAATATTGTCATTACCTATTTGCTGTCAACACTGTCTGTTAACAAAATATCTCATGATCCATTGGGTGGATTTTAATTGAAACGTCAGGTTGCAAAGTAGAGTCAATCCATGTCAATATGACCGCCAAAGCAAAATCACATTATCAAACATAACGAGCTAAAATTTGGTGAGGTTGTACCTGAGAGTCCTTCTCAGCACACACTCTGAGTGTGACATCTTGTACATTATGTTATTGTCAAGGGGTACAACTCCATAATTTATCAGTATCCGATAATCTTGATCTGAAACTCTGACAGGAAACGCAGCATGCAAGGAATGCTAGGTCTTTTATCAGTCATTTATTTTTCTTTATTCAAAACATTTAGGTCAAATTTCCTTCTGCTGTCTGTAGTACAAAAGAAGGACTTTGACTCAAAGGAATAAAGTTTTTTTGTTGTATATTTGTGTGCATGACTTGTGTGTAAGCTGAGAAGTCACATTTTACACGGATTCATTTAACAGGCCATTTCAAATTGCCAAAGCGCCTTACCAGATGTCCTGATTGATAATGCCACACTGGTCGTTCTGTGTGCAGCTTGGCTCAGGTGGAGTTTAGGTGGGTGCTTGAGAGCCTTCCAAGCAAATTGTTGGTAAAGTGGTACCTATGTGTGTTTGAGCCCATGGCAGAACTGGTCCCGTCCTCCTCTCCTTGCACAGGTGCCAAGGCTTAGGGGGAGGGAACACCTGCCAGCCTGTTTCTTCATGGCCATAGTGGGCTGGAGAGGCATTTTCCCAGGCTCCCCAGATGAATGGTCACTAATAGCCGTGGGAGAGGGCTTTGCAAGTCCTGCACAGTGTACCACTGACTCCTCTTGGCAGGCCTACGAAGGGGGCTTAAGGCGGCATGGCCCTGGCCGTAGCAGGAAAAGCACAAGTGTTGCTGGATAACTTTACTTTTGGAGAATGTGTTTACGAATGACCATCTCCCTTCCAGTGAGGAATGTGAAGGATATTCGACTGAGGTGGTTTATTTGCTCTCAGTTAAAGAATCTGGTGTTAAAATACCGATTCAGAAATCATACTAGTTTCCTGATTTTTCTTTTACATATTTTCTTTTTGTGATCTACCTACGCCTGCATACTTTAACCATTCATATGAAAGCACTGCTTCCGAAAACTGAATCTAGTTTTGTCTTCTAATGCTATGTTTAGCTAGCCCTTAGCTACATTTAGGTTATAGCTAGCTTTTTGCTAATTTTAGCTTTTAGCTACCATTCTGTTACTTTTAGTCTTTAGCCAGCCTTTTGAAACTTTTAACCTTTAACCATCTTTATAATGCTTTTATCTATTCCTTTGCTAATGTTAGCTCTAGCTACCATTTAGTTGCTTTTAGCTTTTGGCTAGGCTTTTGCTAATTTTCATTTTTTTAAATGATTAATTTTTTTCTTCTTTTGGCTGCTTAGGGGTCACCACAGTAAACTAACTCGCATGAAGACTTGGCAATTGTTTTTATGCTGGATGCCCTTCCTCACGCAACCACAGACCACCGAGCTACCACAGCCGTCTGTGTGGAGCAGAGGGCTGCCCTCTAGAGTGGGGGAGCAGATGGTGGGAGTTAAAGACCTTGCTTAAGGGCCCAGAGTGGCAAAAATGAGTGTTGAAGCAGGCGCGGGTGTTTCACCTTTCCCACCCACATTTTGATGTTGTCTGTACAGGGAGTTGAACTGTTTTGCTACTTTTTGCTTTTAGCAATTTTTTTAAAACCATTTTAGACTTTAGGTATTACTGTATTCTGTTACTTGTAGCTTTATTTCTACCTGTAACTTTGAGTTTGCCCTTTGGTATTTTTAGCTTTGAGGGAACCTTTTCATACTTTTAGTCTTTAGAGAAGTTGAGTCTGTGGTTGGAATGTCACCAATTCAAATACCCCTGACTGTAACATCAAAAATGTGGGTGGGAAAGGTGAAAAGCACCCCCACCTGCCTCATTTGTCCCTCGCTATGCTCTTGAGCAAGGCTCTTAGCCTTCTTATTCTAGGGCTCCCTCGGGCACCCTAGATGGCAGCCCTCTGCTCTACATGTGGGTCATGGTAGCTCAGTGGTTGGTGGTTGCATCAGGAAGGGCATCCAACGTAAAAACAATTCCCAAATCTTTGTGTAAGTTCAGTTGCTGTGGTGCCTACTGAAGAAGGGAGCAGCCAAAAGGAACTTTTTGTAGTTAGCCTTTTGCTACTTTTAGCTAGTATTTTGCTTTGAGCTAGCATTTTGCTACTTTAAGCTACTGGCTAATGTTCTGCTTCTTTTAATTTTAACAACTTTATTTGAGCTTCTTCAGCAGATTTGACCAAAGTCATTAGGCACTCAGCAGTCACTGTATTTTAGAAAATCCTCTCTGTCGTACATTTTCTGTGCACAGAAAACTCAAAAATTCATTTCAGTGGAAAAACAACAATTGTCAATTGTTTAGTCCTAAGATGATCTTAAGCTCTTCATAAATGATTTTCCAGAGTCAACCTTCAGAAATCCATCTTCTTTTTAGGGTTGCTGCACAGAAATGTGATTGGCTGTTAAGTGAGGACCACTCTGTAAAAAGTAGACATACCTTTCTCAGAGTTACCTGCCCCGCTCTGAGGGCGTGAAGCAGGCATGGATTAGGGCAAGAGGGGAAATGGAGACCTATGACGGGAACAAAGGAATTCCAAGGCCCCACGCTGGAAATGGATCCTGATCAGAATAACTGCCCCTCTCCCCGACTTGTCCTCCCTCTTCTGACCCTTAGCTGGGCAACCCCCTTCCCATAGAGCCTGTGGTGTTGCTGTGGGTCCTTAAATCCTCTCTGTAAGCCCCTGGTCTTTCTGACTCCACTGCTGACTCCAATGCCTATTATTGCACCTACACACTTACTTAACAAACACAATGCATTTCCTTCCTTTTACATGCATATCTGCAGTCTTTCTCTCTTGGTCTCTGCGCTGCTTAGCCCGCTGCCTGTCATCTCTTTCTCACTTTCTCCCTTTCACTCCTACAGGGTCAGCTGGAGTCTTTTAGGACAAAACCGCAAACCCCACCATAGCTGTCACACCACACTCTCTCGTTTCCCATATAATTAGGGCCTAAGCTTGAGCTCGAGCATGGATCACATTCATGTGACTGTTCCCCTTTACCACAATCTGGTCTGGGAGACGGCACACTCTCGCTTGAACTCAAGCCTGACCAGAATGCCCTGTTTCAGGAATTGTTGAAATACTTCAGAGCAGACACCATTGTTCTGTTCCACTTTTAATAAGATGGGCTACTCAGATATGTTCATGTCCCTTTTGGTTTTCCCTGTGGACAGGTGTCATTGTGGTGCAGCGTGCCATTGTCTTTGTTTGGTCAGTAAAAACCAGCAAATGTCATGTGATGGTACACTCAAAGTATGTGACGTGAAAAAGTCTTAGCTACTACCACAGCAAATTTTAGCTCAAAGTCTGTGAAATTGACTGAATATTAGTCATTTTTGTGTTTTCTTAAGTTAGTTGACTGTGGCGGACATCTTGGTTTGGACTGACTCCAAAAGGTCATTTGCAGATGTCTGTCTAATGATTGTTTTCCTGAAGGTTTCATGATGGTTCAGCGGTTCATGAGATTTTTTGCTAACAGTGTTGACTCTAAATAGTTAAAGAGCATTTTTAAGATCTTGTGCTCTGTTAGAGCTCAGGATAAGTATTGGGGATCAGTCTCAACTACTACCACACCAAGTTTTAGCTCATTATAATCAAACTACCTGTTCTACCTGTTTTTGTGGTTTTATGGTCAGTTGGCTGGGGCAGCTATCTTAAACTGGGTATACTCCTCAAGTTAATCAGTTGTGTATGCATTTAATGACTTTCTGCAAGTTTTAATAAAATTTGTCTAGTGGTTCATGAGATACTTTGGGCAGCTGTGGCTGAGTGGTTAGATCAGTCATACTCCAATGCAAGAGCTGGGAGATCGACTCCACCAGCACCAGCCAAAGTGTCCCTGGGCAAGACACTGAACCCCTCATTGCCTCCGATGTGTCCCATTGGTGTATGACTGTGATAAAGCACCAATTATTCTTTGTATAGATGTAGTAGAGTGCTGTATGAATGGGTAAATGAGGCAGATTGTAGATGTGCTTTGAGTATCTCGATAAGATAGAAAGGCGCTATATAAGAACAGTCCATTTGCCATTACTTTGCTAACAGACACAGACAAAACATTGTTGTCCATCTTCGCCTCAAGCAGTAATACCATTTAATGCAGACAGTGATGGTTTCAGGTGGTCATTGTATTTTATCATTAAATCAGATAAATACAGACTTTTTTCTCATGAGTCTTTGCCTTCTTCTCCAGGTACAAGGGTAGCACAATGTGCTGTGCTTCATTATTATATCTTTAATTATTTAACGTGGTCCCAGTAAACGGATGCAGCTTCCAGTGTGAGTTCACTCTGGTTTTTAAAGGATTAGTACATAGCTAAAATCCCCAAAGTGCTCTGCACACCACCAAACCAAAAAGATCTAAATTGCATCCTTCTCGCTCTGAATGCTCTCAAACATAAATGATGGCCACAGTTTGGGAGATTTGTGGCCTGTTGCGCTGAATAACGTATAATGACGACTGAATGTTTTTGTTTTTCTGAGCGCATTTCTCCCATCAGATAAGAAAAAAAAAAATCACTTGATAATTGTTCTGTTCTCCAAAATGCTCCCCACCACTTTAGTCACATGCTGGATTATGGGTTGGCCTGAGATACCATGCTGTGGCGTATTTTGTAACTGTGATGAAGGGGTCACCCAAATGTTAAATCGAACAGTCAAGTGCAAATATTGTTTCAGGTGGATGTTGTGCAGGGTGATAAGGCGCAGCGCTTCACTTATGACCACGGACATCACCGAGTGCAATGTCCTTCCAGGAAAGCCCCCACTTACACATGGGTAACTTCCTCCGGCTCTCTCATCCTTCACCGCTCCACCCCACCTCGCTCACTCTGAGCCCCAGCTCTCCACCCACACTGGAGGACAGAGGGAGGGGGTGCACATCAAAGCAGAGATGTCAAAAGAGCAGGATTCTCCGGCACTGATGTTGGACTCTCCTGCTGATTTAACTCCTGTTCATAACGGGCTTGCGTGGGAATTACTGTTCTCCCGACAGGCAGTTGTTGCATTTTCAAGAACAATAGAAACACCGATAAAAAGAGAAACGAGGTCAGTACAGGAAACTATTCAGCATCTATACACGCATTACATTATTCTGGTTTCTATTTAAAGGTGCTCGTTCATTGCAAACAATAAAATCGAACAAAATATAACCCTAAAGGACAGTAGAGTTTGAAAAAAAATTATTCCAGTAGTTTTCCAGATATATTGATATGCAAATCTGAAATGCAGATACACACTCAATAAAAACAAAGCACTTTTATCTTAACTTTACTCAACAATTATGAGCATAAATATGTACCAATACATCAAAATTGTCAGACTTCTCCATCCCAAACGGCTCTTCCATGGATGCCACCATCGTTGACCCATTTTTAGACAAATAGGTTAACAAACCCACGTGATAGATGGCAACTGTTAATTTATGAACAAATTAAACATCAGTAAGAGGAAAAAATATGCTAATTTCTTCCCTCTCTTTATTATTTTGTTTTTAACTGTTCTGTGATATTATTGCAATAAGTACAAACCTGGACTCCATACCCTAAACCTAACCCTTTAACCTTTGACTCTAATCTTAACCCAGGACCCCCTGCCCTAAATCAAACCCTCTGATCTTTAACCCTAATCCTAACCCCGTCTGCTATGCCTAACCCGGACTTCTGACCCTAACCCAGAACCCCTTGCCCTAGACCTAACCCTCTGACCTTTGACCCTAAATTTGACTGATAACCCTGACCACAAAAATCTTCCTTACCTTTGACCCTGGACTCTGACCCTGCCAAGGACCCCCTGGCCCATTGCATCACAGGAAACACTCTCTTTGAAGCACTCTGTTGAGTTGGGTTGCAACGGGAGGCCTGGGTGGGGTGTTAGGGGTATGGGGAGCCACCGCAGTGATGGACAGTGCAAAATGGGCCGAGTTGGTGTAGAGGTAGGGCTGCCGACTTGGGACTAGGAAGTTGCAGGTTCAACTCCCCACCATGCCCATATGTCTTTGTGTTCTTGATCAAGACACCTAGTCCCTAATTGCTCCCCGGGTGCTTACATAGCTGCCCACTGCTCCACCTGGGTGCATTTTACATGTGATGGGTTAGATTTCCTCATTGTATGGGAACATACAATGATGACAACACAGACATAGCACTTTACTTTACTTTGCTTTACTTAACCTTTCAACCTCTATTTTAGTAAGTTGTTAGTTTTTTTTCCAAGTATCAATACAATAAGAAAGTACATTTAAAACTATATTCTGAAAAAAAACATTTTTGGTTGTTTGGCTGTCATTTTGAACACCATTAAGTGAGAATTCTGTCCTTTGGTTCAATTTGTCGGAATGAGGTAAATATTATTTTTGTTAATTTGTGGAAAGTCAATTTCAGTATTGATAATGTTGTTCTCTGCTGTATGTTAATAAACTATATCATGAACCACTGGGCAGTTTTAATTAAACTTTCAGAAAGTAAGTATTTTATGTACCAGTACAACTGCATCACAGTTATTCTACTGAATAAAACATAAGATACATCCTACAAGAACCCTGCAGATGTTGGATGCTGTCTATCATGGTGCATTATGATTCATAACTGGCTGTGATTATCGTATCCACCACTGCACCCTGTACTCACTGGTTAACTGGTCACCATTAACTTCACGCAGACTCTTTCACTGGTACATTTTCATCTTTAAATCACTTCTTGGTCTGCTGCATTCATACATCTCCTCCTACATGTCTCTGCGTGAGTGCAGCTACAGCGTGCGCTCTCAGGACATTATTACCTGCAGTGTTCCCTCAATGAGGACTGAACTAGACAAAAGGGCCTTCTCCTACTCCGCTCCTGTTTCCTGGAATATCTTACAAAAAGACCTGAAGCTCTCGACCTTGACTTCTCTAAGTGGCTTTAAAAATCTGTTGGACTCCTGGCAAGGACTAATGCAGACATGTTCCTGTTTTTAGTTTTCTACATTTGCCTTATAATCTAGCTGTTTTTGTTACTTTTTTGCCATCCTATTTGTAAAAAAAAAAATCTGTATGCCTTTTTATAACTGTCTATTGTTGTTGCTGTTGTCCATTGTTGTCATCATTCTTTGTTGAAATAAGGTCTCTCTTGTAAATGAGTCCTCGAGGCTCAATGGGATTTACCTGTCTAAATAAAGGTTGAATGAATAAAACATAAAAAATGGCTCAGTCAATTTCCCAGATGTTGTGTCATAAAGCTGAGTAGTAGCTGAGTCATCCCCAACTCAAGCTTTTTGAGAACTTACTGATTGCCTGATATATGCTTAAAATTTTGGGAAAATACAAGCAGGGAGAACATGCACTCAGAAAGGCCCCAGGCTGAGAAGTGATCTTGCAACCTTGAGAAGAAGCTATATTTACACACCGGTATACATAAAAAAAGAGGCTGTTTTAATGATCTTGTCAGCATGTGACTGAAGTTAATGAAGGTCATTCCTTTAGATCTCACCCTTGACACTGAACTGAGTGCTTCTCACCCCGGTCTTTTCCATTTTACAGTCCTATTTACTCTGGATGCCTTTTGGTTAATTTACTTTTCTTTCCTCTCATTGTTTTCCCAGGAAGTGGTGAAAACTGCAGTGCGTGTGTGTGTGTAAAGTACAGTAATCTAGTCTTGGCATGGCACTAACTCCGTGGAGACGTTTTCTCTGCAGTTGTGGCATATTACAGGATGGCAGAGGCCTCTCCAGACGAGTGGTAACAATGTTATCTACTGCATTTTGGAAAACATGGCGTGCCTGCGGCAGCACGGTGGCGCAACTGGTAGAGCTGCTGCCTCTCAGCGAGCAGGTCCCTGGTTCAAACCCCGGTCCAGGGGCCTTTCTGGGTGGAGTTTGCATGTTCTCTCCGTGCATGCGTGGGTTTTCTCCGGGTACTCCGGTTTCCTCCCACAGTCCAAAAACATGCATGTTAGGCTGATTGGTAACTCTAAATTGTCCCTAGGTGTGAGTGAGAGAGTGAATGTTTGTTTGTCTCGTTTGTCTCTATGTGGCCCTGTGATGGACTTGCGACCCGTCCAGGGTGTACCACGCCCCTCGCACAGTGATTGCTGGACATGGGCACCAGCGACCCCCGTGACCCAAAATGGAATAAGCGGGCAAAGAAAATGGATGGATGGATGGATGGCGTGCCTGCTTGTTTACGGATTGTATCGACCTGGCATAATACTGTTGAGTCTTGGATTTCAAAACAATCAGGATGAGCTTCTCTATAATAAAGTACAAATGAAACCCTTAAAAGAGTGTTTTCTGCAGATTTGGTTATTGCACCACCGTGGGCTACAGTCGCCACAAAAAGGAGCCACTTATTCCCAGAGGAGGCACCAGCAAGCTGTTTGAGATAGAGAAACATGAATGCAAGCTTAGCACGAGAGAACCCAGGCAGAGTGCCAAGAGCAAGTCTTTGCTGTGCAGGACGTTATAAAGTTGGAGCAACAGCTGATGTCTCGGGCCACGGCGTTGCTCCAGTTCCCAACTCTGAGTTCAGACATCCCTGTCAAATTTGTCCTGGGAATTGGCAAACTCAAGCCACCATGGAAAAACAGTGAGAACAGTTGTAAAGCTAGACATGTGGTTTGACAAAGTCCAACAGTCTGAATCAGAGTCTCTGAAAACATAAGAGGCATGAGTGTGGAATGAAAGATGCTTGGGTCCCAGTCCCTCGTAGACCCAGAAGGAGCAGAGAAAACAAAACAGAGATAAAGATCTACATTCCACTGTGGGTAGATATCCAGAATGGGTGATATATGACCAGCGCTTTGCTATTTAAGGAGTAACTGAATCTCTTTTTTTCTTCTTCTCCCATTAAAGGAAAACTGACTCTTAACTACAAACATGCTCAGCATACTCATAGAATGTTCTAATGCAATTTCCCTTTCTTGTTAATAGCAGACTATTTAAAGATTCTAGGCTAATCCTTTAAAACCGGGGACCTTTGCATGTTAATTTGAAAAGAGACAGGATTTAAACCTTAAAATGAGTTAGGTAATATGCAATAAAAAGTAAAAATGCCACGTTTTGTTGTTAAGGTTTAATTTAGTATAAAAAAGATCCAGTTATCAATTAGTCAAACATTTGACTCTAGAGTCTTTTGATATAAAGAGGAGTTCATGGTCAACTCAGTGACCGCAAGGTATCCAGGGCCTATGGCTGCAAGAAATGTCCAAATCATCAGGCCTCCACCACCTTGCTTGACAGTTGGTATGCAGTTTATGTTGACATGTTGTGTCTGGGTTATCACCTTCCGGCCAGGGTGAGGTCTCTAGTATGTGTGTGTGATTTTTCTTCAGGTACTCCAGTTTTCTTCCACAAAGCAAAAGCCTGCATGTCAGGTAACTCTAAATTGTCCTTAGGTGTGGGTGAGAGTGTGAATGGTTGTCTCTTTGTGGCCTTGTAATGAACTTATGACCTATCCAGGGTAGAGCTGTCTTTCTAACCCGGAGCGTAAATGATGGTTATGGGCTGAGACTAGGTCGGATCGGATTTTTTGGGCCCGAATGCAACTCTAGGGTGTCCCCCCTGCAGGAGATAGGTACCAGCTCCCTACGACCCAGAAATGAGAAGCTTGTAAATAAAATGGATAGATAGATAGATGGACTTACTGTCGTTTTTGTGATATAAATGGTGACATGCCTGTATTGTATCCTTCTTTGTACATGTTCCTTTTTATTGAAACTCTGGCACAGCAATTTTCTTGTGGGATCAGTAATGTTCCATCTTATCTTATCTTATCAAGGGTTTGAGATTAACCAATCAAATTCCAAACCATGATAAGGCCCGAGTGAGTCTTTATAATGACTTATTATGTGTTAAACTTCAAAATTTAAACAGTGTGTACTGTACTTGGTTTTTTTTTATCATGACTTTATAACCTCATAAATCAAAAATGGTTTATTACAAGCTGGAAAAACTCCACAAGGAAATTTACCAAGCAGTTATTTGACAAAAAAAACCACGAGGGCTCATTAAATGCAGTGCTTCTGCTACCAAAATATTGCACTAAATATGTAACTTAATGTCATTTTCTGGTGCTCATTATAGACAAAATGGTCTGAATTTACAACACTATGACTTAATCATAGATGTGAAACCTCAAATTAAAGCACAAAGTTGGAAGCATCAAATCTTGTCACTGTACTATATGTGCTGTAATTATAGAGTCAGGACTGTGGGTGATAAAACGGTTTGTAAAATGATTCTTGCAAATCTTGAACTAATATTCACTTGACATTGTCACTTGGCTGCTCTTCAACACAGGAGACTACTTGGATTTAAAAAAAATTTGCCTGCACAAATAGTCTCACAGACTTGAGTCTGACTTGGACTAAATAACAACTAAAAATGTTATTTTTGCCCCTGGAACAGGTCTTAAAATCCCAACTCGAGAAAAACTAAGGCCACTTAAAATTAGTCCATTATGAACTTCTTGAGAACAAATAATGAAAAATAAACAACAAGATGTAACATTTTGAAGCTCTAGGTAAATGGTGTATAATTCAAATCTTATTTTGTTTAATCTTAAAGAGATTTCATCATGTGTTTACTAATGCTTATTGAAAAACATTCCTTGCTTACTTCAAAGTTCATGCTCAATAATCCAGGTAAAAAAATCCAACAAAGTTCAGTCAGGTCATCTGGACGGTTTCTTTTTTTTTGTTGTTGAGACGTTCCGTCCTTCATCCAAAGGACTTCATCAGCCCGAGGAGCCACAAACAAACTCAATCCCACAAGCAGCACACTCACATAGTGGACCAACCGGTTTTTATGTTTTGAACCACTTTGGCCAGACCTGGGCATTGTACGGCCCCAGGGCCACATGCGGCCCTTTGGTTGACTCTCACCGGCCCCCGTAAGGGGAATTACAAAATACATATGTAAACAAATGAAGTTAACCAAATCCAGATATAGATCCTCTCTCACTGATGATGTCAGCTTTGCTTCACATCTCCACCTCAGACCTTCAACCTGACTTTAACATTTCCGTTAAAGCCCAACAGAGACTAGACTTCTCTCACTAAACAAGAAAAAAGAACTGATAAACACCAAATGAGATGTTTAGACTACAAATGTAGGCACGTAAAGAACCGGGACTCAAAATCACAGTTCAGTGACGTCACTATTATATGATGTTTCATAATATTTGGAGTACAAAGACAATATTGTGATATATTTAGAAAGCTAAGAACTTTTTCCAGCAGTATATAAAACTCAAAATGAGTTTTGGGGTGAATGTGACTGAAAATGACCATTACTATAACGTCACAAATGGTAAAAATGTTAACAGTTTACCGCTGTACTGGGAAATTTAATTGAATAAATGACATTTTTTGTAAGGAAACCTCACTTTTTCGTTGCTTAATCATAACAAATACTCTTACCAGCTTGTTAAAACAGTGCTATGTACTGCGTTTAATAATGAAATACTATTATTATGCGGAATTGAGTTAAGTTGAAATCAGGTCTCTCTTGGGAATGATTCCTCGAGGCTCAATGGGATTTACCTGTCAAAAAAAATGTGGAATGAAAAAGTCATTTGTGCCAGCCCTCCACAATATTTGCTGTTTCTCATGTGGCCCCATGGAAAAAATAATTGCCCACCCCTGACTTTGGCTATGGGTGCCTCGGAGGAGTTGACGGGGGAGAGGGCAGACTCCAGAAACCATCTTATCACCTTCAAACTGGTTAATCCACTATGAGTGTGCTGCTTGTGGGACTTAATTTGTTGCAGCTCCTCTGACTGATGAAGTCCTTTAGATGAAGGACGAAACATCTCATCAAAAAAAAAAAAAAAAAATTCAGAGGACCTGACTTAACTTTGTTGGATTCCTTTACTTTCTTACCAAAATGTTCCCATTTCTCTATATAACAACAAAAACAAACAAAAAAGGTTATTTCTTAGTGTCATAGCAACAAACAATATGCTCATAGAAGAAAATGAGCTTCCCTATTTTGTTGTTTTTCTCAACTTTAGTTTAAACTAATTTTCAGTACTGGTCATCCATCCATCTGTCCGTCCGTCCGTCCGTCCGTCCGTCCGTCCGTCCGTCCGTCCATCCATCCATCCATCCATCCATCCATCCATCCATTATTTTTACCCGCTTCTTCCTTTTCAGGTCATGGGGGTCACTGGTGCCCATGTCTAGCAGTCACTGTATGAGAGGCGGGGGACACCATGTACAGGTCTCCAGTCCATCACAGGGACACATAGAGACAAACGAGATAAACAGCCATTCACTCTCTCACTCACACCTAGAGACAATTTAGAGTTACCAGTCAGCCTAACGTGCATGCTTTAGTCTGTGGGAGGAAACTGAAGTACCTAGAGAAAACCCACACATGCACGGAGAGAACATGCAAACTCCACCCAGAAAGAACCCCAGACCAGGATTTGAACCGGGGACCTGCTAGCTGAGAGACAGGAGCTCTACCAACTGCACCACCATGCTGCTAGTACTTGTTATTTATAACTCTTATTTTCATCCCAAGCACAAACAAAAAGAGAGCTGGTGCTTTAGTCACTGGCTAGTTGCAGATCCACTTTTAGTTTTATTTTTCTGTAATGATACTAATGGTGGGCGATATGGTGAAGTCAGGTTGTGAAGAAGCAGAACGTGAGCAGAGAGGTCATAGTACCAACAATGGGCACATTAAACTCTTAAAGCAGTATCTCACTGGGATGCCAGTAGATGGTGAACATCGCTCATGAGGGAGTCTCCAAAATGCCTGAAAACCCCGGCTGTGGTTTTCCGTTTACTTGCGTAAGTCGCAGAGACTCGCAGTCTTGTCGTTGGAGTTTTGAACACGTTCAAAAAATCTCTGCACCAAAAGTTGGCTCAAAATAATCAGGATTTGCAAGTGTCTACAACCTGTCAAGATACAGTTTTTGGACATTTTAGAGTTGTATTTTGACACCTGCATGGAAGCTCTCGCTATAGCCGTTAAAGTCCAGTTCTAAAGCACACACCAAAGATTTATATCAATTACTGTACTTGCCGCCATACACATCGCACCGCTGTATAAGTCGCATCAATCCAAATATGTCTAATAAAGTGGAAAAAACATAACTAAGTTGCTTTGCCATATAAATTGCATCTATTATGCGTCACCGCTGACAACCCAGAAATGTGGGCCAGTGTTGTCCCAAAAATCGATTGGCTGCCAAATGGCAGCTGCGGGAGCGTGCACCAGAGGACTTTAACAAGAATTTAACAAGATTAACACTTAAAAACAATTGTTTGTTTGCTCGACATTATAGTAAAGGTGTGTCTCAGTTGAACTTTTCCTTAATAAATGCACTTTGACGGTCAAATCAGCTGCATTTCGCCTGGGCGGTGCGGCGAAATGCAGCTGATTTGATGTTTGCTCCAGGAGTTGCGGAGCGAGATGACGGTGGCTTTGTATGGCAAGCCAAGTGTCTCATTAATAGCCACTTTTACCTATTAATGAGACACTTGGCTTGTCATATACTTGATTGCCCTCTAGTGGCTGAAAATGGTAGTGTTCAATATTTTCCATGTCAGAATGAATGAAATCGTCCGATCTCAGCCAAACATTGGGTTATAAATATGGGGGGAAAACATAAATAAGTTGCTTCGCTGTACAAGTCGCAGGGCATGCTAGTTTATGCAAAAAGCTGCGACTTATACAGCGAAAAGTATGGTAACTAAAAACTGGTCCAAATTTGTATACCTTCATTTCAAAACAGTAATATGTGGGTACAAAGTGGGCAGAGGTGGGAAACGAAGTATTGTGCATGGTCTAGCATATAGGAAAAAGTAGGTGGTGATTTTCAGATAATTGCTGCGGAAAATATGGCTGCACGGCTCACTGGCCACAAACGCAGATTTCTGTGAAACTGCAATTAATAAATGTCCTATCTTTTGCTGTTTCTTTGCCATTTTACATTGCAACTAGTCTCTAAGAGTTGCTGCTCAGTGAGATACCACCTTTAAGTTTGTTACCAGACTTTTTTAATGTCTATTGTACTTGGCACAAGTTTAAAATTACGCAAACTAATTAAAATCTGTAAAGAAATGTTTTTTGCTCACCTATGTTGTTTTTATAGGGCTCCTTTTACATAAGGAAAGAGTTTAGTTGCAAAATAATTTTAAAAATCTGTATAAGATTTGGCATTGGGGTGGGTTTTTTTTTCTCCACACCATCCATCCCTAATTAATGCACATTATTTTTTAAAATGACATTTCATTGACAAAGGACATTAAACACGATAAATTGTTAGAATAAATCAGCAGATGGAGAAATGTTCACACAGTTGTTTGTAAGCCAGCTCTGTTAAATGTGTCAGAAGCTCAGGCTAACTCACCATGTGGGATGTATTTGTCCTTGTTGTAAGCCAACTTTGGGAGGGGACTTGCTGTTTTTTTATGTTTTATTAATGAATATTTCTCAGTGTTGTTGCCGAGGGGATGAAAACCTTTCAAGATGTCACGTTTACAGGAATGAAGACAGCCTTTTTAGCTTGATGACCGTGCATATTTGACATTATCCAGGGGCTTTTGAAAGAGTCTGGAGAGCAAGAGGTCAGCATTTTCTCAAACTGTGGAGGACGTGTAATCCTTTAATTGAAGTCAAAATACTCAAATCCTCCCCCAGACCCCTCAAGTTTGCACTTAAGTACATTTTTAAACCAGCAACACAGAGAGAGAATGCAAAATAGGGAAAAGCTATTTTTCAATTATTGTAAAATCAAGGGCAGTGCAGTTTAACCATTATGGTGTCCCGTAAACATACCAAAGAGTGAGCAAGTTCAGACTGCTTTTACAGCGCTGAGGGCTTGTTCACAAAGAACAGCAGGGTTGCATGTGAGTTAGACCTTTGCTTTTAGTCAACAAATTCCTGCCAGATTTGGCAACAGTCCACTGTTTCTGCCCAGCACATCTTACATACCGCAACAAACATTCCAGGAGAAGCACCAACATATGACCCTTCTGCTTGTGCCAATTAATTAGAGATTTCATTAGGATTTAGATAGAAGTTGGTGCGCAAACGCAACAATAGGGCGTTATTTGTGTGTAGAAGTTGAGTTTGCTGGTTCGATGCCTAGTTCTGAACAAACCAGTCTTGCTTTTTTTTTGTGGCGCATGAAATAAATTGTATAATTCATCATGAAAGACCTTTAGACTAAATGCTGGAATCATGCGTCCATTGAATAATCAGTTTGTTTGAAAAGACTTTGCATGGTCAAGTTATTAATTTTCGTCACACTAAAAGCCGTACTTAAATTTGATTAGTGTCAATTTTAATGTTAAATGTCTCTCTTGTCTTTTTTTAACAGGGGAAAACTTCAACCTTGTGGCCAATTTTCTGAAGCGGCACTCGAGTCTCAGATGTGTTGTCAAGCAGGGTACGTGACCTAAATATTTTTAAAGACACTGTGGCTTTTTAAAGAGTCAAAAATAGACGTCTCAGTAGTTCATATTCAGCCAGATTTCCCACAGAAAGAGCAAGTCATCTGTGGTCGGCATGTTGATTTTTCTCCCCTTCACTTGTTTTTATGTCCTGTCCGTACCTGCTTAGGGTGTTTTTGCAAACAGGCATCCATTAAGTGGTTCCCTTGAGAGGCTATTAGAAGTGAGAGAGAGAAAAGCTGTGTGACTGTCTATAGAGGGCAGTGAGAATCTATCTTCATGGCTCATCTACTCCCTATGACCCTTGGTCACCTTTTCATGGGACCAACAAGCTTCTCTTCCTGTCAGTAAAGTTAATATCTGTTCCCTCGAGGCTGAGGTCCTGGATGTTAAGGCAGCATGGACCTGCTGCAGAGTGAGATGATGCCTTATCTCAACAGGTCCATTATGCAGCAGATGAGACCTGGTCCTTTAGGGCAGGGGTTCTCAAACTTTTTGGGTTCAGGGACCCCTTACAGGGGAGAAAATTTTTTCAGGGACCACTTCATAACCCTCATGCTTATTAAATGTTTATTAAATAATTTTCTTCAGTTTGTCTCTTTAATGCGATGGAAATATTTGTGCAACATAAGTACTTAAGACCTGTTCTTTAATAATGTTAATACATTTTTTTATACTTTTAAACATGGGATATTTTTTATTCAAGACACACTTAATTAACAACATTTTTAATTTCAACTTCCAAAAATTACAGTTTTGAGAAAAATTAACAGAATCAAAAACAAAAATGTTCAGTCGAGTCATCTGGACGGTTTATTTTTTTATTTTTATTTTTAAATAAACGGTCCAGATGACCTGACTGAACATTGCTGGATTTTTACTTGGATTATTGAGCATGAACTTTGGAGTATCCATAACCACTTTAAAATTTTACCTATTCACACAACAAACATCTAAATGTATTGCCACTTCTTCAAATTATTACAGAAAACTACATACAACTGAACAGAATCATAACAGCAGTAGTCAGACCAAGAAATGGAGCTGAATTAGTAAACCAATCGATGCTGGAACACAATTTGGGGTGCGGGGGTCTTCGGCTTATTAAGTTTAGTTGAGTCCATATGTCTAGTGAAGTAATCCATCCATCCATCCATCCATCCATCCATCCATCCATCCATCCATCCATCCATCCATGCATCCATCCATGCATGTCCATCCAGTCTCGGGGGCAGCAGGGAGGTCCAGACATCTCTCTCCACAGCCTGCTCTTCCAGCTCTTCTGGGAGGACCCCGAGGCGTTCCCAGGCCAACTGAGAGACATAAGCCCTATTCGCACGGGATTAGTTTTACCTAGGGACCACATGCTATTTGTAATAATTACGGAGATTGTCTGTGTTGTTAATCCCGTGCGAATCAGTCATGTCAGTAATTTGTAAAGTAAAAATTCCCCCACAAATTACCTACTATATTTTGCTGAACTCCGAGGTCCTGTGATAATACTAATCCAATGTGAATAGGCATCTCTGTGATTTGGACAGAAATGGGTGGGGTCTGATACGTAATTAGGCATTTTTTTGTTTTTATTTTAGCAAAATCATTTGGGAAAAATATAGAACAAGGCTATTTTAAATTAACGCGTTGCTCGTTTCGGCTTTTTAATTTTTTTAAAATGTTTTTTATTTGCTTTGGATTTATGCTGCTACTTCCTTCACCGCAGATGACAGGAGGTGCGGAGTCGCGCACGTGATCAACTGACCCATCCATTATATTTACCTGCTTTTTCCTTTTTGGGTAGTGGGAGTCGCTGGTGCCCATGTCCAGCCATCACTGTGTGAGGCAGGGGACACCCTGGACAGGTTGCAAGTCCATTTCAATCGGCAGGTCAGCGGACGCACGGACTCTCACGTGCACAGACGGTGACAGCTGTCCATCTGAGCTTAATGTGGCTTATTTTTAACCTCTTAAACCGGCCGGTCGGACCTGCCTCCTCCTCAACAAGCAGATTAACACAATTTTATTTTGTGCATTCTTTAGTTTTTTTTTTGGTGCTGATTCGTAAAACCACGTCAAAGCCTGAGACCGTCCCATACTGCACATTAATCACATTATATGGACCGGCCCGGTCGTGACAACGCAGCGCGTTAACATCATATCCGGAAGAGGTCCGTAAATTTCAGCTAAATCTCAGGCTTTAGTTATCCCGTACAAATGCGCCACATAAAAAGCAGACGTTTGGGAGTAATTTATTTATTACATGTGGTCCCTAGGCAAAACTAATCCTGTGAGAATAGGGCTATAGTCTCTCCAGCGTGTCCTGGGTCTCCTTCCAGTAGGACAAGCCCGAAGCGCCTCCCTGGGGAGGTGCCCAGGAAGCATCCTTACCAGATGCCTGAACCACCTCAACTGGCTCCTCTTGATGTGGAGGAGCAGCGGTTCTACTCCGAGTCTCTCTTGATAACTGAGGACTTAACATTCATGATGAATGGGCTTAGTGTGAAATGTAAACAGTCTAAAAGAAATGTATAAAATAATTGCTTTACAAATCAAAAAGAACAACATTTAGAAGTATTTCACTGTTCAGTGCTTTTGAAGCTAATGTTTGAATGGTGTAGATCCAGTAAGTTCTAGTCCACAAAACGTCAAGCTCAGTATCAAAAGTGTTATGTTGAGCATCATTAAAATGCAGGATAACCAAATGATTCCCCAACCCCATCGTTAAAGTAAGAATTTCAACATTTTTGTACTGTTCATTTAGTTCAGAATGTTCAGCAGTTTTATATTTAAACTGCAGTTTTGTTTGTGGTCTGATGGAAGGTTAATTCATGCTGTTTGTGTTAATTCCAACATCCACCAACATTATTTCTGCCTGGCTTTGACTCATAATTAGAGGTAAGCCCAAGTTATTAACCAGAAAGGTCTGCACCGTTTCTCTGCCCACTTTTCAGATTTGCGTTTGTTTCCTGAACGATACGTTGTGTGTGTGAGCTGTCCAGAAGATGCCTTAGCAAACCATAGAAACCTGAGCCTGTCTGTGGTAAGTGCTGTTTATACTCCTCTATTTCCTCTTCCAGTCGCTTGGCTAAAACACCATCATTGGTCTGTGCGATGTTATGAAGATATGTTGCCAAATTATGTGTATGGGTTGTCTTTACAAGTGGGTGGAGGTTGAACAGGACTTCTTGTAGACCACAAAAACAGAATGAAAAGATACTGGCTGTGTGTGTTGTTCAAATCAGCTTACTTATTGCTCTCTTTTGTTTTTATTTTTAAGGATCTACTTACACAGTTCTTGTTTGTCAAACTCAAACATGGGCTGTCGTAACTGTGGAGCTCTGACGTTTTCACAAGTTTCTTTAAATAACAAGCATAATAGCATTTAAACCAGCATTATTTAATCAAATAATTAATGGAATAACTTGTCAAATAGCATTTCTGGAAAGAATGCATATTGCTCACTGCCAGAGTTTTAGCCTATTTGGTCAAATCTTGAAAATGACATGTTGCGAATTCGCTCACAGTATTAACAAATCTCACGCATTCAGTTCACACAACTCACACGATCCATCCATCCATCCATCCATCCATCCATCCATCCATCCGTCCATCCGTTCATTCATCCATCCATTCGCCACAAGTTGTTCCAAAGTCAGGTCTCTGGGGCAGCAGCTTGAACAGGGAGGCCCAAACCTCCTTTTTCCCAGCCACCTCTTCTACCTCTTCCAGAAGGACTCCAAGGTGTTTCCAGGCCAGCTGAGAGACATTGTCACTCAAAGTGTTCTGGGTCTTGCCCCCTGGGTCTCCTCCCAGTTGGACATGCCCGGAAAAGCTCCCAAGGGAGGCGTCCAGAAAGCATCCTTACCAGTTGCCGAACCACCTCAACTGGTCCTCTCGATGTGGAGTACCACTTGTAACTGATCTTGTTCTTTCAGTCACTACCCAGAGTTTTTGACCGTAGGTGAGGGTAGGAACATATACCGACCACTCAACAGAGAGCTTCTCCTTGCAGCTCAGCTCCTTCTTTACCACAATGGACCTGCACAGAGTGCAATCCTGCATAAGCTGCACCGATCCGTTTGTTGACCTCACACTCCATTCTTCCCTCACTCGTCAAAAACACTTACTGTATTTTTCGGCCTGTAAGTCGCGTTTTTTTGCACAATTTGCATGCCCTGCGACGTATATGCCAAAGCGATGTATTTATGGATTTTCCTCATATTTATAAACCAATTTTTGGCTTGTTTTTTATTTTTTATTTTTGACCGTTTTCATTCATTCTGACTGAAAATATTGAACACTACCATTTTCATCCGCTAGATGGCACTTGAGTAGTATGGTATAGAGTTGCACTCAGGTTCATAAAATCTGACCCGGCCCCAGCCTACAGCCTACAGCCATCATCTTCGAACCCCACCCAATCCGACGAATTAACAGTAATTGCAGGTCCAAACCCGAAACCCCCTCCCACAACATTTTTTATTAAGCTTTGACTGCTTATAACACAGACTATTATTAACGGTTGGCTGACGCACGCGGCTGAGTAAAGGGGGCAGAAGATCAGAGCTGAGGAGCCCTCAAAGCGCATTTAATGCTTCCCCTGCTTCTGCCTGCTATGACATGTCAGATATTTTGTCGTCGGCCGCACACGTCCGCTGAGTGCAGCAGCAGAATGAACGTCCATTTGGGCTCATGGATCTCTGGCAGTAGTCCATGTGAAGCTTAACTGAACTTTTTACCTCTTTCAACCGGCCGGTCATGGCGTGGTCAAATGGCCGTATGCGGCTGGTGATTGTATGGCAAGCCATGTTGGCATATAATTGGATCGTTGGCCGTACGCGTCCCTGAAGCAATAAAAAGCCCAACACCGACTCGGCCCGCACTTTAAACACATTATTATGGCCCGGTCTGAATCCAGGTCAGGTGGGGCCAGGCTCCGAGTTCGGGTTAGAAATGACAGCTCTAGTACGGTATGCTCTTGTGTCATGTAATAGGTCAAAGTGGCTATTAATGACACAATCGGCTTGCCATAGACTGCCATCGTCATCTACCTGGAGCAAGAGTCAAATCAGCTTCATTTCGCTGCGCCGCCCCGGAGAAATGCAGCTGATTTGACCATTGAAGTGTGTTTATTAAGTAAAAGTTCAACTGAAACACCCTTTACTATGAAGTCGAGCAAACAAATAATTGTTTTAGGTGCTTATCTTGTTAAATTTTGAAGAAATGTGCGCGTTCCTTCTTCCCTCAGAGCGCACTTCCGGAGCACCGAGGCACCAAATACTTTTGAAAATGCAACTGATTTGACCGTCAAAGTGCATTTATTAAGCAAAAGTTAAACTGAGACACACATTGCTATAATTTTGAGCAAACAAATAATTGTTTTTAAGTGTTAATCTTTTTAAATTCTTGTTAAAGTCCTCTCATGCATGACCCCGCGGCCGCCATTTGGCAGCCAGTCGGTTTTTGGCACAGCCGCCCACATTTCCAGGTTCGGCCCACATTTCCGGGTTGTCAGCGGTGACACGTAACCAACGTGACACGTCACCAGTGACGCATAATAGATGCGACGTATACGGCGAAATGACATATTTATGGATTTTTCCACTTTATTAGACATATTTGGACTGATGCGACTTATAGGGCGTTGCGACTTGTACAGCGGAAAGTACGGTAGCTACTGCCACGCTAAGTTTTAGTGCGATAGCTGTAAAAATGGTTGAGCTATAGCTAATATTGTGTTTTATAAAGTCTCTGTTTTTACGGCAGCCTGTTAATAGGGTTGACTCCAAACAATCATCAGATGTAGTTGCATGTCCAATGAACAATTTCTCAAAGTTGCTAACAAATATCTCAGGTGATTTGTTAGCTCTTCATAAACCTACATATACTTAATAAATTAAGATAGCTACAGAAATCAGTGGTACATTATTTGGGTTTTAAGAGCTGTATTTATCTTTATTATGAAGTCAAATTTGCAAAGCTGTGGTAAAGTTGTTTATTGGCCTTTTTGTGCGGTTGTGTTAAAACCCACTAGTCTTTGTTGAGATATTACTTTAATGACAGAATTCCCCGAGTAATTTGAGAGATGGGGTTGAAGCATTTCACCTTGACAATCACATCAAACAGAGACATCTTTCTCATCACGTCTCATGATAATAGGCCTGCATTATTTATTTATTTTTTCAACAAGGTTTTTTTTTATTCAATATCCCTGCATTTTCCACAGTCGTGCTTCCAATGAAAGCAATGATTGTTAATATTTCTGTCGAGCAACATCAGTGAAAAGTTCAGATTGTGTAACCAATTTTCCAGTTCAAGAAAGCGTTGCTGTCGATTGCGTTTCTCTGCTCAGGATGTGGTTCTCCGGGCTTATACGGTACAAGCAGAGGGAATCTTGAAGGGTGGGAGTCTTGTGGTGGGGTTCTCACTCGCTCAACCTCGAAGCCTGGTTTGTGAGGGAAAGATACCAGACAGAATGGCTGAAGGTTGTTCACATGACAAAAAGGATAATTAGTAACCTTCCTCGCTCTTTTCTTTTGAGAAGTTTTTTTTTTTTTAATTTAACAAAAAAAAAAGGACAAATATGAAAAAATGCTCTAACGCAATGTTTAATATTGTTGCTTTCTAAAAATATTGTGGTCTTTGTCAGAGTTAATCGTATGTTTTTGCAGGACTCTTATCCCACAACTTTTGACTGCACGAGCATGCGAGTCTAAAGAAGAAAATAAGCCACATTTCCATGTGTTTAGAGAAGTTTCAGGTTTGTTAAGATTCAGCTTTGTGACTTGCTGTAGAAAAATCTGTAACCACAGTGGAAAAGTTGACAAATGAGTACATTTCATAAGGTCAGTGGGTTAAATTGTAAGGGAACTAAGGTAACATCTTAGATGGCTTCTAAATCCAATGTCTCCCTGCTAAGCTTCAGCCTTCCATTTGTAAGATGTTTACACTTCACTCCTACTCCTTTGTAGAAGTGTAGCTTTATTCAGCTGTACTGTAGAGCCTGTGCAGCTTACATCGTAGGATCTGTGTTTATCCCTCATCCTGTACATCCATCCATCCATCCATTATCTTTATCCGCTTGTTCCATTTTGGGTCACGGGGGTTGCCGGTGCCCATGTCCAGCAATCACTGTGCGAGGGGCGGGGTACACCCTGGACAGGTCGCAAGTCCATCACAGGGCCACATAGAGACAAACGAGACAAACAACCATTCACTCTCTCACTCACACAGGGACAATTTAGAGTTACCAATCAGCCTAACATGCATGTTTTTGGTCTGTGGGAGGAAACCGGAGTACCTGGAGGAAACCCACGCATGCACGGAGAGAACATGCAAGCTCCACCCAGAAAAGGCCCTGGACCGGGGTTTGAACCAAGGACAGCAGCTCTACCAGTTGCGCCACCGTGCTGTCCATCCTGTACACCAAACTTCCTATATAATTTTATTTTGATGTTTAGGAATTTAAGTTAAAAGTGGGTAGTTTCCCCCTAAATTTAACAAAAGAATTATGGCCCAAAAGTCATATATCTGGCAATAGGCTGTACAAATTGTCAAGGACCCATTTAATTATTTAAAAACAAACATAAAAGTAAATAGAATAATAAGATTTCAGATAACCTGACCAGCAATGGCATGTTTAGTCATCGTTCAACCTCCAGCTGATGTCCTGAAAACAACGTGGTGAATAACTGGAGTGCTTTTTGGGGAAAGCCTGGTCTGATGCGGAGAGATGGCATTTGTCCCACTTTGGGTGGAGCCGCTCTTCTTTCTGGAAATTTGGCTGATTTTGTTAGTTCTCCAAATTATTGACAACCCAGGGTCCAGTCCAGGAAGCAGAGTTGTAGTCTTCCACACCTCTCTGCTGCTTCTCCTCTGTTACCCACCCAAACCCCGGTTGAAACAGTGCCAGCTCGCCCACAGCTCAAATTAAATAAACAAAAAATCAGTTCTAAAAATATAAATCATAGAAATCATATATTAATATAAACACAGTAACTTTACCAGAACAAAATAATAAAATCATTAAATATGGATTATTGAACATCAGATCTCTTTCGTCTCTCAGTAAATTATTGGATTTATTTATTTATTAACCTTTATTTAACCAGGCAAATCCCACTGAGATCACAGATCTCTTTTGCAAGGGAGGCCTGGGCCTGAAGGCAGCCTAACATGCATGTTTTTGGTTTGTGGGAGGAAACCGGAGTACCCAGAGAAAACCTACGTAAGCACGAGAAAAACATGCAAACTCCACACAGAAAGACCCCAGGTCCAACCCAGGACCAGATCTTTCAGTTATCAGGCTCCTCTGTTGTGGAACAAACTTCCAGGTTCTGTCTGTGAGGCCAACATCTTGTCTACTTTTAAGATTAGGCTTAAGTCTTTCCTTTTTGATAAATCCTATAGTTAGGGTCGGCTTGGGTTTACTGAGCTATCCCTTAGTTATGCTGCTGTAGGCTTAGACTACTGGAGGACAAACTGTCCACATTTCCTCACTCTGTTGCTGTCTTTACTTGCTTTATTCGACCTGTTTTTATTTGTGATTATTTATTTCCTTAACGTGTTTTTTGTCTTTCTTCCTGTAGAAAGTACATCTGGACCTGCCATTCTGTTTGTTTGTTTCTCCTTCCTGTCCTCTCAAACTCCAGCCGGTCGAAGCAGATGGCCGCTCGTCCTGAGCCTGGTTCTGCTGGAGGCATCTTCCTGTTAAAAGGGAGTTTTTTCTTTCCACTGTCTCCTTTGTGCTTGCTCAGGATGGGAGTCTGCGACGAAGTGAAGATTCAAGGCAATCTGCTGCTTCCTTAGATAGAGAACTTCCACTAATTGACTTAATGTATGTGAATGTTTTTGTTCAGTGCCCTGAGACGACTTCTGTTGTGACTTGGCACTATATAAATAAACTAAACTGAATTAAATTGAAGTGATTATCTTTGCCCTAGTGGAGCTCAGAGAAGACGATGATTAAAACGAAACTTTTTAGAGAAAGGTTTCTGGTTTGGTCTTGAGTCTCTAAACGCCTCTTGGAGGCTTTTGTGTGAGGTCCACTCTTCTGCCACTTTGGTAATTTGTCTCTTGTTTAACTCTTCCAATGACTCAATTGCTCATCATCCCATTGCTTCGATCAGCCTTTTGCCTGAGCCCGGCTACCCAACAGACAATTTGCCCCCTGACCCTGACTGCCTCCTAGGATGGAGGCGGGTCACGGTGTCTTTCTCTGAGTGATCAACAGTGATGATGAGAAGCATGTGGCGGTTTGATGCAAGGCACATTGTACCAGTGACTCAGTCTTGAGCTGAAACTTCAGGAGTCAGTCTTCAGTGTGGTGCTATGAAGACTCTGCAGTCTTTGCCTGAGAATATTATCTACACATTCAACTATGTCTACTAATACTATGCTCAATGAACATAGTTGTTTGCCATAATTTGTTGCCAGTCATCCTGGAATAAACTGTCTTGAATATATCACTGTACAGGCTCTATATGGCAGTGAGCAGAGAAGACCTTTAAACAAAGTAACTCGCTTGACTGATGATGATGACCTCACTAGGATATGAAAGAAAAATCAGCCAGACTGTGGATGGCTTTGCAGAGTCTCGATGTGATCTTCAATAGCATATTGAGAATGCAGTGGGCTATCCCTGTGTTAATTGAGCATGATAGGTTGATGCTGGTTTTGAGCATGCACAAAATTTCCATAGAAGGTTCATAGAAGTGTAATATTGTGTTGGCTGTGTAGCAAGGTCCTGGGTGGAGGAGTGTAGTGGTAGCACTGGCAATGTATCCATGACGTGTAGCCTGAGCATACAAGAATGATTTTATTGTTGAGACTTTGAAGCAGGACTTGCCATGGTAGTCTTAAGCCTAGACTACAACACCATCATGCCCACACCACACTTGCAGTGAGCCAAGTGAGTTAATGTAATACTTTTGGTGTTGCAGCCACTGCCACTCTCACCTCAACCAATAGAATTGCGCTGCACTGTCCAATCTACACTCCATGAACCAATAAATACCAACCATACTCAATCATCTTTAATTTATCTTTTGGATGCAAAATAAGTCAGATGGTCAGGGGTACTGGATGAAGAAGAAAGAAGAGTGGGATGTGGTCAAGTTTTTGCAGAGAAACCCCTTCACATGCTGTCAAAATGCATTTCCTCCTCCATAGCAAGACTAAAAACAGTGGTAGTAGCCCTGAACCCTACCATATACAGAGAGATTTTTCCACTGATTGTAACAAGGTTTTGGGGAATAAAAACAAGTACAGACACGATACTTGTGGCAGTAGCATCATGTCAGTGTGCCAGGATCTTCTTGCATGTAGCTGCATCTTAACTTGGCCCAAGAGAGTCGTGCCAGGGCAGAGCCCAGGGTGTGGTGCAGTTGCTGACGTATGTGGTAGTTTCATCACGGACGGGTGCTGCTAATTTATACCGTGTGGTGAGGACGCAGGACAGCATCCCAACAATGCAGCTAATAGAAGTAATAAACCTGAACACTACAAGTCCAGAAATACATGTAGGTGCCATTTCCATACATTTTTCATTGTGTATATAGCAACACTCTGCAGTATTTTTAACATTGAAGTAGGTGTAACACAGATGGTTGCCTTTCTTTTTATATACAATATGAATGAGCAGGCAACTCTGGAAAATGTCTGTATCAGTTACTCTGGACACGATCAGCCGCTCCAAAGTTGTTGGATGCAGACTCTTTTATTTAATAGTTTGAAACAAATGGGTGGAGTGTGTCAGAACTACCGAACGATCCAACAAGTACTTTAGTTTCAGAACACCGTTTTCTTTAAAGTGTGGAGTGTTATGTCTGGAGTTTACAGTTTTGACATCTGTAATAGCCAGATGCTCTCAGTCTGTTATGACCCAGAAACACCGAAACAACTTTGGCTCTGCAGAGGTACAAGCACTTTATTTTCCACAAGATGGTGGGAACAAAACAGTAGGTTTAGTGTGTTACACAATTTTATTGTTTTTCATGACATTTGAAGATTGAAGTCCTGCTTGGAAAAAAAAAGGTTGGTTGCATCTTGTGAGTCAGCACCCACAGCGAGGGCAGCTTGGGAAGGAAAGATCTGATAGTGTTTGGGATTGTCCTTGTTGTTTTCTAGTCAGGCAGAGAGTGGGCAGCTGAGGTGAGTGGCGTGCTGCGCCGCAGAAATTTGGATCAAAGGGAACGCAGATGTGTTTCCAATGCCCCCCTCCTTTTTGAGCTGTAGATGAGTCTGTGTATTTACTCATGACCTCAGCGTGCCTCAGTCCTTCACAGCTCAACTGCTACAGTCCTTTCCCAAATGTTCAGTGTCTGTTGGCCCCTTCCTTTTCCGATCAAATACACGATCTCTTACAGTACACAATCACTTGTCTTCTGCTTATCCGGTCCTAAGCTGTTTTCACCGATTTTCACAAAGTAAGTTCAAACAGTTAACAGCTCGTCTTAATCCCCTCACATGGGTGGATCCAAAGACCTTTTTGTCTATGTTTGGGGATACGAACCTGTCCTCTTAAACAAGTATGTGCCCATGCATGTTTGTTGACTTTGTTGCAAGGACAATGTGGTGAATTCAGACAAACATGGCATGCTTTCTTTGTAGGAGCAGGGTGGGTGCAGGATGATGGGTGGAATCTGCAGACTATGTCCACGAACGTCTCCGCAGGAGGTATTTCTGCCTGGAAAAGTTGTTTTTGTTTCTTGGTGCCAGTTTGAAGATTTTGTAAACTTGGTTTTCTCTGGGAAAGAACAACTCAATGTTTGGAAATGGAATTGGTTTGAGGTGGCTCTGGCTTTGCATGCCGACATGAGTTATTACCTTTTGAATGATGAGTTGGTTTTGATTTATGGGATGACATCTAACCGGTTTTGTTTTTGTTTGTTGAGATATAAAGATTTTGGAGTAATCCAAGAACAGTTAATCTGTCTTTCAAATTGAAAATGGTCAAAGCTTCCCATGGTGATTTTTTTAATTCATTTTTTAATTATGGATGCATGTTTTTGCTCTATTTTTTTTATTTAAAGTAATTTCAGTTTTATTTCTCACTTTCATTTTGCAATAGTTTTTGGGGCTGAGAAAGGACATCTCGACTAAACATACACAGCCATTTATTTGAAATGCATAGATGAAACTTTTCTGTATATTACTCTAACTTGATATAATCAGCCACTGAAATGGAAGTATTTTAAATCAGCCAGAAACCATTTTTTGAGTCACTGCATTGCATCAAGTTCAGCCACATTAAAAGACAAAGAATATGATCTTCCAGTCTATACTCTTACCTTATCTGAGGTATCAGAAGAGAAACTGGTATTTTATGGAGTCTCGTGCTGATTATCTGTTTGACGTGTCTTCGGAAGCCATTCAGAGTTGGGGCAGCTGAGAACTTGTATTAGTGGTTTTTAAAAAAGATAAAATTATTCTTTTCGTTCCTTTCCCTTTTGATAGATTTATCTCTATAAACCGACATTGAAATGTGTAGCCTTGATGCAGTTCCTGTGGTGAAGTGATTGCTTTGTAGGTTCTAGGTGGGCTTATTAGGTTTATATCTCACTGGGCTGCAACGGCACCCTACAAAACTGTAAATAAGTTAGGACATTGGTGTACTGTGTATGCAAGTGACATGAAGGTTTTTTTTTGTCACAAGGTGTCTTAATTACCTGCCTCTCAGCGAACAGGTCCCTGGTTCAAACCCCGGTCCAGGGGCCTTCTGGGTGGAGTTTGCATGTTCTCTCCGTGCATGCGTGGGTTTTCTCCGGGTACTCCGGTTTCCCCCACAAACCAAAAACATGCATGTTAGGCTGATTGGTAACTCTAAATTGTCCCTAGGTGTGAGTGAGAGTGCATGGTTGTTTGTCTCTATGTGGCCCTGTGATGGACTTGCGACCTGTCCAGGGTGTACCCCGCCCCTCGCACAGTGATTGCTGGACATGGGCACCAGCGACCCCCGTGACCCAAAATGGAATAAACGGGTAAAGATAATGGATGGATGGATGGGTGTCTTAATTACATCGTAACTGGATCACAATTTAAGTTCTCTTTTTTGTCTCAGGTCAATCACCATGAGGTTTTATAGGCCACCATACCTCACAAAGTGGCCCAAAGGTCAGAACCCATGGAAACCAGATTAAGAAGGGTTCCAGACCATAAACGGTTTATATCTCGACATCAGAATGGAAGCTAGAATGGGACCAGCCTCTCTGGTAGCTAATCCCAATACAAGTTTTAAATCCTGCCTCTTTTATGTGAACAGAACATTGATATGTCAAGTCAAATTTATTTATAAAGCACATTTTGAAACATTTTGTAACCAAAGTGCTGAACGATAATAAAATAAGACAAAGGCAGAGATTAAAAAACAACAAAACAAATTAACTTAAAACAGAGGAAAGTACACAAATGAGAGTAAAATCCTAAAACTGCTCACACTGGGTTGAATGTCAGTGAAAACAGATGTGTTTTAAAAATATATATTTAAAAACGGGAACTGAAGAGACACGTCTAATGTTGGGGGGCAGATTGTTCCAAAGTTTGGGAGCCACGACTGAAAAAACCTGATCTCTCCCTGAGCCTCAACCTGGTTTTTGGGACAACCAAAACAGCTGATCAGATGATATCAGTGCCTGAGAAGAAACATGGTTGAAGAAAGTAAATGGTACATGGACTGTACTTATATATATATATATATATATATATATATATATATATATATATATATACTGTATATATATACTGTATATATATATCACCTTTCTATCTTATCAAGATACTCAAAGGGTTTTACAACACAATCTGTGCCCTCATTTACCCATTCATACAACACTCTACTATATTTATACAAAAACTAATCAGTGCTATATCACATTCATACAATGATGGGACACACATCGGAGACTGCTGGTGGAATTAAACCCCCAACTCTCCCACTGGAGGTTGACTGCTCTAACCACTCAGCCACAGCTGTCCGTCAAAGTCAGAGAAATAAGAAGGTGCAAAACCATTTAAGCATTTAAAAGTCAACGGGAGGATTTTAAAATCTATTCTGTTATGCACAAGACAAGACAGGTGACATGTTTTCAAACCTACGAGATCCTGTGAAGAGCCGAGCTTCAGCATTCTGGACAACCTGGAGACGTGAAATGGAGACCCAACACAAAGTACGTTACAGTAGTGAAGTCAGGTTGTAATGAGGACATGGACTATTTTCTCCAGGACATGTCAGGTCAACACTGACTTAAGCTTAGCTATCTGCAGAACAGAGTTACTCTGTTTATTAAACTTAAAATCAGAGTCTAAAATCATCCCCAGATTTGTAACGGACTGTTTAGGAAACGGCTCCAGAGAGCCGAGCTTTACAGGAAGAGTGCCTGCAGAGCTAATGACACAGTAACTTCAGTTTTCTTATCATTAAAGCTTACAAAATGTGCAGCCATCCAAGCCTTGATGTCACTGAGACATTTTAATGGAGGGTTGATGGAACAAGAACTATTAACAAGATGATAATAATAATTTAAAAAAATCCCAAGTAATTCTTCCTTGTTGCTGAGTGTTTAAATAGTATTTTTAAGTTTAAGTTTAATGATGATTAGGTATTTGATGCTTTCAATATTGTATTGTGTGTGGGTGAGTAGGCAGGACCAGGCTGTATCTACTGTACCCACCACTGCACCCTGTATTCACTGGTTAACTGGACATCATTAACTTCACGCAGACTCTCTCACTGGTACATTTTCATCTTTAAATCACTTCTTGGTCTGCTGCCTTCATGCATCTCCTCCTGCATGTCTGTTGTCTTTGTTGTCTACTGTTGTCATCATTCTTTGTAAAACCAGGTCTCTCTTGTAAATGAGTCTCTGAGGCTCAATGAGACTAACCTGTATAAATAAAGGTTGAATGAATAAGACCCACACGACTAATGTTCAACGCTGGTCCCAAAAGTACACAGTGGCAGGTTCTGTAAACAGAGTAGGGATGCACGATAATATCGGCATGGTATTGGTATCAGACGATATAAGCGATAAAGTTAAATATCGGACATTCATCAAAATAACTCACCGATATAAAAAGCACTGATTTTTTAAAATATAGATTATATATTTATATAGTGTTGCATCATTTTCAGCCCCTTTTTGGCATCTGCATTTGGTAGCAGGCCAGATTGACAAAGACCATGCAGAATAATGTAGTATTTTAATTCCACAGTAGAGAAAGCTATGTAGTCTCTGTAAGTAGGTGTAGGGGGGGAATTATCGGTATCGGTATTGGTTATCTGCCAAATAAGTTCTAACATATCGGCATATTGGCCAAAAATCCAATATCATGCATCCCTAAAACAGAGTTTTCAGTTCCTAACAGCAAAATAATGCTTTGACACTATAATATAAACAGTCATTGTTCCAGACATGTTCAAAAATTCAGCAACATAGACGCAAGGCCCTCACTACTGACTCGGGTGAGAAAATGTCGAGGAACTCTCGAACATGTCTAAAACCTTTAGGAAACTCTTGCAAATGTCATTTGCAATTTCCTGCCAACAGTCTCAGCTCAGTGAAATATGGGCTTTAGAGTGTACTTTACAATTTAGGTCATGAGGAACTTCCTATAGCTGCAAGCAGCAGACTGTATCTTGGTGGAGAGTTACCGGTAAGTCCTTTTTGCTTGGGTTGAAGTGGTGGCAGCTTAATGTTTCTGCTTACCACCAAATTTTCCCCACCTCCAAGACTTATCATAAATGCAGTCTTGCCCAGAATGTTCAATACACCAAAGTTCTTATTAACTCATAAAAATATGTAATTTCTGTGACCCATTGACTGGCAACCGATCCAGGGTGTTTCCGCCCAAATGCTTGCTAGAGGTAGGAACCAGCTCCCTATTACCCTGCATGGAAAAGTGGGTAAAATTAAAAAGACGAGTTTACATGGACAATTTTTCCCCATATTTAAATTATGTTTCATTTGTGCATGAGTGTATGACATAAAACTGTTTTGTGTGTGTTAAAACTCTTAGGTGGGGATCGCTACAAGCCCAGACTAACATAATTTCTTCGGTTTCAGTCATTAAGTAAATTGGGTTTTATTGTGCTTTAGTTGCTTTGGATGATTGACACTAGCAATTAGTGAGGTGGGACCAGATTCAAATGTCAGCAAGGTTGTTAACTTTAACATTATTATCACCCGCTGGCAAAGGCAGATCAATAATGTTTTTTTTGTTGTTGTTTTTTTTACCAGGTGTGTGAGTGAGTTCGTGTGTACCATCAGCAAAATCTACAACTGATTAACATCTGGAGTCAAAAGTGATCTTATCAAACACAAGAATAAGTCGGTCAGTTTTACAGATGTTGAGCTAAAATTTGGAGTGGTAGTAGCTGAGGTAGCTTGGTGGTCTGGTTGTGTCAAGAAGGGCATCTGGCAGAAAAACAATTGCCAAGTCTTTGTGTGAGTTAGTTCACTGTGACGACTCCTGAAGAAGGGAGCAGCCGAAAGAAGAAAAAAATTGTAGCTGAGGTCAATGGACAACTTATACATGGAGCGCTCACTGATCACTCAAGATCTGTGTTTAAAACTTTGCCATTATCTATTGAAATCAACTTTGTCTGTTAGCAAATTAACAATAAAATTATATTGACATCTGAAACTAACTCAACCCACTTCAAGATGGCCACAAGACCACTGACCTTAAAAACCACAAAAATGACCAAGTCAGCCAATTTTACAGCCAGTAGGCTAAAATTTGGTGAGATACTAGCTGACACACTCCAACCACAGACTTATTTTCAATGGTTGATCATAGAATAGAATAGAACTTTATTGTCGTCGCACTGGAGTACAACAATATTTGGGTACAAAATACCAACGTCCGGGAAAGCACTGAGCTGCTGCATTGCTGTGCGCCGCCATCTTGCATCTTAACAATATTTGTTAACATAAAAGAATTATAGTTTGAGACTCTGGCTTTAAAGGCCACTGGTGATATGCATTCCTTCAAGGAGTACTAAGCTTTTAGTAATTTATGTTTATAACATAATCGCTCCCGCAACCCGACTTGGGAACAAGCGGAAGATAATGGATGGATGGATGTTTATAACAGCTAATTTCTAATAACTTCATTTTCAGTCTCCCGATGTGCCACCCTGATAGAAAACCTTTTTATAACAATGAAAATTACTGATTCATTGACTTTTGATATGGAGTGGTTGTGAAGTCATGACAAACAATAAATAGAAAAAGTGGTTTTGGGAATAATTTATTTTTCTTTCAAAAAAATATTTTCCATCTATTTAACAAATGAAAAAACTAGACCAGAAGTTGAATTTTATCAAAAAAGTAGTTTTCTTTTTGTTTGCATGTCTCCAAACCTTTCAACCCCCAATTGTAATCATTAATGCACCATCTCACTCTTTGTCTTTTTAAAAATCTTTTCACTTTTATGTCTCAACTTCCTCAATTCCTGCTTCTTCCTCTCCATGACTTGGTTCTTTCACTCTCTTGTTCTTTTGAAGTCGTGCCACAGGAACAGAAAGTTTCTAAACTTTCCCAGCGCACCTCCCTTTGCACTCTTGTTGATTTTTCTTTCAAGATCATTTTCAAACAGAATTCATCCATTTTAAACAGACTTCAAGGCATTACAATGCAAATGATGGCACCCACATTTTATTTCATTTTGTTGGGTTTTCTCTTGTGTTGATGTGTGATTGTGTAGGCGGATGTGGGTTTGTGTGTCGTGTTTATAGGTCCAGCTGTAGCTCTGGCTGTAAAGACTGAACCTCTGCTCACACTGTAGCTTAACTCCACTTCTGCACAAAGAGCAGCTTCTGGAGAACCTCCTGTGTCTGTGTGAGGGTTCTTACATTTGTGGGCAAACTGGAGAGACAGTCGAGGTTAGGCAGATTCACTCAGGAAGGTGCCTCTGCTTTTGTTGTGCTCCCCATTTAAACACTCCTTTGTCATTTTATTTTTACGGTAAATAGACTGTACTTATACATCGCCTTTCTATCTTATCAAGATACTCAAAATACTTTACACTACAAGCTGTACCTTTATTTACCCATTCATACAGCACTCTACTAGATCTCTACAAAGAGCTTTATCACATTCATACACCAATGGGACACATCAGAGGCAATGAGGGGTTCAGTGTCTTGCCCAGGGACACTTCAGCATGTGACTGCTGGTGGAATCGAACCCCCAACTCTCTCGTTGGAGGACGACTGCTCTAACCACTCAGCCACAGCCGCCCAAGCTTTATCTTGCCTCTTGTTTAAAGCTTGTAGCTCATTAGGCTGCTACTGTTGAGGACTAGTTGAAAACACAAAATATGCTCAAGTTTTATTGTCATTCGCATCACATGTGGTACATGAGGTGGAACGAAATTGTGTACCCAAGATCCTAGTTACACCCCAAAATAGCAATAATATAAACTATTAAAAAAATAAAACAGTATACAACCTATAAACAGTAATAATGTAATATAATATGATGTATTAATCAGCAGCCTGAACATGAGTCTGTTGTGAGCAGATGGGTATGAATATAGCAGTTTATGGGTAAGAATCAGCAGCATGGATAATCAGCAGCACAAAGTGTCAAATTTCCAATTAAAATGGCATTACAGTGATTTTTATGGTTAGGGATTTATGAGTCTAACTTCAGGGCAGTTCCTGAGTCTATTTGACGCTCCGCAACTTAATGCTAATATGCTAATATGTAATAACATTTGCAAGTTTTCACTTGGCATCACACTGAATAACACATGTCTCTGAGATTCGAGAGAAAACTGGCCCAAAATTAATTGGGAGTTTATATACAATATATTCTGGGGGAGTCAAATACAGCTTTAGTACTTTATAATTACAAAAACTAAACTGAGACATGTTTCAGATGAGTTTCAGACACTTGCAACAAATTTGTGACTATTTTAGGAGAAAATTTGTCTCGTAAATCCTTTGAAAGTGTTCAGAATTACAGCGACACTAGAGGTAGGCCTTCTGAGTCCATCAAGGACATTGACAATCCTAGCATATTCTTCAAAACGTTTTGGAAACTCCTTCGCAAATATTGTTAGCATTTTGTTGCCAACAGTCGAAGATACTGTCCTAATGGCATTTGTTAGAGTTTCAAAATGTTTCTGCGGGTTCTCACTTAGAATTGGGCGTTTTAGGCCAAAATAACCCTCTTCAAGTTTGTATTTACCATAATTTCTGGACTATTGAGCACACCTGAATATAATTCGCGTCCACAAAATTTAAAAAGAAAACAAATTGTACATATATGAGCCGCGGATTTCCACATTGCAACACGAGATATTTACACAGAAAGATTTTTCAAACTTTTAATTAAATACATACTGGTAACATATACTAATACATACAGTAAATGTTTATTTTCTGAACAGTACCTGTAACACTGCTGGTTAAAAAAAGAAATACAGTAACCTACCAGGAAGTGATTGATCGCTATATTTACTAGGCCTGTCATGATAACAAATTTTGATCGACGATTAATTATCTCAGAAATTATAGCGATAAACAATATTGCTTGAAATTTGACAATAATTAGTAATTATTGTCAAATTTAAGAAGAAATGTTTGTTAATTTGTTTTGCATGTAGTACCTTTTTTGACCACTGGATAGCAGCATAAGACTGTTTGAACCGAAGGATGGATAGTGAGGGAGCGAGCAGCGTGTCTCTTTAAGAAAAATGGGAGGGAGGCCCCTTTACGTGACATGGACTGTCTCTCCTTCCTTCATTCTCAAAATGGCGGACATTTGCTGTGGTTTGAGCTCTTTAGCGTAGCATTTTTCACACAACAAAGCTTTTAATAAAAAACAAGTTCTCAGCTTCTTTTTGCAGAGAAAAACAACTTTTTACACGAAGGCACGGGTTTCAACCGTGAATTTTGTAGCTTCGACAAGACGGAGGTTTTTTCCTGAGGTCGGCCTGTTAGCTTAGCTCGTAGTTTAGCTTCTCAGCTTAGCTGTTCTTAACAATCCAAAAATGCGATGTTGGGCGGTTATCCACAACCTCTCCTCCTCCACCATAACCCTCAGCACTGGCTCTCCTCAGGGATGTGTGTTGAGCCCCCTCCTGTTTACTCTGCTCACATATGATTGTGCAGCTACCCATCCAGGCTGTCACATTGTAAAGTTTGCAGATGATACAGCGGTGGTGGGATGCATCACAAACAATGATGAGTCCAGCTACAGGCAGGAGGTGGAACACCTGGAGAGCTGGTGCAGAGAGAATAACCTTCACATCAATGTGAAGAAGACAAAGGAGATGATTGTGGACTTCAGAAGGAACAAAAACACCTACACCCCCCTGAACATAAGAGGATCTGCGGTGGAAGTGGTCTCCAGCTACAAGTACTTGGGTGTACACATGAATGACAACCTCAGCTGGAGCAACAACACCACCAGCCTGATCAAGAAAGCTCATCAGAGACTCTACTTCCTCAGACGGCTGAGGCGAGCTGGTCTGGGAAGCTCAGTCCTCACCTCCTTCTACAGGTGTGCAGTGGAGAGCATCCTGTGCTCCAGCATCAACGTGTGGCATGGAGGCTGCACAGCTGCAGAAAGAAAAGCTTTGCAGAGAGTGGTGAAGGCTGCACAGAAATCTGTTGGAGTCAGTCTCCCCACCATCACAGACATCTACACCTCCAGATGCAGGAAGAGGGCCACCTGCATCATGAAGGACCCCACTCACCCAGCACACACACTTTTTGCCCCACTCCCCTCAGGAAGGAGGTTAAGGAGCATTAAGTGTAGAACCACTAGACTGAGGAACAGCTTCTACCCTGAGGCTGTTAGACTCATGAATCTCTAACTAGAATAATCACTGTGAAAAACCATATCATGTTGTTGCTGATCTGTTTCATGTTGCTGCTGATCTGTTTCAATGTTGATGTGTTCATGCGTGCACATCTGCTCACAGACTCATGTTCATGTTTGTGCTGATGTTCAATGTTTTATGTTATGAGTGCTTAGTGTATATTTAGTTGATGTTTTTCTTAGTTCATATCTTAGATGTTATTACTGTTTTTCTTATACATTTTATTGTTGGATGTAACTGGGACCCTGTGTACATAATTTCGCTCCACCACATGTACCACATGAGGTGCGAATGACAATAAAGAAACTCTGACTCTGACTCTGACTCTGACTGACTCTGACTTAAAATGGATTTTAAAGAGAAAAGAGAAAGAGAGGGGTCAGTGAAGAGCAGTGCGCACAATAAAACACAACAATGTACAATTTACAGTTATTTCGAGTGGCTACAAATACTTCGTTGTGCCACCCCTCCTCTTTGCCAGCACAACAGGGAGGGGAGAACAGGCTTCGTCCCCCACCCCCCAGTGGACCAATGAGAAACCCAGTTTCATTGGTCCACTTTGACCGGTTTATTTTCCTTGGTAGATTATTATTAGTTTTTTTTTACCTTTATTCATACAGGTAGTCTCATTGAGTCAAGAGGACCTACCCCCCAAGAGAGACGTGTATTGTGCAGCTATGTGAACACTCGGGTGTGATGAGCCTGCATCGTTTTTATGTCTATATTTCTGATTTACTTCATTTTGTATATTGCTTTGTGTGTTACCTGTTGTTCTGTCTGTACAGTACTTTGGTTGGCCTTGTAGCTGTTTTAATTGCTCTATAAATAAAATGGTATGGTAAATGTTTTCGCGGCATGAAGCTCGTTAGCCCATCAAAATAAAATCCATAATTTAGCCGCAGCATTGTATAAGCTACAGTGTTCAAAGCGCATGAAAAAAGTAGTGGCTGACTCATAGTCTGGAAATTACGGTATATTCTAGAATTAAAATTGAGTTCACCCGAGACCCAAGTTTCTACTTTATAATTATTTCAAAATAAAATACGAAGGCAGAAAAAGACAGACTCTGAATTTTTTGTTTGTTTGTTTTTCTTAAAAAACAAATTACACTGGGGAGAGGGGGAGGGGATGGGTGGTAGATGTGTTAAAGAAAGCTCCCCCCAACTAGAAAAGCACTTATTGGAAACACCTTGGTGCGTTACTAACTGGTGCCAGTGTGAAGAAAACAGAAAAGCAACAACAAACCATCACGATGGTTACATTAATTTTTCTGTATGGCCAATGTTGTTCATTATTTGCATATTTTCTTACATTTTTGATCCGCCAACTAGTCTCCAAAGGTCTATGCCATTGAGTACTACCTTTATGGCCCCGTTACTGGCCTGTTTATCGGCACTTCCTCTGTCTTTATTCCCTCCATCACAGTTCAGGTCTCTCTTGTAAATGAGTCCCGAGGCTCAACGGGATTAACCAGTATAAATAAAGGTTGAATCAGAGTGCAGCTCCATGGCCCCGTGCTCCAGCTCATCCGTCGAGCTCGGGATCATTACTGTTTTCCTCTTGTGTTGCATCTCATATGTTGTGATTAGTATCATAACGATTTTTCTTTCTCTTCCAACAGCTGCCAGAGCAGACCACATTGGCTTTTCCCATCCTAAAGTGCACATTGATCATTTTACAAACCGGTTTATAGGATGGCAACGATCTGAAAAATGGCTGATATTAAATAAACAAAGTGGCCACAATGTTGAGTTTTCCAAGCTTAAACATCTTTGTGGTTTTATTTCTTCACTGCAACAGTCTTCCAGGGTTGTGTGTCATGCAGGAAGCAGGAGTCTGTGCAACACATTTGTATCTGCTCCAACACTTTGGTTCAGCGTGCAACAATACAACTTCTATTAGATGAGTTGTTGTAACGTGACCTGAGGGGAAACCCTGACAATTTGAACTCTTGACTTTTTATCTCAGAATACTTTTCTGTGAAACAATTTTCACCAAATGGTAAATCCTACTGACTTGTAATCCACTAAATATTTACTGCGTAGCACACAATTTCATCTTAAGGAAATATGTGGTTTGATTTTTTTTATTATTTCAATTTTTAACAAAAGATAATCAAGATTAGTTATTTTTGACCAATGCATTGAACGGTGGCAATATAATTGTGTGAATGAATGTTTGTTAGCAAAATATCTCATGAACCATTGGACAGATTTGATTGAAACTCTCACAGGAGTCATTGGATATACATTTACCACTGTTAGTCAACACCATTCAAGATGGCTGCCACAACTTATCAACCACAGCAAACACCAAAATGGCATTTATTATTAGTCAAATGTGTCTGTTAGCAGAATATCTCATAAACCACTGGACAGATTTTAATAAGCTGGATGCACATCTTCAACTGGTTAACTTTTAGAGTTGACCAAATTCAAGATGGCTGCCACAGCTTGATGACCTTTGCAAACACAAAAATGGTTGTAACTAAGTTTTACAGAAATTTTATTAAAACCCAGTGTGGTAGTAGCTGAAAGTCATCCCTAACAGATCATGCAACATTTTATTTTTCTTTGGCTTGTGAGGCAACAGGTCATGTGCTTTTCTTCAAGGAATTCTGGTTATTTTTAACTATTACAATTATTAGGCCACACTCATGAAACATCCAGTTCTTTGGTTCTTGATAAAGACTACAGTGATCCCTCACCTATCACTGGGGTTCCAGAGTCAGAGGTAGGTGAAAAAGTAGCAGCATTATCTGTATTTTATTATATATATATATATATATCCTACTCCGCTCCTGTTTCCTGGAATATCTTACAAAAAGATTTGAAGCTCTCGACCTTGACCTCTCTAAGTAGCTTTAAGAATCTGTTGGACTCCTGGCAGGGACCAATGCAGACATGTT
>NC_056498.1:49669068-49718814 GCF_014905685.2 Nematolebias whitei
ACAGGACTGGGCTGCTAACAGAACCACACTTCTAACAGTATCACGGTGCTAAAAGAACCTTACTGCTAACAGAACCACGCTGCTAATAGGACCATGTTGCTATAGATGCATTTCTTTTTCACTTTCGGCGCCTTGTTTTGTGTTTTTGTTGCATGCTTTGGCATTTCTTTTCATTGTTTTTTTAGGCGAGTCGTGACAGTTCTTCTCGTCCTAAGTATTTCATTGCATTGTTGACCTTATGTTGATCTGCATATGATAATAAACCTAAATCTACACTCAATATAAAAAAAAACTGGTTTAAAAAAACTGTGATACAGTGAAGCTGCAAGAACTGAACCGCGATACAGCGAGGGACGCTTGTGATTATGCACGTCGTTTATTTCAGTAGAACATCCGTCTATCCATTATCTTTACCCACTTCTTCCGGTTCGGGGCGCAGTCTTCCTTATTCTTCAGCATTATAATTACACAGAGTACCAATAAGTTCTGCTTAATGTACCTCCAGCGTTTCCTGTTCGCTCATAAAACGAGTTTGCTCCTGGTCAGCTAAGGGAACAAAACCTGTGATTAACCTTCATTTGTGGCCTGTTGAGGGCGCATGTTGGTGAAATCCATTACTGAACGTTTCTTGTTCTGCCTCAAATATTTCTTTTCTTGTTTTTTTTTCTTTCACCCCAAAGTTTCCAAGTGAGCAATGAATAATGCACATTTGACTGAGTCTGTCATATTCTGTTAAAGACTTCATTACTGCAACTTGAGTAATCATAATATTAAAAAAATCCTATTGAGGAAACAAAACTTTCTTTGTTTTCTGTTTTTCCTTCCTCATTTTTTATTGAGTCTTTTTTTTTTTTTTTTTAGTTTTAACTTGTCCGAACTGTGTTCAGTAATCTGCCTCGGGCTGAAAGTGTCACTTAGACTGTAGACGTTATGAACGTTCTCTCAACTAAAGAGACAAATTGGTTTTTGAGGACTCCATTTACCCAATTCGGGAAGTACAAAATCTTGGTACGTACAAGGAAGTCAAAAGATTATGTTTGTGTAAACCTGCATCACCTGCCACAAAAATATGTTGATGTTCAAAATTCTCAAGAGCTATTTGATGAACTTGAATGAAACTCTCAAAGTAAGAATTGGAAGTTATTTACTGCTTTTGAAGTAAATTTGATTTAAGATGGCCACCAGAGCCAACTGACCTTAAAAAACTGCAACTAAACATTTCTGGTAACTGGTGATCAGTCCTGCTCACCAGCTTGGAGGTAGTTATATCCATTCCTCTGTGCAGAACAGCTTCAACTCTGGATGTTGGTGGGTTCCTCACATTAACTGCTGCTTCAGGCCCTTCCACAAACATCTGGATTAAATTAAAGTCAGGACTTTGACTTGGTCATTCCAAAACATGAACTTTATTCTTCTTGAATCATTCTTTGGTAGAACCACTTGTGTGCTGAGGGTCATTGTCTTGCTGCATGACCCACCTTCTATTCAGATTCAGTTCATGGACAGATGTTCTGACATTTTCCTTTAGAATTCTGATATAATTCAGAATTCATTGTTCCATCAATGATGGCAAGCCGTCCTGGCCCAGATGCATCAAAACAGGCCCAAACCATGATACTACCACCTCTGTGTTTCACATATGGGAGAAGGTTCTTATGCAGGAATGCAGAGTTTACTTTCTTCAAACATAACTCTTCTCAATTAAAGCAAAAAGTTCTATTTTGGTCTCATCCGTCCACAAAACATTCTTCCAACAGTCTCCTGGCTCGTCCACTTGATCTTTATCAAACTGCAGACGAGCAGCCATGTTCTTCTTGGAGAGCAGTGGCTTTCTCCTTCAACCCTGCCATGCACACCATTGTTGTTCAGTGTTCTCCTGATGGTGGACTCATGAACATCAACATTAGTCAGTGTGAGAGAGACCTTCAGTTGTTTCAAGTTACCCTGGGCTCCTTTGTGGCCTCATTATTCCACACCTTGCTCTTGGAGAGATCTTTGTTGGTCCACCACTCCTGGGGAGGGTAATGATGCTCTTGAACTTCTTCCATTTGTACACCATCTGTGTGACTGTGGATTGGTGGAGTCCAAACTCTTTACAGATGTTTTGTAACCTTTTCCAGTCTGATGAGCATCAACAAGTCTTTTTCTGAGCTCCTCAGAAATCTCCTTTGTTCCTGCCACGATCCACTTCCACCAACATGTAGTGAAGATCAGACTTTGATAGATCCTGTTCTTTAAATCGAACAGGGTGCCCACTCACACCTGATCATCATCCATTGATTGAAAACACCTGATTCTAATTTCACCTTCAAATTAACTGATAATACCAGAGGTTCACATACTTTTACCACTCATAAATATGTAATACTGGATCATTTCCCTCAATAAATAAATGAACAAGTATAATATTTGTCTCATTCGTTCAACTGGGTTCTCTTTATCTACTTTTAGGACTTGTGTGAAAATCTGATGTTTTATGTCATCTTTATACAGAAATATAGAAAATTTTAAAGAGTTCACAAATGGTCAAACACCCCTGTAAAGATGTCTTTAACTTAGTCAGTTCTTTTCAGATTTTTGACTAAAATCTGGTGTGGTTATATGTTAACACAGTGCTCTGAGCACTAACTGATCACATGCATGCGCACATGCTGTAAAGTTACTTTGAAGCTTTCACCAAAATGACTACGCATCATTTCTCAACATACGATGATTTTATTTTAAAACTCTGGCATGAAAGGCGGCAGGAAATATGAAATATGGAAAATATGGAACAGGAAATATGAATTAATTCATGGCCTTTAAGTCCAAATTTATAACTGGCAGCACCGTGAAGCCACAGCAGTCAGGTGATGCACAGAATAATATTTTATTTTGTTTACACCTTTTGTTTGTCTTCTCCAGGCTGAGCTGAGGGAACAAACCAGATCTGAATATTTTTCCAGTGTGGGAGGAACCCACGAGTTTTTACACAGCCCCACAAAAACAAGGAAGCTTCAAAAGATGTGAGTACGATCTTTACAAACCCAGCAGACAACATAGACACACAAGTTACTCGTGTATATATTTTTTTTCAACATTTCAGAGCCAAACAAGCCAACGTCCAACAAAACATCTCAGGTTCCACCATGGAGAAGGAGCAGATGGACCAGGGGGCTTGTCTCAAAAACCAAACTCTAGAACATAAAGCTGGAGAGTCTGAGCCGAGCTCGACGACTGTCCCCGCGTCTGAGCTGAAGGCCCCTTCCTGCACCAGTTCCTCGTCTGACTTTAAGGCTGAGATTCAAACGCTGAAACCAGTTGAGCTTGAAGTCATTTATAAGAGCAGCAGGAGGTGCGAGCCCGGTGACGCCGGGGAAGATCCGCACTTGCAGCCGGCCAAGAGAACGTGCCTTGGAGAACCTCCAGCCACAACACGAGCTCGCTCTGCCGAGCGCTCCTCACAGACTTCCATCCACGACCTTCCTTTGCTGCCACTTCCTCCGGTCCAAGTAAAGCTCGAGTCCAAGGCTTCCCTTGTCTTAGAGCACAAGAAAACCACATTGGAAGTAGAGCTGCTTACTCCAGGGAAACCAGCCCAGAGGCTCCCCCTCACCAGCAATAACACAGCACCAACAATCCAAAACAGGCCGGCCGCAAGTCTGAGGGGCCTATCTGTCAAGCCCGCGTCCTCGGGCTCTTCTATTGGTTCCAGATCCACATTCACAGAGGAGGCAAGCGAGAACGTGCCCAGAACCTCGAGATTACGGCGAATGAAGAGGTCCTGAAGGGGAAGGAAACACTACAGTAAAGATTCCTGACGCCACAGGGATGGAGATTATATTCTGACTGGCTTCATGTTTGTAGTCCATGTGTCACTTCTAACTGCGATATTTAACATGTGCTTTTTAAATCACACACACACACGCACACACACACACACACACACTGCTAACCACTTTGTCAATTGATACATTACTTTTCCTTTGTCAAATACTTGAATCCGCCTCCACCCTGAAGTAGCAGCGGCCAAGAGAGGCTCGCAAATAAGTGAAAAACCTTTAATTGAAGTTTCGATTTGGTTTTGTGTTCAAGATTAAGGATTTGAGACAGGCAGGAGCCGCGCAGTGCGTCATGGCTTCAAGTCTGAAGCACTGGCTCCTACACGTCTGAAACCCGTCCAGCATCCCCGCTCCAGCTCCGATGTGTTTGATGGGGGTTTCCAGATTTATTTCATCACCCCATTCTCCAAAAATGTCATTTTTTGGGGGGTTGACTTCATTCTCATAGTTTACTTCATACTCTGTTCCCAAGCATCTGTAATGAATCTCTAAATTGGGAGGTATTGTGTAGCGTTTATTCTGAATCTGAATAAAATGTGAGCAACTACTGGAGTGGTGCTTTGGAAATCATGGTAGGACTGTAGAATACAGCTGCTGCAGTTTCAGAACGCTCGTTAGTAGCCGACACCGATCCCCAACAGACGGATCGTCAACTGCTTCAAGTCAAGTCTGTGCTTTAGCAGAACATCTCATGAAGCACTGGACTAATATTAAATAAACCTTCAGGAAATAATTACTGAATATACAACAGATTAACATTTTGAGCCAGGCCAACACGTTTTCTACAAATAAAGGTAATACAGAAGTTCTTCGCTGCTTCATGGTTTTTCCATGTCAACTTTCATATTACGTGATTGGGACGGTACAGATAAAAAGTTAACGGGAAAAAACTTCGGACAGGCGCCGCCATTTAGTTTTCTTTCAGTAAGCCTACACTGTGTGGCCAGTCCAAAGAACTACATTACCCAGAAGCCAACTGTGCTTCTGACCGCTGCTTTCTGCCGAAATGGAGGGAAAGTTCTGATCCGATCTGAACCAGACTTAAAAGTTTGGTCTTTATTCAGTGACTTCAGCGCTCCGTGGATGCAGAGCCGACCAGAACCGGACCAGGACTACTTCCAGCCTCATCAGTCAATCTGAGTGCTGTTTGCCGGCGCATGAAGCCTCTCGAGCGGGGAGGCGTTGCCTGGAGGTCCGGTGTCCTCTCCGGAGTTCACCTGGACTTTTTTCATCCAGATTCTTCTGGATTATTTGAACTCAACTGGAATCGTTGTGCGGTTTTGTACTGGCTCTCTAAAAGCCTCTGGTGCTCAACGGCTGCAGAGAGCCGACCAGAACCGGACCAAGGCTGGTGAGTAGCCATATAAATATTTTGCAGTACTGTATAGTAAATATATGTTTGCTATTAAAGTTACGTAGGTTTAAGAGTTTAGAACATTGCAAGAGTGTGGGAAGGTTTTAAAGCCTTAAAATATATATAAATACTAAAATAAATATAGCGTTTGTACTTTGTGGTTTTTCCACTTATTGGGGGGTGTCTGGAACATAACCCCCGCGTTAAATGAGGGACTAGTGTACATAATTTTCTTACACAAACAGTCCAGATTGGCGGACAGCTTGAGAAAGGATTTTATGGAGTATTTGGAGCCGTAACCTGAACCAGTTTACCACTTGAAGCCAGTTCCGCTTTGTTGGGGTGGGGAATGCACAAAGACTGTGGTGGATTAGCAAAACTGGACATTTTAAAAGAGGTGTTGCTAATCCTGTCTTGCTTTTAATCCTTTTGAACATTTTTTGAAGCGATCATCTTGAATATCCTGATGCATGCTCAACAATCCAGGTAGAAAAATCTAAAAAAAAAAAAGTTAAGTCAGGTCCTCTGGACGGGTTCAAAAAACATTTAAATTAGAAACGTTTCGTCTTTCATCCGAAAGACTTCTTCAGTCTTAAACTTTACTGTTTTAAAGGTTTGACAAAAAGTTTTGGTGCAACAAGGGAAACGTTGTCTGAGGCCCATGAGGGTATTTTCTTCTCCAAGATTAACTTAAACGCGAGAACGGCTAGCTGCAACGCAATTAACCGTTAATATATTTGGACAGGGACCTCATTCGAGTTCACGATGTGTCTCCAGCTCTGGTTCCCACGCCAGGCGCATGAGAAAGCGCTCGTGTGCGCTGACATGTTTGTCCTGATGCATCACAGACAAGACACTTAAACTCATCTCCCCAGAACAAAGGCGACTTTAATTCTCTTTTCATACAAAATATTTAATAAATATGACTTTCAAAAAAAAATATTGCCAGATCAACACATAATTCTCAAGTTCATAAACACAAAAAGTCAAAAAAAAAAAAAAACAGAAAAGGTTGCCACGATCTTAAAGGTTAACAAATGAGATAAAACGTCTTGAAAGAGCCTCTTTTTTTTTTTAGTTTTTTTTTTTTTTTTTTAAAGAAATGTGCACAAAAAGCAGACTAGCAGAGCAAGGCAGTGTCTTTATCCGATTCCACAGCGTTCCCATTGCCCCCCCACTGTTCAAGTACTCGACGTCTAGCTTATGCTATTAACTAAAGCAGATGGGATTTCTGGTGCGTCAAACTGGAGCGGCTGAATTTTTGTTCCCTTAAGTAGAAACTGTTTAGTGCCGAGCAATATGTCTGCCACGGTGTCCGACCCTCACAGCGGCCATGTTTCTTTCTCGTCCTACCCTCACCTGCCTTCTATTAAGGTCCTGGCAACAAATAATGAAATGTAAAAAAAAAAAAAAAAGGCAAAACAAAAAATGGATTTTTTTTTCAAGCCCAAAGTGCCCATCTTTTGTCTTCTGAAATTTTTAGAAATTTGGCTTAAATTGAAATCACTGAATTTTATTTTTTTTAAAGAAATGGTATGTTTCTGCAGCTATCAGAACCTTCAAAATAGACACAACATATAAATAAAAAGGAATGAGATTTTAAGGCTCTTGATTATTAAGTTAATAAATCAAATATACACAATGATTAATAAAAAATGTACATATCTACATGTTCTAAATTGTCACATAAATTCTTCATATTGGCAGCGACTGCTGCTGACATTGAACCCCCTCTTCTCCTTTCCCCTCCCCGTAAAAATAAAATAAATAATAAAGTGGATTTCTTTTCTTACTTGACAGTTGCTGAAGTCTAAAGCTGAAAAAAGGCACTTTTCTCAAAACGGAACTAGAAGGAACGCACCAAAAAAAGCAATTCGCTCTAGTGTTGAACACGTCGAGTAGTTCGAGTCGCTCTACAACGACACCAGGAGCCCCTTCCGTTAGTCCAAGTATAAAGTACAAAAGAGGAAATGCACAGGAGGACACTTCTGCAAGTAGTTCTACTGTGAAATGTAGACCAGTGCCTTGAGTTTTTTCAGCCAACCAAAGCAACCATCACTGCCAGTGTAAGCCAGCTTGTCAAAACTTAAATTAACACGGGGAAAAATCTGAAAATACTGTGGGGTCTCGAGTGGCACGAGCGTGCAGAAACTACACGTGCCAAAGCTCCCCGGTTTCACCCACCACCTGGGTGTGAAGGAATAACGCTTGGTTGCACAGCAACACAGCTGTCTGCTATACGATGTAGTCCATCCTGTTTATGCTGTTTGCCGTCTCCAAGTCTCTGTTGTCCTGTTTATTAGTCCAGTTAGGATGCTTGGACGTTGGGTTGGGATTGGAGATGGGCGCCTTCTCGTCCCTCTCCACCAGTGTGTATGCTGGCTGCTTGGCAAAGCGGCCCTTCTGTAGGTGCCTCTCCTTGTCGTCCTCATCCCCTTCAGAATGATTCGTCCTTATATTGGCTATGATTGAGTTCTTGCTCTCGTAGTCTTTGATGGCCACTGTGAGGCCCACGTGCTTCTCTATGGGGTTTTTGATCTGGTTGAGCTGCTCCCGCACGTTGTTGGTCGTGTTGTCCTCGGAGCCCGTTGGCGACGTCCCGCCGTGGCTGCTCTGCTTCCGCCGCCGCCGCACGCACCACAGAAAAACAAAGAGCAGCACGAGCGCCCAGATGACGATGAAAACGGAGCTGAGGAGCGGCACCAGGTAGTCTGACGGGAGAAGACAGTCGCACGTCAAAGAAATGGCAACATAAAACGACAAGCTTTATTTTAATACCCCCTTTAAAGATTTTAAATCATTGGCTAACTTTGTCCAGTATAACCTGACCTCTCAGACTTAAAACAAGAAAGGAGGGTGCTGTCACCATGTTGATCGATGGTGGACACATGCAGGAGGCCGGCCAGTCGCAGTGAGCCCATTTAAAGCCCCACAGGCATGCACCTCCTTTTACCATTTAAATACTAAGTGTAAACACTCCACTACGCCTACCATCGGACGACGGACAGAGTCGGTCCATGTTGGAACATTAAAGTTGGATAATCTAGTCATTGTTGTGTCAGACAGTTATCAGTCGTGACAACATTCAGAGCATGACGTATAAAGAAAAAGGGCAAAGTCTTTATCCAGGCTATGCTAATGACTAGCTAAGGGCCCGAACATACCAGTGTGAAACAAAAGTCTACTAACAAATATTAAACTTCCACATTTTAACTTGACACTCTTTGTTTAGCTAGTTGCCGTTTCCTCAACTAAACGTCTGTACCTTCAGATATACGTATGCTGAGCATATTCTGATGGTGCTGAAGCTGCTGAATTTATCAATCCACAGATAAATGGTAAATGGACTGTACTTATATAGCACCTTTCTATCTAGTCAAGGTACTCAAAGCTCTTTAAAACACAACCTGTGTCCTCATTTACCCATTCATACAGCACTCTACTAGATCTACACAAAGAGTAATCAGTGCTTTATCACATTCATACACCGATGGGAGTGTCTTGCCCAGGGACACATCAACATGCGACTGCTGGTGAAATCGAACACCCAACTCTCCCACTGGAGAACGACTGCTCTAACCACTCAGCCACAACCGCCCCAACGTCCTCTTGAACTCTCTCTTCAAAGTTCTTTTCAATTTTCCTCTAAGGTACTTGTCCGCCATCGGTCTCGTGTCGAGTCTTAGATGGAGTTTACCACCCGCTTTGGGCTGCGTTTCCAAGCAACCAGACTCCGAGAAGACCGGATCCCGGCACGATGGAGGCCGCTACCGGCCTCAACCGTCCACGGGCTGAGCCTCGATCAGGAGGACTCGGGCCGCAATGGAAATAGAGTAAAATTTTGGAGCGATACATTCAGCAGCCTTGGCACCATAACCATATAGAGCATCAGTCTATGCTTAAATCACAGATGCATATGTTAGGTTGAGAAAACGGTGACAAGCTAAACAATCGTGTCGACTTAAGTGTAGATTATTATCAGCTGGTGTGTTCTTTCACACCAGTAATTCTTGAGTTGTTTTAGAAGCCTGAAAAACAAAATACCGACTTGTTTGGCTAGCCGTTAGCTTAGCCTAGACAAAGACTTTTGCCTCTTTCTCCATACTCCGCCACAGCTGATAAGGTTGTTGATAACCCTTTAGAGCTTGGTTTTGTGAAGTCTGGGGAAAAGAAAACACTTGGTTCGTACCGGTTTTGTTGGGCTTTGGCACGCGGACTTCTGCGATGGCAGAGATGATGGTGTTGTTCCCGCTCCGTTTGCTGACCAGGCCGATTATTCGATCTATGATCTCTTTAACGGGGCTGCGGTCCAAGCGATGATCTTCAGCAGACTAGAAGCAAAGAAAGTGACGTTTAAATTCCATTTTCATTGACATCACATCTACAAGAGAAACTTGCTCCTAAACTGTTCCACAAAAACAAGCCATTTTAAACCCATCCTGTTGAAGCATCTTTACGTGCTGCCTGTAATGCACGCTGCAGGCTATAAATCAAAGAGAACCTCTCGGAGCATGCATCAACCATATGGCAGACAGAGTGGGAGGAGGTACTCACAATGCAGACGTGGATCTCGTTACTCGCCGAGAACGACGGGTCACAGGTTATGGACACAGAATGCTCCAAGGAAAAATTCTTGACTACATGCAAACGCCTCAGCTGCTTACAGACTCCTTCCACAGTCAAGCCCTGCGCATGGAGATGGGACGAAGCATATGTTAACACATATGGAAACAGAGCAACATCATGTCTGGCTGAAGTCCACCTCATTTAGATTAAAGACCACCAGCTCATATGCTTGTTCTGCGACTGGTGAGTGATTACCACTTTTTGTGACAGAGTTGCTAAGATCTCATTTAGCTGTGGTGCTTATTCCTAAATTAATCTGATAGTGAAGTCAGGTTAAGGTGCGTAGCATGGGCGTTGGAAAAATCACAGCAGAGCAAGGATTTAGACAACCAAATACAAACTAAATGAACACGTAAATTAATTCTTTAGGAGTCTGGTTTTGCCCTGAAGGGAAGGCGGGAGCTCCTAAAAACCTGATTTTTCACAATTTGCTGTCGCCAGTAATTTATGACTAATGCTGCAGGAAAAAAAAAAAAAAAGACCCTAAAAGCTTGTTGCCTGGATAACTCACTTGAGGCATGGTCTCCTTCTTTAGGGTGAAGGTGATGTTGGCGCAGCTGCTGTCCTGGTAAGAGGAGCTGGGGTGGCATTTGATGGGAGGCTGGGGAGAGTTGGGGCGCCAACACTCTCCGAGCTCAACGCACGGCTTCACAAAGCAGTGGCCTTCCCTGAGAGGCAAGCAGCTCTGGCCTGGTGGACAGCCGCCTCGGCCTTTGGCGCCAAGTTTGCACGACCTGGGGCCACACCACATCTGCACAGAAAAACACCACGGCAGGTTTTGTTTTAAATCTAGATATTTAATCAACCTTGCAGCAACAAATAAAAATGCAAGGCTAAACGTAAGTAAAATGTGAATTAGCATAATTTCTTAGCAGCCATGAAGTGAATTTTTAAAACACATTTTACAGACACCTGAAGATAAAAGTGGAGTTTTTATTAAAGTTTTGATTAAAAAATTTAAAGAACTGCACCAGAAAGAGATAGCAAAGGTAAGAAGAGTCAGCCTTTGATTATTTTTTTCTCAAAAGCTATGAAAATAAACTCTAAAATATGTTTTATATCAATTGTCCCCTGAAGATAATCAAAGCATTGATTGAAAATTGCATCGACAGTTTGCAGCAAGTTTCAGTCAGTACTGGACTAAAATACTTCAACTATGAAAGATGTCTTGCCAACATTGCTGGTCTCCCGAAGAGAAACCACATAGATAATTTTTTGATTCAAGATTGAAATGACACGTTGCATCAGAAAGGGACTGATAGTTAAGTTAGTCAGTTGTTGACTAAAATTATTTAAACTGCTATAAAATACAACTTGCAGACATTGTTTGTCCCCTAAAGACAAACCGTGTGACTATAATTATTAAGATCAAAGTTCATGCTCAATAATACAGGTTTAAAAAAAAAAAAAATCTAACAGGGTCATCTGGACGGTTTCTTTTTTGCGTTTGTTGAGACGTTTCGTCCTTCATCCAAAGGACTTCATCAGTCCGAGGAGCCAAAATCAAACTCAGTCCCACAAGCAGCACACTTCCATAGTGGACCAACCAGTTTGCTGGTGATGAGCTGTGTTCTGCGGCCCGCCCTCTCCCCTGTCGACTCCTCTGAGGCAGCCATAGCTGGTGGTTCAAAACACCAAAGTTCATGCTCAATAATTCAAGTAAAAAAAAAAAGTTCAGTCAGGTCATCTGGATGTTATTTTTTTTTTATAGACGATTCGTCCTTCATCCAAAGGACTTCATCAGTCCGAGGAGCCACAAACAAACCGCCCAGATGACCTGACTGAACTTTGTTGGATTTTCTACCTGGATTATTGAGCATAAACTTCGATGTTTAGAACCACTCCAGAGGAGTCGACGGGGGAGAGGGCGGGCCGCAGAACACAGCTCATCACCAGCAAACTGGTTGGTCCACTGGGGGAGTGTGCTGCTTGCGAGTTTGAGTTTGTCTGTAGCTCCTCAGACTGATGAAGTCCTTTGGATTAAGGACTAAACGTCTCAACAAAAAAACATACAGATGACCTGACTGAGCTTTTTTGTTGGATATAATTATGAAGGTTTCAATTTAAAAACAGCATTAACGTTCAGTTAATAGCTTCTGAGACAGTTTGGTTGCTAATTAAACTCCAGAATGTGATTTGCGCCAACAACCGCACACACAACAAGCTTCTGTTTGGTGTAAAATACAAAAAGCAACATCAGGTTGTGCTGAAAACAACAGCCTGGAGTATGTCCCACAGTTCCAGGTTATTTTAACCCCCATGGGCTGTACCAGTAACGAGCTTTTCTTCACTTGGTGGTTAGATGAGCACGATAACGCTACCTCAAGTTGCTTCTGTACAAAAAATGACACCATCCGCAGTTAATCCAGTTCGACTGTGGGAGTTTCTGTATTTGGCACCTGACACCGATTTATAATAGCGCCATTGTGCTTCTTTTTAAAGCAAACTGTATCATCCCTATATAGAATTTGACACTCCCAAACCAGCTCAACCCTGAAACACAGAATGTTGTTGTGGTCCAACTTGGCCCTACCTACAGCTGAGAACAAGTCACACCCACAAGCGCAACCCTTGAATCAGTAACCGCTTTCTCCACAGCCTCCCTCATCGGTAAACAGAGGCATCAGGCCTCTCACAGCTGAGCAGTGAACAGAACTCGATCCACTGCTGCCACAGTTTGTTCAGACATACCTTTGTGCACACAACTTTCCCACTGGAGCAGTGGCAAGTGTTGCAGTCTTCCTCCCATGTGGCTCCATCGAGGGTCACATGTCCATTAACAGAGCAATGCTTTCTTGTCTCTGCAATGAGATAAGTTTCTGTTAGAAATGATTATATTTAATGTGCTTGTTCAGATTATTTTGTGAGACTTACCTTCTTGACAGTGGAGTCCAGTTCTGTCCGTTGGACACAGGCAACGATATCCATTGATCTCGTCCACACAAGTGGAGCCCGAGGCACAAGGAGAAGACTGGCACTCGTTGATATCTGTCCAAGAGAAGGGCCAGGGCAAAGGAAAAAAAATACATGTTTGTTTATGGAATAAAGAGCCAGACACAATTCAAATATTAGGTTAAGCAAATCAGCACACAAATCTAATTCCATGGCTACATCCACGGAGATCACGCGTCATCTCAACTGTGCTATACACAAAAAGGAAAACAAACTTCAAATCAACCCTGGACAGCTTTTCACCCCTTGCAGCTTTCATAGGTCGGCAGGATCATTAGCAGGTATGCAGGAGCTGGACTTAGCAGAACAAAGGGTTCGCAATGGGAAAGAATGCGGCCATCTGAAAGCCTTTAAGAGGGAAAACAATCTGTGTAATCAGTGTCAGAGAGCATGGCTGATTAGCTGCTGGCTTGCTAAGCTGGTTTACCCCAGGGACAGCAGCACGGCTCAGTGGAGTGACACCAAAATGGCCTAGCTTGGCTTGAAGCCCAACGCTCAGAGATAATTGGCCGACTAGACTTTCCATTTAGAAGTGACTGATCGTCTCTGGCCTGACTGACATTGGGCTGAAACGGGCATCAAGGCGGAGCTGGAGGTGGAGTAACACTCACTGATTCGACAGTCCGGACCGGCGAAGCCTGGAGCGCACTCACAACGGTACCAGTTGTCCCCGTCAACGCAGGTCCCACTGTTGTAGCTGCAGAAATAAAAAGAGACATGACGTCCTCTGGCACCAAAGCAGTTTCTCAAAGATATCATTTTGTCATACAAGAGTGTTAGGAATTCAGACAGAGCTCTGAAAAGTGTTTGTTAGAATAGGAGCCGCACGTGGGAGTTCACAAAAACAGGGTTAGCCGATTGCATCCCAGGAATGAAAGAAGGGCGGGTGTTCGCCCGGTTCTCAGCCGAGAGAAAAGCATGCAGGTGAGGAGCAACTTGTTTACATCTGTTGAAATCTACAGGAAATGTTTGGCTTCCACTTACCACGGGTGGGGACTGCAGTCGTTGGTATCTGAAGAAAAAACAGAAGAGAGGGAGGGAAGCAGCAGAAGAAAAAAATAGTGAGTGTTTTGTTTTTACCTCCTCGCTTGTGTAGGAGCGTTGGGTGCAGAAGACAGCAAAGAGCACGTCTGAGCTTGCGGCTTGCAGAGGCATGATGGGCTGTTCAGAACTAGACTCCCTGCCTAATTATTGCTAGTGTCACATCCCCCCCACCTCCACACCCAGAATCCCACCCCTGCCAGTTCTCCTTCACATGTAATCGTTACAAAAGGAATTCATGTTTTGGAGAACATGCGTTCTGGGCTGGAGTCCCAGGAAAGTTGGGGGAAATATCGCAGGGCTGTAGAACAAGCAGACATGTCACTGTTTGGACAGGAATGCAACGACAAGAGTGGGGAGAAACATCTGTCTCCACTTTCCCTGGCCTCTTTCTCCCTCCACCATCGTTTTCTCCTATCGTGACCGGCCGTGGACAGAGAGAGGGAAAAGAAACATAAAGGCCCAACATTCTTTGAAGGGATGCATATCGCCCGCCCTGCCTGCGCTTTAGACAAACATCTTATGTCGTATAGCGATTTGAGTCAAACTGTGAAAATGACAATGTGCACAATCTCATACGAGATGTCAGGTCAAGATACCAAAGTATTTGTAAGAATCCACAAACTCGGTAGGAGCACCATTCATAGATAAGATGGGAGGAAGGACTGCTGGTACCAACTTCCTGTTTGAAAATGGCATCCCTTTTGTTTTATCAGCATTTAGCATCAGTTTGAGACAGAACAAATCTGACTGGATGATGCTGAATGACGATTGTAAAAGCTGGAAAACCTTAGCAACTGATTTAGCTCAACAATAAACAACTGTCATCTGCCAAAAAAAGTAATACATCAGGATCGATCTGACCTACATTACTTATGTAGAATGTAAAAAGGGTGCGTCCTAAGACTGAGCCTTGTGGTACACCATTGTTGACAGTTATTTTATATCACTACTTTTATTTGCATTTCATTTTCTATGCTTTTTATGACTGTTGTGTGTACCTCATCTGTTTTTTAAAAAAAATTTTTTATAAAACATGTCTCTCTTGAAAACGAGTCCTCATGACTCAATGAGACCAACCTGTATAAATAAAGGTTGAATAAATTAATAAATGATTTGGAGATGGCTTTTAGCTACTACCACACCAAATTTTAGCGCAATATCAGTAACATTTGCTGAGATAAAGCCATCTTCTTGTAGGTTTGAGATCCCATCTCTTACGCAAGGGAGGCCTGGGCCTGAAGCAGACTAACATGCATGTTTTTAGTCTGTGGGAGGAAACCGGAGTACCCGAAGAAAACCCACACAAGCACGTGAAGAACATGCAAACTCCACACAGAAAGACCCCAGGTCCAACCGGGGATTAAACCCAGAGCCTTCTAGTTGTGAGGCAACAGTGCTAACCACTGAGCCATTGTGCTGCCAATATATTAAATTGCAAATGCAGTTAAATGCAGAGAACTAATTTCGTCATTGTTTGGGAACGTAGTGATGACAACACATAGCACTTATACATGTATGTATAGGTGTACATACAAATGGGCAAAAATATTATTCTGAATAAAGAAAATGACTATGAATCAAAATAATGCGTTTCAACTCCCTCTGCACATAAAATGTATAATTGTTTTATAAAAATAAGCATCCTTCTTGGTTATTTCAACTTACTCTGGGTGCACGTGGTGCCCACCCAGCCTTCCTTGCAGACGCAGGTGAACGACTCCCCCTTCACCACGCAGGTACCTCCATTCTCACACGGGTTGGGAAGGCAGCTCGAGTTTTTGGCTGAGAAAGGGGAAAAAAAACAAAAATGAGCACTTTTGGTGCAATCAGAGATTTGAGGCAGATATCTGTCAGCACTCGGAGAAGAGAAAATAAGCAGGAAGGGACATGAGAGCGCCGACAGAACCGAGGGGTGAAAATCGTTTATGGACTTTGCGGATCGCGTAAATATCCGCAACGAGATCGAGCTTGTTCAGAAAATAGTTTCTGTTTAAATGAGCAGAAAAGTAAAACATTAAATCGAAACTGCAGCGACCGCATGACTCACCTATATTACACGTCGTACCCTCCCAGCCCGGGGAACACTTGCACTGAAACGTGTCGCCCTCATCGTGGCAGGTGCCTCCATTGTTGCACGTGGCTTCGTCGCATTGGCTTTCACCTGGAGGGGGGGGGGGGGGGAGGAGAGAGGATTCAGTAAAATAAAATCTTAGGGTTTCTGAGGTAGTAGATAATTAAATACAGCCATAAGCGCATACCCTGAGCCTGCACGAACAGACTACATGGGTGTGGAAAAGAAAAAGAACAGGAAAAAATAGGAGGCATCTCCTACGTGAGTGGCAGGTTTTTCCCTTCCAGCCGTTTTTGCACTCGCAGAAGAAATCAGACACCAGGTCTCGACATGTCCCTCCATTATGACAGGGGTTGGTGCTGCAGTCATCGATGTCTGGAAACATTAGATGGGAGAGTGATTTACTGGAAGGGCGGCGTATCAAACGTGTGATCAAATAAACATTTGTTTTATGTTGAGACAAGGGTTGAACAGTGACTTGAGGGAAATGTGGGCTTGTTTTGTGGTCACGGCAGCAGCGTCACTCACTGATTTCGCAGTGGTCCCCCTTCCAGCCGTCACCACAGATGCACTGGTACACGCTGACTTTATCGATGCAGGTGCCTCCGTTGCTGCAAGGGTTGCTCTCGCAGTCGTTGATGTCTGAAATTTAGGCGAGACAAGATTAACGATATTCCTGCGGGGAAACATTGGGCGCATCGTGCACAGGTTTGGGATTGAGGTGGATTCGGCCGTACTCTCGTGGCAGTAGGTGCCTCTGAAGCCCTCCTGGCACTCGCAGCTGAACTGGCCGCCGGCTTGGCTCCGACAACGGCCATGAGGTCCGCACACATTTGACGAAATGTAGCGCTCTCCTCCCGGCGTGCTGTTTGACGCCACGGCGACAGTACAGCTGTCAATCACTGCAGACAGAACCATAGAAACTAATAAAACCAGTTTCATTAAACACTTGTTTTAAATCAAAATGGTAAGAAGAGATGAGAAATGTTCTAAAGAAATCATGAGCGGGACCCAATAAATGTGTAATAATTTGACAAATGATGCCTGCATTTTCAGGCATAGACTAAATGTAAAAAGAATATAGATCAAAATAAATATTTGTTATACAATGTGTATTCTGTCCTACTAAGAATAAACAGTTAGATGCATTTGTGTCACATAGTTTCAAACTTTTAGTTTATAATCAGACATCAATTCTCAGTTGAGCATTCAGCGAAAATATTCTCCCAAAATCATAAAAACTTAAACTGCAATTGTGTAAAAACCGTAAAAGATATTAAATTTCCAGTTCAGACGTGCAAGCTTTAAATTTTCTGCCACTATTATGAATTATGTTGCTACTAAAAAGCAAACGTTTGAGCTATAAATGTCAGAGGGCTGGGTTTCCTCAAGTTTTGTCAAAGTTCCATTGATCTTAATTTCCCCATTTTTTTGTTTTAATTTTGTCCTTGCTGTGTGCTGTATCGCTACCAAAAGTCAGAATGCACCATTCCTGTTGGGAGTGTTTCAATTCAAAGCTGCACAATTAGATATGGGTCGAGATTTTGTTTGAACAACAGTAATAATGGGGCTTTGGTACATTGAATGACTTTATTCCTGCTGCTCAGAAAGGTGGGGAAAAGATTTAGAAAAAAGTCATTTTTTACAGGTCAGATAAGATGGATGTGTGTGCGGGCTTTGACAGAAGCAACAGCGATAAGCTGCTATGCTTTCATAACCAATTCCAAGTGATCTTTCTCACTGTGCAGAGAAATCCCCTTCTTTCCCCCCCGTCTGATCAGGTTAGGCCAAACGGGTGAAGTTGCTTCGCTGTAATTGCCTAATTCTTGCCAAGAGCAGAGAGAATCTCTCTCGTCTGGTATCTGACTCCGCGGTTGGTCCACTCACTCAATTATGTGTGCACAGACAGAAATATGTGCACGCTTCTCATGGGGGAAAAGAAGAGGTGGCCCACCAAAGATACGACTAAGAACACACACGGCGCCATCAGGCTTTGGCTGGGTTTTCAGTTAATTTCGAGGAGCGGAGAATCATTGGAAAAGTCCAGTGGTGGTGGGGGAGGCACATTCATCAACACTGCTCACCTTGGCCAAGAAACTTAAAATACATACTACCCTCATGGGAAAACGTGGGCAAAGTGTTCAGCGTTTACATACAGCACTCTAACAGTCTTCAGAAGCTTCAGGGTGAAGCTAAAACAGGATTTACCTTTACACGTGGTGGTGCGGCAGTGGTCTTTCAGGTGGGAGCAGTTTTTCCCCTCATAGTCCTCTGAGCAGGCGCAGTAGTAGTCTGTGGCCAGGTTGAAGCAGGGCGCTCTGTTTTGGCACGGGTTGGGCGAGCAGTAATCGATATCCAGCTAGGGGAGAAAAGGTGTTCAATAGAGAAAGGTGAAACTTGATAAGTGACATTGTTTCTGTGACGGAAAACAAAGCAAAACCCCACAACATCCTCCATCCAGGCTGTGCCAGAGAACAACACACACACATACACACAGCGTTAGGAGGAAGGGGGAAACAAGGAAGACATAGGAGCCGTCCTCCGAGTCAGAGGAATGTATCCCGCTGCAGCCAGGAGCAGCTTCAACAAAGCACTCCATTTTAAAAACGGAGGGCTGTGGGTGCAACAGCCATTTGATATGGTGGTGCAAGACAGGTTTGCAACATGCACAAAGATACAGCAACCATCCTCGCGGGAGGAGGATTTTTTGGGTGCCTAATCAAGTCCAGTCTCACCTGGCAGAGATGACCTGAAAAGCCGGTCAGACACAGGCACTGGAAGCCGTTCACTTCATCCTGACAACGACCGCCGTTCAAACACGGCGAGCTCGCGCATTCGTCGACGTCCCTCTCGCAGTTCTCGCCGGCAAACCCAGGAAGACACGTGCAGCGGTAGCCATTTACCAAGTCCTGAAAGAGACAAAGCAGGGTTTAAAGAGGTGGTCACTGAAGTAACACTGTCATTAATGAGTACATCATCAGCTGTGACATTGGTCTTAGAGCAGAGTCTTCATACTGGCCAAACCAGGACATATTTTTAATTATTGTCCAGGCTTATGAAAGAAGTCTTTGTCAAAAACGGCATACCGATGAACTTACAGAGCTTTATGTTAACTAAAGTTAAACCGCCGGACTTTATGGCACCATTTGTTTAGTTTGTCGCCGTTTTCACAACCCAACAACATTTGCGTTACAGTGAGCGCACACCTTTATATGCCCATGATTTAGAGGTTGCTGCACCAACACGTCAAGTCAGTTCAAAAGTTGACTCAACTCCCGTCAGACCTTTGCATTCAGCGCCCTCAGGGCATGAACATGGTCTATGTTCAACACACTCGCAACTGTGCAGTAACAGCAACAAACTAAAAAACAGTGTCATGTAAAACTGTAAAGGTTTAGCTAATGTAGCATTCTTTCACGCCGGTATGTCATTTTTGAGAGTTGTTAAAAAAAAATTTAAAAAGCATGAAAAATGATAAATAGACCCTTGTTTGGCTAGCCGTTAGCCCAGAGGTGTCCAATCCTGGTCCTTGAGGGCAACTATCCTGCACGTTTTAGATATTTGCTCCAATACGCAATTTGAATCAATGGGCGATTAATGGGCTTCTGCAGAATATGAAGTAATTTAACCAGTGTATCAGGTGCGTTGGAGCAGGGAAACAAGTAAAACATGTTTAGTGGCACTTGAGGACTAGGATTGGACACCCATGCGTTAGCCTATCCTGGATGAAGACTTTTTCGCATTTTCTCCAATCTCTGTCGTCTTACGAACGATGTAACGACTGATGAGGTACCAACCAGGGGTGTACTGTGAAACTAAAACGTCAGGAATTCTCATCCACTTGAAACCCGTCAGTACTGAATATATCGCCACTTCTGTGTACGGCAGCAGTTGAACCAAATGGTCAAGCACCAGGACCACAGGACACGTTCCTCGAGAAGTGTTGTTCAGGCAGCTCTCCTTTGAAGTCTGAGGCTCTGCAGCTACGTGTTGAGAGGAAGAGTCTGTCAGACTTCATGCAAAGCTCACATGGTGATTTGTTGCCAGTCAGTTAAATCTGAGGCAAGAAACTCAAATTCTTGTCTTGGTCTCGTGGATCCAGGATCTCGTTTCATGAGCTGGATGTCTTGTTACACCCCTAGCATAAACTACTGATAACTATTTCACAGAACATTGATTCAGAAATGACCAGACTATCCCTTTAACCTCATGCAACTCATGTGTTTTTGATTTACTGTTTTGGATGGGTGGAGTCCAAACAATAACCGTCAAACCAGAGAAGCAAATTAAGGACAACAGAGGGTGGAGGAGGGAGGGTGGGTGGTAATATTACAACCCTGGGTTTATTTCAACACATTTTCCCTGGCAACACAATAACGTTTATGGAAATTCAATCTCGTGCGCCGGAGAAACGTGCGTTTTCTTCCTTGAGAAACCCCCATGAACTCGCTCCTCACCAGATTTGATTTCAGAGAAATTCCACAACATTTCAGCTGCTGGTTTGCAGAGAACCATTTACAGCAGCTATTTATATAACCTCTGTAAAAAGTCTCTGGCGTTGAGTGGAATTAAAGAAAAAAAAAAGCGATGCAATAAATCAAACAAAGCAGTGAGAAAAGCTCTATGGTTTCTGACCCATCAACCTTACCTTACAAGTCCCCCCATTCTGGCACTGGTCCTTGCAGTCGTTTATATCTGAACAGGAAAAAAAAAAACAAAATCCAAAGATTAATTTTGAACGGCTTGACTAAACAGTCTGCCTTTGAAAACAAGTGTGTGTGCTTTGTGTTTTTCATGCTTGGGGCCTTTTGAAAACATTATTGGGGAGCAGGAGAATGCAGCGTAAGAGTCAGGATAATGTGGCAGCAAAATAAGTACAAAACAGAGTATTGAGCAACCCAGTTTGCTGCCAAGTGAAACTGGAGCTAGGATTGTTCTAATCACCACAGCCTCAGCCACACTTAGGTCTTATAATTATACAGCAGACAAATTTACACTGCAGGGAAAGGCTGCACAACTGGCTCGTTGAGATTTACCATGGACTGACTGAATGGAAATTTTAAAAAAAAGGGCCAGGAACTGGACATGTGTCCTGCTCCACAGCTGCAGCTTTCTACTCACTGATCTCACAGTTCTGCCCCGACCAACCAGGGAGGCACTCGCAGAAGTATCCACCAATCAGGTTGCGGCAGGAGTTGGCGTTGACACAGGGCTTGCTGTCGCATTCGTTGGCATCTAGAAGTGGAAGAGACGGGGTTAGAGGCGTTCCCACAGGCAGCTGGGAAATCTGTGGGGGAATCGGTACCTCACCTATCAGACACGTCTTCCCCATCCACTGGGAGGGACAGTGACACTTGTAGCCGTTCACCAGGTCCTGGCATGTACCCCCGTGGTTGCAGGGGTTCGAAGAGCAGTCGTCAATATCTATACAAGAGGATGAGAGATCCGATTAATCATTAAACGCCTATCGTATCGTCACGTATCGTCATCTGCCGCCTTCCATGAAGCTCTGAACTAAGATCTTAGTCAATTTGATCACCTCATGATATTGCATGACATATACGTGCATGAAGTATGTGTTGTGATGGATGTCCAGAGCTAATTTTTGTGTGATTTTCCAACAGAGAGACATAAACGCACAAAGACAAAGGGAGTTCATGATGTTTTCTATGACCGTGTTGGCAGTCGGTTAGATTCTGTGCATTCTTACTGGTAGTGCAGGAGGGCCCGCTCCATCCCGGCGCACACTGACACTCGTAACCTTGACTGGTTTCTGAGCAGCTCCCACCATTAGAGCACGGATTGGAGAGACAGGCGTGTTCCGCTAAAGGGAAAGTTACAGAGTACCGTTTGTTAAATTAGGTCAATGAACATTTAAATCAGATGGTTCTTTTAATCCTGGAAAGGCTCACTCTGCAACAATCACACATCCAGGGTCGACTCCTTTCCTCACCCACTGACAGCCCATCCTCCCTGCTCTGACGGCCCTCCATTAAAAAAAATAAAGACCGTCTCACTCTCATTACCCGCCTCGACAGAGCGCACCACCAGGAAATCATCTTTCATGCTATGTTGACCTGTGCAATGCACCGTGGCTCAACCCCCTCCGACTCCCCGCCATTTTTCTGAAAGGCGGTGCATGATGAGAGAGTGGCGGGAAGAGGGGCAGCCTAGGTCCTGCAGGCTCTTTAAGGATGAGTGGGTCCCAAATGAATCAGAAATGAATGATTCACTCAAGGAATAATCAGGCAATTAAGGGTGGTCGGTGGATGGTTCTGGTATGCACCGCAACTTGAAGCCGCCTGATGTACCCCCTCTTGGTCAGCGGACCTCCTGTTACAAAAGGGGCACGGTTTCCTGACATCCTTGCAGTTAAGCTGTCAGCACCTCGCAAGGTTCAGTTTTAATGTGGAAGAAGCCATCGTCTCTGTGGTTAAGTGTTAGCAGCTGAACGTTGGCATCACACCCATCTGGCTCATAAAGGAACAAAAAACCAAAACACGGTCGGCTGCTGAAGATCAAACTGGTGGATTACCTGACTTTGGGGGGGGCAACTTACACTCAAGTGGAAACAGATTATTGCGAGTTACCACCTCCTCTGATTACAAACTCAAGTCACCTCTGACCTTTAGTCTGCGAGCTCACTGAGCCCAGAACTTTCCTACTAATTGCAGCAGAGTTGGAAAAGACCTTTAATTATTGGAGGAATGCAAATCCCTCATGGACTTCAAGACATAATTTTAAACTACGGTCATCTTATGCTGAGAAAAAGTTGTAGATGTTGTCAAACCATAAAAATTAAAATATTAACCCTCCCGTTTTGCTCTTTTCTGGGGAACAGCCATGCTATTCTTGGTCAGTTTGACTCAAGGATGTTTAATCATGCAATAGGGTCAGAAACCCCCAAAAATCCCCCCCAAAACATTTGTTTCCGATTATTAACCATTTAAAATCAATATTTAGTGCAACGATGTTCTTTACCGCTCACATATAAAGGAGCAATAAGGATAAATAACTCGTTTTTGTTTTCCTTGAAAAAAAAGCATGTTTTTTTATGTCCACTGGAATAAAAACCTACACAGAAAACCATAAAGGTTGAAATAGATTTTTCTTTTCAAGGAGTGACGTTTATAAATGAACTTGAGACGCCCGTTTTGTTCGGGGTCAGTTTGACCAGTCGATTTAAAATCAAGGCAAATGAGTCGTGAGGATTTGTGTTGAAAATAAACTTTATTCAATCACGGTTTTTAAACCAGAAATGAACAAAATAACAAAATAAGGGATTAGCGACATGAACGCAGTGCATGTGTGTCTGTGTCTCCACAGGCCACAAGTGATACGTCATTATGTTGTGATAAACACGATGCAATCTAACAAGTCAGATCCTCAATACGTCTACCTGGATTATTGAGCATGCATCAGGAAACACTAAGGAATGTTTAAGACCAGAAATATACAAACATTAAAAGGTGGAAACAAATAAGATGTGCATGTTGTCACCTACATAGCACATGAGCGACATGTCAGCACAGCGTGCGTTGTGCACATGAATTTAGCACATGTCACATATGTCACCCTCGTCTTGACATCATCAGATGGCTCACATCTGGCACCTCTTCCGTTTCCCCCCAGCAGCAACCTAGAAAGAAGATGACTATTACTTTGCGTTTTGCTCATCCTAAGGCAAACACAACATGCTCTTCCATAGACACTTACCTCACACACGCGTTGGTGTACTGGGTGCAGTCCTCTCCTGGGTCTCCCTTACTGTAGCTGTAGTAGCTGGGGTCCTTGGCATGTGCAGTCTTCGATGTATATGTGGTATCACAAACACCTTCCCCAGCTCCTCTAGGACGATGTGCCTCTTGTACGACTTTGGCATATTCCACTCTGGAAAGATTTTTGTCCAAATGACAAAATGTGCTGTAGGCTGATACATCAGTTATGCTGTAAAAGATGACCAGCGAGTTCACGCTGTGTTGTTCACGAGTGAGGGAAGAATGGAGCATCTGCAGTATTACGGGCTCTGTACCGGTCCGTTGTGGTGAAGAGGGAGTTGAGCTGTAAGGCAAAGCTATCCGTTTACCAGTCGGTCTACGTTCCTACCCTCACCTATGGTCACGAGCTCTGGGTAGTGACCGACAGAATGGGATCATGGACACAGGCGGATGAAATGAGTTTCCTCTGCAGCGTAGCTGGACTCTCCCTTAGATAGGATGAGAAGTTCAGTTATCAGGAGAGACAGTAGAACCGCTGCTCCTCCACATAGAGGAGCTAGTTGAGGTGGTTTGGGCATCTGGTAAGGATGCTTCCTGGGTGCCTCCCTAGGGAGTTACTTCAGGTATGTCCGACTGGGAGGAGACTCCGGGGAAGACCCAGGACACGCTGGACTACGTCTCAGTTGGCCTGGGAACGCCTTGGAATCCTCTCAGAAGAGCTGGAATAGGTGGCTGTGGAGAGATGTCTCGACCTCCCTGCTCAAGCTGCTGCCCCCATGACCCGACTTCAGAACAAGCAGAAGATAATGGATGGATGGATGATGACCAGTGGCCAATGTTCATCCGTTCGCCTGGTGCTGTAAGGCCTCATGGCCTTGTCCAAGTTATCCACCCCCCCTTCGGTAGCATTGTAGTCAAGGATCATACTTTGTTTCTGTTCCTCTCATGTGCCAATTTCAGCATTTTTGTGCAAAGTGCTCATGAGCACAACATTTCCCCTCCTCTTTTTAGGGCAATAAGACACCAGGGTTGTGCCGTCTGTGAAGGCAAACATGGAAGACTGAGGGAACCTGTTTGTTACCAGCAGAGAGTTCAGCTCTGTTCTTTCCAACCATCGTGAGCTTTCCCTTTAGAAGTTTCTATTTCACTGTCATACCCTTCCCCTCCCCTGCCGAGTGTCCACTCAATATGGGAGGAGTTCGCCCTCAGGAACAGAAAATGTTCCCTTCAAAAGTCATAACAACACCTGCATTCCCGCAGTTTACTAGGGTGTGAATCTGTGTGTGTTTGAGATTAAATATGTCCCACAGTTGACCCTTGTTACCCTCCACTTTGACTCCAGGTCAAACTGACCCACAGTATCTATTGAGTCACAAGGACTCATTAACATGAGATGTTTTAGACAGAGAACATATAAAGTACAGACAACAATAAACTACAGTACAATGCAATTAAAATAAAAGTGTTAGAAAACAATAAATCAAAGTGCCATAGAAAACATGATAAAATACTAAAAACAAGAACGTAAAACAAATAAAGCATACTTAATATGTATATAAATAAGTATACGTTTAGTATTTTTAGAGTAGGTAGATCACTTGGACGTTTTAAAAGTAACTCGCATGCTGAAAAAGTCTGGGCACCCCTGATCTATGACGGGGGAGGGGGTTGCAAATATGTAAAATTAACCATTTTCATTTTATATGTTGATTATGCTTATTAAGCCAAGCAGAAGTTTCATAAAGAAAAAAATACAATCAACATTTGATTTTTAAATAATATATTTTTTTAAACTTTAAAACGGATCAATTTGACCCACAACATGACGGGAAGGTTAAGCGATAATCACAGAATGTCACCCTCAGACGTGGTGTTGTGAATGACTCTCAGTGACCACCACACCAAATTTCCTCTCAGTGTTCATAAAATTGACCAGGTTATAGCTATTTTTGTGCTTTTAAGTTCAGCCGATTGTGGTGGCCATCTTGAATTGGGTTAACTCCAAAAGGTCGTCACTTGTAGGTGTGTATCCCATCATTAATTTCGGCAAGCTCTAATAAAATTTGTCCAGTGGTTCATGAGATATGAACAAACACACACACACTGACCAAAACCTTATTGCAAGCTTCCCCTTTCAGCAGCAGGCAACAACTACAACAGTCCCTTGATACTTTGCAGTTCGACTTTCGTGAACTCACTCTTTCACAGGTTTTCAACGCAAGATTGTACACGTAATTTCCCAGTGGATTGGCCGCTCAGAGATCGCCGAGGCGGCCCGGGAGTGGGGTTTGTCTTTCCCCATCACTTCAGTGAGGCGGATACCAAAGTGAGCGTCATGGGTTGTTTTTAAAAATAATTCAGTGTGACCTGAACCAAGCTTTAAGTCCCCCTCGGCGATCACTGAGCAGGCCAGGTCACCGAGAAATGTCCCGGTGCTCCTGATGGCCAGTCCGCACCCAGGATTGGCTCAGTAACCGTAGCATCAGTCTGTCTGCTCTCTTTCACTGTGCTCTTTTAGAGCGTTTAGAACATTATCAAGAGCATTGCAAGTGTGGGAAGGGTTTATAAAGCCTTAAAATATATACAAATGCTAAAATAAATATAACATCCCTACTTCATGGATTTTCACCTATCGTGGGGTGTCTAGAGCATAACCCCCGCGATAAGCGAAGGCTACTGTATGTAAAAAGGTAGAATAAACAGACTCGTTGAGTTGATAAATCAACCCAGAAACATTCAGATTTAAAGAGTTTCATTAGTAACGTCCATCAGACTCACCTCTCTGACAGGTGGTTCCAGAGTAACCCTCAGCACAGATACACTGATACTTGTCAGGTCCTGTATTGATGCACGTCCCTCCATTCAGGCATGGCTGGTGAGTGCCACAGTAGTTCAGATCTGGAAAAGCAGAATAAAACCTTCAGTTTGTTTGTACACAACACAGGTCGCTCCCAGTGTGAGTGCAGCTGAAGGTAGTGAAGGTCAAATGAACCTTTATTGCAAAGATGGCCCCCCCAGTTGGTCTCGCACAGGCACTGCCACGGCTCTATGCAGGTGCCATGAACGCAGCCGGGGTGGGGGATGCACTTGTCGCAGTACTGGCCCTGCCAGCCGTACAGACAGCTGGAACACACACAGAAAGCCGTGCAGTCAAACAGAAAGAACACAAAACTTCCAACGTGCACGAAGAACATTCAGGGAAATTACAGTCACGGTAAATTGTGTAGAATGTAAATAGAGAATGCAATCATTTGCAAATCTCATAAATCCATGTTTTATTCATAATAGAACATGTAGGGTTTTTTTTTTTTACAGTAAGGCTGAATAATCCACCTTATGGCATCTGAAAATCCTAATATCTTAATCTTTCACTTGTTTTCAGATGTAGCTGGAGCGATACGGCAATAATCTGAACCTAATGAACTGCAGAACACACGCAGCCCAGAGCTGCACAAACAAAACAAAGAGGCAGTATTCTCGTTCACACAGCTGGGCCGAATCTTTTAAAGACCACAAATGAATTTTAAGCAGCAGTGCGTTTATGCAAGAGCTTTTTAACAATGCTTGGGCACAAGGACACAAGAGTATTTAGCATTTCAAACAGAAAAAAAAGCCCCCAAACACTAAATTACAGCTCCAATGGGATCTTTAGGGTGGCTAACATTAGCATGCGACCAGACGCTCCCTTTAACAACACAGTTTCTGTGGCTTGGCAGTGCTGACGTCTCTGCAGCGCCGTCTCAGCTGTTTGACTGCTGCTCATCCTGGTTCCCAGGAGTCAGAACAGTCGGGCTAAAAAGTCCGCTGACCACTCAAATGTTCCCGTCTATAACCACACTGATAAATCTGCCCCTTTTCATCCTCTGCTACGTAGTTACACCAACAGTGCAGAATGACTGATCAGTCCTCCGGTCGGAGGTGGCAAAGCGGTGATACGGTCCCAGCTGTGGAGCCGAGTGACAGGAAATCCCTTGAAGAAGCGGCGAGCAGATTAGCCTCAGAAATGAACAGACAGTAAAAATAAACACAGTCCTTAAATAACTGTCAGTCTGTGATTAAAGAAGTATTTTTTAAGTGCCAATTGTCTGCATGAGAGGTGGAGCAAATACACACTGCTGAGTCACATTATGTCTACTGGGGACAGTGTTTTCAACTCTTCTGTAAGAAAAGTGGCTGTTGGATGGCACAAAAGTGGCTATAAATTGATCAAATTTGAAAATGGACAAATTTGAATATTTGGCCATGTGCATAATCATAATAAATTTGAGATTAAAGTTGGCGTTCATCAGGGTTCATGTCTCAGCCCACTGTTTATTGTTGTGATGGACGCAGTTACTGAGCTTATTAGGAGAGAAGTGCCATGGGATATGTTGTATACAGATGACCTAGGTGTGGCTGGAGATTCTGAACTTAATCTCCAAGATAGTTTCAGATGGTGGCAGCAGGCACTTGAGAGTAAAAGGTCTGAAAATAAACGCAGCAAAGACAGAGACCATGGTCTGCTCAAAAGCTTTCGAGACCTTAACAATTGAACATAAGAGGAAATGTACTGAAGCTGGTCGAAATGTTCAAGTATCTAGGGTCGGTGATAAATGCCAAAGGAAGCTATGAAGGAGATGTTAAATGCAGAACTGGTGCCGCGTGGCCAAAATGTAAGGAGCCGACAGAAGTTAATTTGTGACAAAAGTATGCAGCTTCATATTAAAGAGAAAGAGTACAAGATGATGGTGCACCCAGTCTTGCTTTGCAGAGCTGAGGTGTGGACTTTAAAGCGAAACGAAGAGGAATTCCTGTCAAGGGCAGAAATGCAGATGCTACATGGGATTCTTGGAGTTTTCGTCAAGGATAGACAGTGCAATGACAAGATCAGAAAAATGCTTGGTGTGGCGTGCATCACGGAGAAGATACGGGAATCAAGAATGAGATGGTATGGACGTGTGCAGCGAATGGAAGAAGACAACAAGGTAAAAAGGCTATTGAATTCAGAAGTTTTCAGTCAACGAAGCAGGGGACAGCTGAAGAGGCGGATGGATATGATCCAGCAGGATATGAAGACACTCCATCTCACGACAATACACGAAACAGAGCAAAATGGAGAAGGAGAACCATGGGGCTGACCCTGCTCCGAAAGGAACCGGACCTACAGCCTGAAGGAGGGAGACGATCATAATAAATGAGAGGAACAACTTGATGAGAGAGACAAAAAGGTCTAAAAATCACCGGAAATAAACTTTTTTTGATCACTTCTTTACCCCAAGCTTGGGTCCAGAAAAAAATGACTCAGACACTTGTGCTACGAAGAATTTTAGACAAAGCGTTTACATTTACATCTCGCTCTGACTGTAGCCAGGGGAGACTTTACATATGCTCGATAAACGCATCGGAGAAACGAAAGAGTTGGAATCCGTTTCCAAACGGTCACTGTGCGATGCGGTGCCAGTTGTCCCAGTAGAGTTCCCATAGCTTCATGTAGTGGAAACAAGCTGTGTGTTTTTACAAGTTTATCCACATTTTCTTTGACGAACCATGAAAAACATGTTTGTAAATAATTAAATATATCCTTAGAATTAACTTAAACATGAGGCTAAAAGGTTTTATCTTATCAAAATTAAGTTAGCATCTATGCTAACTCCGTCAGCAGCTTGTAATTATTAGGGTTTGTATTTTTTACACTATATTATTATGCATACAAATAAATAAATCTGTGCAGTTTGGCTTTTGTAAAATCCTATTGATTTCCTGTCAAAACAGCAGTTTTCTACGTGGATTGTTTTTACTCCATTAGCAACAATTTGAGCTGAGTCTCCCACTGAAAACAAGACGGAGACGCAGCGGAGCATCACTCAGTCACTGAGTCAGTAACTGGGAGGCTGCCCTCGCCTGAAGCCGGCGTTGCTATGTACAGCTGTTGTTCAACACACTGCAGCAGCTCGACGGTGGGAAACGGCCCACTGACAACAATAGCAGAAGAGCTTGTGTGGAGAGGCTAAACTGAGCTTTAAATATAACCACACCTGTTGGGAGACTGCAGCCATTCAGCCTCTTGTTCTACCGGTGGCCACACAAGCTCTTACAAGAAACACCAAGTCAAAAGCTCGAGGAACAACAACAAAGCTGCCGTTTCAAAAAGAACATGATCATCCCTGCGCTTGATTTGCAGCCAAATCAGACAACTAAGAAAGCACCCACAGTCTGAAACTGTGGGAAGAGTTGGGCGAAGCAGGGGGCCTCCTCCAGGAGGAGGAGGAACAACTTTTAAAGACACACGACGCTGGAGTTCTGATATCCATCTGCACGGAGTTTATCTTCTGGCTGTGTGCAGAAACATCACTGGAGAAGCCATTAGCTGCACAAACAATACACTTAAAGGGCTCGTCAGAATGCTACACGAGTCCACTGATAACGCCCGCCACATTAGAGGGTGGGTTTCATTTTCAGCACAGAGTCGTGGCTCGTGAGGCAGCGCTGGTCCGATGCTCCGGAGGACATTTACAATCGACTCGGCCTTCAGCTGGGCTAAAAGGCCCGGTAACTGACAGCATCCTGGCCAGGAAACCCAACGTATACAGGGAACGCTGCTGCTTCTACACAATCACCACACACATAAAGCACTTGAGCAAACCACGATGGAGAAAAACTCTGATATAAACAACTGACAGACGAACAAATCAATCGGAGCAGCTTCGGACACTTACTTGCATCCACCCGGCTCTTTACACGACCCGTGTTCAGCGCTGCAGCCTTGTCGACAAATAGCTAGAAGTAGAAGAAGAAGATCTCTGTTACTGCGAAGTAACCAGATTCGAATTTTGCGTGCACTTAGTAATTATAGCAGTAAATATACTTTGTGTTCTTTGGCATTTCTGCCTGTATAAACAAAGGCAGCTGCTGAGAGCCATGGCTGTCCAAAAACAACATTCCTAATAAAAAAAATAATTTCTGCTCGGGCTAATTGATTTCTTGTTGCTTAAAGAAATAATTGAGACCATTTAAAGAGGGATTCGGTGGGAATTTTATGAACTATCTTACCTGCTGTAGATAACTCTTTGAATGAGCTCATTTTGCATAAATAGTTTAAGTCTGACTGTTTACGAGCTAACAGCTAGTGTGAGCGGGACCAAGAGCTAAGAGGATCGCAGCAGCCTTAAAGTAGTTCCAATGTCAACAATTTCAGAGTAGTTTATGTAAAATAAATAAAATAAAAACATTTATGTTCCCGTCAGTCAACCCTGGTCCTCGAGGGCCACCGTCCTGCATGTTTGTGTCGTTTCTCTGCGTCTGATTTGGACCAATTTTTGATTAAAAGTTTTCAGTTGACGAGATGATCCAACAAGGACATGGAAAGTAGGGGTCGCTTTTGTTTTGGTCCTGCTCAGACTAGCCATTACCTCATCATTAAGGTAAGTCAATGAGCCATCTATGACAGATAAGATATTGCTTGCTCATAAACTTCCCAGAAAACATCAAAGATTTGATCTATTGCACTTTTACTTTAAAGGGGAGTTGCAAAAGATGTCGTGAGAGCTCAGAAACAAAAGTTATTCATGCAGCAGACAGAGGCATCAGCATGAATCAGTTTAAAGTCTGCTCCCGTCTTCATCAGACTTTCCACCCAGTGACGTCCTCCACTCCAGCAGGGCTCACCTGTGTTGCAGTCAGGTCCAGACCAGCCCTCCAGGCAGGTTTTGTTTCCGTTGTAGTCGCACGTGTAATGCCCAAAGAACTCATCCCGGGGCCGACAGAACTTGTTGCAGCCGAAGCCGTAGTAGTGCTCATCGCAGGTGACCCGGATCTGGTACTCGAACTGGGCAACGTGGCCGTTGCAGCTCAGCTTCTGCCAGTGTGGGCTGGGGTTGATCATGCCCGAGTGAGAGGATTTCTCTATCAGCTTCCCATCAGCACCTAAAACAAGCAAGGGAAGTTTCAAACTCGCCTCGCTCAGATAAGCTGGCGTTGGAGCGAAGCGTCGTGCCTTTAGGTGCCGAGAACCCCAAATTGCTTCAAAAATATTCTCACACAAATTGCTGAAGATCTCTGAGATAACAGATTACATATAATTAAGGAAACTATGTGTGCCAGAAAGGAGAACAGGGGGGAAAAAAGTAGAAGGAGGAAACATAAAAAATGGAAAAGGATGCCTTTAATGAGCACTTTAACTGCTTTTTTTCTCACGCTCCCTAACCAGCTCACCCCGGTTGGTTTCTGATCCGAAGCTTTACAGCTCCAGGATAATACGGGTCTCTGATGCTGCTCTCTGAATCTGCTCAGGCGAGGACAGAACCGCAGTCGCCATAAATTACAGTGCGAGGACACCGCTGCCTCAGTCACTGCTGGGAGGCCTGCCAGAGCAGCGCTGGGACTTCTTTCTCCAAATTGTAGGCACTTTTTTTTGTCACTACGGTTAAAACATATTAAAGTCTGACAATTTAGACACATCTCTCTACGTGTGACATCTAAAGCAAAGAAAGCACATGGGTTGTAATTAAAAACAATAATAATAAGGCAAAGTCAACACAGACTTAGACCCAGAAGCAGACGTATTTTCTAGTCAAACATGGAGGTTAAAGCGACGTCAGAAAGAGCAAACACTCAAAGAGAGCAAACACACTGAGCCCAAACTCCAGGCACAGCGAGCGCCGTCTCCCCAACAAGCCCCCGCTCATTAGCAGCGCTCGCTACCTGATGTCTAAATCTTTCACCTGGGAGAGAATGAAAAACCCGTCAGTCGTTATTTACTGAGGCTCACACGAGCAGAGGTGGCTGACCGCGAGGCGAGTCGCTCCTCTGTGTAGTATGATGCAACGTCGAGCAGAGGTGGTGGTGGGGGTGGGTGCTGTTATTTATTTACAGCGTTCTGCTCTGTGTGTATGCGGGCTGTGGGTCGTGGCTGTGCTTTGACATCGCAGGGCTCGGCAACATTTCGCAGCAGTTTGGGATCCAGAGCTCGGCCGTGTGGCATTTCTCTACCGACTGCCGGCCCGCGGTGAGAGGAGTAGCAGAGCCGTGCTACCTGCTGCCTGACCTGGAGCTTCACATCAATCAGACCAACGCTACAAACGCCTGAGCCGAGTCTCAAGCACAACAAAACGTCCAAACGGTCCTAAAGCTGAGGTCATGACCCCGTTATGGGCCATGAAACACCAATTTGGGGGTTGTAGATTCCATTCATTCAACCTTTATTTATACAGGTTAATCCCATTGAGACATTTACAAGAGAGACCTGATTTTAACATTGAGTGATAACAACAGTGGACAACAATAGATGATTATAAAGGATGTGTACAAATTGAGAACAAGTGAAAATAATTTTTTTTTTTAAATAATTGGTTCCCAGCCCTGCTCCTTGAGGAACCCCATCCTGCATGTTTTAGTCGTTTCCCTGCTTTAACACACCTGATTTGAACGAATGGGTGATTAACAGGCTTCTGCAAATCCTGTTGAAGTAATTCAATCGCTCAATCAGGTGTGTTGGAGCAGAGAAACAACTAAAACATGCAGGATGGTGTTCCTCAAGGACCAGAGTTGGGGACCACTGTAATGTAGATCATCTCCAGATATCAACTCACATTTAAAAATTATTGCTTTTGGCATATTTTCACCATCATAGTTGCTAAGATTAAAAACTTAGTGATGAGTTATTCAAAATGCTATTAAGACGGTTTGTGTTGTTCAAACTGGCAATGGATGGACTCACAAGCCTCTGTCATTATTTCAGGGTCGAGAACCAAAACATTTCAGATCCGCTGCTATAAGCCACCTAAAAGAAAATTTATTCTCTAAAGTTCTGGTGTGGGAATTTTAAGAAAAATCTTTTCACAAGATTGTTTCTTTTTCATTAAGACTCCATTGAAAGTGGCGTTACATCACATGAAGCTCAGAGACGTTGAAGCACGGCGAGGTTAAAACAACGCCGAGCGTACATTCTGAGGGGGTTTTCACACCAGGGTCCTAATAGTTCTCCGAGGAGCGGCAAATACAGCAGAACCGACCGAAGCCTCGTGGCGCTCCAACAGACATAAAGCAGCGTTGGGACGAAGCCCTGCCCTCATCTGGGATCTCCACACTGTCTCCGCACTGACCACCAACCAGCAGGAATCCCGACTGCAGCCAGAACTAAGATTTCAGCTTCAACCCCACGTTACCGCGGCGTTCTTCCCAGAGTAGTTCACAGAGTTCTCTGCTGCAGATGCTCCGAGCTCACCTGTGCCAAGAGGGAGTTTGATCTACGAGATGGCCTCGGACACCTGCGGGGCGCCAGGCTCGACATTTCACACCTCATGGAAAGAGGTGAGACCCAGACCGGCAGCACCTACTGACTAAAATCAGTTTTTATAGGTCAGGGCTGCAAGACTCCTTCCCTCTACCTCTGTCCCCTCTCTTGCTTCCTAAAAACAAAACAAAAAAACTCTGCTCTGACAGCAACCTGTCAGCAAACTTTAAATAGAAACTCACGCGAACCCCATGGACCTGAAAGGGGGAGGACACAGGGGCTTCAGGGAGAAAAATTTCCTTTCCTGACCTTCAGCATAATGTCTCCCTGGTGTTGCTTGGAGGAAGGGAAAGAGACAGTAAAGAGAGAAGAGGACAGAGGCACCGGACGGTGAAAATATACTCACCACTCGTTTCATTGTTGAAGTTCCAGGCCTCCACGATCAAAGTGTAGGACCTCTGAGGGACAAACGAGAGACACGTTAGTCTCTTATCGTTGCGTCAAAGCTTTACAAAAGAACATTTAAAAAGACTGAGATCAACCTAAAACAAGTACAAGAGGTTCACACGCTCCCTTAAAAGTAGCACACAATAAATAAAAGGTCCAGCATTTGGTTTATTAGCCTTGAATCAGTGAAGTCCTGTTTAAGTACCAAAGAATTAGGGATGTTACAATTTATTTTTAAAACACCGGCCTCTTGGAGCGATACAGCTCGTTTCCTAACGACCACCCTCTGATTGTCCTGAAAAAAGAACTTTCCGCACCCCCCAACGTCCCGTTTTTGCCATCACCATTTTATTTTGAAAGGGTAAGAAGGTGGAAACTACAGTCAATGGTGAGCTCAGCTTTACTGGTGAAAAACTCATCCCTCCTCCACATTGATCCACCAAATCAGAGAACAGAAAGGAATAAACTGATCAAGCACTAGCAGAATTAGCAGCAGCCTCTGTTTTATTGTAAAAAGTAAATGGACGGCATTATACAGCACCTTTCCATCTTATGAAGACACTCAAAGCTCTTTACAACACAATCTGTGCCCTCATTTATTCATACAGCACTCTACTACATCTCTACAGAGAAGAATCGTGCTGCATCACATTCATACACCGATGGGACACACATCAAGGGCAATAAGGGGTTCAGTGCCTTGCCCAGGGATACTTCGGCATGTGACTGCTGGTGGAATCAAACCCCCAACTTTTGCATTGGAAGACAACTGCTCTAACCACTTAGCTGCCCCATTAGAGGGTTTCTGGTGGACTTCAGGTGACTAAACCCAACAGGAAGATGAACCAAGCGGCTGAGATCAGCTGTCGTTAAGGTGCTTTCTCCTCTTTTAAACAGATCGTTGTTCTGCTGTAATAATTAGTGTCGTCTGTGACGTTTCATGACAAACGCTGAAACTTTGGTTAAGCTAAATATAAAAAGACGAAGTGTGAAACGGTTCAGAAGCCCTTCCACAATTAGAAACGCAAAGTCATGACCAGCGGTTGCTCCAAATGCCTGAACTGCCCCAAAAACGTAACAGCTGACCTTCCACCAAAGACTTGAATAAGCCAAAACAACTGTAGCTACACAGAAACAGATACTTCATCCTGAGAAGCCAAACTCCTGTCTTCATATTAACCGCCGCAACCTTTCAGGAACAGTTTTTCCACATGTTTATAAAAACGTGGCGAGGGAAGTTGAGCAGATGATTTCCAGCGTTGGGTAAGAACAACGCTCCGTTCTGGTCAATCCTATACAAATTTATAAACATGTGACGAGAAGTGATTAAAAGGACACGACCGAGGGTGCTTAAAAACAAAAAAGGAAGTGAATGTAGCAGACGGAGCCGAGAGCCTGTCTAGGTTTCGGCACTGCCCCCAAAACCGCTTTGTCTGCTTCAGGGTCAGTAGTGATCGCACCGATATCGGCTTACTCTGCCCTGCAACGCAGTCGTGAGACAACGGACACCTGCAAGAGTGCAGCAAGTTAAAGTGCGATCCCCTTCGAGCATCCACTAGAAACGTCACCCGTTTTGCTCCTAGCCGTGCAGCGCGGAGGCATTTAAAAAATTTAACCGTGCCACTAAAGCCCTCTTTGCGGCGATGACTTCATGGTAAACAAACCTGCTCCGAGGAAAACCCCCTGCTCCCTTTCCCAAAGAAAGACAGAGCCGTGACTCACTCCTGAAACCCTTTTTTTCTTTTTTGCTTCATCTTGTTTTCTCAGGCATTCAACTTTCCATCTTACCAAGAGACATTTGTCTGATCTGCTGCCAGGATTTCACTGCAATCAGGACTTTTACAGTTTCTTCTGATGCACAACTGGCTGCAGTTGCCTGATTGACGTGATGTTTCATTATCTACCAAGCCACCTCAACCTACAACTAGTTATGCCAGCAGTAAGAACTAAGAGGCTTCTCTGTAGGCATTAAGAAGTATCATGTCCACTTGACACAGCTGCAAGCAAACTTTAGTGTTTTAGCATATCAGCCATTAGTGGATTACGTTTCAAGCCTAAGCACTTGAACGCAGCATTCTTGAAAGAAATATCACTCGCTACAACTGTGCTCAAAGAACATGATGAGGATGACTCTCAGCTACAGTCGTCCCTCGCTACTTCGCGGACTCGCCCTTTCACGTTTTTTTTTCCAACGATCGTCAACTTTAATGTGACTCGCATGATTGGGATGGTAGGGATAAAAAGTTAACAAAAAATAAATAAATACTTGGGACAGGCGCCACCATTTTGTAGTTTTCTTTCAATAAGCCTACACCGCAACACCAGTCAAAAAAAGAACTGCACTACCCACAAGCCAACAGTGCTTCCGGACGCCGCTTTCTGCCAAAATGGAGGGATTCAAGGGACGACTGTACCATCACTCTTAAGTTTTAGTATCTATAAAAGTATGAAGATGTTTTTGCATTTGTCAAGTTCAAGTAGATGTGGCGGCCATGTTAAATTGGTTAAAAAGAGACGTGCATCACATCTATACTTTCTGAGAGTTTCACTGAAATACGTCCACTGGCTCTTGGAATATTTTGCTAACAGACAGGGTTGCTGCCAACATTTAAATGCATTTTTTTTTTTTTGCACATGTTTGTGTTGAAAGTGTTTTGGGGATGACTTTCAGCTACTACCACAAGTTTTAGCTCAACATCTGTAAAACCGACTATAAACGTAGCTGGTTAGCTGTGGCGGCCATCTTGAATTGGACTGGCTCCCAGTTTGTCAACTCAGTGATTAGCTTGAGTTTCATTGAAGCGTGCCCGCTGGTTCTGGAGGTGCTTTGCTAACAGACACACACCCTGTGGTTACATGATCGCCCACCTTGTAGAATGACCGATGACAAACAGCGACTTGTGAGCTCGCTCCAAGTCAGCGATGACTAATCATCAGAACTCCCACGCATGCGAGAACTGCGCCGCACAAGAAGTGACCTCATCCTCAAAAACAGGAACTCAAATGCAAAAATCACTGACCTCACGAGGCCTTCTCTTCCTCTTCTTTTATTAATTTTTATTCCCCCCCCTCCCCACAACTTCAACGAGCAACCTGTCAGTGATCCGTCCAATCTGCACATTTTGTTTTCTCTTTGTTGGAAACCCTTTCTAAAACCGGCGGTTCCACCACGAACAGCGATGGATCCCTGCCAACTGGAAACATCAACAAACCCGGTTGACCCGCTGCAGAATAAAACGCTGCGTCAAAGACTGCTGGGACTCAAACGTCTCACACGAAGGTAGACTGTTGAGCTGCGGTGCACTGAAAGATAATTGACCGATTATTTCATCCTGTTCAACCCGAGTGTTCCCGTGCCCGTGCTGCGAGGGCGGCTCGCATCTTAATACCTGACAGGCACCTCTCCAAAAAACACACCCATCTCTTGCATTGTTGGGACTTGCCTTGACATGGAGGCTGCTGCAGCGACTCTTCACTGAACTGAATAAAATCATCACATAAGCTAACAGGAATCAACAGCCTTAGATAATAATATCTTAAAAGGCTTATCTGAAAGGCCGCTGCAGCGTAAATAGGACGTTCCATTTCTGACAAACCGCTCGGAGAGATATCGCCTGATTCCTCGTTCACCAACACCCCATAACTCCTTGGCGCTTATCAGCTCGTCTTGCCACTGCCAGGTTCACTTTTCCCAGGCTCCCAGCTGACTCACCGCTTCTCTTTGAACTACAAAGAACACACTCCCTTTCTCTCTCACACACATACACACACCCAAGTGCAGTAAGTGTGGCCATATGTCTTATCTTTCCTGGCCGAGCAGACACCGTCCAACAGACAACCAACACAGGCGATAAAGATCCTTCCAGTTCAAATCACACTCACTTGCCAAAGAACACTACTGAATCCTCTCAGAGGGGGAATTTTCCTCACACACCTCCTGTCCTCCGGTGAAATGGAGCCATCTGATGCACTATTACTGGGAATTATGACAAAAAACAGAGAGCAAAGTCTCATGGAACAACAAACTGAAGCCAAAGGTTGAAAAGAAGTGGAGGTGGCCACAGAACGAGGGTCCAGCAAGGGGGGGGAACGAAGTGTATCGTCACAGAAGTTAACGTTTTGATCATGCATTCAAGCTATATTGGTCGATTTATGTAAATTACTCAAACTACATGAAAAAAATAACGTTGGAATTTGAGATTAAGCAACCTCAGTAAAAGAGGAACAGTGTCCAAGTGTGCGACAGGCCAAAATATAAAAAACCTGGTTCTGTTTGAGGGTCAACCTTGGTCAGTGTTCTTTGAAAGAGAGAGAAATAAATGTGACGTAGTGTTTTAGATTTGTCAGAGTTGAGGTAAAGTCGTGCTTCAAGGAAAAGCACGAGGAGTTGGCGACAGACGAGAAGTTTCTCGGTCCAGTCCTGGGGTCTGCAACCTGCGGCTCTTCGGTCCCCCGAAGTTTTGACCAAAACCAACATGAAACTGAAGTTTACTGGTTGTTGTACCAACAAGAAATGACTAGTTTAGCAGTTATCCAGTCATTTCTTTTGCCAACATGAGAATGATACTAACAAGGAGTAAAACGTGTTTGCATCATGCTAGTAGTTTGTTAGCCACTTCTTTTAGCTCACTTCCAGTCTTACGTTGTGATCCGTTTCTCAAATCCACCAAATGTTCTGGGAGGAATACCTTTAATGGTACCTTTAAGTAAACGGAAGGATTTATTTTCAATTTATTATTCAATTACGTTTCCAACTGACCTCATTTTTAAACTTTATGCTTTGTTACTTCATGATACTTTATGAATCGTTTCCACAATTAAAAAGACAAAACTCATAAGTCTGCATACTCTGGTTTGAATTTTTATAAAATTGGTTAAAAATATATATATTTTTTAATTCTTTACATAAATCCATTTTTTCTTTTGCCCTAAAATATAAAAATATCAATAAATAATAATAATAATAATTTGATATTCTAGTTACATAATATCACACCTACTGGCTGGAAAACGCCCCTGCAACAGGTCTGAAGTGGGCCATGAGCCACCAGTTGATCACGGTTTCCGCAGGTTTTGCGGCTCCACAGACGTTTTATTTAGTGTGCAAAGAGGCAGAAATGGCTCTTTTGATCCTAAAGGTTGCAGACCCCTGGTCCAGTTGAAACCTTGTCAAAATTCAGGGGGGCAGGAGTGGGGGGTGAACTCAAAACTGATGAGTCAGGGTAGAGATTGAAGTCCTGTTCAGATGTTAGAAATTATCGGGTGGAAACTGGGGTATCCAGATGATATTGGACAGTTCCAGCTGCCACTCAGAGCCCCCCCCCCCACAGAACCACCACTGGTTGAGACACATCCCATTAGACTAACAGAAAAGTAATCGGTGACCTAACCAGTGTCTGGGACTGTATCGCAACGTTTACGCAGTAAAATCTATGAAAATCATCTCTCACCGTCACCTTTGAAGTCGCCGAGTGGAAGGAATGCGTTGTACGAGTCAGACATTTGTACAGTCAACAGCTTAAAAAGATCCTGCAAAGTTTTCTGTCAGCCGAGGATTAACCAGCATCTCACCCAACACAAGAATCTCACCTCCTGCCAACTCAAACACGTTCCTCCCAAAACCAAACCAGACCAAAACACAAAAGCTGGGACGAGGAATGAAAGTTGCATTTATCTAAACAAGCAGCGATCGGCCTTTTCTGACGGTCGGTCACCATTCAGGGAAACGACAACATGGTGGTTATCCCAATTAAACGCGTTTTAAGTGCACGCCATGCATCCGTGCAGCTGGAAAACACGCCTGATAAGCAGCGAAGCGTCACTCCAGCACTGAACTGCACGAACCACAAATTTAAAAAAAGACAGGGTGAGAAAACATTTCTTTCCCTCTCTCTTTTATTTAAGTAATCTGCATTTAACGGCCACATCAGAGCCGAGGACATAAAACAAACATGTCATTATTTCCACAGCAGCGGTTCGCCTCCAGACAGAGCCGACTATTGTTCTCTGCACACCTGATTGGTTCTCCCAGACTGCTCTGACTTGTCAACAAAATCCATCACACGGTTACTATCATGTCCCAGGTCTGGGAGACACGGCACGCTGACGCAAGGGAAGGCGGAACCAGAGCTGTGTTGTCTGACTGAACTGGATAAGAAAAAAATAATAATTAAACGAAAAGGGACTGGTTCTTAAAACCATTTGCAACGGTTAGCGTGAATAAACGAGAAAAGGTATGACGCATTTCCAGGTGGGCGAATACGCTGAGGTGGTCAAAGAGGAAAGGTCACGACCTGCTTGAGAACTTCATCATTGCTGAGTCTATGACAACCGCTTCCTGTTGCTTGCCCTGCGCTGGCTTTACCGCCGCTCCACCTCCATTATGCTCCGTAATCCTCACTGTAGTCACCGAGGCCACACCATTGTCCCTGCCTGATACACCGTGGGGGTCAGTGGAGCCGGGCCCTCGCTCCACTGTGGAATAAAAGCCCCAAGTTTCCACGCAAGTCTCCCAAAAACGCCGGTCAGAGAAGCTCAGGCCAACACGGCCCAGTTCAGCAGGACGCTTGGGCTCTCCTACCTGATGTGAGGACATGTGTGCAGCCTCATTAAGTGCAGCGGTTACCGTGGGTGGCAAGGTTAAAGCGATGAAATGCCTGGGGTCCAACAGAGCGTGACTTAAACAAAGCTCTTAGCCTGGACAAGAGGCCAACTTCATGCAGCTCACAAGAGAGGATGAAGGGAAACGGAGGCGGGGGGGGGGGCTCCATGAACTCTGAGTCCCCAACAACCCAATTGCACCACACTGCCATCTGTCCACAGCAGCCAATCAACTGATGAAAAGGACAAAGAGTGATATCATACCTAACCTGACGATTGTTAATGTGCACTGAAGGAAAGCACTTGAAGTGAAGGATGGGGGAATTTGGGTTTTTCTTCTAAAAGTCTTACGAGTCCAGACTATCTGAAGAATACATTATATTATTGGTAAGAATATCCTTCTAGTCCCACAGCTTGTTTTAAAGTAGGAGTTTTCAAACTTAGAAGTTTGTCAAACATTTGGAGCAAGAAAAACTGAAATGTTTGTTCAAATAGGAATAAACAAGGGTCGGGTTAAAGTGAAGCACAGAAGAATAACTTTAAACTACTTTGCATTCAAACTGATTTAGCCACAAAGAACAAGTTTCCACTGAAAGATGGTCAAAACACAAACCAACAGAAACCAAATCCAACGAGAAGTGGCTTCAGACGTCTCTCTTAGCCAAAAGCAGCAGAGTGCACAATGCTTAAGATCACAAAATGAACTTAGATGAAGATTGGGGGTAAAAATAGCCTTGATGTAATTGGACACACACATACCAGCAGCCTTCCAGCCGTCAGGCGCGGTGGAGGAGTTTGTGGGCCAAGCTGTGGGGCCAGTCAGTCTGTGCAGTCCTGGGTCGTTTCGTTTAAATCATCTCACATTTAACAAACCCCCAACACCCCTGCATGTCACAGCCGTTTCTTTACCCCAGGGAGGAGATCTGATGCTAAAAGGACCCAGGAAACGATGCGTTTTGGACGTTTTGGACTTGCTGCACTGAGCAACAGCTAAAAGGACCCGGGATCTGAAAGACACCCCCAAACCAGAGGTTCAACTGTAGACTCCTCTGAGCGGACTTCAGGAGTTTGAACAGGCTGATGGACAGGTTTAGGCCTGACAGGAGAAAAATACCTGCAGCTGGGAAATCAGAGCATATAATGAGGAAACCGGGGGGGCTTTCTCTACATTAAGAACCAAAACTCTCTCCTCTGTCCACTTCTGGTTGACTGGCAGTAATTGCACATAAGTGCTCTGCAAACAGACCTGCTTTAATTTAAGCTTTTACTCTGTTTTGGAGATGGCTCCCCTCACTCACCGGCCAGGCAAAGCTGAAGGGCAAAACTATCCTGGACTTGTCGTTCCTGACTGCGCTCCTGAAAGAAAACGTATTCCCCCCGAGGACGGGCGTAGATCCCATTCCGAAGTTGCAGGGCCCCGTGGCGGACACCCTGGACTGGTATTCCTTCAGGCAAACTTTAAAAAACGTATCGCACTCGTCCCGTGCGCACTTTCTGTCCGCGCCGCTCCGCGCGCCGTCGCAGCACGCGCCGCTCTGCAGCTCCCCGTTGGCGTTGTGCATCGATAAGACCTGCAGCTCGAACTGTCCCGACCCGTCCGACACCTGCGGGGAGTGGAAAACAGGGACAAGGTGAGCGCTGTCAGCTCGGACACAGAAGCAGAAGGCGAGCACGCGCCACGTACCTTCACATGAGAGCAGAAGAGGAGGAAAAGGGCAGCGAGCGCCGCGCGCCGTCTCCAAACCATCGCCTCGCGACTGCTGTTGCCTCGTTTGTACTAAAAGTCCGGCCGACACTCGGCACCAGAGCGCGCCTCTGCTTTAAACATGCACGTGTGGGGCAAGCAGTTAGATGAGCAGGTAAAGCAGAATCTTCCGGGACGGGGTTCCCCCTCCTCCGAGCAGCTCTTTGTCAGCCTCCACTTGTTGCAGGAGAAAGTTTTACGCAGGAGCCATGCGGCGGCGGGGCAGAGCGCACTGAGTGTGCGAGCTGCAGGCTGGCTTCACAAGTTCAGCTGAAGAGGGAGTGCCTCCATATTCATGAGCTCACTCAACCCACCCACTTCTGATTACTGGGACAACAATCAGAGACTGGAGTCTGGCTCCTCCAGAGCTGTGGTGGAGAAGGAAAGTGAGAAGAACACTCTGTGACCTGAAGTCACACTGATAACTCCAAACCACAAACTTAAACAAAGGAATATTTTTTCAGCCGTGCCAAGATTTAGTCCCCCGCCCTTTTCTTCCCCTCTTAAATTATCTTTCTACACAGTTTTCTCATGGTATTAAACTCGTTGCAAACTACGATAAGTTTATCCAGAACTTTATCTTCCTGATATACTGATGTGTACATCTGAAATGCGGCATGCACTCAATGTAAACAAGGCAGAATCCGGTTGAGTCACGTGACCCGCCTAAATTAGGCCAGTCATGATCTGCAGGTGAACTAATGGCAGATTTTTTTTTTCTTTTTTCATTCAACCTTTATACAGGTTAATCCCACTGAGCCTCGGGGACTCATTTACAAGAGAGACCTGGTTTTAACAAAGAGTGATGAGAACAGTGGACAGTCATAAAAGATGTGTACAAATTGAGATTAACAAGTGAAATTTGTTAAGATTAGTCTAGTTCCAGAATTGTGCCGCTCATGCTGGAGCAGCTCTTCTACATTCATTCTGAGATTTTGCTTCTGAAAACTTCAATTCCTCATTTTTCTGGATGTAAATCGCTTTTTTCCGATGATTACTTCCTCTGGTATCAGATGCTGTGCCGCTGGAAGGATTTTTACTGAAAACTTTTTTACGTTTGGACATTGGTTGTGATGCTTAGCCATAACAACAAGGTGTTTTTTTTACAACTGGGAGCTGCTGATTAACACCTCAAAAGCTCAAATACCTCAGTTACAATCCCAAATGAGATGAAAAGGAGGTGCTGTGGATGCATTACCATCTACCTGGAGGTGGTGCTCAAATGCCTGACAGCTGAGATCTTGGAGGTAACGAGAAACGCAGCTCATGACAGCAGGAAGACTGAGATCGTCCCCCGGCACCTGCAGTTAAATCCGCAGTGACGAGGGGCTCGGCAGGCTGCTGGGAGAAATGGCCATCGCTCGGGGAGGAGTTCTGCCCGGCATTCAGGTGGCCCTGCTGCCCAAGAGGTTTGCTAGATCTGGGTGGACAGATCGACATCTGCAACCAGTTTCTTTGGATCCACTGTGGGACGGACTGCTACAAGAGATCCTTCCTGCCCACAGCCATCAGCTTCTAGAACAACTCTAATGAAACCAAGATGAGCTACAACAACAATTGATTTTCTTTTGGGATTAATAAAGTATTTTTGAACTGAATTGAATTGAAAAATGTTACAAAAACATCTAGGTTGGGATTGGAATTAGGTTGGGTTAGAATGGGACAAGCAAATGATCTCAAAGCAGATGTTTTGGTGGAAAACTGAGACAGAGGTTTGACCTGTTTTCAGTCACTTCGGCTGTTTCTGCAGGTAAACAAACACACGGCGATTGGTATTTTTGTCTTGTCTTCACAACTTTGCAATGATTGCTTTTAATATTATGAAACTTTCCAACGACAGTTTGCCGAGCACCACGATGGCCCGCGGACCGTCCGCTGACGATCCCCGTCTTACGTTACAGCGTTCACAAGTTTTCCTGTAAACTCAAAGACCGTGTCATCTTGTTTTACTTTCTTTTTCCTCTTCCTTCTCTACATTCTTGTCGTTATGTAAATCATCTGGACTGAGAACAAATCGCTCATCAAGGCCGGTGGCGAGCCAAGGGCACATTCTACGAACATGGTATGTCAGACAAACCTTGACTCGAGAGTGTGAAATTCTTCTGTAGAAACATGCCGAATAGCTGAGCTTTAAGTGTCTGGAAGTCTATAACTCTTCACAACGGCAGGGAAGAGACCGTCCTGCAGGGATTGATGCCTGCCTGAAGACTGCTGCGCATTTTAAATCTTACCAATGATCCGTTGAGCACCACTACATTCATCTAGAGGAAACTGTTGAGCGTATCAGGAGCATATTCTGATACGATCGCAGATGTCGAAGGGCAGATGTGGCCAGGTGTCTCTCTTCAGGGAAGGTAATCTGTAAGCTAGATCAGTGGTTAGCACAGGAACCCCCTCTTCCCCTGCCGTTAGTGATTTGTGTGAACCAATTACACAGGTCAGTCAATGGGTCACCGTCACAGGAACATGCTTGGAAACTAGTGAGGAGCAAATCAATCAGTAACTTTGTAAAGTTTCTCCATCGCACCTTAAAGCTGTTTATGAGGGAGTCACATGTAGATGTGCGTGTTTGCGCCTGATAAGCTGAAAACTGTACATGCAGTTTTATTTTCGTACAACCTTTATTTAGACAGGTACATCCCATTGAGCCTCGAGGACTCGTTTACAAGAGAGACCTGATTTCAACAAAGAATGATGACAACAGTGACAACAATAAACAATTATAAAAAGTCATACACTTTTTTTTTTTTTTTACTGAAACAGAAACGCAGTGGTACAGACGTGCTTTTATTCAAATCCTTGCTGGTAAAATCACATGTGTTCGTTTTTTGTTTTGTTTTTTTTTCAACAAGGGGAACACCTCAGTTTATTAAATCACGGCTGCTGGTGTTCAAATGTCACACTTCCGGTGACTGAACTTTGAGATGAAAAGAGGCGACTTCCTCCCCGCCGGCCCCTGCCTCGGAGCTGATACGCATCTCAGGTTGCAGGCCTCGTTGAAACGCTCGCTCTAGATAATGAGGGTTAATTGGAAAAGTTTTTAACCCTTGGGTAAGTTTCTTTTGCCCCTTTTTTTTCCAACTTTTCCTTGATGGCAAAAGACAAAATCGAGTCTAGACAGCAGTTTGGAGCGGGGGATGTCGTGACCCCACGACCCGCCCAGAGGAGACGCTTGTGTTTGGATGATGACAGCCACTTAGAAAAAGTGTTTATTTATTTTAATAGTTTGGAGATTACATCTGAAGTAATTAGAAACATAGAATATTCTGCAAAATAAGACCAAGAGAGGGTGCGGAGTACTAAATGACTGCTGAAATTTGCAGTAGAATCGGAAACAGCCAATGAAGCTAAAAGAAGCTAAATATTGGCTAAAGGTAACAAAATCCTAGTTAAAGTTGAAGTTGCAAAAGGTAAGCTAAAAGCAGCTTAAGACATGCAAAAGTTTCAAAAGTCTGGCTAGAAGATAAATGTAGCAAAGGGGTAGTTAAAAGTAGCAAAACATTATCTTAAAGCTAGATTAGATTTAAGCTAGATTTAGATTAAAGCTAAAGAGCTTTAGGGTTGCTAACATTTGCAAGAGGTTAGGTATAGATAGTTAAAGTTTAGGTAAAATAAACCAAAGGCTAGTAAAACTATCACAAGGCTAGCTTTAAGCTAAAAGTAGCAAAAGGCTAGCTAAAAGTACCAACAACCTGGGTAAAATCAGCAAATAGTTATAGAACACTTAAAGCAACAAATGCTTAGCTAAAAGTTCAAGTCGCAAAAATGGTAGCTGAAAGCAACTTAAGGCTAATTAAGCTATCAAAGAAACTAAATGTAACAGTTTGCTAAAAGCAGCAAAAAGCTATCTTGAAGCCACAAGTGCTAAAGAGTTGCTAAAAGTAGCAAAAGGTTTAAGTATAGGTAAATTAGCTAAAGGTTTGCTAAAGGCTAGAAGAAACTTCAGGCTAGCAAACTATCAAAAAGCTAATTACAAGCTAAAAGAAGCAACTACCTTGCTAAAAGCTAAAAGCAGCAAATAATTATTTTAAAGCTAAAAGTACATGTAGTTCAAGAGTAACTAAAAATATTAAAAGGTTTGCTAGAATAGCTAAAGGTTAGCTAAAAGTCAAATTTCTAGCTAAAGCTAAACAAAACAAAAGACCAGCTAAAAGCAACAAATGCTTAGCTAAAAGTTCAAGTAGCAAAACGGTAGCTGAAAGCAACTTAAGGCTAATTAAGGTATTAAAGGGCTAGCTAGAATCTAAAAGTAACAGTTTGCTAAATTCAGCAAAAATTTATATTGAAGCTAAAAGTGCTAAAGAGTTGCTAAAAGTAGCAAAAGGTTAAGTATAGACAAATTAGCTAAATGTTTGCTAAAGGCTAGAAGAAACATCAAGCTATCAAAGCTATCATAAAGCCAATTACAAGTTAAAAGTAGGACAACCTTGCTAAAAACTAAAAGCAGCAAACAATTATTTTAAAGCTAAAAGTAGCTCAAGAGTAACTAAAAGTGGCTAAAGATTTGCTGGAACAGCTAAAGGTTAGCTAAAAGTCAAATTTCTAGCAAAAGCTAAACAAAGCAAAACACTAACCAAAAGTTAAAGTAGCAAAAGGGTAGCCAAAAGCAACATAAGGCTAGCAAAAGTATCAAAAGGTCAGCTAGAATCTAGATTAGCAACAGAGTAAAAAGTAAAAATACTAGAGACAAAACTAGAGGCCGTTTGCTGCAGCAGATTTACAAATTAACAGTTTTTTTGAAACGGAGATGTCGGTGTTTCTGTAGGGAAATATTTGTAAATAAAAGTAAAACAATTTAAAAGATTTTAAACCAAAAGTCACAGCACCCGTCTCCTGAATGAGCCGAACATTTTGGCCAATGAACGGCTGAAATGGCAGAAAGTTAACAGAAGTAAATCGTAATAGTAAGATGCTGAATCAGCGTCCAAATGACAAGTTTCAGCAAAAATCAACCTAAATAAATAAATAATACTTGGGGCGGTTGTAAATAAGATTAGATTTTTTTTCCTTCGTAACTCCTCGTTCTAACATCCAACACTTGCTGTGATGGGTTCTCCTCGTGGAGCTCAGACCTGGGATCTCCTCTGAGGCCACGGTGCTAATCTCCTGCAGCCTTAATGTGATTATGGTAATGATCACAGAAACGACCCTTGGGCTTTTGGGAAGGGGGGGTCTGTGGTTCATGCATCCTCTGTCATGGGCTGCACAGGCGCCGCCACTCCAGCAGAGACCACACCAGACCGGGCCGGTCCCGGTGGCCCTCTCCTGTCGCTGTCTTCGCTCGGAGCAGACGAGTGAATGACCAAATACATTCCAGCTGAACGGCCATGAGAGAGGTGGATATCTTTTGTTGTCTGACGATCAATGGCGTATTCCAATCCAATTACCTCAGCCTCCTCTGTTGCGGTGCACGGCATTGAATCCTGCCGGAATCCAGACTCCTGACAAGAATGTGGTGGATTAGGTGCTCAGTGTGTCCTCCCTTCCCCCTCTGACAAAAAAAAAAAAAAATCTGCAGTGCACTTTCTCCTAAAAATATATAAGACCAGTCATCTTTTTTTTTAATTCGTCCAGTTTATTTTAATGTCCTTATTGGTGCAAAAGTCAAGGCTTAGGTTAATTTCCTCGTTCTTCCATTACCTAAAAAGTCATGACGTGTTGTTTCAACAAGGGTTTTATTGTGGACAGTCAACAGTGAAACACAAGAAAACCCACCTTGTGACAAGGTTGATGGACTTACTCTGCTGTGACACAAGGAAGTGACAATTACATCAAGTTTGTTTTTTTAAAATACCCATTTCAAAACCAAACCGTGCATGTGCTTGTTTTATGTCAAGGCTGAAGATGGTGAACTGTGTAACAAAGACAAGTTCCTGCACTCAAACACGTTTTTGTTCCCCGTCGTGAAGGGGGGACTTGAAAATACCCGCCGTCCGTCCTGAGTGAGCTACCAGTTTCCATTTTTTGTGTGTGACTATATATAGGCGTGATAAAGTTTGTTGCAAAAATTGGGTTGCCAGGTCAAAATCCAAGATGGCCACTGTCACAGATAAATGTAAACCAGCCACCGTACTTCAGCTGCTCCCTTCTTTACGGGAGTGAGTGAACACGTGGGAAAATTGGCAGTTATTTTACACCGCACTTTCCTGACGCAACCACCGTTCGCTGAGCTACAACAGCCTACACGTGTGGAGCAGAGGGCTGCTGCCATCCAGGGAGCCAGGAGCTCAGAGTGGGGCAAATAAGGTTGGAGGAAGATTCATTCTATCTTTATTTAGACAGGTTAATCCCATTGAGCCTCGAGGACTCATTTACAAGAGAGACCTGATTGATGCGGTCGCTTCACCTTTTCCACCTGAAATCTTGATGCAACGGTCAGGGGGGCTTTGACCTGGCAACCTTCTGATCACAGCCTTACTTTCTCTAACCTCTGTGCCACCACTCCTCCTTAGGGAACTTAAAAGTATAGTTTTGTCAAATGATCATGGTTACCATTGGTGGCCTTGGGGAGAATCTATGGTGGCCAAGGTCACCAATGGTAACCCTCTGGCTCCTCCATCGCACCTAATGGTGGTTGAAATGGATCCGTCTGCTCGCCAGAATCTCACTCTGCACCGCAAGAGCGCAAGAAAAAATAAACTTGTCTGTCGGAAAAAAACATTAATCTCAAAAACTACAAACATTCACTGTTCAAGTCCCTCAGCAACAGGCGACACTGGCCTACTTGTTATTTGAATCATTCCACCAGATTTAATTAAAATGCAGTTTACACACAAAAATAACTAAATGGTGGATGGACTGTACTTATTCAGCTCCTTTCTGTTTTATCAAGACACTCAAAGCTCTTTACAATCTGTGCCTCATTTACCCATTCATACAGCGTTCTACTAGATCTATACAGAGAGTAATCAGAGATTTAGATCACATTCATACGCCGACCCAGGGACACTTCAGCATGTGACTGCTGGTGGAATCGAACCCCCAACTCTTGCATTGGAGGACGACTGCTCTAACCACTCAGCCACAGCCGCCCACTAGTTAACTAGTTAAGAAGTTAATTTAAAACTGGTTATGCTTTAATGGTATCGTTAAATGGTAGCGTTACAGCATCACAGCTGCTGGAAAATGACTGCTAATGTTTTGAGGTTGTTCCTTCTTC
>NC_056498.1:49718824-49726596 GCF_014905685.2 Nematolebias whitei
AGGATGTTAGAAATGCAGCTGCCAGGAAAAAGACAAAGAGGAGACATGTGGATGCAATTAGAGAGGACATGGAGGTAGTTGGAGTGAGGACAGAGGATGGGACTTTGACCACAACAGCTGCCGGTCAGTGACTGTAAATTTAACATTTTAGATAAAACTACTGAATGTTTTATGATTGCATCATGTTTTTATTATTTCTTTTACTTAAAGACTGTTAGAATGAGTGAGTTTTTGCTGTTTTGAGGGTTTTCACAGCAACCGATGCAAAATTTAAACATTTTTTCATAGCAATGAGAACAAAGAACAAGTTTTGTTTGTGAAAATTACTGTTCTAAACAAGTATTTGAACGGTGTTATGGCATTTTTTTCAGCAACAGCTGCGGATCAAATGTTGTAAAGTTGAAGAAAAAAAAAGTTAAGTCTGGTCCTCTGGACGGGTTCAAAAACTGTAGAAGTTTTTTGTTTTTTTTAATGTCCAGAGGACCAGACTTAACTTTTTTAGATTTTTCTACCTGGATTATTGAGCATGCATCAGGATATTGAAGAAAAGCTCTTTGTTTTACAGCATTTCTTGTTTTGTGCTTTAAAAAAATATAATTCTGTATATATTTTTCACAATTTATTGTAAACAAACAAACAATAAATTCATCTGTGAAATTTAAAGTACAAAAAGTATGGCGTTATACATTTTTATCATTTTTACTGAGGGATTCTGGCAACCCCAGCTGCTGGTATTTTTCCACAAAGCTTTTCTAATGTACATTTCTGTAGGAGTCCAAATGCAGCTTTATTACTTTTACAACAATCCCTCCTTATTTTTCATTCAAATAGAGTTAAAAATCTTAGCTCCGCTGAAGTGATTTCAACGAGACACCGTTTGTGTTTTCATCGTGAACTGTGATTGTCGTCGCTCTGCCACGAAAGAAAACCCTGCAGATGTGCTTCATTCAGGTTCACAGTGAACACGAGCGCATCGCAGCAGCTAATACGTGTCCAAGTGGCCTCTAAACACAGAAAAGACATATATGATATATATGATATATATATATATGAGATATACAAGAGATATATGTTCTCACATCAGAGAGATGTTACCTCAATAAAGAGATTTCTCTCTTTGGGCGTTTCCCTTAAAGACATTGGCCTTTACATGTGTTTATTGGAGCTGCTTTTAAAAAACATGCCACAGATGGCATCAGCTTTTAGCTCTTACATAAATACTTTTTATTATTTTACGCCCATCCAAAAGGCAGGATGGATTGCAATATAGCCTCCGTCCGTCCATCTCTTGTCTCGCACACAACTTGTGATCCGCTCAAGATAATTTAATGAAACTTCAGATGCACATGCATCACCAGATGGAGTGTGGCGTACACTGTTCAACACCCCAGCTCTAAGGTCTTAAGCTTTTGATAGACCGTGACATCTTGTGCCATAAGCTCTCTTGTTGGATTCTCAGATCACGCTATCAGCTGGTTTTCTAATTATCTCTCAGGCTGAAAGCAATGTGTTCAACACCATGTGCATCTTCCAGTTATTTAACTGTCAATAATGGTGTACCACAAGGCTCAGTCTTAGGACCCACTCTCTTTACAATCAACATAAGTAATGTAAGTCAGAACATTCTTGATGCATCCTTGCAGTTCTATGCTGACGATACAGTTGTTTATTGTTGTGCTTAAACAGGTGCTAAGGTTTCCCAGCTCTTTCAGTCTGCATTCAGCATAATTCACTCAGACTTGTTCCGTCTCAAACTGGTGCTAAATGCTGATAAAACCAAAGGGATGTTGCTGTCAAACGGAAAGTTGGTATACCAGCAGTCCTTCCTCATCTTATCTATGAATGCCGTTCCTATTGAGTTTGTGGATTCTTACAAAAACTTGGGAATCCTAGTCGATGCACATCTCTCTTTTAAGCCTCATGTCGAAAACTTGGTGAAGAAACTGAAATTAAAACTGGGTTTCTTTTTTCAGAAATAAATCTCGTTTAACTCTGAATGCCAGGAAACACCTTGTAGTTGCTACTTTCCTTCCATTCGTTGACTATGGTGACATTATTTATATGAACCCTCCTGCCAGCACCCTGCAGATGTTGGATGCTGTCTATCACGGTGCGCTACGATTCATAACTGGTTGTAACTACTGTACCCATCGCTGCACCCTGTATTCACTGGTCAGTTGGTCATCATTAACGTCACGCAGGCTCTCTCACTGGTACATTTTCATCTTTAAAATCACTCTTTGATCTGCTGCCTTCATATATCTCCTCCCACATGTCATGTCGTCAGTGCAGCTACAGCGTACCCTCTCAAGACATCATTACCTGCAGCGTCCCCTCAGTGCAGATTGAACTCAGCATAAAGACCTTTTCTTACTCTGCTCCTGTAACACCTTGCAAAAAAAACTGAGGCTGTCCACTTGACTTCTCTTAGTTTTATATCACTACTTTTCTTTGCTTTTTATTTTATATGCATTTTAAATGTCAAGGTCAAAGGTTATACAAAGTCTTTGCTTGTCCGGGTCATTGCTATAGATTGTTGTATTGCTGTATAATGGTTTGTCGACAGGCGCAAACGTTACTGCTAGCCTTCGTCTGTTCTGGGAGGTGATGAGCTGTTGATGTTTCAGTGGATTTCTGTGGTTGGTGCATACAGGGAGTCCAGCTGGGCTAAACATTAGATTACACTGCACGGGGTTTGGTGGAGAGCTCGGGTTTTGATTTTCATCGGTTCAAACTGAGCTTAATTGCTGTGGTAATGCTGTGGGCGACTCATTTATTTCATGTTTATTCTAGTTGTCTCTTTCTGTTTCTCTCCAAAACGCCGCAGCCGGTGTCGAAGTGCTGCACGAGGATTTACAGGGTTACCCGTAGCGTGCGTGTCAGCAGCTTCATAATCGGGATCAGCGTTCTGCGTAAGCACGTGTGTCAGAAGCTGTGAATGGGTCATCGGTCCATGTGTGAGTCCGCTCACATCCTTAACGTCCAGAGGTGTTTGATCCTCTGGGGGGGGGGGGGGGGAGGCTGCAGATTAGCCCGTCTTACTCCGGTGGCCGGCAGCTCAAGCATTCCCACCTGGTCTACGACATCTTGTGATCATGTGATTAACCAACTGTGTGAACGGTTACAGCAGAGCTGCACCGGTTGATTTAAAAGCTTCCTTGAGGGAATACATATCACAGACTGCTGTTTATTACACCACATCAACTTACATTATTAGTGTTTAGCATATATCTTAGATCTTTGTTTACAGTTTCTTTTTATACTTCATATTTTTGCTATTTTTGGGTGTAACTGGGACCTTGAGTACACAGTTTCGTTCCACTTCATGTACCACATGATGTGAATGACAATAAAGAACCTTGAACTTGACTCGTCAACTTTCATACCAGAGATTAAAATTAAAACCATCTGTAAGAATTAGATTTAACTCTGTTTTGGTTTAAACGTTGAAAGCACGTTCTCACACAATATGCAGCACGATCTGTTAGTGTTTAGAGTATGTGTCGTGTATGACGCTCAGCTACTACCACTCCGAACTTTAGCTCTTTATTTGTAAAATTTAACGGAGATATACCGTATTCTTCGGACCATAAGGCGCACTTAAAATCCTTTAATTTTCTCAAAAATCAACAGTGAGCCTTATATGTTAATTCTGGTTGTGCTTACTGACCTCGAACAGATTTTATGTGGTTATTGTGAACGAGTTGAATAAAGTTTGATTTATCTGACTGTTTTGTTTCGCGTAACACACCTTATAATCCAGTGCACCTTATGTATGTAAACAGACCTGTTTATTGATACTGCACCTTATAATCCAGTGCACCTTATGTATGTAAACAGACCTGTTTATTGATGCTGCACCTTATAATCCGGTGCACCTTATAGTCCAAAAAATACGGTAATATCGCTGAAACTGTTAGAGTTATAGCCATATTTGAATTTTGTAAGATCAGTTAGCTGGGAAGGCCCTCTTGAGTTGGATTGAGTCCACAAGTTAAAAAATTCTAGACGTTCAATCAGTGATTACTTTTTGACAGTTTCAGTAAAATCCGTCCAGTGGTTCATGAGATATTTTGCTAACAGACATGGTTAATTTCATTATTTAACAGCAATGTTTTAAACCCAGATGTTGCTGTCCATCAGTTAGAGATCAGAGTATAAGTTAAGGATCAGGTTCAGCTACTAACACGCCAAATTTTAGCTGTTTATTTGTTAGTTATAGTCGTTTTAGTGTATTTTAGGATTGCTTTGCTGTGGCGGCCATGTTGAATCGAATGGACTCCATAAGTTAATCAGTTGTAGATGTGCATCCAGTGATTCCTTTCTGAGAGTTTGGAGACACATGCAAGAAGAAGCCATTCATATTTTTCCTGCTGTGGAAGGAAAAGTTTTGCACCAGAAAGAAGAGGAACGTTTACTGCTTTGAAGAATCTCTCAGGTTGGAGGACGGCGACTGTTCAGGCGAGAAGAACCGATCCAGAGCACATGAGACCATCCGAGGTGGTCTCCTGACGTTTGAAGGTCCCGTGTGCTGCTCTCAGGATCACTGAATCAGAACCTCAGACAGGATATTGAGCCTCGCTTGAGGTGAGTGCAGCTAATTACCTAGACTTCCTATCTAGAGGAGGTGACGCTGATAAAACCCTTCCTCTCTTTTGTTGTCCGTCACGTTGCACTTCGGCTCATGAGGGCGAGTGTCGCGAAGAAACCCCCTCGTTCTCAGTCAAACGACCCGTCAGGTTGACATCCGCTGCCAGCCTTGAGGGAAACTGTTGATGCTGGCAGCCTCTTGGCGTCCCTCGCACCGTGACGTAGCGGTTTTTCCATGACACACGCGAGGATTGTTTCCAAACGAGCCTGTCGGCTTCAATGGAGATGACCCCGCCATTTTACTTTCTCTTAAAGTCAACAACTCTCCCACAACGTTCACAATGTGTGCTCACTCACCGGGAATGGATCTGGACTTAGACCAAGGCATTCATGAGCTGGTAAAGGTCTTCATGTCCAGTTCTTCTCGTTCTGCACCGGAGCTTAGTTTGCAGATCGAAAGCCACAATGTTATTTCAGGAAACTGGATGTTAGGTCCACGAACTGGCATTAAATAGCCGTCATGTGGTCTGCCAGGGACCACACAGACCAACCGGAGAGACGCAAGGGGTTAGCAGACGTATTGTTCTGTTTGTTTATAAAGAGCATATAAAAAGAAATCAAGTGAAGTAATAAGTTTGGAGCCATAAAAGAGGTCAAGATAACAAACCCGAGCACCAACACAGGAAGCTCCAGCATAAACTGGTCCAACAATCCGAGACACGAGGGAAAACTTGTGTGGTGGTCGATCGGACCGTTTGAGAAACGAGGAGGGGAAAACAAACTGACAGAATCTACAAATAATAAAAAAGACAAGTTTTCTCTGGAAAAGTATTTATATAACAAATACTGTTATGGCTACAAATGGAAAGAAATAATACTTAAAGTCATTAGTTTACATTGTGTCGATGTTACGGCTCATGTTGTGCATTAAAAAAAAAAAAAAAAAAAAAAAACTAGATCAAGTTTCAAGTAGGTCTGATTCAGTGGGACTCTTTTTGTTTTGTTGACTAACAACATATCTCCAGCAGCAACTCTTCAGGAACTGTTGGCTCAAAAATTACTTAAATGTGACAAAAAACAACAACAAAAAAAAAACGTTTTGTGTGGTCTGACTCGCCAACTGTTCAAAAACTGTGCTCTGAAAAATCCTGAAAATAAAATCATACTTATAACATACAAAAGGTCCGAACTCCATCTTAAGTTAAAGACCTTATTGTTTGAAATTTCCCTAACAGAGCACTTTGCTCTCAGACTGCAGGTTTACTTGAGGTTCCTAGAGCTTCTAAAAGTAGAAAAGAGTCAGAGCTTTCCACAAGAGAGGAGCCTGATAAATGAAATGTTTGTCTTCCATTCTGTCCGTGAGGCTGACACCCTGTCTGCTTATAAGACTTGCTTTTTTGATAAAACCTATAGTTCAAGTTGGGTTGGGTTTCCTGAACAATCCTTTAGTTATGCTGCTTTAGACTGCTGGATAAACGGACCACATCTCCTCACTCACATTGCACTTGATACTCTCTTTGCTTCATGTTCATACATGCAGATATTTTTGTCTTTGACCAGTTTTATTTTTATTTTTCGGACCATAGGAACTACACCTGGACCAATCATTCTGTGTTTGTGTCTCTTTCCTGTCCTCTCAAACCCCGGCCTGTCAAGCCAGATGACCGCCCATTCTGAATCTGGTTCTGTTGGAGATTTCTTCCCGTTAAAAGGGAGTCATTTCTTTCCACCGTCACCTCCGTGCTGCTCAGGGTGTGGAATTGAGCCGAAAAGCAGATTTGACACAATCTGTTGACTTCCTTAGGAAACTTTTACTAACTGGCATTGTATGATTCAATTCAAAAATACTTTCTTAATCCCAGAGGGAAATTAAGTGTTGTCGTAGCTCATCATCCTGGTTTCATTCAAGAGTTGTTATAGATGCTGAGAGCTGTGAGCAAGAAGGATCTCCTGTAGCAAATCCAAAAAATCTGGCCACAGATAGTGATCCGTCCACCCGGATCCAGCTTGTTGTCAGGTCTGGCGGGCCTCTTGGTCCTCCTGGGCAGCAGGACTGCCCAGATGCCGAGCAGAATTCCTCCCTGAGTGATAGTCACTCCTCCCAGCAGTCTGCCGAGCTCCTCGTCACCACGGACAGACAACTGAAGGCCCTCCCACCATCTCTAGCCGAGCCTCCCAGCAGCTCCAGGATCTCGGCGGTCAGGCACTCGAGCACCGCCACCAGGTTGACAGGAATTGGTCCACGGCACCTCCTTTTCAACTCATTTGGGATTTGGACCTGTAGTTGAGATATATGAGCTTTTACAATGTCAATCAGCTGCTCCTGGTTGTTAAAAAAACCCCACCTTGTTGCCATGGTTACACATCACAACAAATGCACAAAAGTAAAAAGGTTTCAGTAAAAATCCTTCCAGCTGCACAGCATCTGATACCAGAGGAAACAATCATCTGAAAAAAGCGATTTACATCCAGAAAAAAGAGGAATTAAAGTCTTCAAAAGCAAAAACTCAGAATGAAAGTAACAGAGCTGCTCCAACATGCAGCCACCCTGAGCGGCGCAATATGGAAATAAAAAGCTATGTACTAAAGTAAAGCTATGTACTAAAGTAAAACTATGTACTAAAGTAAAGCTATGTACTAAAGTAAAACTATGTATTAAAGTAAAGCTATTTACTAAGGTAAAGCTATGTACTAAAGTAAAGCTATATAATAAAGTAAAGCTTAGTACTAAAGTAAAACTATGTATTAAAGTAAAGCTATGTACTAAAGTAAAGCTATGTACTAAAGTAAAGCTATGTACTAAAGTAAAGCTATGTAATAAAGTAAAGCTTAGTACTAAAGTAAAGCTATGTACTAAAGTAAAGCTATGTAATAAAGTAAAGCTTAGTACTAAAGTAAAACTATGTATTAAAGTAAAGCTATGTACTAAAGTAAAGCTATGTACTAAAGTAAAGCTATGTAATAAAGTAAAGCTTAGTACTAAAGTAAAGCTATGTACTAAAGTAAAGCTATATAATAAAGTAAAGCTATGTACTAAAGTAAAACTATGTATTAAAGTAAAGCTATGTACTAAAGTAAAACTATGTACTAAAGTAAAGCTATATACTGAAGTAAAGCTATATACTAAAGTCAAGCTATGTACTAAAGTAAAGCTATGTACTAAAGTAAAGCTATATACTAAA
>NC_056498.1:49726606-49728259 GCF_014905685.2 Nematolebias whitei
TACTAAAGTAAAGCTATATACTAAAGTAAAGCTATGTACTAAAGTAAGGCTATATAATAAAGTAAATCTATGTACTAAAGTAAAGGTATGTACTAAAGTAAAGCTATATACTAAAGTAAAGCTATATACTAAAATAAAGCTATATACTAAAGTAAAGCTATATACTAAATAAACAGGTAGCTAAAAATAAAAAAGATGTACTGTGTCATTTTATTGAACAATATTTGGATTAAAACGGCTGTGATTTAACTTCCTTGAATGTGAGTACTTGATTGAAATAAGAGTTACTTCTGTAACTTTTGTTCAGTGTACATTCAAACATTTCCTCACCACAGTTCATGAAAATCCACTTCAGCAGAGCTCCCTTCTATTCCCTTCAGGGCTTATCCCGCTCACGGTGAGGTTGTGCAGCTTTAAGGACGGGGTTCAGGATTTTGTTTACAGAGATGGAGGTCTGGTCCGGACTGAACGCGTAAAGCGGAGCGATCAACAGAAACATGGAAATGTGTGGGAGCAGCTCAGTTGCAGAACACGTTGCCGAGCCGACCATTGGACGGCTCCACTTCACCGGAGCGGAACATCCACCTGTTAATGTTAAACTAATGAGCCATTCTCTTGGTGAATGTGTCACCAGTTTAAAATGTTTGACCCACTATGGAAATCAGGGATTTGTTGTTGAGAGGAGCTAAATGCTGCTTTACCCACACAGCAACTTTTAAAACGTTTATCTTATGCCACTAAATGTTATGAAATAGTATCTTACCTGTTGCAGATGGCACTTTGAACACCTCAGTTTGGAGAAAAGAGTTTAATTCTGAAGCTAACAGCTAGTCTGAGTGAAAACTAGACCAAAGTGTAATGCTGTTGTTTTAAAACATTTTCAAAAAATAAATCAAATCAAAGCACTTAATACAAACAGTGTTGAATAAATCTTTACAGCATGTTCAGATTAAAAATAAATTAATATTCTTGTAGAAGTATCATCATATTCCTGCCTGAAGGGCACCATAGCTGCTAAAGCTAGCTGCTCACATTACTTGCATTTGCAAACAACCGTGTGATTCTAAATAAAAACTGACGGCGATGTAAAGGTTTATGAAGAAGTGTTTGAATAAACCGCCATGAAACATAAGAAACAGGAGTTGTTTTTAGGACGGCAGCAAGCCACTGATCTGGGCTCCACTCAGACGACCCCTCCGGTCAAAATTAAACAGTTTAACCAAATTGTGGTCACGTGAAGAGCTATTTGCAACAGGTAAGATATTAATTGCTCATTTCCACAGAACTTTACTGTAAGGGCCTGAACCATCGCTTGGAGCAGTTAAAGGTTTCAACTTCTGATGACAAATGGTTCATTTCTTTGTCTTCTTCATCGTGTTTGTCGTCATGTTTGTCGTCTTCGTTGTCTTCTTCGTTGTCTTCGTTGTTGTTGTCATACTAATCTTCTTTTTTGTCTTTTTTCGTCTTCATTCCCTTCATCTTCTTCTATGTCGTCTTCTTTGTTGCCTTTGTCATCGTCTTCTTTTTCATCATTGTCTTCTTCTTCTTCTTGTCTTCTTCTTGTCTTCTTCATGTCTTCTTCATGTCTTCTTCATGTCTTCTTCATGTCGTCTTTTCGTCGTCTTTTCGTCGTCTTTTCGTCGTCTTTTCGTC
>NC_056498.1:49728269-49751280 GCF_014905685.2 Nematolebias whitei
GTCGTCTTTTCGTCGTCTTTTCGTCGTCTTTTCGTCGTCTTTTCGTCGTCTTTTCGTCGTCTTTTCGTCGTCTTTTCGTCGTCTTTTCGTCGTCTTTTCGTGCAGGTGTGGGTGCTTCACCCAGGGGGTTGAACCGGTGACCTTTCGATCACAGGCTCACCTTCTCTAACCACTGTGCCACCACTCCCATAGGTTCATGTTCCTGTCAAATGATGCTAAATATACAGGTGGAGTTAAAAAAAAAAAAAACAAGCAGAAAAACTCCTCAAAATGTTTCTTGTCCTAATTTAGACTGTTTAAATACGTGAACTGTTTTGGGCTGTTCTGTAATAAAAAGCTGAACTTCAGCATCCTGTTTGGGTTGTTGTGATTTGGTGCTTCTTCAGACTGGACATCTTCCCAGACGATAACCCCGCGTTAAACCCATCGATTATTCTCGGTTAACATATCTTTGTTTTTCTCACGTGACGTAATAAACAAATACTTTTAGCTTTCAGTTTGGGTTTTGCTACTTTTAACTTTGAACTAGCATTTAGCTACCTTCTCATTTTAGCTATCATTTAGCTGTATTTACCGGTAGTTTCTAGCTGTCTGTTACTTTGAGCTAGACTGTTTCTACATTTAGTTTTACCTAGTGCTTTGATTCTTTTAGATTCTAGATACCAGTTTGCTTCTCGTAGCTTGTATTTGGCTACATTAAGCTTATAGCTCATGTTGTGCAAGTTTTAGCACTCAGCTGACATTTGACTACTTTAAAATTTTAAGTTTATGTTTTAAAATTTTTAAATTTTAGCCTCTGTTTTGCTATTTTTAGCTTAAGACAAACATTTGGCTCCTTTTGAATTTTGGCCACAGTTTTCTCCTCTTAGCTTTTAGCTAGGATTTAGCTAGTTTTTATTTCTAGCTACTCTTTTTGTTAATTGTAACTAGCTTTTTGCTACTTGTAGCATTTTGTCATCGTTTTACCACTTTTAGCTTTCACCTTCCTACTTTTAGCCATGTTTTATTGCTACTTATAGCTTTTAGCTAACAATTAGGTAATTTAGCATCCAACTAACTACTGGCTACTTGAAGCTTTTAGTTTGTGCTTAGCTACTTTTACCTTGCATTTTTCAACTTTTGGTTTTAGCTAGCATTTTGCTTCTTCTATATAGTTTCAGCTTTTTAAAGTAAATTTCAGCCCAGCACACGTCACTGGAAGTCTGACGGTAAAAATGAAGCTCTCTGTGTGGCTCGCCCTCTGAAGAGGCGTCACTCTGCAACAAACCGGCCTTAAACTCTTCCATTATTCTTGGTTAACATATTCTAGTTTTTCTCACCAGTGATGGTAGTAAATAAATGAACTGAATGAGTTGTTGACAAACTGTGGTCAGTTGTTTTAAATCAAGTAACGTGATTTATTTATTTCAGCTTCAGAGTTTTTCTATGTTGGTGCTATATAAGAAGTAGCTGTAAAGCTGTTCGTAGGTGGAATATTTTCCACAGCGTGACGAACTGACATGTAGCCAAACACGTGTGGGTGTCGTACAGACAACACATTGTGATGCTGAAAGGACAGTCCGGCTCGTTAAGTTGTTTAGATGCTACTTATTTAGTTGCAAAACCAGAACATTACAAACATCTTTCATCTTGTTCCTCATTAATACATATATTAATAATGAATAATAATTAAATAATTAAAAACATTAATACATATATTTAGGATTTTTTTTAAGTTGATGTAAAAGTCATCTCAGTAAATGAGAATATCTTGAGTGCAGTGTTTTAGATACAGGGTTTTGTTCCCAGGAAAGTCTGCAGTCAGCAGAAGAGCATCCAAGACTTCATGAGAAATGAGGAACAAGAAGTTTCAAACTGAATTTTTCCTTCAAATCTTCCATGAGAAGAAATACAAAAGTCACGCAGGCACATTTAAAACTGAAGCATGCAGTTTGGAAAGTGTTTCAGAACCCAAACTACGATGCAGTTTCGCTGCACGAACTACAGTTTTTAAGTTGTATTTTAAACATGTTTTGTCGTCTACGTTCGCACAGTTTGTTTTCAATTTTTAACAGTTCATATATTAAATGTTCAGCTCGTTCAGGAGATGGTAGGTATAGGTTTTAGGTTCTCGTAACTTGTTAGTAAAATATTTTATTTTATTTACAAACATTTTACCCGTTGAAAGTGTTAGACAAACACTATTTAAAATCTACTTCTAAACACTTGTTCCGTTTTAATTTTACTATACTTTTAGTTTTTAGCTACCATTCTGCTGCTTTTAGCTACTATTGTGCTACTTTTTGATTTCGGCTAAGCTTTTTCTAATTTTACCAACCTTTTGATTCTTTTAGCTTCTAATTAATATTTTTGTTGCTCTTAGCTTGTACTTTGCTACATTTAACTTTTAGCTAATGTTTTGTTCAATTTAGCTTTCATATACGGTAACCTTTGGCTACTTTTAGCTTTCAGTATAGGTTTTGCAACTTTCAACTAGCATTTTGCAATCTTCTCAATTTAGCTATTGTTTTACTGTGTTTATTTTTTAGCCATATTTTTATTACTTTGAGCTAGCTTTTTGCAACTTTTAGCCTTTAGCTAGACTTTTTGACTTTAAGCTTCTATCTAGTGTTTTCATTCTTTTAGATATACCAGTTTGCTGCTTGTAGCTTGTATTTGGCTACATTCAACTTATAGCTCATGTTTTGCTAATTTTAGCTTTCAGCTGACCTTTGACTACTTTAACTTTTTAGTTTTAAAACTTTAGAATTTTAGCTTCCATTTTGCTCCTTTTGAATTTTGGCCACAGTTTTCTCCTCTTATCTTTAAGCTAGGATTTTGCTCATTTTAGTTTCTAGCTAGTCTTTTGTTAATTATAACTAGCTTTTTTGCAACTTGTAGCATTTAGCCAACTTTTTTTTTTAACCACTTTTAGCTTTCACCTTGCTAATTTTAGCTGTTTTTTTTTTTAAATAATTTTTTTAGCTTTTAGCTCATATTTAAGTAATTATAGCCTCAAACTAACTACTGGCTACTTGAAGCTTTTAGGTTGTATTTAACTCATTTGACCTTTTACCTAGTATTTTTCAACTTTTAGCTTTAGCTAGCAATTTGCTTCTTTTAGCTTTCAGTTTTTCAGCCTTTTGAGTAAATTTCAGCAGTCGCCCAGCACAAGTCACTGGAAGTCTGATGGTGAAAGTGAAGCTCTCTCTGTGTGGGTCACCCTCTGAAGAGGCGTCACTCCACAACAAACCGGCCTCGTTGTTGACTTCTGTCTCTGTGTGGTCCCTCCACATCAACTTTAAATGATTTGATAAACCACTAATGGAGCAAAACAAATACTCACTACGAGAGAGGTATGCAAAGACAAAATCGTTCAAATGCAGAAATTAAACATTAACTAAAAAACTATTTACTAAATGATAACTCTGGGCTGCTCTCTTTGAAACAACCCGAAGAGCCGAAGTCTCTTTAACAAACAAAACGCAGCGATGTGTTCAGGACTTTGCAAACGTGTAAACGGTGGCGTTAGCGTTGCCTCGGCAGGCGTTCTGCAGGCTGGCAGGCGCAGACGGCGTTTTGACAGGAGGGTGCCTGTCTGTCACTCGCCGGGTCGACTTGGAGCTGAAAGAGAGCAAAGCGCTGGCAGGCCTCTCGGGATCTGTGAATCAAGGTCGGCACCGCAGACAGGGGCCCAGTATTTTCTTAATTCACTGACAGACGCGACTAACTCTGTTTACGACAGCTAAACAAAAGCCGTCTGGATCCCATAGACCCGCTGCCTTGTTTCAATTATTTTCATTTGATAATGTTTTTCAATCAGAATTCCTTAATGCATTTTAATGTGGTGAGCGAATGCTTGAATGTCTTGAATGTCTTGAATGTCTCACGTCCCCCAGAGCATCAGACGTTTTGTAAATCAAGAAGGGTTTTTATTTGTGTCAGCACATCTGACATTCCTTTGTGCTCAGTTAAAGGCCCGTCTTGTGCAATGGTCCGCTGCTGTAGACGAGTGGTTTGTGCACGTTTGTCATGACAAGTTTGAGAGTGACATAATTTTAGCACTTAAGGTTGAAAGTGAGAGGCTCAGTTGTAACGACCAGTCTATCTGGTCCAAGCAGCCTCCCGCCACAATAATCTCTGCTGCGGTATGCAGAGCAAACACAAGTTGGAGGAACAATAACGGCCACCGCTAACAACTTTCCTCAAAACTTTAAAGATTTCAAATTGCTTCTGCTTCGGCGAATACAAAGTGCATTCCCGTTGACCAGTAATCATTACGCCCCGCTGATCTAAAAGCCATTGTCACACGGGCGCTTGAAGAATTCTTTTGTGTAACAGAAGAATGGCGGGGTGACCCCCGGCAGAGCTGAGGCCGGGGGAGACGTTCCTTCAGCCCTGCCGCCCACTCCCCCCAGCAGCCTGGAGTAAGGTTTCAGGGTCCAAGTGACCATGAGTGTCGCTGAGTGATCGGCAGAGCGAAAAGATCCTTAATCCAATAGCTCTGATGATTGAAACAAAACACAGAGCCCCCGACGCAGACAACCGCCTGCACATCTGTGACTAAGCATGCCGTCATGCTTCTACGACGGCCGCGTCTTCCAGCCACTGAGCACGTTTCTTCTTTAATTTTTATTTTTTTTTACCGTGTTTAGTCTAGATAAGTGTCCGTCAGCAGCTCGCTCAGCAACAACGACCAAACAAGACACGATCTAACGCAGAGTTTGAATCATCCATCAACACCTGCTGCGGTTTCTCTGCCGGTGATAAGACCAGACGGTCTTAACCACGATGGTAACTTTTATGAGGTTCAAAGGTCAATCTGTCAGGTCTCACCTTTCTGACCTGCAATAAAATAATTAAGAGCCAGCATTCCATGAAGAAATGCAGGTTGCCCCTTTCTGAACCAGTTTAGAGTCAGAGCTGTGTTTGGTCAAACCTCGAAAATAACATTATGTGTTTTTAATGCTTGTCTGCTGTTATCGCACCGAATTTTATTCTATTAACCGAGCTGAGAGTGAGGTGCTGCCTCAAGAGAAGGAGTTCAAGCATCTCGTGGTTTTGTTATTGAGTGAGGGAAGAATGCAGCGTGAGATTGACAGCTCGTGCAGCTTTTGTGGTATTGTGGACTCTGTGCTGGTCAGTTGTGGTGAAGAGGGAGCTGGGCTGCAAGGAGAAGCTCTGTTTATCCATATACGCTCCTACCGTCTCCTATGGTCATGAACTCTGGGAGTTTTCTGCCCAGGGTGACTGGAGCGTCAACAAGAGATGGTCAGTTCTCCACCAGGAGAAACTCAGAGTAGAACCGCTGCTCCTCCACATCCAGAGTAGCCAGTTGACATGGTTTGGGCATATGTTAAGGATGCCACCTAGATGCCTCCCTAGGGAGGTGCTCTGGGCATGTCCAACTGGGAGGAGACACCGGGGAAGCCCCAGGACACGCTGGAGAAACGGTTGGCCTGGGAACGACTTGGAGTCCTCCCAGAAGAGCTGGAAGAGGTGGCTGTGGAGAGAGACGTCTGGGCCTCCCTGCTCAAGATGCTGCCCCCAAGACCTGAGAACAAGATGATGGATGGATGGATGGATGGATGGACACCGGTAGTTTTATTCTAATATCTGCAAAATTCACTGGGGTATATTAGTTTATGTACAATATAGGCTAAGTTGTTGTGGTGGCCATGTTGAATGGGGTTGACTCTAAATGTTAATAGATACAGTCAAAATTGTTACTTTCTGAGAGCTTTCATTGAAATATGTCCAGTGAGATATTTTGCTAAAAGACAGCCTTGCATTTAACAGCTAACGTCATGTTTTTACGACTCGCCTCTGAGCTAACTCAATCCATACAAACAAGAGCAACAAAAAAATAAATAAATTAATAGAAAAATAATCATTGGATTTTTGCCCACAACCAAACTGCTTTTGGAGTCAACGTGATTCAAGATGGCTGCCATTTAGATGATTTAGATGAGAAACTCCAAACATGGTCAGTCTGACAGATGTGCTGAAATGTGGTGCAGTTGTAGTTGACAGTCATACACAACACAAACTCTGTGCAAAATCCTATTTTTTTAAGTTTTACAAAAATTATACACCTATTATTTCTCAACTTTAAAGGGTTTTAGTTTATGACATGAAGGTGGTGGGATATTTGCATTCCTTCTAATTTGCTTTCATTTGAATCATGTTTTTTGTGTATATATTGGACAATGAAGGGTTTGTTTATCCAGCACATATGATATTTTCAACATTTTGAGATATAAATCATGTATTTAGCACCAGCATTTAGCTACTTGTGGCTAGCATTTGTCCACAATGTTGGAAAATCACAAACACACACGAAAAGATTCCCATGCTGAGGGGCTGAACGTTTGTCTAAATGTGACGGGGTGGGAGGAAGGAGATGAAAATACACTGAGGATCTTATTAACTGTGTGTGAACACAGATCGTCATAATTTAAAAACTTTAAAAATGACAATGTGTTTGGCAGAAAAGTCACTTTTTAAATTTTAAGTAGAAAAAACTCACAAATACATAAACACCTTGAATGTAGAAAGCCACGTGTGGACGTGCAGCTGAGTTTATCTAAATATTCACAACTAATAAATAAATAACCATCAATAACTAAAAACTCAATGTAATGTTTTCTAGGATTTTTGTAAAAGTGACATGGGCAAGGCCTGGACATAATGAAAAGCTTAACGTTTATTTTATAAAGTTATGTACAAAGAAAAACTATAAATTTGAATGCTCTCTCCAGGTCTTTGCCTCAAGCGGAGAAGTTCATGTACCTGGGGAAATTGCTCACAAGTTATGGTAGGATGGACCACAAGAAGGGTTGATGGATTAGGGCCATAGTAATGAGAGTGTTGCTCCAGTTTGTTGTGGTGAAGAAGGAGCTGAGTTGATGGGCAACGGATCAATGTGGATCTATTTATGTTACAACCCTCATCTCAGGTCTGTTTGACTTAAAAACCCATGGCTGAGCCTCATGGCCCTTTTTCACTGAAAGGCCCGGCACTCGTCGCTCCGGGTTCTGAGTTTTTAAATTGGGTGGTCCGATCTATTTCCAGCAAAATTTTTGGAACACAGAGACCTGTGGTTCCATGTGGGCAGACTTGTGCTGCAAATTTGACATCTTCAGAATGCACGTCATTGATTCACTACCCGGGTTGTACACGTGACTTCAAATGAGTGTATGCAAGCTAACATTAGATAGTATTAGATTACCTTCTTACGTTGCTGTGCCCCCCCCCCCCCCCCCCCATGGTATGATATTTCTGTATGGCCTCATATTGTCCTGTCGTGTTCCTTCTTCAGCACGCTGTCTTCTCTGGCTCTGTTTTAATTGATCTTTGATGAGAGAAAGAGCAATTAACAGGAAATAATGTGAGCTCCATGATTTTCATTGATGGGTGTCAAAAGTTACATTACTTGAGCCTCAAGCATTCTTGCTATGAAGACTTGGGCAAGGCTGACGAAGGCCGGGGTGAGCCGGGCCTCACATTGAAAAAATACCATCAGCGATAAAGAGAAGAGCTCCATCATCCCAGGGGGATCTCTGAGTAGAGCTCATCATGTAAAGAAGTCAGCAGAGGTGGTTCAAGCACTTGATTAAGATGCCTTGGGTGCCTCCTTCTAGAGACTCGCTGAGCATGTCCCTCTGGGTGAAGACCCTAGGGCTGACCGAGAACCTGCTGGAGGGATCTTCATTTATATGATCTCCTGCAGAGGGTCTTCCCACAACTGTTGTAATTGCTACTTAAGATCTGGCAGATTGGCAATGGATTAGAATTGACGTTCAAACTGATCCCTTTCGTATGATTGAGGGAAGATTGGTGGATCTGGCTGGCCAACATGACTCAAGCAGTCCATAGACATCTGTGTTGTGTGTTGACAGGCATTGTCTTGTCGAGTGACTGTACCAAGTCTGAGAAGGGCTTGGACGCAGGATGTCACCAATGTAGTGCTACCATCAGAGTCTTCTAAAGCCGCTTTGCCATTGATAAGTGCGAATCTCATCGGCTCTCATCGGTTCTCGTCGGTTCTTCTCAGCTGTGGATGAATTGCCACTGTGACTAGTTTCCTCGCTCTGTGGGCGGGATTGTCAATGCAAAGTAGGTGGCTTCTTGTAGTGCTGTCAAGCTCGCGCTGACTCCTCTGATCCACCTATAAAGACAAAAAGGTCTGGACCTCGTCATTAGTCCACAGCAATACTTTTGGAGCTTCCAGAATGAGGTAGAAACTAGAAAAACAAAGTAATTAACCAACATTCTACAATAATTGGAGAGGAAATGGTGGTTCCCGTGTAGTTTGCAGTTATTGCTAGGTGGGTCATCCATTGATATATCTCCACTGGTCAATCAATGGCTGTTGCCTTCTTACATAAAAATCATCACCTTGGAACTGTTTGTTTATTTGTTTGTTTTCAGATACACCTGGACCTATATCTGGACCTAACATTCTGTGTTCGTGTGTCTCCTTTCTGTCCTCTCAATCCAGCCGGTCAAAGCAGATGGTGCTTGTCTTGAGCCTGGTTCTTCTGGAGATTTCTTCCTTTTAAAAGGGAGTTTTTCCTTTCCACTGTTGCCACTGTACTTGCTCAGGATGGGAGACTGCAACGAAGCCAAGATTCAACTTGTCTGTTGGATTCCTTCGATAGAGAACTTTACTAATTTGCTTTTTTATGTATGTGAATGTTCATGTAAAGTGCCCTGGGGCAACTTTGTTGCGATTTGGCACTATATAAATAAACTGAATTGAACTGAATTGAGTTTATAGAACCACAAACAAGATGGTCCCATAAACCGGGCAGAGTGGGGGTGGGTACCGGCAGTGGGCTGTAGGCTCTTAAGTGTGGTGTGGTGCAGAACCGATGAGAGTTAAGAGTGGCAAAGCACCATACATCATTAATAATTGTGACTTGACGTCATATCCTATATATGACACCAGATGCCTTTATGTCTTTTCACAAGATTGGTTGGATTGTTTCTATTCTCATGCACAATCGTTTGCACACACTATAATCATCCATGGTAATGCAAACCTGAGATTCAATGCTAAACATGAAAATACACCACTGGTCAACTGTCCATGCCACTCCAAACGCAGCCATCTTTGCTCTGGCGGTAATAGCAGCTTTTGCATGGGACAGTGGATGTTGCAGTCTGACACAGGACAAAAACAACGAGTTCAATACCTGTGGGGTGCCAGGTTCAGATGTCTTGGGGTTATGGTGAAATGATTGGTGCACATAATGACTGTTTTCCCTTGGTCTAGTCCATCTTAGGGAAATGAAATCTTCATTATGTGTGTGGGTTCCAGCATTGGGCCACTGTGACATCTGTATGCCCCACATACCAGGAAAGCGCAAGAAACCACCACCCAGGCTCATGTAAACTCACAATGCAAGCCCTATCAGACTTCATCAAGCGCTATGAGGCATTCATTGTGTCTGAAGACCTTCACTCGCTGGTTCAACTGATGATCAGGTGCTCTGGTAGTCCGCTGAAAGAAAATCAATCCATCCATCATCTTTATCCCTTTCTTCCTTTATAGGTCACAGGGGTCACTGGTGCCCATATCCAGCAGTAACTAGGCAAGAGGCGGGGTCTCAGTCCATCACAGGGACTCATAGAGACAAACGAGACAAACAACCATTCACTCTCTCACTCACACCTAGGGACAATTTAGAGTTACCAATCAGCCTAACGTATGATTTAGGTCTGTGGGAGGAAACTGGAGTACCTGGAGAAAACCCACGCATGCATGAAGAGAACATGCAAACTCCGCCCAGAAAGGCCCCTAGCTGGGATTGATCTGGCAACCTTCTTGCTGAGAGGCAGCAGCTCTACTAACTGAGCCACCGTGCAATCCCTGAAAGAAAATATAAAACTAAACTAGCAGCTGAAGCTCATGGTGGTATCCGCCAATCGAAGAGTTGATGGTTTGATCCTAGCAAGACACTAAACCCTCGGTTGACTCAGTCTGTGAATTGCTGTATGAGTGTCAATGGGTAGTGTAAAGGTGCTTTGAATGATCAGCAAGAATAAAAAAGTGCCAAATAAATTCATCCCAAAATATAAAATGTTGACTTGATTCCATTTTTAAAGCCCTTTTCTCAAAACTAGTTACACCTTGATTTATTTAGACTATAACTCACATATGTGGTTTCAGTCAAACTTCTTTGTTACAAAATGACAAGCGTTTTACATCAAAATCACAAAAAACCGAGTCTCTTTGAAGGCCCAGAAGAACATAATTCTCTGGTCCTTTCAACTCTGCTGCACGCTCCTCAAATTCAGGAAAAGAAACCACCGGAGAGCGAAAATGTTCCAGGTTCATGGGATGTGTTCAAAGGGCTGTTGCTCAATCAAAGAGCAGATAGCGGCTCCTTCTCATTTTATGACCCATCGGGAACATGCTTGGAGTATTATGTTATCAAACTGGGAGAAGGGAGGGAGAGCGCAGACAGCTGAAACAAGACAAAACAAACAGCTGGGCCAGTGCAAACAGCAGACAGATTGTGTGAAAGAGGAAAAAGTTAGGTTGCTCATCAAACCGGCAGCCATGAAAACGCAGCTTCAGCTTAAATCAAATATCAAACCCTGATCTGTCCGTTTGCCTCACGTCTGCTCAAACGCGTTCAGAGGATCCCTGAAACCCGACAGTTTCTCATTTGAGGTGGCCGTCTGCAGTAGGACCAGTGTTGATACAGCTGATGGCTGTTTTTCCAAGTCAAATATATGACCATGTTTGTTTTCAGAGACAGGCCCAGAGCTTTGCTTCGAGTTCATATTTATCCATCAAGGGAAATGTGACCGAACAGAACATGTCGGTACTTTTTCTCCTCGTTACGCTACTGAGGAGGCACAGGTCTCCCCATAGTCATACATCAATTACATCTAGTTGCAGCATTAACTGCAGTGTTTGGATCCGTTTTTCTGTTTTCTCTTTTGTTGTTGTTGTTGTTTAGAAACGACACCTTATGAAAGCCTGAAGGTGCTAGAGGAGTGGTGGTAAAAGCAGTAATCTTAGAGTTGCGTGCAAGAGACAAAGGCTTCTTGCGGAGCCGTTTTACGTGACAGATTGGATTGATAGCACGCTGGCTAAAAGGAATGTGAAAATGATTTTATACTCTTAGATGGGGCTGAAATATGCAGGGACGTTTTACAGAGTACTGATACAGTAAAAATGTAGTTACAGAGCGCTTAAATGACCTCGGTGTTAAGGTAATTCCATCTCTTCGGTACTTCTCGGGACAAATTAGTGTTACACCAACAGTCTGTATTTAATATCCTCACACAATGGAGTTCTGACACTTGAGACAATATATATACACAGGTTAGGCTTTGCAGCAGTAGGTTGAAGTAATAATATTACCTCAGTGGTGCATGAAGCAATACAGTATTCTACTCTTTGGAGGGAAGGGGAAGTCCCCGTGTCTGTGGGCTGTTTGGACCAGTTGAGTAATGCAGCCTGGGATTAGGTGGGGCAGCCTCACAGCAGCAAACGCTCCCTCACTCCGATCTGTCTGGACCCACACATGTGAAGGGCCGGATCACAACGACAGCTGGCCTGCATCCCTTCATCCAAAGATCCGCTCGCTTTCCAAGCAGGAACATGCACAGTTTGATTTTTAATCGACAAAAAGACGTTCGAGCCCTGATAGAACCTCGACTTTTGTCCGTTGGCTATTTTTAGCTGCGACCAATAAACGTAAAGCATAAACATCTGAGGGTTTAGCATGACTGTGGAGCTCGTATTCGTTTTTCATTCAAAAGACTCGTTGAATAAAGTGAGATTGTATAGACCTCATCTATAAAATGGCTTTTGAAAGCGTTTCCACATGTTTTAAGGTTCTAAATTCAGTGCAGGCAGTAAGAGAAGATATGTGTTGAAGCACATTTGCAGAATTAAATCCCACAGAATATGGTCAGAGTGAGTGAAAACACCAGTCATTTTTATCCTGCTTACAAATAAGTTTCCAGTTGCCTGAAGCTAAATAATGTAGTGCATGTACCGTATTTTTCACTGTATAAGTCACAGTTTTTTGCACGAATTAGTATGCCTGAGCCTTATTTGTGTTTTGTTTCCCCATATTTATAACCCAATTTTTGTCTGAGATCTGACAATTTCATTCGTTCTGACATGGAAAATATTGAACACTACCATTTTCAGCCACTAGAGGGCCCTTGACTAATATGGTAAGCCAAGTATCTCATTAAAAAGTAAACGTGGCTATTAATGAGACACTTGGCTTGCCGTACAAAGCCACCTTCGTCTTGCTCCGTAACTCCTGGAGCAAACATCAAATCAGATGCATTTCGCTGCCCAAGTGAAATGCAGCTGATTTGACCGTTAAAGTGCATTTATTAAGAAAAAGTTCAACTGAGACACACCTTTACTATAATGTCGAGTAAACAAACAATTGTTTTTAGGTGGTTATTTAGTTAAATGTCGAAAAAATGCACAGCGAGTCCTCCCTCTGCGCTCTCCTGCTTCTGCTTATTGGCTTTTGAAATGCAGCTGATTTGCACCTATCACAGTCTGGGTGGTGATTGTCTGTCCCATTGTTTGTCACAGCTTTACAGCAGCACATGCAAATACACCTTAAAATGTGCATCTTGACCAGGATCAGTGTGCTGTGATGTTTGGATGCAGCACAATGTGTGGTGTGCACAAAACCTGCAAAAAAAAATAAAAATAAAAATTACCCATAGACAAAAATGGAATTTTGTCCGCACAAGTGACGAAATGTGGCTCTTCCCAGTAAAAACATTTAATGTTTAAACGAGTCACGGAAACTCAGACTTCCAATAACTGAACAGGTATTTTGATATATCTTATGGTTTTTACACAATCACCTCTAAAGTTCAAGTTTTTCATTTTAAGATTTTACCACAGAACAACAGCTTAAGAGTGTGACGATGTCACATCTAATGTCTGAGTGGTCTTTTCTTACTCCGTCAAGCATTTACACATTTTATACAGCTTATATTAACACGCTCTGCTGTTTTAGGTTGAACCCACGTGCAGGTAGAGGCAGGAGACTCCCGACTAAAAAAATATTACTTTTTTATTCTTTACAATAACAAAACAAAGTGCTGACGGGGCAGCAAAAACTCACATTGAGGGAGACAAGATGATAAACGGAGCAGACACAGAACACGAAGCCTTGGAAGGATAATGCCCGGACAAAGGAGGACAAGACGCTCACTTACTGAACACTGACGAGACGGAATGAGAAACACCTGGAGTGAATTAGACACAGGTGAGACAGGCGCTGACACACAGAGGAAAAACAGAGTATATATATATATATATATATATATATATATGAAGGTGTTTTAAACCCTTCCCACACTCTTGCAATTTTCTAAACAATGTTTCTAAACTCTCTGCCACCTGCCAGAGCTCTTGGCCACGCCCACTTCTCCGCTGCAGAGCGGAGATCAGCTCATCAGCTGCAGGAGGGATCTTCTCCCTGCACATGTGGGCTGCACACAGGTGCAGCATGTGCTAAGTAATTTAAAATAATTTATTTTGAATAAAAAATCCCATGCCAATCTTGCGACTCATCCTTCACTTAGCCGGTTGTGTGTCGTGTCCAATCTTATTTTGAAAACCCGCGAAAGCGCGAGTCTGCGGAAGTCGAACCACGAAGCACCGAGGGACTACTGCACGTTGAAAGAACATAACGGTTGTTTTTGGGCTGTAGCTTAGTCCTTCATTTAAACTTGTGTTGCGTTTCCTCAACAAACCAATCAGTCAGGACTGCATAAATCAAAATGTCAAATTCTTTTGTAGAAAAACGTTACAAAAAATATGTTTTCACAACATAAACAGTTTTATATAAAAACAAAATTAAATATAAACAGAAATTTGCCAAATGTCTTTATTATTATTATTTTTGGTTCCATACAGATTGAACTTACTATAGGAATGACGATAGAAGTGCTTTTAATTTACAGGTTGCAAACCTCTTGTTTACTACAAGACAGACTTATTTATTAATTATTTTTTTGGCCAGTGGAATCTTTGCTTACCCAACACATGGATTAGGATAATATTTGCCATTTTTTGAGGTATAAACAATGTCCTCTGGGTGTGTTTCCTATAGGAGTGGTGACCGGCAGTCAGCTGGGTTGTGGTTGGTGAGGTTAGCGGCCGAGAAGTTTGGAAATCCCAGCACAAAAGGAAATGTGTAACAGCAGCTCGAGGATGTTGTGGAGGAGGTGAAGGACTAACGACAAAGATGATAAAAATCTTGTGAACGTTGTGAGGTGTTTTTAAAGCAGTCTGTCTCGTTGTTTTAATGGATAAAAACAGCGCGTTACACCAGGTTGATTTAAAACATAAAAACACTGTTAGTGCAGCTGCAGTAAAAAAAAAAAGGGGGTCTGCGCACATATTTGTGGACAGACTTTTTGGACAGAACGTGCTTCACAGTGTCAAATCTAATTTGATCCAGAGGACTAATTGGGTTAAAATGAATAGCGCCCCTTCATTGCATTAAGGCATCAGAATCTATCAGTGGCAGAAAAACAAGTCGCTGCGTAATAAATCTGCAGTAAATCATCAGACAGATGTTGAGGGAGGCTGTTTAAAGGCACATTAAAAATAATGATTAATGAGGGGACATGACAGAGAAGAGAACTAATGAACGATCCACTCATATAAGTGGTTAAACAAACCACCGAAGACAGAGAACATCCATTATTTGGTCGCAGAAAGGCAGCATCAAATATGCGTCGACTCCCTCCCCTACGTGGCAATCGTGCAGCATCTCCTCGGAAAACTAATCAAACAGTAAATTACAGATGTGGAGTTGTGTAAACAAAGTGCTGCGTTTGCCTAATTAAAAAAGAAACAATGATTAGCCTGTGAGACGACGCAGCTTGTGCATGAGCATCTTAATGAAAAGCTTCATTATTTGAGTGTTTATACTGCAACATGCTCCGAACGGCAGCGCCGCTTTAATCTGCGCCAATCGGCGACGTGCAGCAGTGTGGAAACTGGCTGTGCATTATGAAAAGATTACAATCTAAGCAGTGCGGTGCGTGCACCTAATTCATGCCATATCCTGTGAGGCTCGGGGTTAAACAGGCAGACTTTGGGACAAGAGCGAGACTTCAATCATAGCGAGGCCCAACATGGAAAAGGAGGGAAACTCACTGCTGGCACGTCCATGTGAGCGATATTCGCTCAGACGGAAATGGAACCATTACTGTAAGAAGGTGCCGGTTCAAGTTTGTGTAACTTTAAATCAGCGAGTTAGAAAATAGACCTGCATTGAAAGGTTTTGGTTTTAACAGCAGAGAGATGAATTCAACAGGCATCAGAGGAAGCAAGGGTGCGGGGTGTTAGGGTGTTGGGGTGAAAGGGTGCGTTTCTTCTGAGGCGGCGGTGGCTGCCCCCGTGGGAGGTCTACGTTTATCGTGTTGGAAAGGCTTAGATGGACCAAAATTCAGACCCAGTTTATTTTTTGTCAGCGGTGGATGGAAATCGACTGAATGCTGAGGGGAGTATTTAACCCCCACCACCTTTACAGTTAGCCAGCTTGTGTCGATTTCCTTTAAATGATGAATGGACTGTATTTATTTAGCACCTTTCTATCTTGTTAAGATACTCACTGCTCTTTACAATCTGTGCCCTCATTTACCCATTCATACAGAACTCTACTATATCTATACAAAGAATAGGAGTTCCCAACCCTGGTCCTTGAGGAACACCATCCTGCATGTTTTAGTTGTTTCTCTGATTTTAGTAAATGGGTGATTTACAAGCTTCTGCAGAACATGAGGAAGTAATTAAATCACTGAATCAGGTGTGTTGGAGCAGGGAAGATGGATGGATGGATGGATGGATGGGTAGCCAGCTAGCTAGCTAGCTAGCTGCCCCGTAGGGAAATTAGTTTGCAGCATTGTCAGCAGGCATTTTTATAAAAGACATACTGGTATACAAACATCCATCAAAGTTTGAGCTCAGTAATTCATGATACCTTTTTATTATTTAATGATTTAATTGCTTGTGGTATGAAATAAAATTTTGTCCTGTTTCTTGAGAATAAAGGAAGGCAGTACCTTCGCCCTGAATGAGTTTCTTAGGGGATGTGAATTGTCTGCTATAATCTTGTTTGCCTTCCTCAGAACTCTGTCCACAACTCTGTAAACAACAGAAACATTCAGGATGGTGTTCCTCAGGGACCAGGGTTGGGAACCCCTGATTTAGATCACATTCATACACCGATGGGACACACATTGGAGGCAATGAATGATTCAGTGTCTTGCCCAGGGACACTTGAACATGTGACTGCTGGTGGTTTCGAACCCCCAGCTCTTGCACTGGAGGACGACTGCTCTAACCACTCAGCCACAGCCCTTTAAGAGCTTGTGAACATTTTTAGTGGCAAAAAATTGTATCTGACAAAAGTATTCCTGTTCTGTGAAGAGAAGCGCATCCAATGTTGCCTTTCGTGTGACTTTTAGACAAAAAAAAAATAAAATAAAATTGAGAAACAACGGAGTTTGAATGTCAAGACAGTTGTGGGACCAGCTTGTTGTATGATCTGGAGACAGTTGCATTGACAAAAAGACAGAAGAAAGAACTGGAAGTGGCACAACATCCTTCTACCAGTATACCCACTGTCCCTCCTCTGGACATGTCCAAACCATCTCAGTCTGGTTTCTCTAACTTTATCTCCCAGTTGTTCGACCTGTGCTGTATCTCTGATGATCTCATTCCTAATCTGATCCATCCTTGTCCTAAGGAGAACCTCAACATCTTCATTTCTTTCACTTCCAGTTCTGTCTCCTGTCTTTTTGTCCATGTCTCTGTCTCCAGACCATACAACATAGCTGGTCTCACCATACATCCATCCATCCATTATCTTTACCCGTTTATTCCATTTTGGGTCACGGGGGTCGCTGGTGCCCATGTCCAGCAGTCACTGTGCGAGGGGCGGGGTACACCCTGGACGGGTCGCAAGTCCATCACAGGGACACATAGAGACAAACGACACAAACAACCATTCACTCTCTCACTCACACCTAGGGAAAATTTAGAGTTACCAATCAGCCTAACATGCATGTTTTTGGTCTGTGGGAGGAAACCGGAGCACCCGGAGAAAACCCACGCATGCACGGAGAGAACATGCAAACTCCACCCAGAAAGGCCCCTGGACCGGGGTTTGAACCAGGGACCTTCTCGCTGAGAGGCAGCAGCTCTACCAGTTGCGCCACTGTGCTGCCCCTGGTCTCACCACTGTCTTGTAAATTTTTCTTTTGACCTTTGCTGACACCCTTTTTTGTTGCAAATCACTCCTGAAACTTTGCTCAAATCTAATAATTATTTCCATCCATCCATCCATTATCTTCCACTTATTCCAAAGTGGTCGTGGGGGCAGCAACTTGAGCAGGGAGGTCCAGACATCTAGTTCCACAGCCACCTCTTCCAGCTCTTCTGGGGATTCAAAGGCGTTCCCAGACCAACCGAGAGACTTAGTCTCTCCAGCGTGTCCTGGGTCTTCCTTTGGGTCTCCTTTCAGTCGGACATGCCTGAAGCACCTCCCTAGGGAGGCGCCCAGGAAGCATCCTTACCAGATGCCTGAACCACCTCAACTAAAAATTATAATATAACATAATTATTTCCAGAAAACGGACAAAGCTGACTCTAAATAGTTATTGGCAAAAATTTCAACAAGGATTTTGTGAAATCTTTAGTGCTCAGAATACGTCGGAGCTACTACCACAGCAAATTTTAGGTCAATATCTATGAAATATGTTGATTTGGAGCAATTTCTGATGACTGCAGCAGCCATCTTGAAAGTGTTTGACTTGTAGACGTTCATCTAATATTTACTTTCTGCCAGTTTATGTGGAGATCTTTTGATAAGACATGCACACAAAGAGACAAAAGCGTTATCGCTCGTTTACAGATCTACATCCCAGTGAAACAGGAAGCTCAACGATCAGCGGTCTCATCATTTAATTCATAAAGCGGTGCAGTAAAAGACAGATGGGGCACGGCGAAGTCATTTCTAAAATCCGTCTGTCAGAATTAAACTCGTACACGGTCATGCTTTGATGTTTGAACACTTTAAAGGACTGCTGTGAAAAACGCACGTGAATGACGCGGAGCTCCTCTCTCCCCGTGGCAATGGAATAATAATAACGTTCTCCAAGCGTTTAAAGGCTTCTAAGCTGTTAGCACCTGATGGAGGCCAAACTCCCGCCGGTTTCCTCTTCCTGCTTTCATCTCAGCAGTGAAGTGGAAACTGTGGCTCTGTCAAAACTTCATGTGGACGAAGGTCAGTTGTGGTTTTGCAGTTTGCACCTTAACAGGGTTATACCGAAGCCAAAAACGAAGGAAAAAAACTTTTTATAGTTTGTTGTGTTAGGCAAGGTTTTTTGTTGACTTTACGGTTACGTGAAGAATTTAAGGCAAGCTGTTTATGCATTTATTTGACCTCCTTAATATCAACCCACTACTTCGCGACTGCACAGCACCCGTTGCCCATTCGGTTGCTGTAATTCAATAATTTGTGGGCTAGCTCAACCAGTAACAATTTTTGAATAACTAGCGGCCCTTTTGTCCAACTAGTCAGCCATTTTGCCACACTAATCATTCAAAACTCCAAACCAGTTGTCTTCTTCACACACCACACTTTTAAACCACTGGCCCAAAGTATTTAATGATTAAATCATATAATTAAATTTATTTAGTGACCTTCATTTAACTGGGCAAATCCCACCGAGACTAGATCACCATTTCCATGGAGGCCTGGGCCTGAAAGCAGCCTAACATGCATGTTTTTATACTGTGGGAGGAAACGGAGTACCATATTTTCCAGCGTATAAGTCGCTCCAGAGAATAAGTCATATCAGTCAAAAAAGCATCATGAACAAGAAAAAAATATATAATTTGCTTCGGCGTATAAGTCGCATTTATTCTGCGTCATCTCTGACCCGTCGCATTTATTATGTGTTTATTTAATGGTCAAAACAGCTTAATTTCGCCTGGGTGGCGCTGCGCCATCCATCCATCCATCCATCCATCCATCCATCCATCCATCCATCCATCCATCGCGGCCGTAGCCGCTAGTTCTCCAGCTTTCCTCCGCCTGCACCAGCTGAGTGAAGCGAACGCGCCCGGGAGAACTTGCTGTTCCAGTTTTTCAAAATTTAAAGCGTCAGTCAAAAATTGCGTTATGAATATGAAAAAAAAAAACGTATTTAAGTCACAGGTCTGACAGATCTATGCAAACATAAGAAGAACATGCAAAGTCCACACAGAGATGGCAGATCCGAACTGGGGATTGAACCCAGGTCCTTCTTGTGAGGCAACAATGCTAACCACCAAGCCATCGTGCTGCCCAGCTCTGCAGCCTCGGACAGTTGGCAAAACAGTACTAGTTAGAGTGTTCTGATGCGCTAATGTGACCAAATGTGCAACTGGTCAGCAAAAACAATAATGCCTAATGTTAAGGATTGAATAAATGCACAAATGACTTTCCATATTCATTCAGATTGATCCATTTGTTCATTTGAAACATGCTCAAACCGTTAAATCAGGTTGTTTTGTTGGAACGCTCTGAATTTAAATGTCAGAAAAGGAGACATTCAGTGTATCCCTCTGAAAGGTTTGTGACCAGCGACTGAAAGAACCCTTGCAGGTTAACGACAGGTCAGGACTCGTACTCAGACACTCCCAAGTCCCCAAAAAGCAGCTTTCTAATGATTCATCTGGTTAGCAGGTGTGTATGTAGGTAGGATGACTGCGGCAGGTGAGTTCACCCGTTTGTCTCAGATTCCAGGGGTCAAAAGTTGCACATTGAAGCGATCTGTTTGTTGAAGCAAGATAATCTGATGGACATTAGGAGAAACTTGTGTCTTTTTTATTCCTCTACAATTTCCAAAGCTTCTTCATTTCCCAACTGATTTGAACAAAGTTAGACCTCATTTGGTCATCTGTAGCTGCATGCAATAAAAAGAGTTTCAATCAAGTTTTGTAATTTTTGGTCTCAGTTCTTGGCATTAGGGCAGATAATCCATCCATTATCTTTACCTGCTTCTTCCTTTTTGGGTTGCGGGGGTCACTGGTGCCCATGTCCAGCAGTCACTGTGCGAGAGGCGGGGGACACCCTGGACAGGTCTCCAGTCCATCACAGGTACCCAAATCCATGCATGCACGGAGAGAACATGCAAACTCCACTCAGAAAGGTCCTTGGCCAGGATTCGATCCGCCAACATTCTTGCTGAGAGGCAACAGCTCTGCCAACTGAGCCACCGTGCCGCCCTGGTGTCTCCCATCTATTACAATTTCTGCATTAGACTTAAAAAAAGACAGTTGTATCACACTGCAAAGGCTTTCAGACGTTAGTTAATGAGAACAAACGGTCTATAAAACAACTGTGCTCCGACACAGATCATAACAACCATCACCATTCTGCTTGTGTTGTCTATATTACAACATTTCTACACGAGATCTCTTCATAAAAACCTCAACCTTCAAAGTTGGTGTTGGGACGTAGTAACACATATTTCTGACGACAAGCCGATCTCTGAGGGTTCACCACAATCAGGCCTCGTAGGAACATGTTTATCTTAGAGCAACCCAACAACACGCACATAATATATATATATATTTTTTTTTATTAAAGTGCTGCTCAGGGTAGGTCTGAGCGGTGCTTTCAGGAAAACACAACCACTTATTAAAGTCTAGACGCAACATAAAACCAGCAGAAGTCCTGGAGTAAGCACTCCCCGGCTCTGGTGGACAGAACTGTCAGCGTCTGTTCAACTCTGCTCGTTTTCAGTCACCGTCTGTGAAGTCGGGAAGGATTTACTGCGAACAACGGAGCAGTGATAGGACAGGATGGTGATGGGGCAAGAAAAAAAAAGCCACCGCATGAATCAGAGCTCGCCAAGAAGTCAGCTAAAAGACAGAATTAGGAATGGAGATCACCCGCCACCTTTCACTCCAAAGTTTATAAATTAAGACCATCTTATGCTGAGTTATAAACTTTGACAATAAACTTCTGTGCAACGTCAAGATAGTGAGATTTAACTGTGCGTGATGTGTTAATGCTCAGAGGATGTGACGAAACTGACTCTCAGCTACCACCAAAACAAATTTTAGCTCAATGTTTACAAAACTGACCGAGTTATAGCTTTTTTTTCTGTTTGGTAAGGTTTATCACCTGTGGCAGCCATCTTGAATCAAGTTGAGGCAAAATCTTAGTCAGTTGTATATCCAACTCCCACATTTCTGTTAAATAAGTTGATAATAAATAAGTTATTACGCTGTAGAATGTAAAAAGTGTGCGTCCTAAGACTGAGCCTTGTGGTACACCATTGTTGACAGTTGTTTTCTATCACTACTTTTATTTACATTTCTTTTTATATGCTTTTTATGACTGTTTATTGTTGCGTGTACCTCATCTGTGTTTGTTTTTTTTGTATAAAACAGGTCTCTCTTGAAAATGAGTCCTTGTGACTCACTGAGACTAACCTGTATAAATAAAGGTTGAATACATTAATTAATTTTTTGGAGATGGCTTTCAGCTACTACCACGCCAAATTTTGGTTCAATATCTGCAAAACTGATGGAATCATAACATTTTACTTGTGGATATCTGTCTGTCAGTTTACAGCAGAGTATTCCATAACCTCCAGACGTTCTTCCACTTGTGACACGGCGAAGATGTTCAGACAAGATTTATAATCCCCTAAACTGCATTTTGGTGGTTCCCCCCCACATTTACAGGAAGTAACTTACACGCAGGGCTCGGGGGAGTCGGAGTTTGGTTTCAAACCACTTCCTGCCCCAACATCTCTCTGCAGGTGAGGACACAGATTAGTCTCTGCTGACTGGATTTCCTCTTGAAGCTGATTTCAAACAGATCATCTTAGTGCGTTTAACCTCCTGAGACCCAAGCGTTTGTGCACATTTTCTTTTTCTCCAAGGTACATGGGATTTGTTGGACCTAATAAGTTAAATACGTAGACTCTGTCATGGTACAGGAAGTAGTTTTAGTAAAAAACGAGGTCCTCATACGAGGATGCAGCATCAGCATGTTAAATGCATCAAGAAAGCAGGAACTGTTGTTGCAACAGGGTTAATTTGTGAATATGTTTGCCCGAAGACACGGAAGTTATGATAAAACTCTGTTTGTGTTGAGTTCATGAATGCGACTCGTTGAACTTGAAAGAAAAAGGAGAAAGTCCGAGGGCTGCGGCGGCCTCGCTCAGTGTCCTGGCATTCAGAGAGAAATCGTGAGCACTTCTGGAATGAAAGCATTTCTCTAATCTTTTAGCGAGACATTGAGATAGAGAGCGTAGCGAGGCGAAAGGAATGGTGCTGCCTGCGTCTGTGCACGGGAGCAGGTCTCAGGAGTCCGGACGTCTGGCCCGCTCTTCAAATGGCACAGTGTTTGTTGGGGAATGTGCAATTATGGAGGCCAGGCCTTTGATCCAGGTTTTCCATCAGGGCTAAATTGTCCTCACATTGAGCGCCGCGGTGTATCCTTGGGCGCTCCTTTATATTCTGCTGCTCTTTCATGTGCACCCCTCTGGAACTCAAAGCATCTCCTCTTGAAAAGTGAGCTTTGGCCTGTCCATGCTCCAGTGCAGTGGTGGAATACTGCTCTGTGTGCGTGCGTGTGTGCGTGTGTGCGTGCGTGTGTGCGTGTGTGCGTGAAATGGCATTTTCTGTGAAAAATGTTGTGTTAACCGCTGTGTGTGCAGAGTGACTGCTGAAAAATGCTGAGGAAGCTGAAACGGAGCCGTTAAAGCTAAAGGGGAGTGGCGGCGCAGAGGTTAGAGGAGGTGGGCCTGTGATCGGAAGGTCGCCGGTTCGACTCCCTGGACCGACAACATCAAAATGTGGGTGGAAAAGGTGAAACAACCACACCTCATTTGCCCCACTCTGTGCCCTTGAGTAAGACCCTTAACCCCCACCATCTGCTCCCAAACAGGTCTCTCTTGAAAACGAGTCCTCATGACTCAGATTACCTGTATAAATAAAGTT
>NC_056498.1:49751380-49765620 GCF_014905685.2 Nematolebias whitei
ACAGTTAGAGAGTGTGTTGGATATATATATTAATGGATATATGGATGTATATATATAGCTAGATACATATATATACAGATATATATATTTATATATATATATATAGATATATAAAGTAAAGGAATGCTAGCTAAATGCTAACGAAAGCAGAGCAGGTTAAATGTGAAAAGGTGCAAAATGCCAGCTAAAAAGTAGCAAATTGATTGCTAAAAGCAGGAAACACTGGCTAAAAGGTTAAATGCTAAATGAAGCAAAAGGCTAGCTTAAAGCTAAAAATACCCCCAAATTCTTTTTTTAAAGTAGCAAAAGTCCAGCTAAAAATAAAATCTTTCAGCTGCTCCCTTCTTCAGGGGTCACCAGAGTGAACTAACTCACACAAAGACTTGGTCATTGTTTTAACACCAGCTGGTCTTGATGCAACCACAGACCACCGAGCTACCACAGCCCCCTGTGTGGAGCAGAGAGCTGCCATCTAGGGCGCCTGGCGGAGCAGATGGTGGGGGTTAAGGGCCTTGCTCAAGGGCCCAGAGTGAGGCTAATGAGGGTGGAGGCAGGTGTGGGTGTTTCACCTTTTCCGCCCACATTTTGATGTTATTGGTCCGGGGGGAATTGAACTGTCGACCTTACGATCACAGACTCGCCTTCTCTACCCTCTGCACCACCACTTCCCTGGGAAAAAAATAACAAAATACGTAGCTAAAAGCCAAAGTACCAAAAGGTTACCTAGAAGTTAAAAGTAGCTAAAGACTTTCTAAAAGGTAAAAGTAATAAAAGGCTGACAAAACTCTAAAAGAATCAAAACACACAAAAATAAACTAAAATACAGCTAAATGCATCAAAACACTCGCTACAGCAATAAAAAGCTGATTAAGAGCTAAATATAGAGAAAAGTAGCAGAAAAATAACTAACACCTAAAAGTAGCAGCCTAGTAGCTAAAAGCTAAAGACAAAAGCAGAAAGCTGAAGCAGATTGCTAAGGGAATATTTTAACAGAATCCAAAAGTTATCGATGCGTTTTTTTTATGAGAATATTTGTAAACGAAGTTATGGAAAATATTTTGAAAAATAAAACAAGTTATAAAACCCAAAAGTTAAAGCACCGTCTACTGAATGAGCCGAAGGTTGTGACTTTTAAACAGCTAAAACAGCACAAAGCATGCAGAAGTAGCAGAAAAAATAACAATACAAGTGCTAACGCAGAGAAAGATTTAAGGTTCGCATTAGATGAAGTGATTTGCAGCGTTTTAACCCCCAGAGTTTCGGTGTCGTGCCATAAAAATAGAAATATAAATGTTGGTGTAAATAATTACGTTTGTAAGCCTCGATATTTTATGGCTGTGTTGCTGTCCCTTCGTGCTCTTCACTCAGTGATCGTGATTCTTTCCACATGTTCCCACGTCTGATCTCATAAGACACACCATCTCTGCCAGTTTACCAGAAAAACTCCTTTTCTTTAGTTTTAGCAGATTGTGACCTCAGCTTTAATCCCCCCCCCCCCCCTCTCCCACCTCAGGTCATTGATTGTGTGAACGTTGATGAAGCACTCACTATCATGATCCATTTTTCTTCAGCATCTTTCTCGTCCCGCAGTTTTAGAGCCATTTCAACAAATCACAAATCAGAACGTTCAGCTCTTTCAGGACAAACCTGCATTTAGACTTTTGGTATTGGTGCAACTTTAGCTTTTTGAGATATTTAGCCTTTTCTGCCATTTTTTTAAATCATATAAAATGAATTGAGTTCATTTTAAATCCTTCAAATCTTTAGATCTGTTTACAACCTTTTACTGCTCCTTTCACATTTTGTTCTGCTTCAGCTACTTTCAGCTAATTTCAGCTGGGGTTTTTCAGCAGTTTTGTGCTCCTTTCAGATTGTTTCTGCTAACTACATTTTTGTGCTTCTTCTAACTTATTTCTACTAATTTTAGCTTGTTATGCTCCTTTCGACTTATTTCTGCTTTTTCTACTATTTCAGCTACTATTTAGCTGTTTTATGCTAATTTAAGCTTTTTCAGCTAATTCCACATTTTTTTGCACTCAACTTTTTTCAGCCTAATTCAGCAAAAATTGTGTTCTCCACTTCCTTCGTGTAATTTCAGCTTCTTTCTGTTTTTTTTAGCTACTATTCAGCAGTTTTTTTAAAAACAAATTTTAGATTTTTTCAGATAATTTCCACTTTTTGTTCTCATTTCTGCATCTTTCAGCCAAATTGGGCGTAGTTGTGCTCTCTCCACTTCCTTCTGGTAATTTAAGCTACTTTTCAGCTATTTTTTTTTAGCTAATTTACTAATTTTTGTTCTAATTTCTGCTTATTTGAACCAAATTCAGTAAATTTGTGTTCTTTCTGCTTTTGTTCTGCTAACTTAGGCTTGTTTTTCCATTTCAGCTTTATTTCAGCATGTTTTTAGCTAATTTCAGCTGTTTTTCAGCAATAAGCATTCTCACATGAAATGCATTTTCTCTAGTTTTTGTCTTCTCCAAAGCCTGGCACACTTATACTGAGAGTTCATGTGAGAAATCACAGCCGCTTTTTATAAACCCAGTGGTCACATGAGAACGTCAGACTGGTTCCCTGGCGATCAGATGGTCTGTCCTCGGCGTGGGTCCTCGACGCTCCGGGAGAATCTATCAGCAAACTGAAACCACTTTGACACCTTAACGCCAAGTGAGGTGCTTCAATAGACGCTTTCATATGATGCTTTGCTGTCGTTTACAGTCATTTTTAGTCTAAACGAGCTTGTCTGGGCATGTTGGGAAACTCTAAACTGCAGAGAAATTTAAACATTTCTTTATTCTACTGAACTGTGAGTGAATTTAAAGTTTTTTTTAATGACTAAATTGTTTAAATTGAGTCATACAATGACAAACAGGTAGGTTTTTCTTTTTTTTTTTTATCATTGAGTTAAGATATTTTAAAGTGAAGTTCTGTGGAAAGCTTTTGATCAGTCAACATCTTACCTGTTGTAGATAACTGTTTGGATGACCCCAGTTTGGAGAAATTGTTTGTTTCTGACTGGATTGACAAGCTATGCACTGATCTGAGCAGAGTCAACACCAAAGTGGACGGCTGCCATCTTAAAACAACTCCAGTCTAAATAATTTCAAAGCATTTCACGTGAAGATTATTTTGAAAACAGCAATTTTGCATTACAGTTTTTTTTTCTGGTGTTCCCAAAACTGCTCCGGCTTTAGGAACAATTTGTGCTTGAAACTAAGCACAAAATGAAAAATGACCGTGCAAAGAATAACTAGATAATTGCATTTCCTGTGAAAATGCAGTGTGGATGCTGATTGCTGAAGAACTTACTGAAAAACAGCTGAAATGTAGCTGAAATGGAAGAACAAGCTTAAGTTAGCTGAAGAAAACAGAAAGTAATATTTGTTTAATTTGGTTTAAATAATAAGAAATTAGCACAAAAACGAGTAATTTAGCTAAAAATGCTATAATTAGCAACAACAAAAAAAAAGCTGAAAAGTAGCTGAAAAGGCAGAAAGTAGCTTAAACTACCAGAAGGAAGTGGAGAGAGCACGATTGTGCCCAATTAGGCAGATTTTTTTTCAACGAGTGAAAAACTGTGGAATTAGCTGAAAAAGCTCAAATTAATATAAACAGCTAAAAACTAGCTGCAATAGCATAAATAATTTAAACTTTCAAAAATAATGAAATTAGCAGAAAGAAGTTTAACAAGCACAAACATCTTGTAGTTAGCTGAAAGAATCTGAAAGAGCACAAAACAGCTGAAATAACAGCTGAAATGAGCTGAAACTAGCTGAATAAAAAAAAAATTGCACAAGGAAGCTGAACTGGAGCAAAAAGTGGTTGTAAACAGATATGAAGGATGTAAAATGAGCTCAATTCATTTTCTTTTAGGAAAAATATAGTAGAAAAGGCTAAATATTTTAAAAAGCTAAAGTTGCACCAACACCAAATGTCATAGCACGCTTCTCCTGAACGAGCTGAATGTTTTGATTTATGATTTGTTGAAATAGCTTGAAAACTGCGGGTCACGAAAGGTGCAGAATACGCATAGATGAAAGTATAAACAGGAAAACAATAGTCTGAACGCTTAACAGGCATTCAGACTAATGTGCCAACGTAAAGACTGATAAACTAACGTTTGCATGAGCCAATTATCTGCTTTATTTTTACTGTTGTTTTCATGTTTGGACCAGCTGTTAGCTCTCCATTGTAGTAAGAGTTTAACCTTATTTCTCCAAGAGCTAGCCACAACAGGTAAGATATCAACTGCTCACAACGTTTCCATAGAACCTCACTTCAAAAAGGTCTAAACTGTGGCTCTGAGGCGCAAAATGAAAAGATTTAATTTATTGCACAGGTTTTCTTTTAGCTGTTCAGCTTCATCTGTGTCCAACATAAACAGACGGACGTTTGCACGTTTCGCCCGTCTTTGTGAAGCGCTAAGAAAAACACGTGGAGTAGGAGGGAGCCTCAGGGATCTGGACCTCTGTCAGGGCTGACAGTCCACCCTCCAAATGATAAAATAAGGCGTCTTGGACCTGGACCCTCTCTCGGTTTGACCAATCGTCTGTTTAGCTTCGTTTTAAACCGATTCCAAGTCGGTGTTCTGGTGGACCGATGCGTCGCTGAGTCGTAATTTCACCCTCAGTTTGGCACATTTGTTGCCAGCACGAGTTAGCAGCAGAAGCTGAAGACTTTTTGTTAACGGAGAACAACTGTTTGCTGAGTCGCTCTGGAGCTCAGCTGAGTCAGCAGCAAAAATCTGAAGCAAGTTTTGTGCACAACTCTCAGCTACTACCACTTTAAATTTGAGCGTAATAACTGTAAAACTACCAGAGTTGTAGCCATTGTTGTGTTTTTAAGCATTGATTAGCCATGGCAGCCATCTTGAATGGTGCAGACTAAACAACAGTCAGGTGTAGATGGACATCCTGGGATTACTTTCTGAGGATTTTATCCAAATCTTGAGCCATTTTGCTAAAACTACAGACAATCACACAAACTGAGACAAAACACGATTGTCCACGTTTGCTGGCAGTTGAATTGATCCAAAAACAAGAGCGTATTGGCATTTGATCAGTTTTCAGTTTCCTCATGCGATTCATTGTGTGAACGTTTATGAATCATTCACACTATTGTGATCTATTCAGCATCTTTCTCAATCCACAATGTTTGTGCTATTTCAATAAATCATAAATCAAAACGTTCAGCGCTTTCATGAGAAATATGATATTTGATAATGGTGCAACTTTAGCTTTTTGAAATGTTTAGCCTTTTCTGACATTTTTTTTCCTCATAGAAAATGAACTGAGCTCATTTTCCATCCTTCAGATCTTTAGATCTGTTTACAATCTTTTACTGCTCCTTTCACATTTTGTTTGGCTTCAGCTTCTTCCTTGTGCAAATTTAAACATTTTCAGCTACTTTCAGCAAATTTCAGCTGTTTTTCCAGCCATTGTGCTAGTTTCAGATTTTTGCTGCAAACTACAATATTTTTGTGCTTCTTCTAACTTCTTTCTCCTCCTCTCAGCCATTTCTGCTATTTCAGCTACTATTTAGCTGTTTGTGCTAATATTAGCTTTTTCAGCTAATTCTACATTTTTTGCACTCATTTCAACATTTTTCTACCTAATTCAGTGAAAAACGTCCTCTTTCCACTTCCTTCTTGTAATTTCAGCTTCTTTTTGCCTTTTTTAAATTAATTTCAGCTTTTTTTAGATTATTTCCACCTTTAAGTGCTCATTTATGCTTCTTTCAACAAACATATTTTTCTGCTTTCTTTTGCTAATTTCAGCTTGTCCTACCTTTTCAGCTACTTTTTAAAAGCAATTTTAGCTACTTTCAGATAAATTCAAGTTTTTGTGGTAATTTCTGCTACTGTCAGCCTAATTAACGTCTTTCTGCTAATTTAAGCTTGTTATGCTCCTTTCAGCTTTTTTTCTGCTAGTTTCAGCATCTTCTGCTATTTCAGATAGCTTTTAGGTACTAAATTGAGCTTTTTCAGCTAATACCACTTTTTTAGCTCATTTCAGCTCTTTCCACTTCCTTCTGGTATTTTAAGCTTCTTTCTGCCTTTTCAGCTACTTTTCAGCTATTTTGCTAATTTCAAATTTTTTAGCTAATTTCCTAATTTCTGTGCTAATTTCTGCTTATTTAAACCAAATTCAGCAAATATGTGTTCTTTCTGCTTACTTCTGGTAATTTAGGCTTGTTCTTCTGTTTCAGCTACATTTCAGCATGTTTTTAGCTAATTTCAGCTGTTTTTCATCAAATTCTTCAGCAATAAGCATCCACACTGCATTTTAGCAGGAAATATATATATAATATTATAACAAAGACATAATAACAACTACAATAATCTCTCTGGTCATTTTTGAAGTGAAGTTTTATGCAACAGCCATCAGTAACTAGGAGGTTATGAGTCGTGACGTCCGCCTCAGAGTACGAAGAAAAGTGCAAAAGTCTTCATCCAGACTGGTCTGACCATCTCTTCAAGAATGATCAGACTTGTCCAGTAAAACCAACAACCTCAGAGCTGTTTATGAAAACACGTTTACAGACTCAATAAGAGGTTTAGAGAAATTTACAGGCTTCATATCCCCACATATTTCCTGTGGTTTACATTCCATCAGAAAGCCCGAGCTCCTTCTCTGCACCAGCCTTCACCCTGACCCGTTCTGCCGCTCAGAGGCTGTGAGGCCTCAGCTGTTGAGCTGGGTTCTGCTAATTAGCAGCTGGAGTTTGCTTTAAGTGCTCCACACTTTAACCCTCGTCTTTTCTGTGCTGGTGAGGTGCCAGACCCCCTCTGCAGGGTGGTAGGTTCCCTCCGAGGGTGGCGGTGGTGTTGGGACTCCTGGCACGTTAGACGTCGTTAGCGCAAAGAAACAAATGCGACGAAGAGATTTCTGACACGACGCCGCCTCCCTCTGAAGTCTGGGCTCGCGTTGGGTTCGCCGTCACTCAGGTCCAAAATAAACACGGAGCTTCTCCACACCCGGAGACCTAACCTGCGGCGCGGCTCAGAATATCCACTCGTTTTTTTATGAGGTTTCCACTGCGCCTCGCCAACTGCCAGCCAGCTCGTTAACACTCTCCAGACACGGTTCTGTCAGCGACGAGCAAAGAACGTTTTATCTTTCAGCACATTTAACTGTATCGAATAAATAAAGGCCTAGCATCCCTTTAACGCTTGTCCCGTGCCGTCTTTCTTGCCAGAGTTTTAAACTAAAATCATCTCAAAGGACGGAGTTGGTCATGTTTTGGTTAAAACTTTGCTCGGAAAATGTGTTGCAAATGACTCTCAGCTACTACCACGTCAGATTTAAAGCTCAGAATCTTTAAAATCTGCGCACGCTATAGCCTTTTTTGTGTTTTCAAAGATCAGATCAAGATAATTTGCTGACGCTGTGGACAAACGAACACGCAGTTTCGTCACAGAAACTTCAGGTGACTTTGAATTTACTAGTATGCGCAGCTTTCGGACTGAGAACTTCACGGTACTTGAGTGAAAAGTGATGTTTTAATCCCCTAAGGATGTCCCATCTGATACAAAGTGTGTTACCGCAGATAAAGCATGTCGTTTGTTAGAACTGGATCCAAGTGGTGGCAGAGAAGCTTGTCCTGCGCCCTCAGAAAGCCACACAAGTGGATGTAATTTGCCTGACAGACCAGAATAATTTGTCCATAATCTCCATTTATACCATAGAAAAGGAAAGATGAATGATGTTGGCATCGTTGTAGTTTCCAACATGTGCTGCAAGACCAAATGATCGTGCAAGACGTTTGCATTAACTTTGAATTAACCGGGTTTGTCCATCCATCCACTTTAGCTTCTTCCTTTCCAGGTCATGGAGGTCACTGGTGCCCATGTCCAGCAGTCACTGTGCGAGAGGCGGGGGACACCACCTTCAGTCCATCACATGGACAAACAAACATCACTCTCCCCTAGGGACAATTTAGAGTTACCAATCAATCAAACATGCAGATTTTCAGTCTGTGGGAGGAAACCGGACCTGGAGAAAACCTACGTGTGCACGGAGAGGTGCAAACTCCACCCAGGAAGGTCCTCAGCTGAGATTTGATCCAGAAACCTTCTCAGTGATAGATCAACTGCACCACCGTGTCGACCCCTCTTTGTCGCTTAACAAAAATATTTTATCAACCATTAGATGGATTTTAATACCGTATTTTTTGCTGTATAAGTCACAGTTTTTTTGCATGAATTAGCATGCCTGTGATTTATACAGTATGTTTGTTTTTCCCATATTTATAAACCAAATTTTGTCTGAGATCTGACAATTTCATTCGTTCTGACATGCAAAATATTGAACACTACCATTTTCAGCCACTAGAGGGCCCTCGCCTAATATGGCAAGTCAAGTGTCTCATTAATAGGTAAAAGTGGATATTAATGAGACACTTGGCTTGCCATACAAAAGCCACCTTCGTTTAACTCCTGGAGTAAACGTCAAATCCGCTTCATTTTGCCGCCCCGGTGAAATGCAGCTGATTTGACCATTGAAGCGCATTTAATAAGGAAAAGTTCAACTGAGACACACCTTAGCTATAATGTCGAGCAAACAAATAATTGTTTTTAGGTGTTATTCGTGTTAAATTCTTGTTAAAGTCCTTCCGTGTACGTTCCAGCGGCCGCCATTTGGTAGCCAATCGATTTTTGGCACAACACCGGCCCACATTTCCAGGATGTCAGCGGCGACGCCTAATAGATGCGACTTTTACAGCAAAGTGACTCATTTACTGTATGTTGCTTCTTTCCCACTTTATTAGACATTTTTGGACTGATGCAACTTATACGGCGGCAAATACGGTAAATCTCTCAGAAAGTAATTTATTAGACACACGTTTACAACTGAGTTTGTACAAAATGCGACAATCTGGCACCAACCTCATTCAAAATGGCTGCCACATCCAACCAAATTTAGCTTACACAAAAATGGTCTTTACTCCATGAATCTCATAGAAACTGAGACAAACTTTGGTGCTCTAAGAGCTGATAATCATCTGTGTGTATGCTCTAAATTATAACAGATTACATCACCAGATTGAATAATATATGCCACAACTCCATCCATCCATCCATTATCTTTACCCGCTTATTCCATTTTGGGTCACGGGGGTCGCTGGTGCCCATGTCCAGCAATCACTGTGTGAGGGGCGGGGTACACCCTGGACAGGTCTCCAGTCCATCACAGGGCCACATAGAGACAAACGAGACAAACAACCATTCACTTTCTCACTCACACCTAGGGACAATTTAGAGTTACCAATCAGCCTAACATGCATGTTTTTGGTCTGTGGGAGGAAACTGGAGCACCCGGAGAAAACCCACAACTCCAATACTTATAATTTAAAACAAGACATTAGTTTATAACTCCGGCATTAAATGGATTCCTTTAAGGAACGTTAGGCCTTGAAGGGTCTCTGCAGGGTCCTAAACAGATCAGAGATGTTCTCAGATGTGCGTCAAAGGGTTACTTCTTCCTCTGTGTTGCGGTGTGTGTGTTGAGGTGGCAACATCTTGTCAGACACCTCCAGAAAAATCACCCCCAACCCCCCGGCATCCCTGTGTTCCTCCTTGACCTTGCTGAGGGGTCGCCTTGCCTTCTTGCATCTGTCCCGCCCTGGAGACGCTCAAGGAGAGCGAGTGTTTTATTAAAAATCAGGGAGCAAGGCTGGACTTGTGATCCGCTTCTACAGCGTTCCTGCCTGGTTCTGGCCTTGCAGGACCAGGAGAGATTATTCTGTGTGGTCCAAACCTTTAAAGTCTCTTTCTTACTGTACTTTAGAGGAAACGAAGGCCTCACTCTTTTCTCTTTAGCTCTTTTTTTTTTTTGAAAGGTGAAATAACCTTTTTACATTTTCCTGTTGCTACTCTACATCCCCAAACACAAAAATGGCTAAAACTCAGTCAATTACATGAACATTGAAGTAAAATTTAACATAGAAGCAGCTGGTAGTCATCCTCAAACACTCTGAGTACGAACAGGATCTTTCATGACTTCACTCATCACCATTTTGAACAAAACACGTCTCAAAATAAGACTCAATATTTAAAGTATTAAAGGCAGCAGGAGGCATTTCTACAAGGAGTTCTAGGCCTTTAATGTTACAAAAAGTTTGTGCATCCGACAGGACGGCTCCAGAAACCATCTTAGCTAGGGATGCACCGATCCACTTTTTTTTTTTTCATTTTCGATCCAATACCGATATCGGTTGTCACGGTATCGGTCCATACCGATACACATAAACAGTGCTGAATTATCGATATCATCATCATCACTGATTTTATATGAGGCTGTAATAATCTCCTCTCAAGTACAATTTGTACAAATATATGCATGCATATCCAAAAAGGCAACTTGAGGTAAGTTTAATTAATGTTGGATAAGTTTTAAAGTTAGAATTAAATTCTGCTAACACAAAACATGTTTCTTTTTATTCCTAGCTTTAAAGTGGATATTAAAGTGATTGTTTAAAGTTATTTTTATATATTTTTTAAAATAAGGGGCAGATATAAAATGTCTCTTCTTTCTGCACTCTTTTCATTCAATGTTTTCTTTTTGATGAATTTGTTTAGTTTCTTTTAAATGAATGAATAAATGAATAAAAGAAAATAAAATGTAAATTTCCATTCCCTTAACGTTATAATGACTCTCATTTTTAACTAATTTTTATGAGCTTTATACATGACTTGTAAAATATTATATTAAACCAAATCATAACATTTTAATAATTTCAGTTGACGAAATAATACATTTGTTGAGTGACCACTTCCTACTACTAATTATCATAGCTCTTTTTTGTAAAATAAAAATAGTGTTTGTAATTGTTTTGCATGCTTTTCCCCAAAATTCAATGCAATAGGTTAAATATGGAACAAACATTATGTTATACAATATATATATATATATATATATATATATATATATTGTTGTTCAAAAACTATTTTACTTTATACAGTAATGCAATTGATTTTGCTATTTTTATTCTTAAACGATTTACATGAGATTTCCGTGTCAGCTTCTCATCAATAACGACAGCCAGAAATTTTATTTCATTAACTCTATGAATTTCAATATTGTCAATTTTAAATGGGACTTTGATCATTTTCTTTCTATTACTAAATATAATGTGGTTTGTTTTTTCCAAATTTAATGATAACTTATTAAGTTGGAACCAAGTTTGTATTTTTACGAATTCTGCCTGTATCATCTCTATTAGTTTACGGTTTTATTCAAACATAGACTTTATTTTCTTTTAAAAATGTTGACAAGAAAATAGAAATGTTGATGTTAATCTGACCAGCTACTGTTCCGTTGTCCTGGACTTCTTTCAGGGTGGCCGCGTGTTTTTATAACGTCTGGACTCTTGCAATGGTTTATTATCTGGGTGTCCAAATACTTTTTTAAAAAGTCTTCAGTTGATCCAAAAGGCTGCTGCCAGAGTCTTAACTGGAGTTACTGGGAGAGATCAAATCTCTCCAGTTTTAGATTCTCTTCAGTGGCTCCCTGTCAAATCCAGAAGTCAAAATCTTACTTCTAACCTACAAATCCCCCAACAACCTAGCTCCATCTTATAAGATAAGACAAGATAAGATAGAACTTTTTTGATCCCGCAGGAAATGATTGAGCCAGAGATTCAGTACAAAGGAACATACACAAGGAATCACACAAGATACAAAAAATAACATAGAATATAATAATAATAAATAAAAAAATAAAAAGTATATAAAAATACCAGCAATTCAGATATAAACAAGTCAGGTGCAGACATGTGTGAAATGTTTTAATGTGGAAATATTGACGTGCTTATTGTGGGGCAGGATTAATTTTATTATCCTATGTGCAGAAAGGGGGAGGAGTTGAAAAGTTTGATAACCACTGGAAGGACTTCCTGTGGCGTTCTATGGAGCACCTCAGCGGTCTCAGTCTACGACTGAAGGTGCTGCGGTATATTATTATATTATATTCGAGATCTTATTGGTCTCTATTTTCCTAACAGAACACTTTGCTCTCAAAGTGCAGCCTTACTTGCGGTTTCTATAGTTTCCAAAAGCAGAACGGGAGGAAGATCTTTCAGTTCTCAGGCTCCTCTCTTGTGGAACCAACTTCCAGTTTGTGTCCGTGAGGCTGACACAGTGTCCAGTTTTAAGACTTTCCTTGTTGATGAATCCTATAGTTAGGGTTGGCTTGTTCTGCCGCTATAGGCTTAGACTACTAGAGGACAAATAGACCACATTTACTTTAATGATTTATGAAAATTGAATAGTTTTCATTTGATACTGTTTCTATCTTACCATGTGATCCTTGACCTGCCATTGTGTATCTGTTCCTCTCAAACCCAGCCGGTCGAAGCAGATTGTCCTGAGCCTGGTTCTGCTAAAGGTTTCTTCTTCACGAGGGAGTTTTTCCTTTCCACTGTCGCCTTCATGCTCGCTCAAGATGGAGTTAAAGTCAAAGCAGTCTGCTCCTCGGATAAATAGCGTTAAAATTATTATTTTTAAACATGTGTTTCTGTTCAGTGCCCTGAGACGACTTCTCTTCTGACTTGACGATATACAAATAAACTGATCCGAATCGAATTATTTCAAAAACAAATACGCTAAAAATATGCAGTTTTCTGATTTTGCGGGTAAATGTCGTCTGGAAAGTAAATAACGAAGGTCCATCTGCTGTTTCCATTCCGCCCCGGCACAAGATCAGACCTCGTGTTCCGGATGTGTTGTTGGTTTGGAGGCGGCCTGATGATGTTTTGACTTACGGAATGGATTCTCTCCTTGACCTCATGGGGGGGGGGGGTCTGCTTTCATGCATCCTTTTCGGTCGTGTGATGAATGGGCCCCAAATGAGCACATGAAGGTGGTGCACGGGTTCTGATGGGTCGTGGTTCCTGCTCAGTTTGTGCACGCAGAGGAAACGTGCGTTTACCTCAACTTGATGCATTTTCAGCACTAACCTGTCCCTGGAGCATCGGTCCAAATGAAGGTGCACAACCTCAGCTGCTGCATCAGGGTCGTAACTCTGACCTTCGCTGCCGCTGTTTGAAAGGGCAGAAGCAGAAGTGATCTTTGAAAAGCTTACAGAATCAAATTTAGCCCCGCCTCATAAGGAACAAGATTTCTCACTGGAAATATTCCTAATATTCTATTATTGTGGTTCACCACAACATAGCTGGCTGGTAAGACAGAATTTTCCAGGCGCAAAGCACAAAATGACAAACATGGCTGTCGTATAGTGATGGAAACGTCGAGCAAAGAAGGGAGGGGCTGGACGCTGCAGAGTACCCCCCCCCCATTTAAAAGCCGTTTAGCGTGGAGAGATGTGCCCTGAATCATCTGCCTTCAACAAAACAGAGCAAGTGTCAGCCGTTCATCCAACAGCTCAGTCACAAAACAAATGAAATAAATGAAAGTTCTGGTGTTTGAGAGTTTTAAACCAACATGTGGAGAAATTACAAAGTTCTAGCTGCTCTGGCCAAACCTTTAAATACGATGATGCTGCGAGAAGTCACTCTCAGGGTATGTGTTGTGAATGACTCTCAGCTACTACCACAACAAATTTTAGCCTAAAATCTGTAAAACTGACTGAATTATGATCATTTGCTCGTTTTTTAGCCTCATTTGAGCTGTGGCAGCCATGTTGAATTGAGCCGGCTCCAAAGATCATTGTAAATGTACATCTGATGATATTTCGCGGAACGTTTTATTAAAATCCATCCAGTGGTTCATGAGATGTTTTGCCAACAGACAGATCAAGTTGACTCCGACTAGTTATTGGCCAAACATTGAAGATCCTGTACGATCAGTTAGCACTGGAATATGTGATGAGGATCAGTTGCGGCTGCTTCCACTCCAAAGTTCAGATCAATAAAATAACAGTTTTGTTCATTTTGTGTGTTTTTAATGTGAGCTGGCTGTAGCGGCCATCTTGAAATGGGTTGACTCTAATAGTACATTTACTTGTAGTTCTACATCTGTGGATTACTTTCTGCAAAAAATGTCCCGTGGTTTATAAGATCTTTTACTAACAGACAAACAGGAAATTGCATTTCCCAAATTTTATGATATCCATCCATCCATCCATCCATCCTCCCACCCATCCATCCATCCATCCATCCAACCACCCACCCATCCACCAATCCATCCATCCACCCACCCATCCATCAGTCCAACCACTCAACCACCCATCCATCCTCCCACCCATCCATCCATCCATCCATCCATCCATCCACCCACCCACCCA
>NC_056498.1:49765720-49801201 GCF_014905685.2 Nematolebias whitei
CATCCATCCATCCATCCATCCAACCAACCAACCAACCAACCAACCAACCAACCAACCAACCAACCAACCAACCAACCAACCAACCAACCAACCAACCAACCACCCATCCATCCATCCATCCATCCATCCATCCATCCATCCATCCATCCATCCAACCAACCATCCATTCATCCATCCATCCATCCATCCACCCATCCACCCATCCATCCATATCCAACAGTCACTGTGCGAGAGGCGAGGATGCCCTGGTCCACATTTTATGGCTCATAGGAATTCAACGATTTTTCTTTGTTTTCCTTAAGTCGGTTGTAAACAGTGAAGTAACCCTAATGAGTCAGCAACAAGACAAGATTAGAATGCAAAGCTCATCATCTGTAAGTCAGTTAGCACATTTATGTTGATCAAAAAGAAAACGCAGAGACAAACAAACAAAAAAAAAACAACCAACCAACTTCACACGCATGAAAAATATCACAAAAGATGGCGGAATGTTTTAATTACAGTCATGGGGATGAAGGACTGTTTGTGGCTCCTGTGTTTTGGTGAAGCGTATTGTGCGCTCGCCACCGTTGGGCTGTCATTAGCGAATGTGTGGGAGGATGTTCACAGAGAGAAAACTGACCTCACACTGTAATCAAAATGGATCCGTAACTTAATAAATATCCCCCGCCTTGGAGCCAAACAAAGGCAGTAAGCAAACTTCTAAAAGCTGCTCTAAATCCAGGCTTTATCATTATAGAAACTGCCTTTTAGTGTTTTACAGCCGGGGCGTCTGAGATGCGACGCAGCCAGGGTTTAAAAACGGATGCAGGATGTGGAGCTGTGAGAAATCTGCAGACATGAAAGGCAAAGAGGGGCACAAAACGACACATTGTCATAGAGAGCGAGGGACTGAAGACACGAGCGTGGAGGAAGAGGAGGAGAGCCGAAGGGAGGGAGGGATGAAAGCAGGAGGCCCAGACAGGCCAGAACAAGAAAGCAAAAAAAAAAAACAACTAATTGGAATCAAGTGTCCTGACGGAGTGCGTGGGCCGCTCAGTTCCACAACCAGAGCCACTTTTCCACTTGCAAAAAACATGAAGAGTAAAAATGAACAAGTATGTGTTGGGAATGACTCTCAGCTACTACCACGCCAAAATATAGCTCCATGTTTGTAAAACTGGCTGAATTGTTGCCCAAAGCTGATCATTTGTATACATACCTCCAATTATGAGTTTCTGCAAAACATTATTATCTCTTTAGGTGATTAAAATCCAAAATGCTGCTGCCAGAGTTTTAACGTGAGTTGACAGTACAGATCATTTCTCTCCAGTTTTAGCTTCTCTCCATTGGCTCCCTGTCAAATTCTGAATTGAATTCAAAATCTGACTTCTAACCTACAAAGGCATCAACAGCCTAGCTCCATCTTCTATTACAGATCTTGTTCTTCCATATTTTCCCAACAGAGCACTTCGCTCTCAGACTGCAGGCTTACTTGTGGTTCCTAGAGTTTCCAAAAGCAGAATGGGAGGCAGCTCTTTCAGTTATCAGGCTCCTCTCTTGTGGAACCAACTTCCAGTTTCTGTCCGTGAGGCTGACACATTGTCCAGTTTTAAGACTGGGATTAAGACTTTCCTTTTTGATAAATCCTATAGTTAGGGTCAGCTTAGGTTTTCTGAGCTATCCCTTAGTTATGCTGCTATAGTTTAGGACAAATTGACCACATTTCCTCCCTCTGCTGCTGTCTTTACTGGCTCTACTACCTGTTTGTATTTGTAATTATTTCTCTCTTATGTGTTTTTGTCTTTCCTCCTATAGAAACCACACCTGGACCATTCTGTGTCTGTTACTACTTCCTGTCCTCTCAAACCCAGCTGGTTAAAGCAGATGGCTGCTTGTCCTGAACCTGGTTCTGTTGGAGGTTTCTTCCTGTTAGAAGGGAGTTTTTCCTTTCCACTGTCTCCTTTGTGTTTGCTCAGAATGGGAGACCGCGACGAAGCGAATCTTCCTTAGAAAGATGACGTTTATTCATTGTTATTTTTAATGTTTGTGAATGTTTGTGTTCAGTGCCCTGAGATGACTTCTGTTGTGACTTGGCGTTATATAAATAAACTGAACTGAATTGCATTAAAATACCCTCACTATAAGCATTTAGTTGAGACAGATGATGTCAGGGTGTAAACCTGAACCTCAACAGGATTTCCATTTCAAACCTTTCATTTTTGCACTAACCACTGCTTTCCGACAAACGGAAGCAGCACTATTAAATTTCCAATTCTTAATGCGTCCTAATTGCTAATGAGATGTGCTCCTTTAAGAAGAGATGGAAGGGGTCAAAGGTCATGTCTGCACTTTAGGGGCTTTTTAGGACTTCTTGCTCTTTCATATTCTACACTTCCCTTTGAACAAATGCTTCTTACGATCGTTAAAAATTCACGTTTAGGTAACAAATGTAGCAGTTGTGTTGATTTTGTTGTCCAGGTTTTTGACAAACATGAGCTGTTTTCCCTATCTCTAAAATTTGTGGTTTGAAATAAACCTTTAGATTAAACCAAGTGCTTTGAAAATGTATTCATACCCCTAGAGCTTTTCCACTTTTTTGACACATTACAACCACTAAGTATTTTACTGGGATTTTACACAACCAGCTCTAGTATGGTGTGTTTTTATGTTCAGCCCCGAGTCAATACTTTGTAAAACCACATTTTGCATGAAGTCTTTTGGGGTTCATTTCCACCAGATTTGCACATCTGGAGACTGAGGTTTTTGACCATTCTTTGTTGCAGAACAGCTCAAGCTCAGTCAGATTGAATGGAGAGTCTGAGCAGCAGGTTTCAAGACTTGCCATAGATTTTTAGTTGGATGTAGGTCTGAACTTTTGACCGTTCTGACACATACTTCAATCTGACCCGTTCCATTGTCGCTCTGGATGGATGTTTCAGGTCGTTGTCCTGCTGGAAGGTGAACCTCCGCTCCAGTCTCAGGTCTTCTGCAGCCTCTAGCAGGATCTCTTCCAGGATTGTCCTCCTCCAGCTTCTTGCCCCTGCTGAAAAGAAGCATCCCCACAGCATGATGTTGCCACCTCTGTGTTTCACAATGGGGACAATGGGTGATTCAGTGTTTTGCATTTAGATCAGAAAGTTCTGTTTTGGTCTAATATAAGCGGAGTTCCTTCTTCTGCATGTTTGCTGTATCAAACTACAATCAGGGCTTCTTATTTCTCTTTCAACAATAGCTTTCTTCTGGCGACTCTTCCATAAAATCCCGATATAAGGACTTATAGTTGTCCTGTGGACAGATTGTCCCAACTGAGCGGTGGATCTCTGCAGCTCCTCCAGAGTTTCCATGGGGCTTCTTCTCAGATAAAAGCTCTCCACATCAGTTAGGTGGATGGCCATGGTTTGGCAGGTTTGTGCAACTCTATTTTCAGATGAGGGTCTGAACAGAGCACCATGAGATGTTCAAACCTTGGGATGTTTTATAATCTAAACTGCTTTAACCTCCTAAGACTCGAACTCTTGCATATGTGGATGCCAGGTCCAGAAGGTTAAACAACAATAATGTCATCCCTGACCTGTCTGGTGTGTTCCTTGGTCTTCATGATACCGTTTGATTACTAAAGTTCTGCAAATAAACTTTTGATGCCTTCATAGAACAACTAGATTCAAACTGAGATAAAACACACACAGCTGGACTCTTAAAATGATGGCTTCTGATTAGTTGCACTGGATTTAGTCAGGGTATCAAAGTAAATAATAATAATAATGTCATCACAATGTCAGCACTGTATGTTTCCATACAATGGCGAAATTAGTCTCTGCATTTAACCCATCCACCACCAGGTGATGCAGTGGGCAGCTATTGAAAGCGCCCGGGGGGCATTTTGGGGATGAGGCGTGCTGCCCAGAGATGCCACGTGATGTGCAGTGACTGGGGATCGAACCTGAGGCTTTTGGGTCCCAAGCCGGCTGCCCTGCCTCTACACCATCTCGGCCCCCTGGCAGCCGAATACAAATGCAGGCCACACTTTTTAGATTTTCATTTGTAAAAATTTTAAAACCATGTTACATTTCCCTTCCACTTCATAAAAGTGGTCTACGTTGTTTTGGCCTATCACACACTATAAAGAACTTTGCAGTTTGTGGACTGGACCAGCTCTTTACCCTCACTAGGGTCCTCAAGGGGTTATGAGAGTTTGTCCATCCAGTCTACATGTGTTTTGTGGACTTGGAGATGACATTCAACCGTGTTCCACAAGGTACACTGGGGGGGGGGGGATATCTGTGAGTATGGGATTGGAGGCCCGTTGCTCCGTGTTATTCGATCCCTATACAAGTGGTGCGAGAGTTTAGTTTGCATTGCCAGTAGTAAGTCTGACCCCTTCAGGGTGGGAGTTGAACTCTGCCAGGGCTGTCCGTTGTCATAGATTTTGTTCATAATTTTTATGGACCAAATTTCTCGGTGCAGCCGGGGGCAGAGAGATTCTGGTTTGGTGGCCTCAGCATTCCTTCTCTACTCTTTGCAGATGATGTGGTCCTGTTGGCGTCATCGTGCCATGATCTTCAGCTCTCACTGGAGCGGTTCGCAGCCCAGTTGTTAAGCAGCTGGGATGAGAATCAGCACCTCCAAATCTGAGGCCATGGTCTTCGGTCGGAAAAGGGTGGATTTCTCTCTTCAGTTCGAGGGTGAGGTTCTGACTCAAGTGGAGGAGTTCAAGTATCTCAGGGTTTTGTTCATGAGTGAGGGAAGAGTGGAGTGTGAGATTGACAGACGAATTGGGGCAGTGTCTGCAGTATTGCGGACTCTGTGCCTGTCCATTGTGGTGAAGAAGGAGCTGAGCTGTAAGTCAAAACTATCCGTTTACCGGCCAGTCTACGTTCCTGTGCTCACCTATGGTCATGAACGCTGAGTATTGACCGAAAGAATGAGATTGTGGATACAGGCAGTTGAAATAAGTTTCCTTCGCAGGGTAGCTGGACTCTCTCTTAGAGATAGGGTGAGAAGTTCAGTTATTCAGGAGAGACTTGGAGTAGAACAGTTGCTCCTCCACGTTGAAAGAAGCCAGTTGAGGTGATTCGGGCATCTGGCAAGGATGCTCCCTGGGTGCCTCCCTAAGGAGGTGCTTTGGGCATGTCTGAATGGGAGGAGACCCTGGGGAAGACCCAGGACACGCTGGAGAGACTGCGTCTCTCGGTTGACCAGGGAACAACTTAGAATCCTCCCAGAAGAACTGCAAGAGGTGGCTGTGGAAAGAGATGTCTGGACCTCCTTGCTCAAGCTGCTGCCCCCGAGACCCTACTTCAGAACAAGCGGAAGATAATGGATGAATGGATGAATGGAGGGATGGACGGAGGGTTGTAACATGACAGTATGGAAATACTTGAAGAGGTGTAGCTACATTTTCAAGGCACTGCATGAACAATTGTTATTGCAGATGGTACATTTATTTATGTTCCTTTCACGAGTCATGCAGTTAAAAGTAGACCAAGGTTTTGAGCTGCATCGTACAAATTAAATCTCAGTCTGAGGGATGATTTGTCCTTCGATGTTCAAGGTAATTTTAATGTTCGTTTCCAGATTCTGATGGACTCGGGGTCCCTGGACACTCCGTCTGAGCATCAAGCACAAAGCCAAAACACAAAGAGCAATAATCCCCTCTTCTCTCTGTTTCAGCCGTGCCTGATAAAAAATAAGCTGAAGTCTGTCTTCCCATCACTCTGTCCCGTCCGGTTGTTTCTGCTGTGTGGGTTTCCCCCTCAGATCCCTCCAGATCAGGAGAACAAACACAGTGCTGTCTCTCTGTGTGTTCCACACCGGTGGCTCGTTGCCCACCTCCCACCCCAAAATAACACATGCATCACAGATGAAGGCGAACGAAGAGAAACGAGGGCAGGACTTTTATAATATTCTGCAGCCCAAAGACCCCCCCGAAGATAAACACGAGACCACCTGGGGAAACGCCAAGAAAGAGTTGATGATAACAAAGTATTCACTAATGACTAGGATGTTTGAATTTAGTGAAATCTTTAAACATCAAACTCTAAACCTTTTATTATTTGCTTCTACTAATTTATCTGCCCCTCCTTAATGGCCTTGGACTAAATGGTGGTTGAATAATGTTAAATTAGGAGACAAATCTATGACCATGGAATATTTTAAAATAAATTGTATATCGCCCATCAACTCCTCTCTCTTCACGTATTTCTTTAATTGGCCACCAGGCCTCCACTGATGTCCCTCTGCCTGAGGCAGAGGCATCATCAGGGACCACTTTGAGAGAATAATTCAAAACCAAAGCCTCTTTCTGTTAACACGCTATCCAAGCCTCACAAGGCACTGAGAGAAACTCCAGATACTGTTAACTGGATGACCAGCATCAAGGGAACACCCTCTTCTTGCCATAAAGTCTAAAATAAGAATAAGAACAAGTGTTCTGCTGATAAAACTCAGTAATTTATGAACCGTGTGGTGTGGTTGGTTTGGAAGAAGAAAAAGAATGGAAATCTGGTGACTAATTCAGCTCTGTGGGGCCAAATCCTCCAGCAGCTGGCAGGAGGACATTTTTCACTGGAAACGGTGTTGTCGCAGCATTGTTCTGCGACATATCTGTGCCCGACATTCAACTCCGGCTGTGAATGGAGGGCGTAATTCCTCTTCTCGCCAGGAATCTCAGCTGACACTCTCATCCTGACACACCCCTCACAACACAAACATTCAGAGATCTCAGGCTGATAAATGAGACGCTCGTTCCCTTCAAAGTCCATCCTTCATAAGTTATTCATCCTGTTCAGCCAAAGATCAGAGCAAAGCTTCGTGGAGGCCGTTTGCGGGTCATGCAAATCGAGAAATCTGGATCTGAAGTGGCCCAGATAAAATAAAAGATTAGTTTACTGATCCGTTTAAATCCACTGGTTTATATATTCTATTCTTGGGTGTGTCTATGGTTTCTACTGTTTTCTACATTCCTTCTCTAGATACAGACACATGCAAAATTTGCACAAATAAGTACTTTAAGAGAAGATATGAAATAATTTCATGCAACAATTTTCATTTCTACAGATGGAAGAAAAAGGAGCAGAATAAATACTACACTTTGTTGAACAAAACAAACCACAACAGAAACTTTAGGTGCATTTGGGGGCAGTTGTGGCTGAGTGGTTAGAGCAGTCGTCCTCCAATGGGAGAGTTGGGGTTTCGATTCCACCAGCAGTCACATGCTGAAGTGTCCCTGGGCAAGACACTGAACCCCTCGTTGCCTCCAATGTGTCCCATTGGTGTATGAATGTGATCTAAAGCACTGATTAGTCTTTGTACAGATATAGTAGAGTGCTGTATGAATGGGTAAATGAGGGCACAGATTGTACAGTATTGATTGCAGGGGTTACGTTCCACACACCGTCGTGATGGGTGAAAAACTGCAAAGTAGGAACGCTATATTTATTTTAGTATTTATATATTTTAAGGCTTTATAAACCCTTCCCACACTCTTGCAATGTTCTAAACTCTTAAACCCAGTGGTGTAGTCTACGAGATATGCGGGTATATGGAGTATACACACTAGAAAAGATCAATAATTCCAGTAAACCGGGCAGCACGGTGGCACAACTGGTAGAGCTGCTGCTTCTCAGTGAGCAGGTCCCTGGTTCAAATCCCGGTCCAGGGGCCTTTCTGGGTGGAGTTTGCATGTTCTCTCCGTGCATGCGTGGGTTTTCTCCGGGTACTCCGGTTTCCTCCCACAGACCAAAAAACATGTATGTTAGGCTGATTGGTAACTCTAAATTGTCTCTAGGTGTGAGTGAGAGAGTGAATGGTTGTTTGTCTCGTTTGTCTCTATGTAGCCCTGTGATGGACTTGCGACCCGTCCAGGGTGTACCCTGCCCCTCGCACAGTGATTGCTGGACATGGGCACCGGCGACCCCCGTGACCCAAAATGGAATAAGCGGGTAAAGATGATGGATGGATGGGTGGATGGATGGAATTCCAGTAAACCCACTTGAAAGTACCCAATGATAGATGACATATTAGGCACGTGTCATTGATAAGTTAAACGGCAGTTAAATACTTCTGTAACAATCTATTGGTATGCAGGGCTTGTTTATTACATTCGCTTATCCAGAAAATTATTGTATAATTAATACTTCTGTATTGTATAATTCTGTACTTACTACTAAATACTTGAACATGTTTTGCTTTGATGCAGTTTTATAAATTCTGTAATATGTTTTTAATACAAAGCCAACTGTTGTACAAAGTTTTTTGTACATTTATTCTAATATAAACATCAGCGAAATTTGGAAATGTTCAATATGCTTAAAAATCTAAATAAATTGACGATTACATTGTACTAACCATTGTACTTTGGTTTCTAAGCACAGTATACGTATTGACCATGGAAAAGTTAGTTTTACGTTGAACGTTGGACATTTGCGCTCCGTGGCTTCTGCGGTGTCCAGCGTAAAACTAACAGCGGTATACCCACTACAAAATTGTAGACTACACCACTGCTTAAACCTACATATTTTAACAACATACGTGCACTTTACAGTACTGCAAAGTTGTACTCACCAGTTCTGTAAAACAGCAGCTCGGTTCCGGTTCTGCAGATCTACCCTTCAGAGATGAAGCCCACCGCCCCGTCCAGGTTGATGTGCCTGTGGTTAATTGAGTTTCAGGATTTTTTGCGACTTTCCTGCCAGTTCTCTGAGCTTCATAGATGCGTAGATGTGGTTGCAAAACTTTCCCTTCATTTCTGCAAAATCAGCGACCGGAAGCACTGTTGGCTTATGGGTATTGTAGTTCTTTGTGACTGGTGTTACAGTATAGGCTTATTGAAAGAAAACGAGGCTGTCCAAAGATTTTTTTTGTTAATTATTATCCCGTACCGTTTCCAATCACCTGAGTAATATTAAAGTTGACAATTGTTGAAAAACTGCGAAAAAGCGAGTCCACGAAAGTTGAACCGCGAAGTAGCGAGGGTCTGCTGTAAAGCACGTTTTGAGTATCTTGACAAGATAGAAAGGTGCTATAAGTATATTTCATTTTCTCTTTAATTCCATTATTAAAACTCTAAACTCACTGTAGCTCATTTTGATCCATGCAAGACTTCTAGTTCAGTTTTTGGACCGTAAATACTCTCAGTATACGTTTAGCTACTTTAACACATTCATGAAAACATTCTGCTCTTTCGGGACATTCACCCTGAGACCTTTGTAACATTTGTATATTTAGAAATATTTATTTACTTACACTTTTCCTTGTTGAAATAAATGGAGAACTTCAAATCTTTGCAAAACTTTCTTCTCCTCAAAGTCTCAGTCTTGGCTTTATGTTTAGCTTTTCACTGCTGCTTTCCTAGAATTGTGTTTTTAGCTATTGCTCTGCTGGTTTTTGCTTAAAACCACAGTTTTGGTCTTAGCTTCTGTTTTCAGTCTTAGTTTTTAGTTTTTGTTTTCAGAATCGTAGCTTTCGTTTTTCCTGTCGTAGCTTTAAGCTGCTGTTTTGATGGTCTTATCTTTTGTTTTCCCCATTTAGTTTTCAGCTTATGCATTACTAGATGTAGCTTTTAGCTACTGTTTGGCCAGACTTAGCATTTAGCTTCTGTTTTGCTGGTTTTAGACTTTGTTTTGTCAGTATTAGCTTTTGTTTTGGTCTTATCTTTTCGAGTCTGTTTAGCCGCTCCTACTTTTGTTCCTGTTGTTTTAACTTTAACAGCTCAGTTTCAATTTCTTCAACAAATTTCAGCAAATAACTTGTGAAACGCTCGGAGGAAGGCCATGTTTAGAGCCTCAAAGCATGAGGCAACAGCGCTAACGACTAAATCTGCGTTCATGAAGACGTCAGCTGTACGTGGACCTGAATACTGACAGGTTGTTGATATTTAGCTCTTTATAACAGCAGCGTGATAAACCTAAATGTATATGAAGATGCATCATCCAGTCTAATAATATCAAGTTTTCTGGATAATTCAACAGTTTGGTACGTTCCCACTTGACCATCTATTTATTTGATCCTTTGGGAAGCTTTACTCCATCTTTTATGAACAGAGAAGTGCTGTTTGCTTTTTGAAACCTTATTTAAAACAGCTTTGTCTCAGCTTATTAAACAGTCAAACATCACCTCTTGAAAACTATTAACCAGACATTAATCATTGTGCCACGGCGCATAAACAGCCATAAAGTTTGTTTTGTGACCTCTTAGCTTACAGTGTCACTTACTGTAACTAATGGGGAAGAACTCAATATCGCCTTGCCCCTCTAACCCGGTCCAGATGGGGACGTCTGAGCTGTGGTCCGGAAAAGTTAAAAATAGTCTGCAAAGTAACACTTCATCTATCATCCACATCCCCGTGGCAACCGGCTGAAAGAGAACACACCGCGTCACTTTTTCTCAACACTGAAGGAGATGCTGGATAAGCTCTGACATTTACAGAGATGTTGTTTTCTTTTTTGTGGGGAGGAGAGGAGGAACACTTCAAAACGCTTAATTCACACAATCCTTTTAAAATGTCAGACCCAACCAAGGAGCGCTCAGATGAGATTTCTCCAGCACGTTGCAGCGAACTGGGTTTGTTTGTCTTTGCCTTTGACATGTTGCAAAACTAATTAAGGGGTTAGCATTCCTTACAATCGCCCGCTTCCTTTCATGCAAGAGTTTTAGACCAAAATGATCAAATCCAAGCTGTTCTGGTCAAACTTTATTTGAACTAATTTCAGCTCTTGTGAAATATGTTAGTGCTCAAAGTATGCATTGAAGGTGACTCTCAGCTACTACCACATTAAACGTTACCTCGTTATCTTGTTAGGCTGCCTTCAGGCCCAGGTTTCCTTTACAAAAGAGATCTGTGATCTCAGTGGGATTTGCCTGGTTAAATAAAGGTTAATAAATAAAAAAAATCTTTAGAATTAACTGTGTTAGAGCCTTTTCTTGGTGTTTATTCAGGTTGAAAACAACAAAGTCCATGCTCAATAATCCAGGTATAAAATCCAACATTTTTCAGTCAGGTCATCTGGACAGTTTCTTTTTTTGTGCTGAAATGTTTTGCCTTCGATCCGGAAGGCTTCATCAGTCAAGGAAACACAAAACAAAACTGATTCTTCCTCCAACAACTTACTCCAAAGTGGAACAAACCAGTTCTGCTTGTGATAAGATGGTCTCTTTGGTACGCCCCCTCCTCCATTGCCGGCCCTCTTCCTTGTTGACAGTCTTGTCAAACTGGTTGAAAACAACAAAGTCCATGCTCAATAATCCAGGTATACAATCCAACATTTTTCAGTCAGGTCATCTGGGCAGTTTCTTTTTTTGTGCTGAAACGTGCTGAAACAATGGAGGAGGGGTCATACCAAAGAGACCTAATCACAAGCAGAACTGGTTTGTTCCACTTTGGAGTAAGCTGTTGGAGGAAGAATCAGTTTTGTTGTGTGTTTCCTTGACTGATGAAGCCTTCTGGATCGAAGGCGAAACGTTTCAGCACAAAAAAAGAAACTGTCCAGATGATCTGACCGAAAAAATGTTGGATTTATTCAGGTTGCTTTGCTGTGGCGGCCATCTTAAATTTGATTGACTCAAATAATTAATTAGTTGTACATCTGATGTTTTGTTTCTGAGAGTTTAATTAAAGTATGTCCACTGGTTTATAAGTTATTACACTTACACACACACATTCAGAAGCAAATGACATGATGCTACCTGTCAGTCAATCCAGTAGACTTGTCAGCAACTGACCAATCGTTAAACGCAATTTGTCCTGAAGTGAAACGCCCCGTACCTGCAGGAACTGCACCACCTTTTCCTGCGACAACATTGTCAGGGTTTTGCATTATGGACGCTTGGTGGTCAGAGGGATTTTGTGAAAAATCATCTGAAAAAATGGTTAAATGCCGTCAGTGGGGAACGTGCGATTCAGACACGCTGCCCTGAGTGTTTAGAGAATGGAATAGAGTTTTTTGCATTTCAAAAACTTAAACGTAATCAGGATTAATTGGAAATATGGATAAAGGCCGGCGGCTGATCTCATGAGCAGCTGAATACAACAGTGATAAACAGGAAGTACCACATATTTGTCTGTATGAAGGTAACTGCAAGTAAATCCTCCATTTTTATCATAATTACATTGCATGCTTAATGGTTAAATTAAAGGTTATGGCTTAAAGCTACTTGTGAGCACAGCAGGACAGTGGTTAGATGTGATGTAGGAGTGACAGATAGCTTCAAGGTGGAGGTGGGAATGCATCAAGGATCAGTGCAGAGCCCCTTCATGTTTGCTCTAGTGATGGACCGACTAACAGATGAGGTCAGGCTGGAATCCCCGTGGACTATGATGTTTGCAGATGACTGTGATCTGTGGCGAGAACAGGTGGAAGAGAACTTGGAGAGGTGGAGGTATGCACTTGAAAGAAGAGGAATGAAAGTCAGCTGTAGTAAGACGGAGTACATGTGTGTGAATGAGCGGGCGACTGGTGGAACATTGAGGCAACAAGGAGCAGAGGTCACAAAGGTCTTCAAGTACTTGGGGTCCACTGTCCAGGAAAATGGAGAACGTGGTAAAGAGGTGAAAAAGAGAGTCCAGGCAGGATGGAGTGGGTGGAGAGAATTTTCAGGAGTGATTTGTGACAAAAAAGGGTGTCAGCAAAGGTCAAAGGAAAAGTTTACAAGACCGTGGTGAAACCAGCTATGTTGTATGGTCTGGAGACAGAGACATGGACAAAAAGACAGAAGAAAGAACTGGAAGTGGCAGAAATGAAGATGTTGAGGTTCTCCTTAGTGACAAGGATGGATCAGATTAGGAATGAGATCATCAGAGGTACAGCACAGGTTGAACAACTGGGAGATAAAGTTAAAGAGACCAGACTGAGATGGTTTGGACATGTCCAGAGGAGGGACAGTGATTTGGACATGTCCAGAGGAGGGACAGTGGGTATATTGGTAGAAGAATGTTAGAAATGCAGCTGCCAGGAAAAAGACAAAGAGGAGATATATGGATGCAGTTAGAGAGGACATGGAGACAGTTGGAGTAAGGACAGAGGATGCAGAGGACAGAGTGAGACGGAGGAGGACTCGCTGTGGAGGACCCTGAAGAGGGAAAAGCCGAAAGAAGAAGCTTAAAGCTAGTTGTGCTTTATTTTGTGTGTTTTGCATGTAGATCTATTTTGCAACCTCTGTTTGCATAAGTCTTTGTTTGCTACGATCGGTTGACACCAAACCGATTTTGCACAAAGCGTTTATTAGATTGTGTGATGTCAAATTTACATTCTGAATTTCACTGTAAGGCAAAAATGCCTCATTAAACGCCTCGGGTAACGCCGTGAGCTTCACTACCTCAGTCATTATCTTGTTCGGATGTCAGAGGTTAGCTCACCCTGGGTTTCATTTAAGTGGGGGCGGAGCGATCTTACCGTGAGCATCATGTCAACTACATGACTGCCCATCTGTCATGGCAACAGGAAATTAGAATTAAGAATTGGGAAAGGAAAACTTAGTTTAGCTATTATTAAAAATGTGCAACACCCTTTTTTTTAAATAAAGCATCGTCATCACAATATAATTCAAGGTTTCAGTGGGCCAGTATTTAATTTTATTTTCATGTTTTTTTAGATGTGGCTCTTTTTTTTTTTACAGCCACGTTCATGTTGTCACCTCCTTTCGGTTGATGGATGGTTAAGGGTACAAATAAGATGCTTGCCGCAGGTGTGAGTGGTTTTGTTTAACATGGTTTTTTTTTTCTTTGGGAGGAAGAGAAAAAGGAAGAAGGAGGAAAAGCGAGAGTTGGACGGCGCTCTCAGCGTGGTTCACCACAGATGGTTATTGTTTAGAATTCCAGGGTCATGATCTCACGCTGCTCGCTCCTTCTATCTCCCAGACCCTGTAGGCTATGAATTAATCAAACGAAACACAAGCCTTGATATTGTAAGTAGTCTCCTATCGGATTACCGACTGTCAACAGAAATCGGATTACTTTAGCAATCGGCAGAGACATTTGTGATTAGACTTGTAGCCAGAAGCACTTTGGAGAGTAATTCCAGCCTTTCCAAAGTTCAGGAACTAGTATTTTATACATTGAATGACATCTGTAAGTATCTGAATTTGGGTTTGTATATCAGAAATAAACTTCCTTTTTTGTTTCCCCCCACTTTGGTGACTTTGCTATTAACTGGAGGGAATATCATGTCCGTGCACGCTGTTTTACGTCTTTCTGCCTCCTCAGCCAGTCACGCTCTCAGCTGCTGAAGCATCTCATGGATAACGCTCCAAAAAAAGCCCCTTCGATTGCACAAGACGACCAGAGAAAAGAGTCTTTGATGGGATGAAGTTTCCTTGCCTGTCACCCATGTCTTCACACCTCCCATTATCTCGATGTCTTCCTCCCCCCTGCATGTGAGCCCCGTGCACTGGACCGAAGCGTTTAGCTGCTGTCAGTCAGGGAGAACTAAGGAAGAGGACACACAGAGGAGCTGTCTTAGCGGACCGCTAGCAAACGAGCCACTGAGGCCCCATTACTTTCTCCACTTGTCAGGAAGGAGTTAACCCCAGGAGGGGGGAGAGGCCAAACATTAGGCTCAATGGTAACTGAGTGTGTAATTAATGCTGCAATGTGTCCAGTCCCCAGGACCTTCTCAACCCCAGGACCCTTTCTCAGACACGAGAAGAGCGAGAGAGGTCAGCGGGGGAAAAGGGGGGCATCCGGGGCCTCCTTATGCCACTGCATTTGTCCAGAGAGGGGGTATCGTCTCCAACTGAGCCTGAGGCGAATGACCCTTGCCAGCCATGAAGTTATGGGAGACAACAGATTGGTCTCCGATGACGGATGTGAGGAAGGAGAAGACGTTTCATGGTCTCCTGTTGTGCGCTTACTTCTTCCTACAGCAGCTTTTGTTTGTGTGTAGAATACATACAACTACATTAATCATAAAACTGGCACCGTTTACTGTAAGAACCAGCGGAGTCCAGTAATTAGTTCCGTTCAGTTAATTTGTATGGCGTCAATTTGCAACAAAAGTCTTCTCAGGACACGACACACACCAGAAAACGTGGTTCGTTCAAGTCTTCATTCCATTTATACCACAACACTTTCACATCCAGTACATTAGGAAGTGACAATTACTAAAGGTTATCTAAGGAAGCCAGAAGATATCGACAAAACTTCAGTTCGGCACAGTCCCCCATCCTGACCAGCACAGAGGCAACAGAGGAAAGAATCCACTTTAATGGGAGACGACTTCTTATCAGAACCAGGCTCAGGGTGGGGGTGGGAATTTGTCTCAACAGTGTGTGGGTTGATGGGACTGAAGAGACCCAGACAAACACAGAAGGGTTGGTCCAGGTGTGGTTCCTATAGGAAGAGAAACAAAGACAAACACATTAATAACAAAAACTGCTAATACAAACATGGAAAGAAGAGAAATTACAGAGAGCAGCAGAGTGAGGAAGTATTGCCATCATGTTTATTTGCGGTCATCAGAACTGTAACATCATTCTGGATCAACTGGAGACTTCTTAAGAGAGTTTTTGAACTCTCATATAATAAAGAATTACAATAGTTACACCTAGAAGAGATAGATGTAGATGCTTATCTGCACTGGTTTAGACAAAGATGTTTTAATTTTAGTGAAAGTCCATCCTAGTCCTGGTAATGTTTTAAGTTTTAAATTCATGTCCTGATCAAAAATCACATCAAGGTTATTTACTTAAGGACTGAAGGTCCAGTTATTGGCGTCCAGACCAAGTGAAAGGCTCCAAGCTTCTTAAAGTGCTCAGGTCTAAACAGTGGTGTACTTTACATTTTTGTAGTGGGTATACTGTGCTTAGAAATGTTAAGTTAGTTATGTGCAATATATATAATCACATGCATTTTAGCTTATGTTACTACCTTGAAATACTTATTCATACAAATTCATCCTGCTTGCACCATTAAATTCTACCATGCTCTTGTTTATTATCGCTCTTTAGGACCTTATTAAAAATAAATTAAATTAAATTTTTATGCTTCTTTTGTGACTGTCTATTGTTGTCCACTGTTGTCATTATTCTTTGTTAAAATTCAGGTCTCTCTTGTAAATGAGTCCCCGAGGCTCAATGGGATTTACCTGTATAAATAAAGGTTGAATGAAAAAAAAAAAATTATAATTACTTTTTCACTTTTTGGTACTTTATTTTTGTACCATTGCATGCTTAGTATTTCTTGTTTGTTTGTTTGTTCTTCGTTTTCTTTTAGTGAGTCAAATCGGTTCTTCTCATCCTGAGCATTTCAGTAATCTTGTTAACCTTGTGTTAACTTTGCGTATGACAAATAATCACAACTTGAACTATTAAGCACTTTGTACAACATCAGTTTAGTCTTATCCAGATATACACCGAGCACTATGCTAACACTTAGCATGATGAAAACGGCTACAAGTCGTGGGATTAGCTTACTTACTGCCTTTGTTTGACATCGTACAACCGTAAACCTCTGTGATAAATCCACAACACCAAATATTATTCTTCGGTATGTGATGAAATGTGCAGTATAAAGCTTGGAAAAGCTAGAAGCCAAGGTTGTTGCTTGTAGCTACTTAGCTTCTTTGCATGTCAGCGCTGAAACTCCAGAAGATGCTGATTGGCTGGAATGAAAGTTCGCCTGTGATTTCATTGGTTGACGTTTTTTCCCTCTTCGTAAACTCCCGTTGTCGCTACACAAATCACGTGACACAGGTCTGCTGCCCACAGCTCGGGCTGACAGTTCATTATAAAAGTTTATTATAAAGCGGGAGATAACTAGAAATGTTGCTTGGGCATTTGTCCAGTTGCCCTAACTGCACAGCAGAAAGGGAACATTACGTATCGTTGGGCACTTATATTTGGTTATGCGGAAATTCCCAAACATTTTTTATGGTTATTCGCCATATACTGCCATAAATATTTTATTTTAAGAAAAATTTAACATTAACTTGTATACATCCTTTATGCTCGCCTATTGTTGTCCACTGTTGTCATCACTTTTTGTTAAAACCAGGTCTCTCTTGTAAATGAGTCCCAGAGGCTCAATGGGATTAACCTGTCTAAATAAAGGTTGAATGGATAACGTAGACTACAGCACTGGGTCTAAACCCACAGCCTGTTTTATTTGAGTTGAAAAGCAGAAAATTAAGTCATCCAGGTTTTTATGTCTTTAAGAAAAGTTTGTAATCCAAGTAACTGATTGTATTAATCAGGCTTCACTGATATATAGAACTGAGTATCATCAGCATAAAATTAATCTTTAACGGAAACATTTATTAAGTAAAGGGTATTGGTATAAGCGCTGAAGCCTAACAGACTCTACGACTAACTCTGGTAGCTATATTAAGAAGATTCATAAATAATATGAAAAAAATGAATTATTGTCTGTTGGCTGCAACAATGGCAGTAATTATTGTAAATGTTTGCTATTTTTAAAAAAAAGAGGGCTTTGGCACTCTACATAATTTACCACAGTCAGTGAAGTTACTGCAGAATGAGGATGAACGTGTTTGAGTCACTTAGTCTGTGACATACAACTCATATTTATTCTATTCAAGCTGAACTAATATGAAAAAAAAAACTTTTGGCATTACTGATTTTGTTTTGGTTTTGGAAAGCTTCACTAGAGTTTATGTAGAATACAACTTTGTATTTTGTTTCTCTCAGCTAAAGTGTCACTGATTAAGGGTCCCTCCATCTGAGACTGGATTTTATCATTCCTATTTTCATTTGGTATCTTCAACAGACTGTCCTTTTCAACCAAATCCAACGATAATCCGAGCCCAGTCGGAAAAGCTGCAGAACCCATTCAGGTTTTGACAGCATTTCTCATTTGTATAAATAAATATGGACGGACTTTTGTGGAATCGCGTTTGATCTGGGAAATGTTTCTGTTGGCCGTGTCATCCCATGTTTGTTTCAGATGCTGGAAAATGGTGATTAAGTGCGTTTTTGGACGCAACCGAGATCAGTCAGCCAGTAAACAATAATGCGATTGGCTGTGTTGTCAGAGAACGGAATAAACAAATAACACGCTTTAGTTAGAGCCTTGAGCCAGAAAGAAAACTGGCATCGGTCTTGAGTCTTGAAGTCGAACGGCCTCCTGCGCTGCTCTCCCCGCTTGGTGACCAAAAGCCATCTAACTCCCTTGTCAATGGTGGTGAGAGCCCCTCCACCACATGTGAGCATTCCTGGGGCACCGCAGCCTCACCACAAGCTCATATTTATTGTGTGTGGTTCAAACGCAGCGGAGGAGCCCACAGCTCCTCCGTGGCGTCCTTGTGTATATCTCAAGGAACACACACTCACACACGCTGTATACAGTCTGACCTCGCTCGACTAAGTCTGTCAAACTTCTCTCCTGTATCAGCAGTATTATCGATGTCAGCGGTCCAGCTCCTGTAAAACAGATTTACAAAGACATCTGGCAGCTCTGAAGTCACGACATGGACCACCTCCCATCAAGATCAACGGATTTAAAACTGCTTGAAGGGTGACCTAACAGGCTTGTACATGGTAATTACTACTCTTCTAAGTCTTTTGTATTTTAATTAACCCTGAGCTAATTGAGTTTAATCACTAACACACAAAAGTTCCCCCTCGTTACAGACCGTGGAGTGCGTCTTTCAGGAGATATAACAAGTCTCATACAGGTTGTGTCTGATGCGCACAGGCCATTAGCAGCCAGTAAGAAGTGTGGGGAGTCGTTCCTCAGGGCCCTTTGATTGTGGACCGTCTTAGTAGTTTTAATGGTGCTCAGTTATTATCATCCTCCGAGCTAACGTGCAGCAGAGCTTTTATGTCTTCCCTGAACTTTGGGCCCAGCTGGATGTGTTTAGAACTGTTATAATGTAACAGAGCTTCAAAAGATTTCACTACCTTCCATTTAGCTCTCCTGCTGACACTGTTGGGCCACTTTAATATGCTTCCACACAAGGTCTGGATCTCATCAAGGCCATATGAGGCGGGTGGTGGTGGCGGTGGTGGTGGGTTGACAGAGGGGTTGGACTTACATAGAGAATCAACGAGATAAAGTACTGATCCATTAGCCGCAGTGGTGGTGAAGCCTGACAGATACAAGAGTCTTGTGGGCTGGTCTGCACGAGTCAATAGGGGCGACAGCAGATGGAAGATTTTATGTTGGGAGGTTTGTGGTGAAAATAAAGTGTTCTGACAAGATTTTGCCGTCTCAATTATTGCCCATAGCCAAATACAGTATATGTCCTCAACCACTGGATGGATTTGAATAACGATTTCAAAAATGTAATGATTTGATGTACATCTACACGTGATTAACTTTTGGCATCAACCTGAATCAATGTGGCTACCTGTGGGATTCCCAGTTTTCCTGTCATCTCCAGTTCCACCCACGGCTGCAAATCATCTAATCACCGCACCTGATTAACGACCAGCATCTTCACTCTACTTAAACCTCTGCCAGACATTCAACCTACACTGCAGCATTGATTACTCTGGGTAATTTGAGTGACAGCCTGAACCTGAAAACTAAAGAAAGATTTGTCTAACCTTGACTTTTCGCCTGTCTGTCCAGTTCTGCTCAGCCGTGTCTCTCCAACAACCTCCTGGCTCTTCGCTGTCGTTTGAATCTCTATTATCAGAAAATATTCAACTCAACTGGAACTTAAGTCGGACTTCACAAGGCCATCTCCCAATCTTGCAATACTCACTTCTCTGGTTCTCATCTCCTTCTCCACTTGAATCTCCTGGACTGGTTCCTCCCCATCTTCAACAAAATCTACATTACAACAAACAGTAAGAGACCCATCACAATATCTGCAACTTTGGATTATCCAGAACCTACCATACTCACCGTGTATCCTCTTTCCTCCCACAGCTATATCCCCAGTTTGCTGCACTGTATATAAACACTTTTAACTTGTGCCTGAGTCTCTTCAGTCTGCCTACTTTCGGTCATAAAATCTATCATGTTACTAAGAGTCATCTCTGTCAAACACCTCAAATGCTAACAGATCACACAAGATCTTGGCTTAAAGTTTGTGGTTGTTGAGGAACCGAGTGTGCAATTACAAGGAAATTGACAATGCTGTTTAAAAAAATGAAGACAAAATCAAAACTGCAGGCAGAACAAGAAAATAAAAAAAGAACAAAATAAACAAGAAGAACAAGAAAAGAAATAAGAACATGAGAGAACAAGAACAAAATGAAGCACAAGAACATGAGAGAACAAGAACAAAATGAAGCACAAGAAAAACAATGACAAGAAGAAAACAAGAACAAAAAGAAGAAGACCGGAACAGGAAACATACATACATACATACAAGGATCTGTCAGTGCACAAGTGAAAACAAGAAACTTGTAACTGCTGGACTCTAGTGTGCAATTACCAGGAAGCTGTAAATGCTGTTTAAAAAATGAAGACAAAATCAAAACTGCAGGCAGAACAAAAAAAGAACAAGAGAAAGAACAAGAACAACAATAAAAGACAGAAACAAACTAACCAAACTACCTACCTAGCTAGCTACAAGGATCTGACAGTGCACAAGTGAAAACAAGAAACTTGTAACTGCTGCAAGTGTTGATTAGTGAGTCAAAACAGCTGAGAGGATAATAATTTATGAATAACAAGTGTGTGTTACTGGGCAAACAGGGAATTGAGAATAAACCATGGCCATGGAAAAACAAATGTAAAACTGTTGGTATGAACAGGTGCAGAAAAACAGATGACTAAAAAAATAAAAAACCCTGTCAGATACAACCAAGTTAACCAAAAATTACTGATAAACAAGTTAAATCTAAAATAGGGAAGCACAAATCTGCAAACCCCCCCCCCCACGCCCCAATCCATTACAATTTCATATGTAAGGTGGTGGCTGATGTGTTTTTCTTTAAGGAATGCTAGTTTCATTCTGTTCTGAAGGCGTGATACTTTTCATTGCAATGTTTGGAATAGTTATAGGGAAATATAAAACGAATGTATAAAAATGTCCATCATTTACAGTTTTAATATACCTCAAATCCCCCAATATAGTTTAACCCAAGTGCCTGTTCAGGCACAACTACAGAGTATTTTCCTATAAGGCCATGGCGTCACTTTCCCCCTTGACTTCTCTGCTGTGTGGTGGGACGCCATAAAACTTTACTGAGGGGAGTTGTGCGACATGGGAGTGTCTCACCTCCATTAAAGTCCTTGCCAGGGTGCTGTGGCATTTAAACACTAATAAATGAATAATGGTGAGCTTCACAAACCCCTGACATGGAGTTCCCCATTCTGAGGAACAGTACAAAGAAGGGTCAGCTGAAACATCTTGGTCAGATACCAAACTAAATCACTCTCCAAAAAACTCAACTGTAACCACTAATACCCCCCTGGCAATCCAGGTTCCTGCTGACTTTGAGAACAAGGCCACCAATGTAGTCATCTTAAATGTAGTATATGTTTTTACTCTTGTTTTACAAGTGGAGGGTTAAGTCATCCGCATCTGCAAGGTGAGTGCAAAGGCAGAGCTTTTTTTTTTTAAAGCTGTTAAACGGATTTCTGAACCAAACTGAGAAGGTGAAGAAGGTGAGCGAAGCTCGAACAACAGAGATCTGTCAGGTGTTGCGTTAATGATCTATAACTTGGCAGCTTGAGTGTGTTCACGATGCTGAGACATTTAACTGGATTAATCTGCTGACTGGAGTGAAAGGGCAACAGACATAAAACTGTTAGCCAAAGAGCAAGCTTACATCACCGTAAAGGTAGTACGTATTTCACTGGACTGTTCACAACTCAAAACTGACAGAACATAGGTACAGTTTTTGTTGCAGTGCGCTTGTGTTTTTTATCCAGTCAACCATCCTCTTTACCTACATCTTTCTTTCCCTGTCGCAGTGGTGTCTGCCGCCCATGTCCATCAGTCACTATGCGAGAGGCGGGGGGCACCTTAGACAAGTCACACGTCCATCACAGGGACACGTAGAGACAGACAAGATAAACAACCGTTCACTCTCTCACTCGCACCTAGAGACGATTTAGAGTTACCAATCAGCCTAACGTGTATGTTTTTGGTCTGTGGGAGGAAACCGGAGTGCCCGGAGAAAACCCACGCATGCACGGAAAGAACATGCAAACTCCACCCTGAAAAGTCCCCAGCTGGGACTCGATCCAGCAACCTAAAAGTCTCAGCTCTCAGCGAGAGCAACTATGTTGCTTATGAGTGGCCAATTTTCTAATTAAATTAAAAAAGAGAAGATGATTAGGTGGAAGTATAAGAATGAATCTGCTGCTAAACGTAAAAGAATAAAAGAAAGATTGAGTTGGCCCGAGGAGTGCCATAAAGACAGAGTTTGGTATTTAACCACAGTCTTCTATAATGGGGGTCCAGAAGACTGCGGGGGGGGGGGGGGGGTCTGGAAGTCCTGCCCCAGAAATTTTTGAATAAAGTAGATGTGATTTCCTGCCTTTTGGTGTATTTTAACAGGTTGTTAAACATCTATGTGCCTGTAAAATAAATTATTATTTTTTGCGGACCCCTAAGCACCTGTTCATGGACCCCCGGGGGTCCGGGACCGCCAGTTTTGACAACCACTATTCTAGACTGGTAGGTTGAATGTTTCAGTCCAACCTTTTTTAATATTTATATATTTAACTTGGGCAGCACGGTGGCACATAGTCGAGCTGCTTTCTCTCAGCGAGCAGGTCCCTGGTTCAAATCCTGACCGGGGGCCTGTCTGGGTGGAGTTTGCATGTTCTCTCCGTGCACACGTGGGTTTTCTCTGGTTTCCTCCCACAGACCAAAAACATGCATGCTAGACTGATATAACTCTAAACTGTCACTAGGTGTGAGGGTGAATGGTTTGTCTCCATGTGTCCCTGTGATGGACTGGAGACCTGTCCAGGTGTCCCCTGCCTCTCGCACAGTGACTGCTACACATGAGCACCAGTGACCCCCAAGACCTGAAAAGGAAGAAACGGGTAAAGATCATGGATGGATGGATATTTAACTTAACAAGTCTGAGCATATCAGTACGTTGAAATGGTTGAACGTCTTCATCCTAAATGGCTCTTCCATGGACGTCGCCATTGTTTGCCTATTTCCAGTTACTTTGGCTGTTTCTGTAGCTGAACAAACACATTGTTTTAAATCTACTGTGTAGTGAACTTGACCTGATGTCAAAACTTGACCTTAGGATCATATGGTCAGAAACTGTCATTTCATTGATTTGCATCCAGAAATACAGGTTGACCCATCCTGAGACTTTCTCTCTTGAATTAATCAAGTGGAAAAAGACTATTCTCTATGATCATTACTATTTTACAAATGTTTTGATAATCAAATTGTGTTAGTTCAAACAATGTTTACATGTTGAAGTGAACTACTCATTTTTATTTACTTAAAACAGTAATAATGATTTTTATTCCTCAATTCAAAGTGAAATCAAGTTAGAGTACGTTACAGAGTAATGATTCAATTTCTTGATCGTCTGCTTTGAAGTGAGCAAATTTGTAAGTGTGTCAAAGTTCGAGTTTCGGTCAACTGAAAGTTTACTGAAAAGAAATGTCATGTTTAACTTTTACAGCGAGATACTTGGTGAGTGGCTCCACGAAGTCTGGTTTTGCCATGATATCTTTCTGTCTGTTCTTAAACAATCTGGATCTTTTCCTTGACTTTTAATAACACCTTACATCACAAACCACACCTCTGCTTTGGTCCATCGACCAATCAAAAGGCTCTCAAATGAACCGGAAGTAGAGCTCTTTAAAATGTGGGCACTTCCTAGTTCAAGCAGAGTTTTTGGAATTCAGAATGCAGAGAGTTTAAGAGTTCGAGTTAGAGTTAGAGTCTGAGTCTGAGTTCAGCTCGAGGTTCAGTCTTGAAGCTGCTGTAAGCTCAGTCTGGAAGATGGAGTAGCAGTTCCAGAGAGTTTGCAGTTCCAGAATGCAGAATGCTGGGATGTAGCTGCTCAGTAAGCTGCCACTAAACCACCAGAGACGATTTGGGAATTATAACTTCTGTTTGGATAACCTCACGACTCCAGCGGGTTTTTAGCTGTTCTCACGGAGACGCTGAAAGAGTTGAAAGGAGAGCTCTACACCGACGCTGAAGCTATCGTCTGCAAGGTAAAAAGTTCTACCTTCACCAAAGTGTACTGTTGGGACAAGCTGATTTCCAAAGGAGCGTGCACGTTCTGGTTAAAATAGACAAATTCCCTCACACATCTCTCTCAGATAAACTTCCTCTAAACTTCAATCTTTAAAATTCTTCTATCTGCTAGCAAATTAATCCAGATGTTTTTCAGAAATGTCTGTGGTAAAGCAACGGAAAACCATGGCCGTATGGTTTTCCTGGTTGTAAAGCTGATTAATTATGTCGTTATTTTCAATTTTGCCAATTAATGTAAATGTATGATGTGTTAAACTTGATTCTGTTAATAAATGACCCACTGTTGTGGTGAGTCAAAGATAATTAACGTCTCACGTCCACATTTTTACTACATTCAATGCACGTCATAATACAGTCCAGAAAAATGAAAGAACTTGTTTTAACAGTATGAATATATCGTCCGTATGTCATACTACAACTGTAAGGAAACTAAACATTTATATAAGAAAACTTTAACTTTATGATTTTCGTTGACGGGTCTTTGTGACATTATGAGCGCCTTTAATGTTCTGTAACTTGGCAGCTGGAGTTTGTGCACGATGTCGAGACGTTTAAGTGTGACGGATGAAGTGAAAGGGGAACTGGGAGAGAGCGATGTAAAGCTGTGAGCCGCAGAACAACTGACATCACCATTACTGATACAGTCACAGTTCTGGCTGTAAACAAGACCTGCTGGCTGGAGTAAAGAGGTTCGGCTAGCCTGAGGTAATTCGCCCTGCTTGTTCTCCACCGTGCGGGACTCTGGGTGAACGTCCTGTCGCGGCGTCCCCCTCACAGTTAAACGGGACAGAGCTGCTGAAGTGAGATTGATCTGCCTTGTAAGTCTGACGATGAACAGAAGAAAAAAAACGAGTACAAACGAAGGCCCCCGCAGCAGCCGGGGATCTTCATTTGTTCCACACAGAGACGGAGAGCGAACTCGACAAGAGCCGGAGCGTCGTGTGTTTACCCAGGTGTGTGTTGCAGCCTGCCAGCTGCTCTGGGACAATGTTGAAAGCTTCACTGTAAGAATAAACTTTAGCAACGAGAGCAAGTCCTTTGTGAAAATAATTTAGTTTCTTACGCTCTGAAACGGCGTCTTTGCATCCTCTCAGCTCACACCCAGCCTTTCTTCAAAGTTAGAGAGTTTCGGTAATTTAAAAAATACTTTTACTGAAGAAAATACATCAAGCTGTGTGTAATTTACACTCACAAACTTGTTTTAGGTATATATTTAATGAGTCGGCCTGATTCAAAAGGGCTCCCATAGCAAACAAACCTACAATAAAATCACAAAAGTGGCTATTATTAATTCAAATATCCATCCATGATATGATCTTTAACCGCTTCTTCCTTTTCGGGTCACAGAGGTCGCTGGTGAACATGTGCAGCAGTCACTGTGCGAGAGGCGGGGGACACCTGGACAGGTCTCCAGTCCATCACAGGGACACACTGAGACATACGAGACAAATAATGTTCCTGTTCCTGTTTTTAGTTTTATACATTTGTCTTGGAATCTAGCTGTTTTTTTTGTTTTGTTACCTTTTTCCTTTTAGCCATCCTATTTGTTAAAAAACAAAAAACAAAAACAAAACTGTAGTATGAGTTTTTATAACTGCTTATTGTTGTTGCTGTTGTCCATTGTTGTCATCTTTCTTTGTTGAAATCAGGTCTCTCTTGTAAATGAGTCCTCGAGGCTCAATGGGATTTACCTGTATAAATAAAGGTTGATTGATTGATAATCACTCACACCTAGAGACAATTTAGAGTTACCATCAGTCTAACATGCATGTTTTTGGTCTGTGGGAGGAAACCGGAGTACCCGGAGAAAACCCACGCATGTATGGAGAGAACATGCAAACTCTGCCCTGAAAGGTCCCCAGCTGGGATTTGAACCGGCAACCTTCTCACTGAGAGGTGGCGGCTCTATCAATGGCACCATCTGCTATTACTATCCATCCATTATCTTTACCTGCTTGTTCCATTTTTGGGTCACGGGGGTCGCCGGTGCCCATGTCCAGCGATCTCTATGCGAGGGGCGGGGGACACCCTGGACAGGTCGCAAGTCCATCACAGTATCATTATTACTAATTCAAGTAAATTAATCCAAATGATCGTGTGGTAGTAGCTGCGTGATCTCCAACATATATTCTGAGTTTAACAAACTGAACAAGGTCTTTGTTTAAAAGTTGGCATTAACTTTTTGAAGTCAACTCAGTCGAACAAAATATCTTGTGATGGATTTCAATTAAATTTTCAAGACCTAATCTTTGGATATACAACTGATTAACTTCTTTAATAAACACCATTCAAGATGATCACCACAGCCCCTTGACCTTGGAAAACTCAAAGATTGATTTAATTTAGGGCAGCACGGTGGCGCAACTGGTAGAGCTGCTGCCTCTCAGCGAGCAGGTCCTTGGTTCAAACCCCGGTCCAGGGGCCTTTCTGGGTGGAGTTTGCATGTTCTTTCCGTGCATGCGTGGGTTTTCTCCGGGTACTCCGGTTTCCTCCCACAGTCCAAAAAACATGCATGTTAGGCTGATTGGTAACTCTAAATTGTCCCTAGGTGTGAGTGAGAGAGTGAATGGTTGTTTGTCTCGTTTGTCTCTATGTGGCCCTGTGATGGACTTGCGACCCGTCCAGGGTGTACCCCGCCCCTCGCACAGTGATTGCTGGACATGGGCACCAGCGACCCCCGTGACCCAAAATGGAATAAACGGGTAAAGAAAATGGATGGATGGATGGATGATTTAATTTAGTAAATTCTACAGACATTGGGCAAAAATTTGATCTGTTTGTAGCCAAGAGTCATTCATAACATACAGTATACTCCAAGTGCTAATCATGGCTACGGCACCATTAATTATACAGATATTTGTCTAAAAATGGATTTGGTTCAAGCTGAGAGTCATTTACAACACATGGTGTGACATCTTGTGACATCTTGTGACACATCACGTTATTTTCAAGATTTACTGCAAAAAGCTACGACTGCGTCCAACAATGTTCAGTCAGGTCTTCTGGATGACTTCTTTTGTTGCTGAGACATTTTGTCCTTCATTCAAAGGTCGTCTTCAATCTGAGGAGCCACCAAAACTAAGTGGTTCCCACAAACGGCATACTCCATAGAGGGGAAAAAAAAAACATTTGCTGGTTCTAAGATGGCATCTGGGGCCCACCCTCTCCCCTGAGACAGTCATGTCAAAGTGGTTCAAAACACCAAAGTTCATGCTCAGTAATCCAGGTAGAAATCCAACAGCTGCATCAACATAAGATGATCTTCAACTCTTGCATGAAAGGCGGTGGGTGACATGCATTAGCTCTGGAACTATCGCAGATGCTGCAACCTTCTTACGTAACAAGATTTTTTGTTGTTTAATGCAGCGGTTCCCAACCCTGGTCCTCAGGGAACACCACCCTGAATGGTTTGGTTGCTTCCCTGCTCCAACACACCTGATTCAGTGATTTAAGTACTTCAAGTTCTGCAGAAGCCTTAATGACCCATTAATTCAAACCATGTCAAAGCAGGGAAACAACTAAAACATTCAGGAAGGTGTTCCTCAAGGACCAGGGTTGGGACCACTGATTTAGTGATTTGAACAGCAGCAGAAATACTGGTTCTGCATAAAAGCCTCTGGTGTTCTTACACGGTGTACATTTGTAACACTTTGGATTCGTTTTCCTAAACCCAAATTCTCTGTATGAGAGGAGCATTTCAACAGCTTTTGGCAAAGAGTCGGGCTACAAGCTCTTTTTTTTTCTTTCTTTTTTTATTCACTTCACTTTATAAAAGTATTAGTAGGGTTGTCATGCCAGGAAAAGTAAATCCTCCAGAGCTCCGTGCATGCCTGTACACGAACCCGATGTGTGTGTTTGCAGACGGAGACAAAATCAATTTCATCAATTCAGGAGGGTTTTTCCAGCAAAACCCACTGCTTACAATTACAATAAACCTTGAAGTCGTTGTCTATTTTCCCTTTCTTTCATTTGCTTCATATGGTTGCAGTTTCCAGTCATTTTTATGTGGTTTACACTTATGTTTATAGCCTCTGTAGTTTAATCTGAGCCCAATCACGACACAAAGTTACCTTCCGGATGTTTGTTAATGCGATCACATCCTCACCCTCTGGATAGGGAATACAATAAAGAGTAATGCACACGCACACACATGTAGATATGCACCAACTCGCGTTGTTTGAGCATGAGCAAATAAAAAACGTTGCAATACAACATCATCTAGAGCAAGGACAAGAGCTTGAAATGGGAGAAGTAATGGTTTACAAAGTGAAGTGTATCCATATGGCAGCATCTTTATTTTAAACAAAACAAAGTGCAGAACTGCAGGGGTTTTCAGCGTGACACACACGCAAGGAAGTCAGGTCATATGCATTTAAAAGAACATCAAAATCTTCCGTGCAGAACGTTTGTGAAATAATATTTCTAAAACGTTGTACGTGCAGCACAGTCTGCGCACTTTAGATTCAGACATGTTGATCTGTACCATCAAGGTTGGATGTGATTGGTCTTGAACTTATTAAGAAAGACTCTGAACTTGAAAGGAGTCACAAAAATGTCACAAGTCCTGCAGCAGATGGCCCACACAGAACTCTTCACCGCTGCTGAGTTGGTCTGAAGATGGCATGAAGAAACAGAAGCTGCTGCCTAAATCTGCATAAAAACTCTGAAACGCCCCTTTTTAAGGGCTGAAGTCCCTGAACTTCCCATCCTAGCAACATAAACAATGCTCAGTAGTTTAGTGTAGATCTTTGTGCATTTCTTAAAAAAAACTAAACAAACAAATAAAAATCCCAGTATGTCGGAAATGTTCTTCATAAATGCTGGAATAATCCAAGTTATGGGGAAAAAAGCAAGAGCCGCATGAGAAGCGTAAAGAGGACTAAGATCAAAATAAATCTTAAATTTGCTGCCAATGGTTCATCGTGATTGCCACGGTAACCACAAACTTGTGTCTGTCACTCCCGACTGCCAAGAGAATGAGAAGTAGACAGAAACAAACTGAAAAATAAATCTTAGGTGAACCAGTCGCTGCGCAAAAAACTTGGTCAAATCTTTAAAATTCTTGATTTGTGAGTGGCAGAAGATTCAGACGGTCGCACTTTCAAATTTTCACATTTCCATAATATTCTTTGTAGGAGAAATGACCAAAAAACAACCCCTACTTTAAATTTTGAAAAGAAAGTTGTGAGCTCAATTATAACTGAAATCTGAGGACGTTTTTGGGATTAGTTCATCCGTTCTGGGACGATGTGGCAGAAAAGTCCTGTCAATTCAATTCATTTCAATTCAGTGTAGCTCAAAGTCACAACAGAATTCATGTCAGGACACTGAACAGAAACATTCATATGTAAAAATAATAATTTAACATTAATTATCTGAGGAGCAGACTGTTTTGAATTTAACTCCATCACAGAACTCTCATCTTGAGCAAGCATGAAGGCGACAGTGGAAAGGAAAAACTCCTCATGAGGAAGAAACCTTTAGCAGAACCAGACTCAGGACAAGCGGCCACCTGCTTCGACCGGCTGGGTTTGAGAGGAACAGCTACACAATGGCAGGTCAAGAATCACATGTTAAGATAGAAATTGTATCAAATGAAAACTATTTAATTTTAACTATTTATTTAAGGAAACGAGGTCAATTTGTCCTCCAGTGGACTAAGCTTAAGACAGCGTGACAAGCCAACCCTAACTATAGGATTTATCAAAAAGGAAAGTCTGTCGCAGTCAAACTGAGTGAATGAGGATCAAAATGCTTACAATTTAATGTACGTATATAAATACAAAAAAATAATAATGATAATTTGGGAATAAAGTTTGTTTGCAAAGGTTTTTTTTAATGTTAGTGTCATATCGTCACATTTTGTGGAGCGATGGAACGGAGTTTGGAAAAGGCGAGCCTGTGATCGGAAGGTCACCGGTTCAACTCCTCGTACCGACAGCATCAAAATGTGGGTGGGAAAGGTAAAGCACCGACACCTGCCTCCACCCTCATTTGATCCACTCTGGGCCCTTGAGCAAGGCCGTTAACCCCCACCATCTTCTCCCCCAGGTGCTCTACATGGCAGCTCTTTTCTCCACAAAGAGGGCTGTGGTAGCTCGGTGGTCTGTGGTCGTGTCAGGAACAGCATTCGGTGTAAAAACAATTGCCAAGTCTTCATTCAAGATAGTTCGCTGTGGTGACCCCTAAAGAAGGGAGCAGCTGAAAGAAGAAGAAATATAATTTTATGGAAAATTGTCAAAAATCATGTGAATGTGTAAAAACCCTATGAGATGATAAAATCCCAGTTCGGACATGGAAGTTCAAACTTTCTGTGACCCGTTCAAACTTCAAAACGATGTGTCTGCTGTGAAGTCTGCTTGAGCTACGGAGCTCCAAAGCTTCTCCAGTTTTATCCTGTTTTCAGTTAAAGTTGACCTAAAGTTGGCAGACTGAGAAGCAAGACTAAGGTCAGCAATTATATTTACAGGTGAGGTTGTTCAGGGCTGGAAGGGAAAACGGGGGCAAGGTGAGTATCTTGTATCTATTTAGATTTGTAGCAACAGTAGATTAACAGAAAACAATCCTTGCTTACTGTTGTTTTCGTAGATGGAGCCAGAGAGGAGGGGGAGACGAGGTCCGGTTTCCGTAGGCGAGTTGAGGATCCGGAGGAGGTGAATTTTTCATTCAACCTTTATTTATACAGGTTAATCCCATTGAGCCTCGGGGACTCATTTACAAGAGAGTATCGGAATAGAGAAGAGCAGGTTGTTCCTGGTTGAGTGCTGTTGATTTCAGGTTGTTTGGTTGTTTGAAGGGACAAGATCTATCTGCAGGGGTGTCATGAGGAGCTCTTGGAAGACTTGAAGAAGGACTTGGAAGTTGCAGAAGGTAGATATAGCCCAGTGCTGGTAGAACATCTGGCAGGAGGTTACACGCTCAGCAGAGCAGTCCTTCCCAGTCTCAAGCAGGTGTGGAGTGGTGGCTGATGGATGATGGTTTGCAGCTGTGGAGAGAGTGAGTGTGGCTGGAAATCTAGGAATCCTACAAGTTTCCTCATTAGTCACCGTTTACTGTATATGCGCAGTCTTTTTTTTTGCACATTTCGTCTATGTTGTGCGATGTACCGCTCCCAAAAGTCAGAGCGCAATATTCCCAGTTGAGTCGCACATTTTGATGTATATTTGCAAGTTTTATTTGAGAGCTGTGCCTTGAGATATGGGACAATTTTTGAACAGAATAGTAAAAAGGGTGATTTTAGGTTTAAGCATTTGCACCTTTTGTTTTTCTTAGCAATTATAAAAGCAGTTGGCACAGTTAGTTGAGTTGTTGCCTCTCAGCGAGAAGGTCACAGGTTCAAATCCTGGCCTGGGAGCTTTCTGGGTGGAGTTTGCATTTTCTCTTGCATGCGTGGGTTTTCTCCAGGTACTCCAGTTTCCTCCCACAGACCAAAAACATGCATGTTAGGCTGATTGGTAACTCTTAATTGCTCCTAGGTGTGAGTGAAAGAGCGAATGGTTGTCTCATTTGTCTCTGTGTCCTTGTGATGGACTGGAGACCTGTCCAGGTGTCCTCCACCTCTCGCAATCAATACCTGGACATGGGCACCAGTGACCCCCGCAACCCAAAAAGGAAGAAGCGGGTAAAGATGATGGATGGATGGATGATTAAAGCATCTGATTTTATCCCCAATTCAAACAGACGTTATTGTGAAAATGAATAGAAAAGATGTTGGTGAGCAGAGACTTCAGGCTGTCGGTTCATTTCATTTCTCTCTCTCTCTCTACAAATGGTGACAAAACAATCGTTAACCGGAGCTGATCCGGTGCCACATGCTGCACGTCTGACAAATTGGTGCGGTCTTCCACACTCGACGTGATATCTGAGAGGGTATCGCTCCTCTGGCGGAGGCTGTGGAAGATAATGACTGCCATATTGCATCAACACAGAGCCATGCCAACCTCTGAGTCGATGACACATCCCATGATGCAAAGCTGCAACGTGCTTCCCATGAATGGTTGTCACACGGCTTTCAAGACCGGTTGTTTCGCAAGCTGTGACGCTTCAGATCGTTATAAAATCATTTAGTTTTAAAGGTCATGGCTGGCGGGGAGTGCGTGTTGGAAATCATAGATCACAGAGATGCTGCTTCGTTCTCCCGCTCTGTTTAATCTGTCGAAACTAAAACATGCATCAACATTAAAATGTCAGTTTTATGAATCTCCTGCAATGCTGTTTTTGTCTCAGGTTACTCAATGTGTGGGCCAAAACATAAAATGGACCGTAAGCACCCAGACAGCGAGGAGATCTCACATTTGTCTGGCTAAACAATAAGATGTTTTTTCAAAATATACTGTAAATTGGAGAGAGGTTATTTTTATATTACTTCTTTAGAAACAGAGAAATCCATTCGAGTAGGAATCGGGACATAATTAGAGATTTGATGCTTCTATATTTTTAAGTTACATTGAAATATGTAGCTTTTTATTGAAATTTTTTACATTAACTTAATGTCACAATGTTGGTTTTCTGTTTATGTTTCCATTATTTTTTTTTGCAATCAAACTACTTTTGGAAAATGCTGTCATTTGCATAACAAAACATTCAGAGTCATATGACATTTTTTTTACTTTTATAATTTTCAAATAAATACTTTATTTACAAATAATTTCCACCTAGAAATAAATAGCTTTTTCCAATATTTTGCTGCATGTAGTTAAAAGGTTGCTACTGTTAGCTTTTAGCTTGCATTTTGCTACTTTGATTTTTTTAAAACTATTTATAAGTTTAGCTAGAATTTTTCTACTTTTAGCAAGTGATTTGCTATCTTTAGTTGGCCTTTTGATACTTTTAGAAAATGTTTGGCTTTTTTAGCTAGCCAACAAGGTGGATGACCCCCACACACAGGTGGGGGTGGGGGGGGGTCTGGGGGTCTTCACCCATAAAATTTTGAACAAAGTAGATACGGTTTCCTGCACTCGTGTATTTTAACAGGTTGTTCAACATCTATGTTTACCTACATATGATAACACTTGATTCAACAACTGTTTTAGAAAGCACGGCATAGCCTGACCGACAGTGCTCCTTGTGTGAATAAATGGACTGTAAATGGACTGAACTTATATAGCGCCTTTCTATTTGATCCAGACACTCAAAGCGCTTTACAACAATCTGTGCCCTCATTTACCCATTCACACAGCACTCTACTAGATCTAGAGCTTTAGATCACATTCATACACCAATGGGAAACACATCAGAGGCAATTAGGGGTCCAGTGTCTTGCCCATAGACACTTCGGCATGTGACTGCTGGTGGAATCAAACCCCATTGGAGGACGACTACTCTAACCACTCAGCCACAGCTGCCCCAGAGAGAATAGAGCACGCTCCGCTTCTCTCACACATCCTAACCCCCTTAGCTCCTGCAGGTAAGGGGCATTTCACTTCATTACAAATTGAGGTTGCTGATTGGTCAGTTACTGACGAGCCTACAGGGTTGATTGACAGATGTCCCGTTTAAGTGTTATCATTTAGTCCAAATTTTTTACAATATATTGGTGAATCTAAGATTTGAGAACTGTTTCCTTACAAAATCCTAATGATTTTTTTTTTCCAGGGGTGCTGAGTTAAAATTTAGGGGTGCTTGAGCACCCCCAAAAGAGGCCAGCAATATTGTGTGTTTAACACCAGTACTAAATGAAGAAAATTGTAATGGTATGTTGATGAAGACCTATCAGCAGAAATTAAAACTAAACTTTTCTTATGGGCTTCACATAGTAAATGCTTTAAAAAAAGTTAAATATTTTAATGTCAAATGTACAAGAATCAATATTGATTCCTTAACTTTGATTCAATATAAAGGCAACACAAATGTAAATGTAGATTAGCATTTAGATGATGGTTGAATCAACATTGAAATAGTAAAAACAGAAAAAAAATAAAAATAGCAGGACGGAGTTAGTTTAGTGCAGTGATTCACAAAGCTGGGATCTGCACACAATTTTAAGGTCATGAAATATCAAATTAATTATAATATTTATCTCTAAAGGCATATCTTTGCTGTAATTATTGCAAGAGAACAGGGATGAATAAAACATTATAATGGTTAAGACGTAGTAACTTATTAGCAATGTTTGAATACCTCAATCATATGGGGTCACAAGTTTCTGGGAACTACTGATTTAGCATGCTCAGTGTTGTGTATGTACATTTTTAATCATCTGTATCTGTGAAGATTAAACAATCGGACCAAAGAAATCCTTTGCTTCTTTCTCTTTATTTACAGATCTAATGCTGGTAAATAGAACGGTTCTGGAAGAGTTTATTCAAGGCCTTGTTCCACCTCGAAGCAGTCGTGCGAAAAGATTATTCTGTCTTCTTGACCACATTAATCATTCCTGAGCCCTCGTTGGATCCTTTATGGAAACTATCTGTTCATCAGCATTTTTGCTTCCCCTTCGGACCACCGTTTATTGTTTACTACTATTTGGATAAAAATATCCCCCAAAGTCTGCTCTGAGCTCTTCAATAGTTGCATTTCAAAAGCGTTCAAAACATTTTTCAAAGCATGTAATCCCTACAGCCTATAAAGCCTTCAGCTTGATTTTTTTGTATTAGATATTACCCTGGATTGTCAGGTGTGGGTGGGCTTGGCTCTTTTGTCGGCCTATTAGTTTTAAGCCACAGACTGCAACTGTGCCAGTTTATGTCACAGCCAGCCAAGACAAGGTGGTGGTCCGAATTTCCAGAAATCAAAGCAGATTGTTGTAAATCGTGATCATCACTTTCTTTCTGCCTCCAAGGAAAGCATTTTGGAGGTGGCGGGAGATTGTTTTAGCAGATGCTCGCTGAAATGTAGTATGTTTGGCTTTACCTATCCATCTGGAACACATTACTCAACACAATGCTGCCATGGCAACAAATGGTCCCAGGACCACAGCCACATCACGGATGCTGAAATACGACAACTGATGCGGAGGGTGAAAGTGTTGACAGGAGTTTAAATGATCAAGGTTTTCGCAGTGGATGCAAGAAAAGCGAAAATCCAATAGGTGTGAGCAGGATCCCTGCTGGGCGTTGGTGGGAAGGAGCCTCTCTGCGGTTAATTAGTGGGCAGTGATTTGGCACGGAGAGGGCAAGGGTGGCCCACCGGTGAGCTCACTTCCCGTCCTCTCCACACTCGCATGCACGGCCGCTCCTCGCCCGTGAGTCAGCTCGCGGAGACCAAGAAACAGGAAGTCGTTTCACCCAGATCGAGTCCATCTCCAGTCTGTTGTGTCATTACAGGCGAGTCTGATTAAAACAAAACAACGTACCCTCATGTTCCACGCATACACACATGGACTGTGAACCCCCCCCCCCCCCCCCCCCCCCCCCCCGCCCCCCCCCCCCCCACCAACACCCCCCCACCCCTTCGTGTTCACCGC
>NC_056498.1:49801312-49807756 GCF_014905685.2 Nematolebias whitei
CCTGATCTCCCCTCCTCCCGCCCCGGTGCTGCCCCCACACACAAACAGGATGCTCACGGTCTTTGAAGGCATCCTGATGGAACACAGGTGTCTCCTGAGAGTTGATCCGAACACACACGAGATGACTCAGTGCCCGCTTTCCTGGTTTAATCATTTAATGACTATTATGTCTTTAAGGTATTTCCTTGTGCTCAGGCTTTATTTGGGAGCCTCGTGGGACCAAGTTAAAAGTCACTGATAATAAAGTGATGAGAAAGCAGGTCTCTGTGGCAGCCACAGAAACATGCCGTGTACTTTTAAGGGATTTTCTGGGAGACATTGGATGCAGGTGCTCTGCAGAGATCAAAGCGGGCGGATAAAACCTACTTAGTTTAGAAACTCCAAGAGAGATGATTTATTCAGCCACCCCACTGTACAAATGTCACGAAGTTTGTTTGAAAACTTTTAGCTTATGATGCTGTATTCTGTCAGAGCAGCTAAAAGAGTTTTATTTTACAAAAATGGGGAAATGGATCTCTTTGGGGATCTTGTCAGCTGTGATTTTCATTTGTTTATACTGGTTTAGAAGGAAGTTAGGCTAAATTTTAGGCATCGGAACCCTGGCTTGCTTATACCTTTAAAAATACAGCGCATCGTGACATATGCTTTTACTTATGGGCAGCGGAGAGTACATTAGTGCAGCATAGCGCCTATTACTGCCATCTGTTCAAGGCTGGGGATTTTGCACTTTAGAAAGTAAAAGGAATGCACTCAATGAACACAGAAATGCCGCACATTTTGTTGTTTTTAATTTTTTTTTTTTTTTAACAAAATGTCTCCATTGACCCAGCCCTGCAAGGGAGAGTTGGTTTTAATATTGCATTCTTTTTCGCTTACATTGTAAACCATAGAACTGGGCCAGAAGTCAAAACGCAGTGATCGTTTGCTGTTTGCTCAAACGTACGGGTCCAACCCAGGGCACTGAATCAGTGAGGGTGAGGAAACCGTTCGGCAAACAAACAAGGCTTTCACTGCGGAGCCTCTCCGTCGCCGAGGCAACTGTGTGTTTCACTATGCAAACCAAGCACAATAAAGAATCATAGCATGGGCTAATACCGAGCACACGTGCGCTGAAGTCAATGACATTGGACAAAAACTGATCACTGAAAATGAACAAATGGTTATTTTAACACAGTGGTGCCGAATCCTGGTCCTTCAGGGCCACTACCATGCATAGTTTAGATGTTTCTCTGCTTTGACACACATGATTAGAATGAATGAGTGATTAACAGGGTTTTGCAGAACTTGAAAACCTGCTGTAAAACATAAAAATGGCTAAAACATGCAGGATAGTGGCCCTCAAGGACCAAGATTACACACCACCGTTTTAACAGATAGCTATGGCTGCTTCTCCCACCCAGTTCCAAAACTTCCCAGGACTGGATGTCCCAACAAATACACCTCAAGGTCAAACCATGCAATGGTTAAAATGGAAAAAAGCCAGCCTCATGTTCTATAAGCCTTTTTTTTTTTGCAAGTTAAAGTTTACGACAGGACAATAAAAAAAATCTAAACAAGTATGGCTTGATGGAAAGGTTGTGGGAAATCATCTTTTCTCTTTAAAAGGAGCGTGGCGGCACAACGCAGGTTTGTAAAGTTTCATCTGAATGAACCACAGGACTTCTGGAAGAAATTCTTTATGGGTAAACAACAGAGATGTTTACCCATAATTAAACCAAATGCATCAGATTGTAAATGGACCCTAGCTTCACACGGATAGTAGTGACTTTTTAACCTTTTCAGGGTATGGAAAATGTTTCTCACTCACCCAAAACACACACACTCATACAGTATTTTATATTATATATTTTACACTCTTTACATAACACTTTTATATCTCCCTTACACTAAAATGCATATCAATGACAAAGATGGTGCTGATGGTGGGGTGTCCAAAGGGGATCTAGGATCTTGTCCAAGGATACATCAGCATATTTTAGGGGCTGGTGATCAAACCTGTGACCTTTCAGTTGAAAGATGGCCTCCTGACCCATTGGACCAAGCCAAGCTGCTTGAAGTGGTGATGGACCTTGTAGACACTGAGTGGACCATGAACTCCTCTGTAGACCAAATTTACTTGGTAAAGAAATTGAAAGTAAAATTGGGTTTCTGTTTCATAAATAGATCCTGTCTAACTCTGAACGCTAGGAAACGCCTTGTAACTGCGACTTTCCTTCCCTCCAATGACTACGGTGACTTTATTTACGTGAATGCTCTTGCAGATGTTGAGCGCTGTCTATCATGGTGCGCTAAAATTCATTACTGGCTGTAACTACCATACCCATCACTGAACCCTGCATTCATTGGTCAACTGGACATCATTAACTTCACGCAGACTCTCACACTGGTACATTTTCATCTCTAAATCACTTCTTGGTCTGCTGCCTTCATAAATCTCCTCCCACATGCCACTTCATCAGTGCAACTACAACATATGCTCTCAAGACATAATTACCTGCAGTGTCCCTTCAGTGCGGACTGAATTTGGCAAAAGGGCCTTCTCTTATTCTGCTCCTGTTTCTTGGAACATCTTGCAAAAAGACCTGAAGTTGTCAACGCTGACCTCTCTAAGGGATTTTAAACAATTGTGTTCATTGGAAAAGCCAACGCAGACATGTTCCTGTTTTTAGTATTTTACATCACTTTATAATGTAGCTGTTTTTTGTTTAATTTTTATATAATTTCTTCTATTTACTTTTAATTTTATATGCTTTTTATATGAATGTCTATTGTTGTCTGTACCTCATCCGTGTTTTTTGTTTAAAACAGGTCTCTCTTGTGAACGAGTCCTCGTGACTCAATGAAACTAACCTGTATAAATTGAGATGGAATGAAAATGATTCTGCAGCATATCTGTCTGATAGCTTAAGCTTGGTCCAAACCAGGCTTAACAGGACAATGATCCCAAACACTGCAGCTAATTTAAAATAAATTGAAAATTAACTTATCAAGGTACAGTACAATAAAAGTTTGGTCTATGTCCAGAACCTCAGCCTGATTGAAATGCTGTGGTGGGACCTTCAGAGAGCTGAGGAGGAACCTTAATACACCAAAACAATGTTGGAAAGAAGAGTGGGCTAAAATACTTTCACATCCATGTGAGAAACAGATCAAGTCCTACACAAAACCTCTACCACTGCTAAAGGAGGCACTACAAGCCGTTGGATTATGGGCTGGGCAGTTTTTCCATTTTGGCTTCATTTTTTAAAATAAAATAATGATATGTGAAAAGTCTCTGTGTTTTGTACACTTAGTGTAAGTAACAAGTCTGACTGAAAGATGTCCAATACAGACTGGAAAACCTTAGCAAGTGTTTTAGCACAACAGTAAACAACTGTATCATTGACATAGAACTGCGTCAGGAATGTTCTGACCTACAATACTTGCAGCATGTAGATTGTAAAGAGAGTGGGTCCTAAGACTGAGCCTTGTGGTACACCATTATTGACACAGGGCAGCACACAAGAAAAAATAGGACTTAGCATGAAAATGTAAAATGCTCAAACGGTGAGCACTTAGAAGGACTGCATGGACCGAAGCTGATGTGGAGAACAGGTGTGGCTGGATGTGCAGGCTGACTGAGCGAGGAGGAACTGAAGTGAAAGATGAGTTGAGTTTTGAGTTTCTTTATGCTGTTAAATCTGTTATAAAATGTTATGTTTGGTGCATTGGCTTCTCTATAGAGCTTCTAGCTTGTGTAAGAAATGTAATAATAAAGAAAGTTACTTTCACATAATAAAATTGACACTGAAGGAAATTAATCACAGAAAGTGATGATCAAATATTAGGTATGACTCAGCCATGCCAACAGTGACTCTTATTTCAGGAAGAAAAAAAAAAAAAGATGACAAGCAATAAGTTTTGACCTGTTGGTACATGTTTGAATCCTCTGTATTCCTCTACTCTTTGAAAAACACAAAAGGCAGATTCAGCACAGCTTCCAATAAGTTCAAGGCATGATTAAAGATAATTAGCTCTGGTAATGAGTACCTGCACATCCCTTAAACCTGCACAAATGCTCATCAATAAATCTGTGGTGCCTAAAGTGCATTCCGTCTTTAGTCTGTCATCTTTTGCTTCATATTCTCGACAAAAATACAGTAAATGCCAACGTTTGAGCAATAACTTACCCTCTTGTTGGATTTGTTTTTCCAGCCACTTCAAGTTGGCTTCTGTGAACCCGATTTTTAAGTGAGCATCTGTCAAAAAAGGCTATAAACTGAATTTCCTAAGAGCTGTTTTTTCACTCAAGGCCTTCAGGACGACATAAATGTCTCTCTTAAAGTGAGATCTTCACAACTTTGCATGTACAAACAAAACTATGAACAAACACTTGAGGTATGCACACCTTTACTCTCACCTGTGTGATCAACACCAGGTGCTGTTTTTGCTAACAATTCTAAATATGTTCTTGTTCTAATAGTGATGAAGCTGAAGAAGAGCAGATCTCCAACAAATTATTGAGCTATAGACATTTCTGTGTGGCTTTAGTTGATTAGCTGTGGCGGCCATCTTGAGTTGGGTTGACTCCAAAGATTAATGCTAAAGTTTTGTACAAAACATTTTGCACCATGTCGTCGTCATCTTCTTGTCTTCTTCGTCTTCTTCTTCTTCTTTCAGCTTTTCCCTCTTCAGAGGTCTCCACAGCAAGTCCTGCTCCTCCACCTCATTCTGTCCTCTGCATCCTCTGTCCTCGCTACAACTACCTCCATGTTTTCTAACTGCATCCATCTCCATCCATCCATCCATCCATCCATTTTCTTCCGCTTATCCGGGGTCGGGTCGCGGGGGTAGCAGCCTAAGTAGGGAGGCCCAGACTTCCCTCTCCCCAGCCACTTGGGCCAGCTCTTCCGGGGGAATCCCAAGGCGTTCCCAGGCCAGCCGAGAAACGTAGTCCCTCCAGCGTGTCCTGGGTCTTCCCCTGGGCCTCCTTCCGGTGGGACGTGTCCGGAACACCTCACCAGGGAGGCGTCCAGAAGGCATCCTAAACAGATGCCCAAGCCACCTCAACTGGCTCCTCTCGATGTGGAGAAGCAGCGGCTCTACTCCAAGTCCCTCCCGGATGATCGAGCTTCTCACCCTGTCTCTAAGGGAGAGCCCAGACACCCTGCGGAGAAAACTCATTTCGGCCGCTTGTATCCGAGATCTCATTCTTTCGGTCACAACCCAAAGCTCGTGACCATAGATGAGGGTGGGAACGTAGATCGATCGGTAAATTGAGAGCTTCGTCTTTTGACTCAGCTCTCTCTTCACCACGACAGACCTGTACAGCGCCCGCTTCACTGCAGACGCTGCACCTATCCGCCTATCGATCCCACGCTCCATTTTTCCCTCATTCGTGAACAAGACCCCAAGATACTTGAACTCCTCCACTTGGGGTAGGACCTCCTCCCTGACCCAGAGACGGCACTCTACCCTTTTCCGGCTCAAGACCATGGCCTCGGATTTGGAGGAACTGATCTTCATCCCGGCCGCATCGCATTCGGCTGCGAACCGCTCCAGCGAAAGCTGTAGATCACGATCTGATGAAGCCAATAAGACCACATCATCTGCAAAAAGCAGAGACGCAATTCTGAGGCCACCAAAACGGATCCCCTCAACACCTTGGCTGCGCCTAGAAATTCTGTCCATAAAAGTTATGAACAGAATCGGTGACAAAGGGCAACCTTGGCGGAGTCCAACTCTCACCGGGAACAAGCCCGACTTACTGCCGGCGATGCGGACCAGGCTCTGACACCGGTCATACAGGGACCTAACAGCCCGTATCAAAGGGCCTGGTCCATCCATCTCCTCTTTGTCTTTTTCATGGCAGCTGCATTTCTAACATCTTTCTACCAGTATACCCACTGTCCCTCCTCTGGACGTGTCCAAACCATCTCAGTCTGGTCTCTCTAACTTTATCTCCCAGTTGTTCAACTGTGCTGTACCTCTGATGATCTCATTCCTAATCTGATCCATCCTTGTCACTAAGGAGAACCTCAACATCTTCATTTCTGCCACTTCCAGTTCTTTATCCTGTCTTTTTGTCCATGTCGCTGTCTCCAGATCATACAAAATTATCTTGTAAACTTTTCCTTTGACCTTTGCTGACACCCTTTTGTTGCAAATCACTCCTGAAACTTTTCTCCATCCACTCCATCCTGCATGGGCTCTCTTCTTCACCTCTTTTTCACCATGTGCATTGCTCAAATAATCTTTTGGGAACAATGCACAGCTCTAACCCCATCAAAGTCAAACACAATAGCTGTCCATTGGTTTACCAGATACTGTATTTTGACAACAGAAAGAATTTGCTCTAAATTATGGTACAGTAGTCCCCAGTTTATTGCAGGGGATCCTGAAGCCCCACAATAATTAAAAACCGCAAAGTAGGAATAGTAGTCCAAGTAGTAAGTAGTAGTTATG
>NC_056498.1:49808156-49823156 GCF_014905685.2 Nematolebias whitei
TATATATATATATATATGGCATTTTAAACCCTTCCCACACCCTTGCAGTATTCTAAACAATGTTTCTAAATTCTAAAAGAGCACAGCATGTCATGATTTTCCTCTCTCTGCCACCTGCGGCACACTCGGCCACGCCCACGTCTCCGCTGCAGAGTGGAGATCCTGACATGCTGCAGGTGGAAGCTTCTCCTGCAGTGTGGGCTGCACAGAGGTGCAGCAGGTGCTAAACAATTTAAAATAATTTATTTTAAATAAAAATTCCATGCCGATCATGCGGCTCATCCATCAATCAGCCAATTGTGTGTCATGTCCAATCTTTTTTTGAAAACCTGCGATAGAGCGAGTTTGTGATAAACGAACCGCCAAGTAGCGAGGGACTACTGTATTAGCAAAATTTTTAACTAAAGTCCTATACAAACATTTTGAGCATAGACTTCGTTATGAATCAGTCTCAGCTACAACACAAAATTTAGCTCAATATTTGTAAAAGTGCCTCAGTTATAGCCATCTTTGAAGTTTTTAGTTATAGTTGGCTGTGGCGACCATCTTGAAATGGGTTGATTCAAAAAGTTAATCAGATGTAGATATACCTCCACTGATTACCTTCTGCAAGTTTCATTAAAATCTCTCCATTTTTCCACAAGATTTTTTTGCAAATAGACACACACACACAAAGGCAATAATGTTATCAGTCTTTTGCTTTCAGTGGCAGGTGATAACTGCAGATCTTAACGCAGCAAACATGAGGGATAAATGACATGCACTGAGTCAACACCAGCCCGTCCCACATCGTGTCAGCATACCGCATCTAATGGCGACCCCGGAGATGAGTGGATTTTCTGCATGATTTGCCCACAATGCAGCCTCCTGTAAGTGGTGTATCCCCGCTGAGTGAATGTTTCACAGACATCATCGGAGGGAGTTGACAGAGGATGAAACGGGGCTCGTTCCACAACACAAACTGTTTTATATGAGAGGCAAGGCAGAGGTGAAGAGCTGCTGAGAGGACACAAAGCACGGAGCAGCAGTGTAAATACTACCTGTACAGAAGGATCGTCCTGTTTTAACACGCACGATACATACCCAGAGAGAAAAACTGGAGACATGAGGGTAACAGGGATGGCTATAGTGATTGAGCACTTAACCTGAGTGCGATCACCTGAGCACACACACATGCACACACACACACACACACAAAGCACAGCAGCCAACTATTTATGGCTCATAAAAATTCTGAGTTAACAGTGGAAACGGCTCCTGTTCAAAAATCATGAAACGACTTGTCAGGAGTGGTGAAACACAAGCCAAAGATCGTCATTTTACAGTGATAGGTAATAATAATATAAATACTGTACCTGTGTGTGTGTGTGTGTGTGTGTGGGGGGGGGGGGGGGGTGCACATGTCAGAATTAAACGTCTCAATTGCCAAAACCAAGCGTCGGGGGAGTCTTCGGAATGTCTTGCGAAGTGTGTGGGAGTTCACATTTCCTCATAGGTTGCAGAGCGGCGGCATGGTGGATCAGTAGGTAGAGCTGTTGCCTCTCAGCGAAAAGGTCGACAATTCGAATCCCAGCAGGTGGGCCCTTCTGGGTGGAGTTTGCATGTTCTGTCCATGCATGCGTTGGTTTTCTCCGGGTACTCCGGTTTCCTCCCACAGACCAAAAACATGCATGTTAGACTGATTGTAACTCTAAATTGTCCCTAGGTGTGTGTGTGAGAGAGAGAATGGTTGTTTGTCTTGTTTGTCTCTTTGTGTCCCTGTGATGGACTGTAGGGTGTACCCCGCCTCTCGCACAGTGACCGTTAGAAATGGGCACCAGTGACCCCCATGACCCGAAATGGAAGACGCAGGTAAAGATGATGGATGGAAGGACGGTTGCAATGTTGTTACTGGAATTCAAACATAATAATAAAAAATAAATTCTGAAGTCTTGTTTGTTTTTTTTCATTTGCTTTTCAAAACTGAATTACTAGAAATGTACTTTGTATACTGACACCTGCACTCGAACAGTGAATGTCTGAATTTTTCGAGATGAGTGTTTTTCTGGACTGGAATTGAACAGGGAATGCAAATAAACCTTAATAATTTTTGTTGCAAGATATTCAAGTGGGTAAAAGTTACTTTGAGTAGAATGGACTTTTTTTTTTTTTCCTTGTCTGAGGCAGCACAGTTGAAGGATCCTGCAAGCGGAGGGTGCGATTTTACCTATCACCAGATGCAACGGTGGAGCTAGGGGGTGGCCAATGGTGGCCTTGACCACCATAGATTAATGTTCAGCCACCCCAATGGGAATGTCCACATAAAGATTCTCCTAAAGTTTTTAACCTTCATGATATTTTAAAGGGGTTATAGACTCTATACTGCAGAAAACTTTCAGGCAAGAGGGGAAAAAAACTCATTTTTTCTATGTTCCCTCTCCATTTTCTGTAAAACAATAGCAGCTGCTGTGATGTGCGCACTTCAGATGAAATCTCCCAAATGTTAGTTGTATTTTGTTACCAAGATGATTTAAACAGAGTTTTAATTGCTGAGAAACACTCACTTTTATTGGGGGCATGTTATTTTTGAGCATGGACTTTAAGGAAACCCCATGGGGTTTTTAACAGGTTTTATTTCATAAAGCGTGGGAGGTGGGGGCAAAACAGGCCAAGGCAAGTATGATGTGAGCGGAGGAGGGCAGTGAAATACTTTGCACAGCCCACAATGCAGTTTGGGAAGCCTTGTATGCAGAAACAAGCTGTTATTTTAAAAAAAAAAAGACGATTGAAAATTAGTTTGGACGCTTGCGGCAAACACTCAGAATTCAGTGAGACTGCAAAGACAAAATATCCTATTTCTTGAACTTTTGAGTCAAGTTTGAGTCACCATGTACGCTCCAACAGCGAGACACTCTTATCTGTGATAACATTTGAATTACACCAATTCCTACAGACTCTCTCATACTCTGTTTACACTCACACAGCTGTATATTTGCTTGGTGCATGTGTCTATTTTCACATCCTGCTGACCAGGCCCCAGTGGAAATATGTATTTGTTGAGTAAAGCTGATTCTAACAAACAAAGTCCATATTCAGTAATCCAGGTATACAATCCAACAATTTTCAGTCAGGTCATCTGGACAGTTTCTTTTTTTTGTGCTGAAACATTTCACCTTCGATCCAGAAGGCTTCATCAGTCAAGGAAACACACAACACAAAACTGATTCTTCCCCCAACAGCTTACTCAAACCAGTTATGTTGGTGCTAAGATGGTCTCTTTGGCATGCCCCCTCCTCCGGTGCCGGCCCTCTCCCTCATCAACAGTCATGTCAAACTGGTTCAAAACCAACAAAGTCCATGCTCAATAATCCAGGTATACAATCCAACAATTTTCAGTCAGGTCATCTGGAAAGCTGATTCTGTTCATAACATTTATTGAGAGAATTTCTCGGTGCAGCCAGATGGGGTGGAGGGATTCCAGTTCAGTTGCCTCAGGATTCCATCTCTGCTCTTTGCAGATGATGTGGTCCTGCTGGCATCATCGTGCCAGGATCTTCAGCTCTCACTGGAGCAGTTTTGTTCACAAGTGAAGGAAGAATGGAGCGTGAAATTAACAGACGGATTGGTACAACATCTGCAGTATTGCAGACTCTGTGCCGGTCCGTTGTGGTGAAGAGGGAACTGAGCTGTAAGGCAAAGCTCTCTGTTCACCGGTCAGTCTACATTCCTCCCTTCACCTATGGTCATGAACTCTGGTAAGGATGCTTCCTGGGCACCTCCCTAGGGAGGTGCTTTGGGCATGTCCAACTGGGGGGAGACCCCGGACATGCTGGAGAGACTACATCGCTCAGTTGGCCTGGGAACACTTTGGCTCACAGAAGAGCTGGAAGAGGTGGCTGTGGAAAGAGACGTCTGGACTTCCCAGCTCAAGCTGCTGCCCCCGAAACCTAACTTCAGAATAAGTGGAAGATGATGGATGGATGGATGCCTGATTCAGTTATACTTACTATGCTAAATGAGTCGATTAGTCAAATCTATTTGTGTTCCATTCATTCATAACTCTGAGAACGAAACAATAAATGGGACTTTCTTGGCTGCATGTTCAGTAGAATTAGATGTGAGGTTTGGTTCTTGGTAGTGAAATGAACCAAAAGGATGCTGAGTCCAAACCAAGTGGCCTCAGAGACTGGGTTTGGCCATGGCTGCTTATTTGTAGTGTAGTGGTCATTACTAAGGGACAACAGCCAGCTGTGGTGTACTGCAGCCTATCTGAAAGTAATGAGAGGTACAGTGGCTGTAATGTGGTTCCACGCGCTCCAGAAAGTCTCTTGAAAATGATTCTTTCTCCCCCTCTGTCGAATAAATCCTCTGTGGCTGTTTTGAAAACACCTCTACCTTTTCCCCTCCTTCCAAGCATTCTTTCATCTGCTATTTCTCATTAACTTCACGAAAAGGAAAGCGTGTTTAGTGCACGCTCAGGGCTCCCCCCTTGTTTCTGTTGTGGGAATGGAGCTGTAACGGTTAATAGGGGGAGGTCTCGCACAGGGAGAGAAGACACCCACATTCAGCGCACACATAGATCAGAGAACGCCGGCGTTTCTGGGTGATGTTCATGGTGGCAGATAAACAGAACATGTGTCGAGGAGCAGCGGGACTCCTGATGGGACTCAGGTGAGAGGGGAGGGAGGAATAGCCCAGGGAGACATGGCGCTTGTCTGGCCTGTTTCCCGGCCTCCCGTGTTGGAGCATGAAAAGGAGCAGGTCGTTTACACCCTGATGTAAAAAACAAAAGCCACCATCGGCCTCGGCAGCACCTGGATGTTATTTGGGCTAATGGACTCGAGGCGCACTCAACAGTAATCAACTCAAGGGGGGGCTTGTCGCTTGGTTTCATGCGCCACCTTTCTTTAAAACTTCCTTTCTTTGTCTCGCAAAACTTTTCTTTACTTTTTACCCCCCCTCCCCTTCAACCTGCTTATCCCCTCCCTGTCCTTATCTCTCTCCACCTTCATGTGTTTATTTTATTTTGCAGAGAGCTGTGTTATGACAAAGCCTTCACTCCCCGGATGTGTGCAGTCAGTGCTTGTGTCATGCCCTTATGAGGTATGAGGGCCCTCAGAGCCCTGCCAGCCCCACCCGGTTTATGCTCTTCCCCACCAGGAAGGGCTGGAGGAGGTTAGAAAGGGGTGACTCCCGCTCGTACGCCCTCTTATCCTGTCGGGTGTTGAGGGAAATTTAAAACATAACACGACAAAAGAGACAAAAAAATAGATCCATCTGAGATGATTATATTACTTTATTGCTGCCCACTTCCATGAAACATCATAAAACTGCATATTTGTCTGCGTTAGCAAAATATCTCATGAATGAATAAATAGATGGACATCAACAAAATCAATTATGGCCGTCAACCCATTTTGAGCTCAGTAAACACAAGAATGGCTATAACTCAGTCAGTTTTACAGATATTGAGCCACAGTTTGGCGTGGTAGTCGCCGAGAGTCATACACGAGCAATAACAGATGACAAAATAAGTTTCTTTCGGCTGCTCCCTTATTCAGAGGCTGCCACGGCGAGCAAACTCGCATGAAAGATTTGGCAATTGTTTTACGCTGGATGCCATTCCTGACGCAACCTGGGCTCAAACCCGCAACCTCGGGATTACAAGACCATGGCACTGACCACCAAGATACCGCAGTCCCTAACAGACGACAAAATAACTTTGTTTAAAACTTAAGCAGGTGAAGTGGTTAGCAGTATGGATTCCTTCTATCCATCCATTATCTTTAACCGCTTCTTCCTTTTTGGGTCACGAGGGCCACGGGTGCCCATGTCCAGCCATCACTGTGCGAGGGGAGGGACAGGTCTCCAGTTCATCACAGGGACACATAGAGACAAATGAGACAAACATTCACTCTCTCACTCTCACGAGGGACAATTTAGAGTTACCAATCAGCCTAACATGCATGTTTTCGGTCTGGGGGAGGAAACCGGCGTACCCGGAGAAAACCCACGCACGCACGGAGAGAACATGCAAACTCCACCCAGAAAGGTCCCGGGCTGGGATTTGAACCGACGACCTTCTCACTGAATGGCAACAGCTCTACCAACTGAGCCACCGTGCCAACCTGGTTTCCTTCTAGCAATTCTAGTTTCATTGCCTTTGCTCTTTTGAACATTTAAAAATGCCGAGTTGACACTTCCTATTTAAGTCCTTTTTTCTAGACTCACTCCTATTACCTCATCCATGAGAGCTTTATAAAGGTTAGGACTGTTTACCATCCATCACGAAGCCCGAGCCACCTCAGATCTTTACCTGAAACCACATGATGCTTGATACTGCACCAAGGAATAGTTTATCACGAGGAGGCTCGTTCATCATGGCTCCTTTCATTCGGATCACCAAGAACGCACTCCTTTGGAGCGTTTTTTTTAAATGCAATGCCTCTTTCTGTTTACTTTAAAATTCACTTCATGTAACAAATTAATCCCTGCTCAAAATACAAGAAGCAGGAAGTATTTTTAAGACTTAAATGCCAGAATTGAAGTAGGCAGATCTGAAGTAATGATTTATTAAACCCTACAGTGTGCTGAATGAAATCTGTTCCACCGTTTGTTTGCATCTATTGATAAATCTTGTCAAACAAGTTTCCCTCGAGCTCATCTTTTCTCTCTTTTTCTAACGGCTCGAGTGTTCAAAAGGCCTTAAAGAAAATGTTACATTTCACTCTTTTTCCATTCTTTAATTTTCACCACAAAGCCTGACATGTTTTAAGAGGTGCAACCTAATATTGCCTGAACTCCGGGACCTACCACAAAGATCTCTGGGTAAATGGGAGGGAAGGAAGTGCACAGACAGGAGGACGGGCGTGGATGGAAAAGTGTGCAGCAACTTGGCTGCGGCGCTCCGCTAAGTAACAACATATGGCAGAGGAGGAATTCACGGACACTCTGCAATGTGTGAGGATGGGAAAGGCTGGTCCGGGCTGCGAGTGGCTGACCGGTTTCGAATGGGAAGCTGATAAGGCCCGGCCGTACCTAATTTCTTTCCATGTTCTCATCCTGAGCAGGCATCACAATGGGCATGATTCATGGGGATAATTTCGTCAGCTACTGACTTGGCTCCTGTCAGCATTTGGGAAGAATGTGACCTCACAATATGCCTCTTTCAGACCCATCCCTGTCTGACTTCGACCAGCCTCTTCTTGAAGCCCTCTTCTGTTAAAGACTGCAGAGTGAGGACAAGGGAATGCAGCAGAAAGGCTATGCAAAGACGGGAACTAACTTGCAAGCATACACCTCCTTCCTCATCTTTGAGCCTCCTACATCCCTGCCTCCCTCTTAATTTATATCATCTATGCAGAGAGGGCAGGCCAATGTGGAGAAACAAACTTTAAACAAAACAAAAAAACCCAAATCACATTTAATGTGAAAATGCAGGGATTTTTTTTTCATTTTGTTTTTTATTTCTATAGATTAATCTCACGGAGTCACGAGGACTCATTTTCAAGAGACCTGTTTTAGACAGAAAACATATAAAGTACAAACAATAAACAACAAAATACAACTAAAGTAAAAGTAGTGTTATAAAACAATAGAATCAAGGAGCTTTGTAAAACAAAGTAAAAATACTAAAAACAAGAATATTTTTGCTTTGATTTTTCTATTGACCTTATCAATTGTTTAAAATCTCTTAAAGAAATCAAAGTGGACAGCTTCCGATCTTTTTGTAAGGTGTTCCAGGTTACAGGAGCAGAGAAAGAAAAGGCCAATTTGCAAAGTTCAGTCCGCATTGAAGGGACTCTGCAGGTAATGAAGGTCTGACAGTGCACGCCGTAACTGCACTGACGACGTGACATGGAGGAGGAGACATAAGAAGGCAGCAGACCAAGGAGTAATTTATAGCTGAAAATTAAGCAGTGTGAGAGTCTATGTGTAGATAATGATGACCATTTGACCAGTGAATACAGGGTGCAGTGGTGGGTACAGTAGTTACAACCAGTTATGAATCTTAGCACGCCATGGTAGACAGTGTCCAACATCTTCAAGGAGCTGGCAGGAACATTCATGGAAATAATGTCACCATAATCAATGGCCGGTCGGAAAGTTGCAGCTACAAGACGTTTCCTAGCATTCAGAGTTAAACAAGATTTATTTCTGGAACAGAAACCCAGTTTCAATTTCATTTTCTTTATCAGGTTTTCAACATGAAGCTTAAAAGAGAGATGTGCATCAACTACAATTCCCAAGTATTTGTAAGAATCCACAAACTCCATAGGAACACCGTGCGTGGATAAGATAGAAGGAAGAACTGTTGGCACCAACTTCCTGTTTGAAATCAACATCCCTTTGGTTTTATCAGCATTTAGCACCAGTTTGAGACGGACCAAATCTGACTGAATGATGTCAAATGCAGACCGTAAAGGCTACAGAAAACCTTAGCAACTGTGTTAGCTCGACAATAAACAATTATATCATTGGTATAGAGACATAAGGAGGCGTCAGGAATATTTTGACCATATAAATTGTAAAGACAGTGGGTCCTAAAACTGAGCCTTGTGGCACACCATAATTGACAGTTAAATAACTAGAAAAGGTACCATTGTGTTGAACACATTGCCTTCCACCTGAGAGATATTTATAAGATAATAAAAAGCGATAAAAAGATGATGATAATGATAATAATAATAATAATAATAACAATCAGTGCTGACTGACTTTGCTAAAAATTACTGAAGAAGTTGAAAGCTGAATATGAGCTGAGCAAAGAAAAAGACAAAACAAACGCATAAGGAAAAAGAAAATGATGCAAAGGTAGACTAAATGGAAGCTAAAGGGACAAAAAGTTGCATAAAGAGATGGAAAGGAGGTTTAAAGAGGCAAAACAAATACACAAGGACACAAAAAGTGTTATAAAGAAACAGAAGAAAGCATAAAGTAACGGAAAGGACACTTGAGAAAACACAAGGAGGCATAGGAAAACGGGAAGGAAGCGTAAAAGAAAATGACAAGAGACAAACGAAAGCACATAAAAACATAAAGGATTAAGGACGCGCGAGGAGACATGATGTGCTAAATGGTGCCAAACGACCTCAGAAAACACACAAAAAATGGTTGTAATTTAGAGCTGTCACTTCTGACTGGGGCCCGAAGCCCGGGTCGGCCTGAATTTGGGCTGGGCTGGGCCATAATAATGTGCTGGATGGGCGGGCTGGGTCGGTATTGGTCTTTTGATTTAGTCAGCAGATCGGCCACGCTCCAGTTATATTGAAACATGGCTTGCCACACAATCACCAGCCACACGCGGCCATTTCACCACGCGCTGACTGGCCTTGAAAGAGGTAAAATAAAGTTAATTTAAGCTTCAGATGGGACTGTACTGCCAGGAAGAGATCCATCACCCAAATGAATGTTCATTCAGCCGCTGCACTCAGCGGACGCGCGTGACAAACGACCCAAACAGGTGAGATCCCAAAATATCCGACATATCAAAGCAGGGTCCATGTCTGAATAATGCAGAATGCAGGAAGAAGCAGGGATTTAATGTGCTTTGATGGTGGTGAAAGGACAAACATCCCCTCAGCTCCAATCTTCTACCCCTTTTATTCAGCTGCGCTCGTCCACTGACCACTACTAACTATATAAGCAGTCAAAGCTTAAATGGGTTTGGGGGGGGGGGGGTGTTGGTTTTGGACCTGTAATTAGTTAATTTGTCGGGTTGGATGGGGTTCGGAAATGATGGCTACGGGCTGGAGCCGGGTCAGATGTTTTGGGCCTGAATGCAACTCTACTGTAATTCAATCACTTTGGCAGGCATTGTGCTAAAAGTAAGTTTGTTGTTAACGACAGTTATTCTCAACATATACTCTGAGCACCATTTTGACAGTCAAGATCTTTATTTAAGCCTAAAGCATGCAAGCTAGTGTATCCAAAAAAAGTTAAATCTGGTCCTCTGGACATTCAAAAAACAAAAAGCAAAACAACAAAAAAATGTAGAAACGTTTCGTCTTCCATCCATCCGAAAGACTTCTTCAGTCTGAGGTGCTGTATTCAGCTCAGTCTCTTAAATAGCACCTTCTTAAAGTGGATCAACCAAAACCAGCTGCTCACATGATCAAGAAGGACCATCAGCCTAACGATGTATCATTAGCACACTGATGGCTGTTTACTATTCACAGGAGGCTGAGTGATACTAGCAATAACAGCATTGTAAGAGGGGGACAGTTGAACCCGGAGGCCTCCACCTCTGTTTAATGATGGATGATTTCTTTTCACAAAGATGGCCTCCTTTACTCCTCTCTCAAACCACCGTTCCTCTCTATCCAGGATGTGCACATCTTCATCCCTGAAAGAGTGACCGCTGGCCTGGAGATGAGTGTAGACCACAGAGTCCTGGCCTGATGATGTTGATCTTCTGTGCTGGGCCATCCTTTTGGCCAGTGGCTGTTTAGTTTCCCTGATGTAAGACTGATCACTCTCCTGACACTGAACAGCATACACAATATTACTCTGTTTGTGCCGGGGGACTGGATCTTTGGGATGAACCAGTCTTTGCCATAATGAATTTTGAGGTTTAAAAGCCACTGGGACGTTATGCTTAGAAAATAAACGTCTCAGTTTCTCTGATACTCCCTCAACATATGGAATGACCACTGGTCTGCAAGCTGGTGCTTTGTACAAATTTTTTTAAGTTATGCTAGTTTTGTTGTCAAACAGATTTGACGTGCAGCCATATTTACTTTTAAAATGATCTTTTTCTGTTAGTTTCTCAGCTGTCTTGACTGTAGTTCAGTATTTTCTGTTGTTTCTTATTTTAAACACCCATGTTTAAAAATGGGCGTCACTCACCGGTTCACGGACTCTTTTGAAGCCTTGAGTGTTGCATTTACTTTATTGGCCCAGCTTTGCACGTCTCACAGAAAGAAAGCGCAGCTGTTTCACCCTCAGCTGTTTTCGACCAATCAGCTGACTAATGGGAGCAAACTGGGGCTTTCACAAGAGGGGCCTTGAACAGGGTCTGAGGAAGAACACACACAAAAAGAGGAAATGTTTTCAACATTCGTGAATACTTTTTTTTTGGGAAGTAGGATTGTAAAATGCAATTCTTGGCATGCAAATGAGACTAGTGCAAGCTTTAAAATGTAAAATACAAGGTAGGAATACATCTTTATTAGAAGAATGTGACGTTTTGGTGTGATGTTTACAATAATCTGCAGGTGAATCCAACATGATTATCACGATATGGAGATAAGACCCAGTGAGAACCAGACTAAAGGAAAACAGACTTGAACTCAGATGTTGATTAGAGCGATTTATTTACAGTGAGAAATATTAACAATGCTATTTATCAGAAAACCTGGAACACCTGAGGAGGGAGGAAGATGGGGTGAGTCCAGGGAAATAGCAGCGTAGTTGGTGAATCTCAGGTTGGAGAACTCTTATTGGAAAGAGGAGACCGACACATTGAGGAAATGGCGATTGGTTCCAGGCAGAGGTAAGTCGGTGGGCTGGTGATGGAAAGGCGGCTGAGCAGTTGAAGGTGATGGTTCCTTTGCAGGCACAAGGACGTAGACGAGGGATCCAGGATAGAAGACTCAGGAGGCGGGCTCCAGGAGCACCAGGAGAAAACAAGGTAAGTATAATTCTTTAGTCAATAAACCAAGAGAATGCTGCAAGCAACTACCAAGAGGTATGCAATGCTCCAGCAAGGAAGGGAGCTGTCCTGCAGTCATTCCAGTGGTTCCCAACCGTGGTCCTTGAGGAACACCTTCCTGCATGTTTCAGTTGTTTCCTGCTCCAGCACACCTTATCAGTGATTTATCTCCTTCCTCATGTTCCGCAGAAGCCTGTAAATCACCCATTTATTAAAACCAGGTGTGTTGGAGCAGAGAAAAAACTAAAACATGAAGGATGGTGTTCCTCAAGTACCATGGTTGGGAACCCTTGCTTTATACCCCTGCAGCTCGTTAGAGAGATCACCCACAGGAACCAGGAACCTGTAGGGGAAAAGCTGAATTCCTATAATGATCATCAAATATTTTTCTTCTAAAGTAGATTTTAGTAATGTTATTCTTTTTACAAACTTTTTCACCACCGTGGCGCAGTAGCACAAGACGGTCCCTGTGTCATGGTTGACGTCAAGTATCCATGCATGTTTGTGGTGTGTGTAGCGTGCAGCTTCTTTGAATTATTGCATTTTTCATCTGTCTCTAGGGCTATTTCCCTCTGAATCTTTAGTATAACGTAGACAGGATGGTACTCTTTCCCTTCATTTTGATTGGATGGATTCTGACGTTTTTTCAAGCAGTTCACGGGTGATGAAGAGATCGCTCTTGTTCAACACGCTTGTGAACTATGGTCAGGTTCACAGCACTCGATTAATGGTAGATAGCACTGAAAAATAATATTTTATCTAAACATGGACCAATGTTTACGACAATCCGATGTTTAGAAAGTGGTGTGTGGCCCTGAACATGATGATGCTTAATGCCTTGTCATGGCGATGCAAAAAACAGTGAAATTAGTTTTGCTCTAAACCCCAGTTAATTAGATTTTTTCCATCTGATATGAATATTAGTACATTTTTTGCTAGCATGAAGGTCTTAGAAGTGGGCGGCACGGTGGCGCAGTTGGTAGATCTGCTGCCTCTCAGCGAGAAGATTGCTGATTCAAATCCCAGCCAGGTACCATTCTGGGTGGAGTTTGCATGTTCTTTCTGTGCATGCATGGGTTTTCTCCGGGTACTCCGGTTTCCTCCCACAGACCAAAAACATGTTAGGCTGATTGGTAACTCTAAATTGTTCCTAGGTGCGAGTGACAGCATGAATGATTGTTTGTCTTGTTTGTCTCTATGTGTCCCTGTGATGGACTGGAGATCTGTCCAGGGTGTCCTCTTCCTCTCACACAGTGACTGCTGGATATGGGCACCAGTGACCCCGTGACCCGAAAAGGAAGAATCAGGTAACAATCTGCAGGATCAATAAAGTTCTATTTTATCTTAATGGATGGATGGACGGAAGTCTTAGATGACACAGTATATGGAAATAGTTATGCGATGTAAAGAACCCGTCATTTCCTACTTCTCCTGAAAATTTGATTCAGTTTTCTCAAGAATTAAGGAAGTTATGTTAATTCGTTGTAAGTTGGTCACAGGTTTTTCTGCTTTTCAAGGTTAAGCTTAAAGAAAAAGAGTAAATTTTCTAGACTAAAATGGTCGTAACTTCCTTATTTCTTCACTAATCCAGACAAACTTGTTGACAATCTGCTTTTTATTCAAGCTCTATCCATTACTTGTGAAAAAATAACAAAATATTTTGTTTCATAAAGTATATAAGAAGGTCAATTTGACAGATTTTGAGATAATATTTGGTATGATTGTAGCTGATAGTCTACTTCAACACTTATGCTCAGGATTCCAGTTTAGCTTAAAGTTATTTCGGTCTGTTAGCACAAAAATCTCTTGAATGACTATCTGACAATAACGCAAACTTTCTATTAACTATAAAACTGATTCAGTTTTGGAATTATACTAATTTAAGATTGTTGCTACAGCTAATCAGCTTTAGCCAACACAAAATGGCTTTAACTCCGTTAATTGAACAGGGTACTGCGTTAGGCTAGTTTATAACTTTTTGTGTTTTACTGTTAGGTTTATTTAATGTCCGGTGATTTCTGTGTTTAACTGTTCTTATGTTTTTGTTTCCATCGCTGACTCAGCCTCAGTCAAGTCCTTGCCCCACAACCACCCATCTACCCCACCCATCTGCTCAGGTGCCTCCACTGTCCTCACATAACCTGTTTTTATATTCTTGCAGTTTTCACTCCACCAGCAGTCTTTGTACCGGTGTTCAGACCGTTACGGTTTTTCCTCCGCGATTTTATCTGTGCTTCCTCCAGCTCCGGGAGTTTTATTGTTTGGCTGTTTTGCTGCCATGACTGCACTTTTGTTTTCTTACATTTAAAAAAGTTAGTTTTTCGAGCCTCACAAGCTCTGTGTGCATTCTGGGTCTGACCCCAACAGAGCTTTATTTTACAGTGTTAATACATCACAATGTACAAGGGAGGCTCTGGAACCCTGCGGAGCAAGCAGAGATGTCATGTTGGAGTAAGGGGTTCCATTACAGGGGGGAAGGTGAAGGAGGAGAGTCACATGTGGCAGTTAAGTGGTTGGAAGGTAGTAGATACAGCTAAGGAGGTCCACAAGGAATCCAGGGTTTTACTCAGAGAAGTTGAGGGTCTGGTGGAACACGCGTCAAGGCTGAAACACGGAGAGAGCATAAGGTAAGTTTAAACTATCACCAGTAATCATGCGTAGAGGCTAGAAGCACAAATACCGTTAGGAATATAATGCTCCAGCGGGGAGTAGAGCTCTTCTGCAGTCTTATGTATTCCTGGCACTCAGAGGAATGGGTCGCAGGTGTGGTTGAATGGCGCCATCTTGAAGCTTCAGGAGCTGCAGAAGAACCGAACTCCCACATTTAGTTTATTTATATAGTTATTTATAGTTCTTCTTTCTGTACCCTTTTCATTCAATGTTTGTTTACCTTTTTAATGAATTTGTTCTGTTTCTTTTGTTTCTTATAAATGAATGAATAAATGTATTTTGCTTTAAAAAGAGCATAACTTGAGACAAGAACTGTAAATTCACCTTTTGCTAAAAGGCAACATTTTCATTGTTCTAAAATGTCACTTTTTTTTTTTAGTGGTGTCCATATTTTTAATAAAACAAATCTCAGAAACTCACTTCGTTCACTTCTTTTTATTTAAAGAGTAAAACAACAATTGTAGTCACTTGATCATGACATAACATAAACGGTCAGACAGAAATGTTTCCACAGAAAGTGCGTCACATGTAAAAAAAAAAAAAAGATAATAAAAGGGCGTCAACATCAACTCATTTGTAAACAGAGGTGGTTTTGTCAATGCACCCTCCTTGACATCCTGCTACAGTCACAGGAGGAGAAAATGTGGTGTGATGTCACTTCTGGCATTAACCCAAAGTCCGAAACCGTTTTGATGTAC
>NC_056498.1:49824475-49833863 GCF_014905685.2 Nematolebias whitei
TCCATCCATCCATCCATCCATCCATCCATCCATCCATTATCTTCCATTTATTCCGAAGTCAGGTTGCGGGGGCAGCAGCTTGAGCGGGGAGGTCCAGACATCTCTTTCCACAGTCATCTCTTCCAGCTCTCCTGGGAGGACCCCAAGGTATTCCCAGGCCAACCAAGAAACATAGTCTCTCCAGCATGTCCTGGGTCGTCCCCAGGGTCTCCTCCCTGTCGGACACGCCCGAAGCACCTCCCTAGGGAGGCGCCCAGGAGGCATCCTCACCAGATGCCCGAACCACCTCAACTGGCTCCTTTCGATGTGGAGGAGCAGCGGTTCTATTCCGAGTCTCTCCCCGATAACTGAACATCTCACCCTATTTCTAAGAAAGAGTCCATCTACCCTGCGGAGGAAACTTATTTTAACCAGCTGTATCCACAACCTCATTCTTTCGGTCACTACCCAAAATTCGTGACCATAAGTGAGGTTGGGAGCGTAGACCGACAGACCAACAGAGAGCTTTGCCTTACAGCTCAGCTCCCTCTTCACCACAGCCATGGTGCTGTGTGCACAATAAAGGGAAATCATTGCTTAGGACTGTCAGGGGGAACCCTCCACTGGTGCTTTCCAGTGATAGACTCACAACACACCCAGGGGCCATATTGATAAAATCTGGCATCCTAGACATCTCCTGCTTTGCTTCTACCCATCATTTTTCACTGATATCACCAATGAGATGTCTTTTCTTTTGGTCCAGACCTACTGACTGACCTCTTTATTTGCCCTTGAGACTTGATTAGCAGGCCTCTCTCTACTGGACAGATATTTGATTTCAAGCTGCATTGTTTAGCATCAGAGCTAGCAGAGCTTGGATTTGTAGTCCATCTCTATGGCTTTTTCATTTTTTACAGAACTCTGTAAGCTCTTCGATCTAGGCAGTGAGGAGAAAGGAAGGCCAAAGTACGTGGTCTGTTTAAAAATTAGTGGTGAAGATCTCAGCAAAAATGCTGAGTCTCTGATTCATATCTCCTTATTAATTCGAGTCCCCTTTCTGCTGGCCAAGGTCTGATTTTATATGGCCTGTGGTTTTGGCTTTCTACTCACCTTAAAGTAATGGTTCTCAAACTTTTCAACTTTCAACTCACAAAACAAACGTCACAAAGACTCATGACCTCAACTGTTGCTGGTTAACATATACAACAAACAATAAAACGCCTTGACAATCATTACATTGTTTACAATTTTTGACAACTTTTTTTTTACTTCTTTGTAAGAGTTGAAGCTAAATAAACCGTTGCAAATCATTTTATCCTTAATCTGATTTCCGTAGGTTTTCTCAAGACTTTCCAATTGGTATTTCATGACTCACAGTAGGCCCCCAACCCCAACTTCAACCAGCAATGTCTTACAGGATGTTCTCTCTGGTTGATGTAGGATAATGGGGAATGTTGGGCTTGAAACATCTCCATCTGGTCTGCCTAACTCCTGGCATGTAGCCACATTATCTTAGGCTTATGTAGAAGACAACAATAAATGCAGAAGGTGAAATGAGGGAGTACCAGTAAGTAAAATCCATGGATAAAGTAAAATGTCAATAGATCAAACATGACACTTCAAAAGAAACCAGTTTAAGATAGTTTCATGCTCCACAGCTCTGTTCAAGTCATTTTCCTCTTTTCAACTTCCTTCCACTGATCCACTGTTTTTGCTATGCTGAAGAGATCAGCCTACATTTAACACATTCTTAACAGCCAGGACTATTATTTGTAGGTAAGCCCCAATCAGAACCAGACTGAAGGAAAACAGACTCAAGCCCAGGTACGGTTCACGGTGATTTATTAACAGTGATTAAGTAATAATGATGCTAATTACATGGGAACATGGAACTCCTGGAAGAGGAGACCTTGACACGTTGAGAAGATGGTAATGGTTCTAGGCAGAGGTAGTGCATTGGTCTGGTGGTGGAAAGGTGACCAAGCAGTTGAACAAAGGTTTGGTTCCTTTGCAGGCATGAGGAACCTGGGGGAAAAGCTGAATCCCTACAAGGACTAGTAAGATGAGGTTACCTCAACCCAATTTGGCTTGCAGTCTCCAAGGCCAAGGCTCCTTCTTCCTTGTGGTACCGGGCCAAAAATGTCCCAGTACCCTCAGGGCTGACATTCATGAATATGCAGCTGCAGAAGAGGTTCATCTTCTTCCAAATATTGACACTAGAATTTGTCTGGGCAATGCATGGATCCCGGATTCTGATGATGTCAGACGTAGCCTTGGTGCACTTGCACTCATCTAAAGACTGGATATAGGATGCTCATTTTAGACAACCCCTTACTTCTAAGGCACCTTAGAAGACCCCATCACTTTTTGTGGTAAATATGTTAAGGAACCTCTCCAGTTTTTCTGACAATGGTATGTTGTAGCTAGACATAAGTTGGGGTACTGGATCAAAACTTCAGTCTGCGGCAAACTGTTCAAATTCTAAAGAGCACTTACTGTCTCATCTAAGTTCGTCTACCATGAGGGTGGTGTTGCACCAGTCTCTTGGCTGTATATAAAGTTATAGATTCCAATGTAAAAGCACAATCCTATTCCAGCTGACAGGTCTGTTTTTTGTGTGTTTTTTTCCACTCGTGAAATGTGTTAACAGTCAGCAAAATCCATTCAGTGTTTCTATTTTGGTGCAATTTTGGTGTCTAGACATAAAAACATTTTACTACGAACCAAAAACCGCAGCTGGTTTAAAAAAAGATGGATTAAACGTTGACTTCTAAACAAAACGCCGTACAACATGTGGGGCCAGAGCAAGTGTCTGCTATTGATTTTCTGCCAAGCACCTTGCAGGGAATAATTCCTAACATCAGATTTAAATATAACTGATGAAGTCATGTGTTTACTTCCCATAATGCCTTTTCACTGGGGAAAAGATTGTCTGCTGCAGTAAAATGTTTATATTAGTGTCTTTTATGAGTTGTCCCTTGTATACATAATTGTTTGCAGCGTCATAAAAAATTAAGTCCCTACAAAGTGAAAATTACAGGGTTTGTGGGGGTGCTGACCACCTATTTTCCACACTCCAACTCTGATCTGTAAACAAAGTAAATGTGTTCAACCATCTACACGCCCAAAAGTTTGACCACAAATGAAGTCATTGCAGGGTAACGAGAATCTGTCCGTGCATTCAATTAAAACCCGGGTCGCTTATAACTGCCTTCTTTTAAAACTTGTTTTCGTGTTAAACTGTGTTTTTGGCACGACAAACAAAAACAAAGCTGATTTGGGATAAAACAGTCATTACTAGACATGAAATTGAATCATGTATAAAATTACGAGATGTCACATTTTTTTACACTCCCTTTTAAATAAAAAAAAATAAAAAAAATGCATGAATCCAAACATGCAGTTCAAATAAAAATAATAACAGTAAAAATATTGTTCCCTGAAATAAAAAACCCAGTACTCACATACCAAAGGTTATCTGTTAGCTTTAAGATTATATGATAAAGATTACTCTCAGCTACTAACATACCAAGTTTTAGCTGACTGTTTTTATAAATTTACATAGTGTTACTTCTTTTTGTGTTTGCTATGGTTGATTAACTGTGATGGCCATCTTTAATTGGGTTGACCCCAAAAGTTAATTACTTGTAGAGGTACACCCAATGATTATTTCCTGAACGGTTCATTAAGATCCATACCAGTGTATATGGGATATTTTGCTAACAGACACAGCCTCCATCTATTTAATAATATTGATATCATGTTGAAAGCACACATCTTCTTCATAACATTTTGTAGTTTTAGATTGTCGACGATTGCTGAAGTGAACAAAAGAGGAAAAATAATCTCATGTGCTTTTTACTGTTTATTTATTCCAAAAATAATTTAAAGTCTTCTTACAAACTATCTTAAACTTTCCAACTAAGTTAAGTCAGGTCCTCTGGACGGTCTCTTTTTGTTGAAACGTCCAAAAGACTTCGTCAGTCCGAGGAGCCACAACAAACTCAGTCTTATAAGGATCACCTTCATATAGTAGATCAAACAGTTTGATGGTGCTCAGGTGGTTTTTGGAGTCCGCCCTCTCCCCCACCGACTCATCTGAGACAGCCATGGCCAAAGTGGTTCAAAACATCAAAGTTCATGCTCAATAATCCAGGTAAAAAATCCAACAAATTTAAATCAGGTCCTCTGGACGGTTTATTTTGATTGAAATGTTTCGTCTTTCATCCAAAAGAATTCATCAGTCCGAGGACTGATGAATTCTTTTGGATGACCTCAGACTGATGATGCATTTTGGATTACCTCGGACTGACGAAGTCTTTTGGATGACCTCGAACTGACAAAGTCTTTTGGATGACCTCGGACTGACAAAGTCTTTTGGATGACCTCGAACTGACAAAATCTTTTGGATTACCTCGGACTGATGAAGTCTTTTGGATGACCTCGAACTGACTAAGTCTTTTGGCTGACCTCGAACTGACAAAGTCTTTTGGATGACCTCGGACTGACAAATTCCTTTGGATGACCTCGGACTGACAAATTCCTTTGGATGACCTCGGACTGACGAAGTCTTTTGGGTGACCTCGGACTGACTAAGTCTTTTGGGTGACCTCGGACTGACAAAGTCTTTTGGATGACCTCGAACTGACAAAGTCTTTTGGATGACCTCGGACTGACGAAGTCTTTTGGATGACCTTGAACTGACAAAATCTTTTGGATTACCTCGGACTGATGAAGTCTTTTGGATGACCTCGAACTGACGAAGTCTTTTGGCTGACCTCGAACTGACAAAGTCTTTTGGATGACCTTGGACTGACAAATTCCTTTGGATGACCTCGGACTGACAAAGTCTTTTGGGTGACCTCGGACTGACTAAGTCTTTTGGATGACCTTGGACTGACGAAGTCTTTTGGATGACCTCGGACTGACGAAGTCTTTTGGATTACCTTGGACTGACAAAGTCTTTTGGATAAAAGAAACGTTTCAACTACAATAAACTGTCCAGAGGGCCTACCTTAACTTTGTTGGATGTTTTACCTGGATTATTGAGCACAAACTTTGAAGATCTAAAAGTTTGTGATTTTTGTCTAAACTCAGATGTCACATATAAAACCAACTTTTTGTGGGTGATCTGCTTGTTCTTTACACATGTTGTACATTTTGACTGATTTCTTTCCTTTGGCAGAACAAACTCTACTTAATCTTAAGGAAACATATTGGACTGGTGCGAGCAACCTCATTCTGCTCTACAATAATGACTGAAAGTCCTGTCTAGATTAAAAACGTCTAAATTAAGTTCAGCTCTGATACTGCGACTGGGAACAAAACGTGCACAAAGCACAAGCAGGAAGAGAAACCCTCCATTAGTCTTCACTGATGACTGATATGATAGCAAGCTCATTCAAACTGCAAATTTTACACATGATTGAGGCTCGATTGGATGTAATGAAACGGCCTTTCCTGAATATTGCACTTGAGTGACTGTGTGACCACCGGCACAATAGCTGGCATTATAGTTCTGGACCTTCAAACTTCATTGTACCAGGCCCGCTGACTTATTATTGCAGAACTCAGAGTGAACTTGCGGCTTTGGGTTTCTTGTCGTTACGGATGTGACCGTTCTCCCCACTGGGAGCAATTCATAGAGTGTTAATTGACCACCGCAATCACTCAACAGATTTATGGGGAAGTCTGAGGGGTCACAGGAGGCTTTCAGAAGAGGCTGTCCGGGGAACGAGGCTCGCCTCAGAGCTGCAGCTGGGGGAATTTCTGGCCTTTGGATGTACAGAAAATTCCCCACTTTCCTACAATTATCGCAGAGGAAATGTACATTATGGGGAAAAATTACACTTAAATGGCTCGGGCAGAAAAAAAAAAGTCACGTTGTGGCTGTTTCTGTGCTGAATTTTGTTTTTCATTACACTTACACATTTTATAGCCACTATTTTGGAAAAAAAAAAAACTGTATAAAAATGAAAGGCATAGCATTCCTTGAAGGAATACATCGCTCGCTGCCTTTCCTGCCAAAGTTTAAAGCCCATATGATGAGAACTATCAGAGATAATAACATTAAAATGATCCAAGATGTCACAACCAGATTATGTGAGGGATGACTCAGCTGCTACCACACCAAATTTTAGTTCAATATCTGTAAAACCGGCAGAGTTATAGATAGATAGATAGATAGATAGATAGATAGATAGATAGATAGATAGATAGATAGATAGATAGATAGATAGATAGATAGATAGATAGATAGATAGATAGATAGATAGATAGATAGATAGATAGATAGATAGATAGATTTACCAGAGAGAGACCTGTTTTAGACAGAGTCAAGTACAGACAATAATAAACTATAGTAAAAATGCAATTCAAATAAAAGTAGTGACATAAAACAAGATAAAATACTACAAATAACATATTTAGGGTTTTGTAGGTAAAGGGATCAGCATTTAGCACCAATTTCAGATGGGATAAGTCTGATTGAATGATGTCAAATGCAGACTGTAGAAGCTGGAAAACCTTGGCAACTGTATTAGCTCGGCAATAAACAACCGTATTGTCGGCACAGAGATGCAAGAATGCGTCAGGAATGTTTTGACCTACTTTATTTATATAAACTGTAAAAAGAGTGGGCCCTAAAACTGAGCCTTGTGGCACACCATTAATTCAATTAATTTAGTGACCGTTGGGCAGCTCAAGTACCATTATGTCGAACACATTGCCACCGACCTGAGAGATAGTTTGAGAACCAGCCAACAGTGTAATCTGAGAAGCCAATATCTGAGAGCTTGTGGCGTAAGATGTAATGATCTACAGTATCAAAGGCTTTGGACAGGTGCAGTACAATAATCCTTAGCATCCAAAGCTTCATCAACATCATTAAAAACCTTTAGCAAAGCAGTCGTGCTGTGTTTCCTAAAACCAGATTGATGGGAACATAAAATATTAAGAGTCTTGAGTATTTAGCAGTTTTTCTAAAACCTTGGATAAAATACAGAGTTTGGTCGATAATTGTTCAGTAAGACAGATACTTCATTGATTCCAGGGGGGAAATTCGAGGCATCCCGTAGTGTGTTCTACTTACTGTATACAGAAAAAAAAAAAACACATATGCAATAACCAAACCAATGTCTATCAGCTGTGGCAGCCATCTTGAATTTCATTGACTTCAAAAGGTTGAGCCATGTTGAATGATATGATAGGGACTCAGATAGCTCGGTGTCAGTGATGCAGTCTTATATAATCCTGAGGCTGCAGCTCTGAGTCCAGGTTGTGTCAGAAATCTTTCACGCGAGTTCGCTCGCTGCGGTGACCCCCTGCAGAAGGGAGCTGCTGAAAGTAAAAAAATCAGACGGCTCATGATAGACTGTGGCAACGGACTAAAACATTGCACACAGACAAAGACATAAATCTCCACCTTTGCCCTAATCTATTTGCTCAAAAACAACCGTGACCCAGTTTGCACGTATTTGTCATCCAATCGTACAGATGTTTAGGCTTCACTGGAGGAGGGGCTGCAGCGCACACAGACAGGGCATGCACAGTGGGGCCCATATGGCCAACCATAATCAGCTTTAAACAACAGATGAATGAAACAAGTGTGTATAAACAGTGCCTCAACATGGCTGCTCAACTTTAAATTCTTTATTTAGAACCAGTGTGCAAATATTAACATAAACTGTGGATGTACTGGTTTTTAATGACGAGGCCGGAAAAAGGTTTTCCATATTTATTTGAATCTCCCGGTGCAGTGTGTTAGAACAAAAGTGTCCCTGCATCTGGACACTCTTAATGCTGTTTAATCCCCTTCCTGTCAGCCAACAACGCTTGTCATCATGCCAGCACATTACCTACAGAGCCACACGTCTACCAATAGTTTCCTCCTCGTGCTCTTCAGTGCACGCTCCTGGAATGGCGATGTCCCTGCAACTTTGTGCACCGAGGTAAGAGCAAACCTTGTCTTTGTGATGAATTAAAAACACCAGCGTAGCTTTGACTCGAACACATTTTTTTCTTCTTCTTTCTGTGAAAGGAATGGTTTGAAAATTGCTCCTACAATTACCATGAAGCAGTTGGTGTGGGGGGCGGGGATCCTTAAAGCGTGCCAAATAATTTTTACTGTGATTACACGATAAGCTTTTGAAGAAATGTACGACTGTCTTCCAGTGAGAGTTGCCCGGGCACTATGATTTATGAGGGCACTTTAAGTCTGTGTTTTGCTGCATGGAGCCTGAATGGTGTGTGGAGTCTAAATACCGTACGCAGAAAACTAATGGGTTTGTGTTGCATTGCTAAATAATGTGAATGAGCTGCTTGTGAACCTATTACAACCATCAGGGGCAGCATGAGTGCCAGCTGGCGCTAACTGACAAGTTTGCACAGTTTCTCTCTAATCACTGGAGCTGATTAGACGCATGTTGTCTCGTTAAGCGCGGCTCCTAACGTTCTTGTCTTGTGGAACTGTGTAATGGAACAAAGGTAAACACAGCGCGTCTGACTTGATGTCTACAGACAGCTCGGGAGGAGAGACAAGCCTGTGGAGTGGTTTGCATTTGGGTGGAGACGTGAGCATTTACAGTAGAACTGCAGACAAATATGCACGGACCCCACCCATCGGCCCGCGATCAACTCCTCTGTCATCACTCTCTTTATCATGCAGACAGAGATTGATGTCGAAGGATCAGATTCCTTGCGATTTATATTGCAAAAGAAAGTCCCCATTATTGTAAAACATTAGGGAACTTGAAAGGTTTCTGTCGAGTCATGTGATACTTTTAAAGTTATTCATTAAAGTTACCAGGATGCTATGATTTATACACAAAAATAAAAGCAGTAGTTGCCAATGCATCGCCTTTCTTCTGCAAACATCTAATCAAGTTGGACATTTTTTGCAGGCTTGCAGTTTTGAGGTTGGTTGAATCCCGTTTCGGACCTTTTCTCATGGTTTTTCTCGAAGCGTTCTGCAGATGACTTATTTGTTTTATGTTTTATGACTAATCAGCGATGAATGAGCACAAAGAACAAAAAAAAAAAAAAAAACAGACCTTCAAAAACCATTCATGTGAAGTTTGAGAAAGGATTTTCTCTGCGCTGTAAATAAAAATCATTTGGATCACACGTTAACCCCACTGTACATAATATTTGATTCTAAAATCCTACTTTTTTTTTTTTCGTCTGAAGTCACTGTGATCTACCTACACACCCATAAAATCCAAACCACATTTCTTTTATGACTCCACAGTAAAATGGATGAGGGGGAATTCTGAGCGATGATCTGAGCGCGTTTTTTTTTTTTTTAAACAGAGAATGAATGTTGGTGAATATGCTGCAGAGGACTTCAATTAAAAATCTGCATGGTCTGTAATATATATATATATATATATATATATATATATATATATAT
>NC_056498.1:49833963-49838763 GCF_014905685.2 Nematolebias whitei
TGTCCACTTGGGACAGGACCTCATCTACAGTATTTAGTCGTGTTATCCGAGTCACAGGTAAGTGAGTTAGTAGTTTATTCCCCCTTCCTCAAATGTGCCACTTTCACTGGGTTAGATAACAAGGGAGATACCAGGAGCAGAGGAAGGGGGGGGGGGGTGTCACGGTGGGCATGAGCAACAGAGAGAAGAGACCAACAACAATGCTTCAAAGCCTCTTTGTATTTTCCTTCGTATTTGATCTATTGTCCCAAATGTCCTTTAGAGACCACCACCAACATGGCATCACCTTACTCAGGTTTACGGGTTTTGTATAGCCAAGATGCCCTGAGAGATTAGGTTCAGGTGTGTGTGTGTGTGGGGGGGGGGGGGTAAAAGCAGTTGGATGGAAGGGGGGTCCCATCATTGTTTTGCGGCTCCTTCTGTGGGAGCAGAGGCCTCTCAGATAAGAACGCACTTGTTTAAGTCCTACATTTTGAGCTCTATCTCTGCTCAAAGTCACACTCAGTTTTGTTTGAGGATGAAGAAAGAAATCTGCAGTGAGAAACAAAGAGATAAACCGTTTTCTCTATCTGGTGCGGATTGTAAATCCCTCGTAGAGGATTATCACAATGACCCGTTTTCACTCCTCACCACATTCCCCCCCTGTGTAATTGCTCTTTCTCTGGCGCAGCAGCAAATGAATGGGTGGAATAGCTTGAGAAAAATGCAAACAAGAAGCGAAGAGGGAGCCATGTCGGAGGGAAGCCGCAGTGAATGAACATTTGGAGGCTGCTAATTAAACAATGCGTGGTTTCCTGTGGGAAAACAACGTTTAGTCATTTCTCAGTTAACCTGTTACCACCGGCTGCCATGAAAGGTGTTCACCGCGGTCATAGTTCCACAATTTTTGCACCATTGCAACAAATTATAAATCAAAACGTTCAGCTTGTTCAGGAGAAGGGCGCTATGACGTTTGGTATCGGTGCAACTTTAGCTTTTTGAAATATTTAGCCTTTTCTGTCATTTTATTCCTCGTAGAAAATGAATCGAGCTCATTTTACTTCCTTCAAATCTTTAGATGTGTTTACAACCGTTTACTGCTCCTTTCACATTTTGCTCTGCTTCAGCTTCTTTCAGCTTCCTTCTGCAAATTTAAACTTTTTTCAGCTACTTTCAGCTAATTTAAGCGAACGCTTTACGTTCTTTCTGCTAACTTCAACATTTTTATGCTTCTTCTAACTTCTTTCAGCTTGTGCTCCTTTCAGTGTCTTTTTTTTCCCACAACTTTTTACATTCATTTAAACTTTTTTCAGCCCAATTCAGCAAACGTGTGCTCTCTCCACTTCCTTCCTGTAATTTAAGCTTTCTGGCTTTTTATACCTACTTTTCAGCTTTTTTTTTTTTCTCTTCAAATTTCAGCTTTTGTCTGACAATTTCAACTTTTTTTGTGCTCATTTCTGCTTCTTTCAGCCTAAATGGGTAAACATGTTTTTTTCTTGCTTGTTTTCTACCAACTTAAGCTTGTTCTTCTTTTTCTCTATAGCTTTAAAGCATTTTTTTTGTTGCTAATTTCAGCTGTTTTCTGATAAATTCAATTTTTTGTGGTAATTTCTGCTACTTTAAGCTTTTCTTCTAGTTTCAGCATTTTCTGCCATTTCAGCTGCTTATGTTAAGTTTAGCTTTTTAAGCTAATTCCACATTTTTTTTAGCCAATTTCATATCCTTCCACTTCCTTCTGGTAGCTTAAAGCTTTTATTTGCCTTTTCAGCTACTTTTCAGCTATTTTTTGCTAATTTCTTAATTTTTCTGTTTATTTAAACAAAATTCAGCAAATATGTCTTCTGTTTTGTTCTGCTAATTTAGGCTTGTTCTTCCATTTCAGCTACATTTCACCATGCTAATTTCAGCTGTTTTTTTAGCAATAAGCATTCACTGCATTTTCACCGTAATGCAAGTTCTCTAGTTACCTTTATATAGGCGCGGTTGTCTGTTAGCAAAATAGTGCATGAACTGTAGGACGGATTTTAATTAAACTCTCAAAAATCAATCTTTGAGTGCACATCTACAGCTGTTTAAAATTTGGAGCCAATCCAATGTAAGATGGCTTCTACAGTTAACCCATTGTGCAAACACAAAGGATTATAACTCCATCAGTTTAGCAGATGTTAAGCTAAAACTTGGTGTGATTGTGCCTGAGAGTCATCCTCATCACACATTCTGAAGGCTAACGCACCACACATGATTTGTTTAATGTTACACTGCAGAGAATATGCATTCCTTTAAATAATTCTAGTTTTTTCATTCAACCTTTATTTAGACAGGTAGATCCCATTGAGTTTACCTGTAGGTGCATTGAAACTTTGAAAAAGAGTAAATTTAAACAAATGTCTGAATAATGGGAAGTTTGTTCATTCTAAATTTACTGATTACAGTTAGTAATTATATAAATAAAATATTGTAACAACCAATTAGTATTTTTCTTATTTTAACAACCGTTTCAAGCTGTTTTATCCATTCTCGTCTCCCGTATTTAAAATGAAAAGGTTTTGTTTGAAACTGCCCCACCTCATCACAAGCAGGAGGTCTGGGTCCAGGCTGGGCTCGTGAACGAACGGGACCGAGATGTTATCTGGCCTCAGGGAGGATGTTTGCAGAGTGGGAGTGGAAGGGCTGTTCAGCTTCAGTGTGCTAATGCAGCTAACAGCCAGGAAGGCAGAATGTTGACTCTGCAGATTTGAGCCAGCTACCGATGCCTACGAGGCTAAATACTGACCCTACGGACTAATAAAGAAAATCACCTCAGGCACGAGCCGCGGGGGTCAGAGGTAAATCAGAGCGGCTGGGAAAAACACGAGCCGGGGTTTTCAATCACTGCTCTGCCTAATCAAATTGACAGCTGAAGACCAGCGGGGGTAACCGTGTTTATTTACGTCTTTGTTACGTGGTGAGCAAGCACAAAGATATGCCTGGCCCTGCCAGCGATGACATCGCTCCAGTATGCTGTCTGGCTCTGGTGTCGCTGCACGAGTACAATAAGAGCTTCCTGTCTGCCACCAGATTCTGCAGCTTTCCACACAGGCCCAGCGAAGGTGGGAGGGCGGCGGGTTCGTGGCACACCGAGCGACAGAGTCCTGAACGCACTGATGATGTGATTTTGTTCCATTTATTCGAGCGATCGGCTACAGGTCGTATCTCACCCGTGCGCAACCGTCGGAGACTAGTCTCCGAGTTGCAGAGGCTCACGGCTTTGTCTTGAATTTTTGAACATGTTCAAATAAAGTGCAACGCGTTTTGTCCCAGAGTAGTTGCAAAGTCCTCGTGGGAGTTTTGAATGAGTCTCCGACGCGTCTCAGTTTAGTTTCTGTGAATCTGGAGCTCCAGACGCCTGCGCAGGATTCAACGCGACACAAAACATCCGAGGCTAAAGCCCCGAACGTCCAGGTTTGAAAACCACAGCGTTCATAAATATTAGCTACAGAAACGGCATTTTGACACAGTATGCAGCGTGAATGCTAACTGCTGGAGGAGTTCGCTGAAGAAGCGCTCATGCTTCATACCTGTCTGCTCACCACAGACTCATGTTCCGGCTGCTGTTGTTACTCCGTATTGTTTTGCATTATTAGTGTATATCTTAGATCAGGGGTGTCAAACTCACTTACAAAAGGGGGCCAAAATTACAAAACTTTTTCAAACTAAGGGCCAATTTCAGAAACTACATGACTCAAATCAGATATCCAGCATCTTTTCTTGGTCACAGGTTCCTCAACAAGAGTTTGATTGGTCTCATTTGATGTTCTCTGTTGTGCTTTTAACATCATAATCAAAGATTACTGAAAAAAATTCAAGAGCTAGAAGTATTTTATGTTTCACATATCATCTTGGGGGCCAAATAAGATGTCGGCGAGGGCCAGATTTGGCCCCCGGGCCTTGACTTTGACACATATGTCTTAGATCCTTATCTACTGTTTCTTTTTACACTTTATATTTAGCTAATTTTGGGTGTAACTGGGACCCTGTGTACACAATTTTCACAATAAAGTTGACTTGAACTTGAACTTAATGTTTAAATGAGAAAACAACAAGGTTAGAATTAGAAGCAGCAGAACAGTAGCTAAACGTAACAAAGCAGACGATAAATCTAATAAAACATTAGCTAGATGTAGCAGATGCTAATGCTAAACTTATAAAAACAGATGCTAATTTTAGCAAAACTGTAGCCAAAAGTAGCTAAAATTGATTGATTGATTGATTGATTGATTGATTTTTATTGTCAATTCTGCATATGTACAGGACATACATAGAAATTGAAATTGCGTTACACTCCTACTCAAATTGCAGCAAACAACAACATTAGCAAAAATAAACTAACACAACTAGTTATATAAAAAAATATAAAAAAATATAAAAGTGAACAGCAGCAGGACCTCTGATGCAACGTGCTCAATAGTGACTAACAGGAGACAAAGGGACGCTGACTGAAGACAATAACATGATGAGAGGTAGATAATGGATGTGCAAGGCCAGAGTAAACAATAGTGCAATATAAAGTATAAACCTGAGAAACTTAGTAAAGTGAAGGTGTGCATACCGGTTCTATATAGTCACAGTTATGTACTGATGAGGTGATTAAGTGGAAATGACAATACCAGAATTACCAGAATAAAGAATAAACAGGACGAGTTGATCATAACAGTAGTGCAAAATATAATGCAATAAACAGTAGAGTGAGCTTGTAGGCTGTTAAAGTGACCGATTCATGAACTATTCATAAAACTAAATAAATGTCCCAGAGCAGTTTTGAAGGGGGGGGGGTGAGGGGGG
>NC_056498.1:49839163-49855752 GCF_014905685.2 Nematolebias whitei
TTGCACAACTGTAGCTACTCCATAACTAAGAGTAGAAAAACAGTAGCTAAATGCTAAAAGTAGCAAAACGATAGCTAACAACTAAAAGTGGAAGAGCAGTAACTGAAGGTTGGTGTAAAGATGCAAAAATAGAGCATGTAGCTAGGTTTCAAAAGGAATTTTTTAAAGGGGGTGGCACAGTTGGTAGAGCTGCTGTCTCTCAGTGAGAAGGTTGCTGGATTGAATCCCGGCCTGGGAACCTTTCTGGGTGGAGTTTGCATGTTCTCTCCGTGCATGTGTGGGTTTTCTCCAGTTTCCTCCCACAGACCAAAAACACGCATGTTCGGCTGATTGGTGACTCTAAATTGCCTCTAGGTGTGAGTGAGAGAGTGAATGGTTGTTTGTCTCGTTTGTCTCTATGTGTCCCTGTGATGGACTGGAGACCTGTCCAGGGTGTCACCCGCCTCTCGCACAGTGACTGCTGGACGTGGACATCAGTGACCCCTGCGACCCGAAAAGGAAGAAACGGGTAAAGATGATGATGGATGGATTTTTTTAAAGGATTTATATGGGGAGTTTTATTCTAAATAAAGTAATATATATATATTTTTAAACGATAAAAGTTTTGAAAACCAGATGTTTAGCACAGTATTCCAGATCAAGCTAAAAGTTTTTGGACTCTGAATGGCTCAAATGTGGAAGTAAGCCTGAAAAAAAAAAATGTCTTGAAGAAACAAACAGGAGAACAATAGTGCCGAGGCTGACTCAGCGTTCAGCGAGGCCGTATAAGAACCGGTCTAAATCCACCTTTCTCTCATAAAGAGCCAAAGGCGTGAGGCGGCGTACAAACAAGTCGAAGCAAGTACAATGTAAGTGGACGACAAAATAACGTGCACAGCCTAAAACACACGTTTGCACAGCGTGCACACAAAAAGAGGCCACTCACATCAGTGAACGCTTGGTCACAACATTTTCAGTGCAACCGCAGCCGAAAACCTTCAGTCTGAGCACGTTTAGTTGAAAACTCCAACAGGGGGAAGCTTTTGGTGGTCGGACAGAGAGTTCGAGGGACGCCGAGCCTGAACGTTAGGACTCTGACTCACTTGGCTAGCGTAGCGCAGAACGCCTGCCCTTAGCTGTGTCGCAATGAAGCTTCTGTTCGGCTGACCAATGAGTCACGGCACAGAATGGGAGTAGTAGCTACTGATGACACAAATATGCTGTTGATACAACAGCCGAAAGATTAACCTTCTACTCAATGACACAGGATGCACAATGTAGTGCATAAACAGTGATATTTGCACAGATCGCAGAGATAAGACTGAATGCTTTACAGTCGCAGTGACTCCGCGCTGTGAAGCTGTGGGGGAAGAGAGTAGATCTCCTGTTTCAGAAAGGTCACGGTGAGAGAGCAACCCTCAGCAACCCGAGTACTGTAACAGCCCGTTGCTGTCTAGCATGAATTGGCATTCAGCTTTAAAGTTCCTCCGAGGACCTGAGCACAGAAGGAAAACTACAAAAAAATCCCCTCCCACACCCCAGCAGCATGGAGGAGAGAGGAGTGCATATGTGTCAGCACAATATGTGCTGGATTACAAGTTTGTAGGTGCACATCTTTTATTGTTTAAATTGGAACACGCAATGTGGGATTTAACTCCCCAATGATTAACAGTGTATTTTTTACGTTTATTTTTTTTAAAATATAAAATAAAACATCAGATGAGGACGGCATCTGAAACAAATGATACGACTTAAATGTGCTAAGAGTCGTTACAATAAAACAAGTTGTTCAGACGAAATGTAGTAAAATCAAAAGGCCTGGAATGCATGTCGCCCGCCGCTTTTCATAGCAGAGTTTAAAAGCAGCATCCAGTCATCATCATCATCATCTTCTATTCGTAAAAGATGAAGCTGTAGCCATTTTGGACCAAGCCTAAAAATAAAGTTACCTGCAGTCTAACACTTATAAGCGTTGGGAATGACTCTTCTACAACCACATCATTGTGTGAATGTTTATGAAGCATTGAGATCCATTTTTCTTCCGTACGTTTTTCTGCATCTTTCTCATTCCACAACTTTTGTGCTACTTCAACAAATCATAAATCAAAACGTTCAGCTCTTTCAGGAGAGGGGTGCTATGACGTTTAGTATTGGTGCAACTTTAGCTTTTTGAAATATTTACCCTTTTCTGCCATTTTTTTCTCATAGAAAATGAATTGAGCTCATTTTCCATCCTTCAATTATTTAGATCTGTTTAGAACCTTTTACTGCTCCTTTCACATTTTGTTCTGGTTCAGCTTCTTTCAGCTTCCTTGTGCAAATATAAACGTTTTTCAGCTAATTTCAGCTAATTTTAGCTTTTTTTTCAGCTGTTTTGTGCTCCTTTCAGATTCTTTCTGCTAACTACAACATGTCAGAGTCAGAGTTTCTTTATTGTCATTCATACCTCATGTGGTGGAGAGAAATTATGTACACACAGTCCCAGTTACATCCAACAATAAAATGTAAAAGAAAAACAGTAATAACATCTAAGATATGAACTAAGAAAAACATCAACTAAATATACACTAAGCACTCATAACATAAAACATTGAACGTCAGCACAAACATGAACATGAGTCTGTGAGCAGATGTGCACGCATGAACACATCAACATTGAAACAGATCAGCAGCAACATGAAACAGATCAGCAGCAACATGATGTGATTTTTCACAGTGATTATTCTGGTTAAAGATTCATGAGTCTAACAGCCTCAGGGTAGAAGCTGTTCCTCAGTCTAGTGGTTCTACACTTAATGCTCCTCAACCTCCTTCCTGAGGGGAGTGAGGCAAAAAGTGTGTGTGCTGGGTGAGTGGGGTCCTTCATGAAGCAGGCGGCCCTCTTCCTGCATCTGCAAGTGTAGATGTCTGTGATGGTGGGGAGTCTGACTCCATCCGTCTTCTGTGCAGCCTTCACCACTCTCTGCAAAGCTTTTCTTTCTGCAGCTGTGCAGCCTCCATGCCACACGTTGATGCTGGAGCACAGGATGCTCTCCACTGCACACCTGTAGAAGGAGGTGAGGACTGAGCTTCTCAGACCAGCTCGCCTCAGCCGTCTGAGGAAGTAGAGTCTCTGATGAGCTTTCTTGATCAGGCTGGTGGTGTTGTTGCTCCAGCTGAGGTTGTCATTCATGTGTACACCCAAGTACTTGTAGCTGGAGACCAATTCCACTGCAGATCCTCTTATGTTCAGGGGGGTGTAGGTGTTTTTGTTCCTTCTGAAGTCCACAATCATCTCCTTTGTCTTCTTCACATTGATGTGAAGGTTATTCTCTTTGCACCAGCTCTCCAGGTGTTCCACCTCTTGCCTGTAGCTGGACTCATCATTGTTTGTGATACATCCCACCACCACTGTATCATCTGCAAACTTTACAATGTGACAGCCTGGATGGGTAGCTGCACAATCATACGTGAGCAGAGTAAACAGGAGGGGGCTCAACACACATCCCTGAGGAGAGCCAGTGCTGAGGGTTATGGTGGAGGAGGAGATGTTATGTTTGTGCTTCTTCTAACATTTTTTTGCTAATTGCAGTTTGTTTCAGATAATTTCCACTTTTTGTGCTCATTTTGGCTTCTTTCAGCAAACAGGTGTTCTTTCTGCTTTCTTATGCTAATTTAAGCTAACTTTTCAGCTACCTTTTTAGCATTTTTAGCTATTCTCAGGTCTTTTCATATAAATTTAAGTTTTTCCTGTTACTTTCTGCTACTTTCAGCCTAATTAACTTTCTATGCTTATTTTAGCTTGTTGCACCAAACTTCATGCTCATTCAGCTTGTTATGCTCCTTTCAATTTTTTGGGGCAAGTTTCAGCTTTTTCTGCTTTTTCAGCTACTATTGAGCTGTTTTTAGACTAATTTTAGCTTTTTCAGCTAATTCCACATTTTCTGAGCTCATTTCAGCTCTTTCCACTTCCATCTGGCACTTTAAGCTATTTTTTTTTTTGCCTTTTCAACTACTTTTCATCTGTATCTTTTTAGGTAATTTCAGAACTGTTTTGTTGCTAATTTCCTAATTTTTGTGCTCATTTCAGATTATTTAAACATAATTCAGCAAATATGGGTTATTTCTGCTTTCTTCTTCATTTCAGCTACATTTAAGATTTTTTTAAGCTAATTTCAGCAGTTCTTCTGCAATAAGCATTCACACTACATTTTCACAGTAAATGCAAAGTCTCTAGTTTTTGTTTAGCATAAACTATGTTAAATTGACTAAGTTAAACATTTTTGTGTTGTCTAAATGTCAGCTGACTGTGGTTTTGAACCTGGTGTTCATCCAATGATGATGTCTCAACTGGAAATGGGTGGAAAGCCTCCGGGTTGAGGAGTTTTTGCCTCAGGTGGAAAAGCTCAAGTGTCTGGGTGTTTGTTCCCGAGTGATGGGCCTCATCCTCAGTAATGAGGGTGTTGCTTCTGTCAGCTGTGGTGAAGAAAGAGTTGAACTGAATGACAAAGCACTGGATTAACTGTTCCATGTTCCAACCCTCACCTGTGGTCAAGAAGTTATCATGACCAAAAAACCCAGATATTGGATACAAGCAGCCAAAATTAACTTTCATAGTAGGGTAACTGGGCTCAGTGTTAGAGTTAGGGTGAGGAGCTCCATCATCCAGGGGGAGCTTAGAGTGGAGTTGCTGCTCCTCTGCATAAAAAGGAGTCAATTGATGTGGTTCATCTGACGAGGATGACTCCTTTTGGAGGTTTTCTAAGTACATCCCGTTAGTAAGAGCCCCCAGGGCAGACCCAGGGATTTTGTTGCTGAGGGAGTCACCAGGTCTGGGTTTTGATCCCGGACCTACTGCCTCTGCCACCCGACTATGAATAAGTGGCAGAAGATGGAGAATATTATTCCCTGAAAGTTTCATTAACATGTGCTCAGTGGTTTATGAGATACTCTAGTAAGAGACAGACACAGAGACATGCAAAAACATTATCATCCGTCGTCTTTTGGCAGCAGGAAATACAGTAATTACACAATACCAGGTCAGTACGTTCCCAAGAGGAAATGTACTTTGTTCTTATTTTAGTGATTTTAGAGCAAAAAACAGACCATGGTGCTGATTCTTATGTAGTTTTGCTGCTGAAAAAGCTTTATATCCTATTTATCCTTAGTTAAAACAGCTCCGGTTACACAGACAATCGACTTTTTACGAACAAACGTTGATGTTCGTCCCAGGTGACCAGTAAGAAAACGACACATCTGATCCGTTGTGACTCCAGGTTTTACTGAAGCAATTTGCAGGTGTTGATGACACGTGGTATTATGTTCTCAAAGCTGCCCTTTGTGGCATTCTGGAGCTGCACTTCCTTCATTAGCAGTTTTTGGCAGAAAGACGGAAACTGGAGAGAAATATTCGATGTGTGTGTGTGTGTGTGTTTGTCATTTCCTTTCCTTTCATGACAAAGAAGACAAGGATTTTATCAATAATATATATATATATATATATATATATATATATATATATATATATAAAGCTTCAGATAGTGAAACAAAACCCACACAATTTAAAACTCTATCTTGTAAATGAAAAAAACTTTCAAACTGATATTCCCATTAGAGGAAACTGGTACCATATCAGATGTTACAGCATGTTCTTTATTTAATGTCGAACATCTCTCACCAATCAGACAGATTAGTACAGCAGAGAACATAAACAGACTTAAATATCTTGTGTGAAATGCTGAATTATTGGTAACACTTTACAATAAGGTACACAAAATTTGATTAACTACTAGGGAACGAATCAGGAACAAATCAGGAGCTAATGGGTAGTTAACCAGTACTTACTGGTGAACACACAGCCAAGCCTTATTAAGGGACTACTGGTTTGTTACCACAGAAACAGCAGAGAAATTCTCCATGTGGGTTCTGAATAAACGCTGCACCAGTGAGGTCACAGCTCGTAATTGTCAAAAACCAGTTTCCTAGTGATTACTGATTTTATTGGAATTTCTCTTTTGTAAACCTATTGATGAAAGACATTATCAATGTCATAATCTTGTACTGGTGTCATCTTAACTATGTCTGACTATCACTGAGTACCAAATCATTGCCTGGTTATTATTTTGTTCACTGATGTAGTGAAGCATCATCCCAAGTACTTACTGAGGAACCAATCATTACTTAATCACTACCTGACCATTACCTACTGGTTTGTTCCTGGTGACCAGTAAGCGTTCCTGTGGTAACAAACCAGTAGGCCCCTAATAAGGCTTGGCTGTGTGTTTCCCAGTAAGTACTGGTTAATTACCCATTAACTCCTGATTCGTTTCTCTTTTGTTTCCTTGGTAACTACCAATTAGTCTCGATTAGTTCCTTTTCATTTACAAAGTATCTAACCAGTAGTCCCCTAATAAGGCTTGGACAGCCAAGCCTTATTAGTGGACTACTGGTTACTGCTACTGGTGTTTCCAGTAATTACTGGTTAATTACCCATTAGTTCCCGATTCATTCCTGAGGCGTTCCCTAGTAGTTAATCAAATTTCATGTACCTTATTGTAAAGTGTTACTGCATAATTATTTAAACTGGTCTTAAAGTGGCCAAATTAACTGTAATCTCATATTATACTCATAAACACACAGGCAAACATTTTTCATTATTTTATTATTTTTAAAAATCTGGACAACATGTGCAGATACTTCTGAGTAACGATACTCGCCATAAATCAAAGTAAAATATTGAAGCACTTTATACCAGTTTGTGTACTTGTAGGGAATAAATAAACACATTTAGTCAATAATGTGATTATCCAAAACATCATTAGGCTAAAATTTCATTGTATTCACTGTGTGTTCTTATTAGCATCATGGATTAGACTCTGAGTCATCTAGGATACATCAAATCGTAAAAGTTTAAAATCAAAGCAAATTAACTTTTATTCTGTAGGTGATTTACTTCTCATCCAGAGATTTTTCAGTTTAAAATTGGTGCACCATATGCTTTGTTTATGAAGCTAAATTCACATGAAGATAACTTTGTTTCCCCTCCCTTCTGAAGGTCATTAAGGTCATCGTTAGCCTGTTTCTCTTTCGTGAACCAGCCCCGACAGACTGCTGCGGTGCAGAAAAAGCTGCGCTGAACCGTAAAGCTGTCAATGTACTGGTCTGTCTGAGGGGTGGATTATGGTCAAAAGAACAAGATCCTGGATGCAAGTGGTGAAAATTAGCTTCTGTCGTTGCATAGCCTCCATCGTCCAGTGGGACTTGGAGTAGAGACTATGCTCCTCCACGTTGAAAGGAGTCATCTGAGGTGGTTCGGGCAGCTGATTAGGCCTCCCTCTGGAGGTTTTCTGGGCAATTCCAACTAAGAGAACATTGTTGGGCAAACAGAAATTGATGGAGATATTATCCTCCTTGCCAGGGAACACTTTGGGGTCCACAGGAGGAGCTGTAGGGAAGGATGTCTGGGTTTCCCTCTTGGACCTGTAGCCTCCATGAAAAAGTGACAGAAGATAGTTGGATGGCATGCGGCTAAAGGGAGTAGCATAAACTATTCTGATATTTGTGGACCTTTATCTTGCCTGTAATATCAGTATTGTAATATGTTCACAAGTTTTACCTTATGGTATTGGGAAAAGGCCATAATAAATGTGTCCTCATGGACAGTTATCCCTGGACAGTGCTGACCACAATGGAGGGTTGACACTGTTGTTGTCCACTGCTTAAAATGTCTTCCTGTAAATAAGGTAAGGAATCACTTTTCTATCTTGGTTTAGGAGTAAGGATGTTTGTCACTGAAGCCTCCTCCACAAGAGTTTTGTCATCTTTACTGAGCTGTTCCCTTGTGATTGCTTCTTGCAACATTTGCTATCAGATAAATATAGACCATATAATCACCTGCCACACCCAATTAAACCCTTCATCACTGCTTTTATGAGAAGCATCAAAGGATGATGTAGCCCGAAAGGTGGCATGCAAATTGAATTTCACCAGTGTTATTTGTAGGGTTTCACACAGTAGAAGCCGATAAAAATCCTTATCCAAGCTAGGCTACTGGCTAACCAAACTACCGGTAAGCCCTGTGTTTAATTGTTCGTGCTTATAAAACAGCTCTTTCTCAAAAATGGCACACTGGTTTGAAAGAGCATAACATTGGCTAACATTAAACCTCTACACTTTTATATTACACTGTTTGTTTAGTTACTGTTATCTCACCAAACATTGTTCGTGTTACGACAAGTCCTATGGAGATAGTGCTAGACTGCTGACACTTTTGGACCGACTAGACCAGCTGCTCAGGCAAGCTAATACATCCAAAGCCTCACTCTATTGACATTTACACATCTAAACAAACCAGTGCTTAATTTATAAACCAAACAATGCCGGAACGCAAATAGCTGGGGTGGGTGTTGTGTCTGGAAGTCTGGTTTCCTGCATTCTGGGTTTATTTTAACGAGTTGTTAAACATCTACGTTTACCTATATTTGTAAACATGATTCAATAACTATTTTAGAGAGCAACAAGAAGTAGCCTGACCAACAGCTCCTCTTGTGTGAATAGAGCATGCTCCTATTCTCTCAAGCACCCTAAACCCCTCCCCTACTGAGGGCTCTAAATCACCGCCCCTTTAGGGGAAGAGATTTTTTAAAGAAGCAGCAGAAATGCTTACTTGAAGGGGCAGCTCTTATGAAATATTAAGAAGCTCATATGGCTGTTGTGTTTAAAACTAGTGTTTATGTAATTATTTTCAAACTACATGTCCAATAAAGGTTTTATTAACTCAAGGCAGTCAAATTTTGTCATAACTTTATTATTAGTAAGCCTGAGAGTTAGCGGGTCCAAGCAAACGGTTACCGGAACGAACTCTGTAAAAAATAAGATAGTTCACGGATCCTGTTCCAGAAGGATCATGTTCGAATGAAGCCCTGATACAAACATTAGCAAAATAAGACAGATATTCAGTTGAGAAAGTAAACTAAACAAATGTGTTATGCAAAAATGTAGAGCTTTAATATTAACTAGGATTCTTTTACACCAGTATGTTTCTTTTGAGAAAGAGTTGTTTTATGAACTTAATAAAACTTAAAAAAGGCCATAGATTGGCTAGACGTTAGCCTATTGGATAAATACTTTAGCCCTTTCTTGGTACTCTTTACTCAGACTGATGTCACGGCTCATAAGGTATTAACTACTGATAAATATTAGACAGAACATCACTTAAAAAATGACTTGACCACCCCTTTCAGCTAGTTTGATGAAAGTAGGTCAGAGTAGACAGTTGTAGGTGATGTGCCCCCCGGCCTGGTCTGTGGTCCGCCATGCTTCTCGCCATATTTAACACCCTTTGTGCCATCCTCTCGGCACTAATCTGCCTATTCTTTGAATGTTGAAATTAATTTGCAGCGATGACTGCGAGGGCCCGAGCATCATTAGGAAACGTCAGTGGGGCGACAACTGGACAAGTTGCCTTTGTCTTCAAGTCTGCTGCTTTCTAAACACCCCTGACAGCAGCTTTGAAACGCCTGCCTGATGGGGCTCAGATGTTCTAACTGTGGACATCAAGGTTGCGAAACAAAACCCATCTCATGACAAAGAGAAACTCAGCATAGCAGACAAATACATCTGATTAAATTAAAAAAAAAACTTGTTGAAATCCAGTCGGCTTCACTCACCGACATATAACACTTATCCTTCTTGGCTCCAAAATTACAGATAAAATTTAAGTTGATTTCAGTTTATTTCCTCACAGCTATCTGAACAGTACAAGTCCCACAGGAGAACATGAGGGAGATGAGATAACTGTATCACTTCAGAGTGCTTGGCATCCACACAGCACGGTGTTCCCATGGGAAAATCACAGACACAACTGTTTTTGTTAAGCTCTCCAGTGACGTTCATAATGCCAATAATTGTGTGAAGGGAGAGTGGGAGTGAGAGCCACAGAGAGCGCCAGGAGGAAGCTGTGGCTTGTAAAGAAAGGTTTGGGAGAGCGTTCTGTGGTCGACTGTGTCGTGTAAAGTCAGGACTGCCGAACTGCAAATTGGAAATTTTGGTATTTTTCTTATTATTGCCTGCCACCAAAAGAAGAAAGTGAATAATTACACTTTTGCCCATGTCTGTGCGTTACCTATAGAGGTGTCCTGATGCTAGTTTTTTTCAGATGGAAGTACAAGCACTTGAGTTTGGGTACTTGCTGATACATAGTAAATCAATCAGTCAATCAATATAGCTTTATTGTCCATAACATTTCTTGAGATAGAGATTTATCATTGACATCTGGCTCATACAGAATTTTTCGGCTTATAAGTTGTTGTTTTTTTGTTTAATTTGCATGCCCTATGACTTATACGCTGAAGCAACATATTCATGGATTTTCCCATATTTATAAACCAATTTTTGTCTGAGATGACTGTTTCCATTCATTCTGACTGAAAATATTGAACACTACCATTTTCAGCCGCTAGATGGCACTCGAACAGTACGACATGCCATTGTATCATGTAATAGGTAAAAAGTGTCTATTAATGACACAATCGGCTTTCCATAACCTGCCACCTTCGTCCAGGTCGCCTGGAGCAACAGTCAAATCAGTTTCATTTTGCTGCATCGCCCCAACGAAATACAGCTGATTTGACCATTGAAGTGCATTTATTAAGTAAAAGTTCAACTGAGACACACCTTTACTATAATTTCAAGCAAACAAATAATTGTTTTTAAGTGTTAATCTTGATAAATTCTTGTTAAAGTCCTCCCATGCACGCTCCCGTGGCCGCCATTTGGCAGCCCATAGATTTATGGCACAACACCGGCCCACGTTTCCGGGTTGTCAGGGTTGACGCATTATAGATGTGATGTATACGGCAAAGCGACATTTATAGGGGGGCCGAGATGGTGTAGAGGCAGGGCAGCCGGCTTGGGACCCGAAAGTCCCAGGTTCGATCCCCAGTCACTGCACATCACGTGGTGTATCTGGGCAGCACACCTCATCCCCAAAATGCCCCCGGGCGCCTTCAATAGCTGCCCACTGCACCACCTGGTGGTGGATGGGTTAAATGCAGAGACTAATTTCGCCATTGTATGGAAACATACAGTGCTGACATTATTATTATTATTATAAAATTTTCCACTTTATTAGACAAATACGGACTGATGCGACCTATAGGGTGGTGCGATGTGTACGGCAGAAAATACGGTAAATAAGACCCTATTAAGGACATGCAGCAGAGGGAATAAGTTACTTTTTGCGCCCATTTTTCTTTACCAGAGGAACCAGCAGTCAAATGGTACCAACCTGAATAATGGTTGCAGTGGATGATTTGGGTCATTGTAAACCTGTATTGCCTTTTTTCTAGAGCCTGACTGTACAGGTCTATAGGTTGCAGTTGTTGATTTCATCACCTTGTTTGACCACCCGGTACAACTTGTTCTTGTCTTTGGCTAGGCGGTTCCCATACCATGAAACAATATTAAAGGAAACACTTTCAACCAGTGACCTGTACACCAATTTCAAGGTATTTTTGCTAGCATTAAAGCTCCTTAGCTTATATAGAATGTGGAGTTGTCTGGCTTTTTTGTAAATACAGTCAGTGTTGGGCTGCAAGGTCAACTTGTTCCGAGGTATTTAAACTCAGTCACCTGCTCTACTTCCTGCCCTTTTATAACAGAAGGTCTGAATACTGATTACTAAGTAGTTAATGAGTTAGTACAGAAACATCACAATGACTTTAGAAACGCGTTTCTTTTATTGAGAACCAAGCAATCAGTCTGCTGTCTTAACATCACCTTTGTTTATCATAAATTATCTCTAAACTAAGTACATTTTTTAATTTTTTTGTCTTCGGTTACTTGCAAAATGGATGTCACAGAGTATCAAGGTGTTTTTATGAGTACAAGTATTTGAGGCTAGTATCAGGCCGGATACTGACACCTACCAGTACAATACCAGTATCTGTATCCGGACACCTCTAATTACCAAATATCTCCTGATCGAAAGGACACATTTTAACTCACAGATAGTAAGCACTGGACAAACATTTACAGCTGATTAACTTTTGGAGCCAGCCTGATTCAAGATGGCCACCACAGCCAACTGACCTTGGAAAACATGCATATAATTCAGTCACTGGTACAGATGTTGAGGTAAAACCTGATGTGGTAGTAGCTGAGAGTAATTCACAACACATAGACTTAATGTGATATTTTGCAGCATGAAAAGAAGCATAACTGTTATTATTGAGGTTTGAGCAGATTGACCACAACTGAATTTCTCAACATTAAATGATACAAGTCTAAAATTTTGGTGACTCTTAGCAGGAAGGGGAGGAAGAGGGATTTGCATGTGAGTTGACTTTGCATGTTTCAAAGCTTAGAGTTTGAGACGTTTTAGCTCAAACTAAAAAAGTCCTCAATGACCAGCAAAGGACATCCATCCATCCATCCATCCATCCATCCATCCATCCCTTTACCACTTCTTCCTTTTCAGTTTGAAGGGGTCTCTGGTGCCCATGTCCAGCTACTGTGCGAGAGGTGGGGGACACCCTGGACAAGTCGTAAGTCCATCACAGGGACACAGAAACAAATGAGACAAACATTCACTCTCACCTCGGGACAATTTAGAGTTACCAATCAGCCTAACATGCGTGTTCTTGGTCTGTGGGAGGAAACCGGAGTATCCGGAGAAAACCCACGCATGCACAGAGAGAACATGCAAACTCCACCCAGAATGGTCCCCGACCGGGATTTGAGCCGTCGGCCTTCTTGCTGAGATGCAACAGCTCTACCAACTGCACCACCGTGCTGTCCAACCAGCAAAGGACATTCAATAAAAACCGTAAAGACTCCAGTTACCTTTTGCACGTCTTCAGATTTATTTAATGTTTAACGATCATTTCTGTGTTGATGTCTAATCTCAGAATCCTACATTTTATTCAACTGTTTTTTCCAACAGCAGCAACAGCATTTCTCGCCCTGCTCCTCTGTCAGCCTCGCGTTAGACACACCTGGAAACGAGACGTTATTACCAAAGTTAGAGGGGAAACGTGTGAACAGGGCAGCTGCTGGCGAAAAAACCTCTCACTGCACCCCCAAGTTTAACCTCCCTTGCTGTCAGACAGACTCAGATTCCAGCAAGCCAATCAGCCAATCGAAGACAAATGATTTTGTTGAGCTTTCCTGCCACACTGGGCGTGGGAACAGTTTAGATTCTCATTAAAAAAAGGGAAACGAAAAAAAGCCAGTAAATTATTTCCCTCCAGCTTCAAAGGCCCAAACAACAAAAAAGGGTTTGTGTTCATGTTTGTTTTTGTTGTTTTTGTCAGTCTTTAATCATTTCTACTTTGCAAGTGTAAACAAGATTTGGAAATAGTGAAAATGTTCATTTTTTATTTTTTTTTGTGAAGTTGCAATGAACATTGTGAGCAAATGTGGCTGAAATTTGTTGAAACCGAGTTATGTTGAGACAAGTAGAATAGAAACTAAAAGATGCAAAACAAACACTAACGGGAGAAAACTAATAGTTAAACGCTATAAGTAGCAAAAATGCTAATTCAAAGTAGCAAAACGCTAACTGAAAGGCAAAAGGAACTAACAATAGACATAATTTTAAAAGTGGTAGCTAATAATTAAAATTTGCGAAATGCTAGCTAACACATAAAAGTCGCATAATGGTAATGTAAAGCTCATAGTAGCAAAAGGCTAGTTAAAAGCTAAAAATGGCAGCACTAAAAGTAGTAAAATGCTTGTTAAAAAGGGAAAAAATAGCAAAATGGTAGCTGAATGTTAGAAGTAGCAAAACACAAACTGAAAAAAGCAAAACGTCAGCTAAAATGCTAAAAATGATAATTCAGCTAAAAATCTCTAAATGCTAGCTAAAAGTAGCAAAAGGCTAACTAAAAATAAGTGGCACAACAGTAGCTAAAATCCCAAAGTAGTAAATGTCAGGCTAACAACTAAAAATATTAAAAGACTAACACCTAAAAGTTGCATAATGGTAATGTAGAGCTCAAAGTAGCAAAAGGTTGGTTAAAAAAAGCTAAAAATGGCAGCACTAAAAGTAGTAAAATTATTGCTAAAATGGGAAAAAAAATTGCAAAACGGTAGCTGGATAGTACACATTACAAAATCAAACTGAAAGTAGCATAATGTCAGCTAAAATGCTAAAAATGACAATACAGCTAAACATCTCAAAATGCTAGCTAAAAGGGAAAAATAATAGTAAAATGGTAACTAAATGCTACAAATAGCAAAATGCAAACTGAAAGTAGCAAAGTGCCAGCTAAAATGCTAAAAATGACAACTCAGCTAAAAATCTCATAATGCTAGCTCAAAGTAGCAAAAGGCTAACTAAGAATAAAAGTGGCACAACAGCAGCTAAAATGCAAAAGTAGTAAATGTCAGGCTAACAGCTAAAAAAGTATTAAAAGACTAGCTAACACCTAAATGTTGCAGACTGGTAGCGAAAAGTTTACTGAAAGGGGGCAAACAACTAAATGTTAGATGTAGCAAAAAGCTAGCTAACAGCTGAAAATATCTAAAAACTAGCTTACAGCCAACTCTTGAAAATTGGTAGCTAAAAGCTAGCTAAACATGGCAAAATTGTCGCTAAAGTTTAAAGGCAGCAGAAGAAGACAAAGAAAATATGCTGAAGATTTCAAAGAAACATTTTTGAAAGAAGAGAGCCAGTGTACAGATTTTAGATAGTTAAATATTTTTAAAAAGTATAAAAGCTACAAAAGCCAAAAGTCATGGCAGCCGTCTCCTGAATGAGCTGAATGTTTTGATGTGCAAACGGCTAAAACAGTACAAAGTATGCAGAAGAAGTCGGACACAGAAAGCGAAACAACAGAACAGTGTGAATGCTGACTCAGCGCTCGTACAATAAACTGCTGTCAGTTTCAGAGCATGAAAACAATACGATGCCATCGTTCATTCTCATGGATAAACAAAGCTTTGCACGGGTCATTTAAACCTGGGGGGGGGGGGGATGCATTTCACTTTTCTTGAGGCAGCATTTTGATCAAAGCTGTCCCCCACCCCCTCACCCTGCCTCCTACATCCCACTCTCCCACCCCCTCAAACCATGTCTGCCTTGCTGCTGCTAATCATTGGTGGTCTCCTGACTGCCAACAGTAATTGATTAGAGAGACGGGGACTGGCTGTTGAGGGTGGGGGTTGGGAGGGGAAAGTTCAGCCTGGAAGTTCTGAAGGTCGCTGCCCTTTTCTTCTCCCCTCTGAACTCTTCTTTTCTCATGCTATTAGGTATCAGCCGCAAGGGAAGCTGCAGATATTTGGCACACTTTCCAAGAGGCTTGGTGGTGTTGAACACAAACAGGAAGTCAAAATGGATGCATCTGCTTCGGCTTGATTCATGGTGTGCTGATTTAGGAGTTCTGCATCTTTCGTTTGAGATCTTTATCGCCCGCTGTTTACCACCGCCATTAACTTTTGAAGCCAACTGTGTCCATCTGTAAGCAAAACATCGCACGATCCCTTGTGGATGCTCAACATCCTTGACAACAAAAAGGTTTGAGTAGATGTTTTTGTCCAGGAGTCACTCTCTCCATCCCTCCTGATTTCTCAGGAAGAGGTGGCATTCCTTTGCTCTGGAAAGTGACTCATACGTCTGTCTTGTTTAGTAAATGCAATTACAGAGCGCTCTAAGCCTCCTTTTTTTTGAAGGGGTGTGTGAGTTCTCTGTATGACCAAACAGGGTCATGTTCACCGCAGAACCCACTGCCGACTGTGGACTCCTGTGGAAACATGAATGTCACAGGAAATGTTCAACATGTTTCACAGGCGCTGCAACTGAGCGCAAGGTGAGGTTTTTTAAATCTTATTTGATTTTTTTTTTTTAAGAGAAGCCGTTGCGGAGCAGAGGAACGGTGTTGACGTTGGCTGCTCGGCTGTTTCTGGGCTGTCAGGAGTTTACCACTCTCTCTCTGCATGTGAGACTGTTACAAAGCATGTTCAGATTGTCACAGAGCTATGTCTGGACATGTAGATCCACTCACAAAGAGCAAAGAGGCTGAGTGACATAACGGCACAAACGCCAGGCAAACAAAAGCAAAACTAAAGAATTATCCTGTAAACAAAGTATCATTACACACAAACACTAGCAACTACCCAAAACACTGCAGTACCTCTTCCAGGCCTGTGTGTGGCGCTGTAACATTGTCATGAAGAAACACGAAATAAGGTGTGGAGCATGCGTATAAAGCTAACACCAAATGTAAATACAAGAAGCAGAGGCGGTTGGCCAATAGAGGGCGTCAGGGCACCACCCCACCACATTACCTTGAACAAGACATGAAAAATTTAAATAAAAATGAAATAAAATAAAAATATTTTGAAATATATGTATATTTTTTGTTGTTGTGCAAGATAAATATTTTATAGTTATATAGTATACACTTTGTATCTATATTAATATCTTTGCTCATAGACACATTAAAAGTTGTACATGCGCAGTTGGCTCCTCTTCATTACAAGATGTAGGACCATTCTGGGCGCTCCTCTCCTGCGCTCAGAGCTGAATGGACGGTACAGATCGTGCAGTGACGCTCACAACCATGCTATGTGTGAGAGGCTAGCTGCTGCCTTTAAGCCATTGAAAGCCTATACTATATATACATATATAT
>NC_056498.1:49855852-49928423 GCF_014905685.2 Nematolebias whitei
ATATATATATATATATATATATATATATGTTATATCTAATGCTTATGTTGCCATTTCTGACTTTTAGATGTCTGTTTGTGAGAAAACCTTCAGCTGACTGTGTATTCTAAAAGTGGGAACTGGTGAGTTTGTTTTTGGAGCTAACATGCTAGTGCTAGCCTCCAGATAAATCAGTGCTGTTGCTACATTTATTTGAACGTGCTTATAGAAAAAATAATTATCCAACATGAATACTTTTCTATATTAAATGTCACTGATGGCGTTATACTATTTCTGAACACCGGCATTTGTATTTAATCTGGAGAATGAAAAATAAGCCTCTTGCAATAAACTAGCTCTTAGTGTTAACATTGAAGCATTTAAATTGAAGGGACATTGAAATGGTGAATTGCAATATGTGCTAAGTACCAGTGCAATATTAGGAATATTTAAAGAGTACTCAAATAATGAGCTTGATTCTATTTAGGGACCACATCCCTCCAGCGGTTGTGGACTGACAACAAAGTAGAACTTGTTCTTTGTGTCTCATTAAGCTAAAGGACCAGAAAAAGTGCAGCTTCAGTTGGGAGTCGTGTCCAAATATGAATAAATAATTAATAATAAACAGCCGCAGAGTCTGTAGTCCCACCAGCTGTCTCTCAGTTCATGTGGTGAAGTGGCATTTTTCTGTTTTATGCAAATAAAAGTGCATTTATACTCATCTGCTCACCACAGACTCATGTTCAGGCTGCTGTTTAATATACCATATTATTTTACATTATTAGTGTTTAGCATATATCTTAGATCTATTAGCACATCGTTTAGCATTCAATTAGCATATATCAGTGTATATCTTAGATCCTTGTATACTGCTTCTTTTTATACTTCATATTTTTGTTATTTTTGGGTGTAACTTGGACCCTGAGTACACAGTTTCGTTCCACCTCATGTATCACATGTGATGCGATTGACAATAAAGAAACTTGAACTTGAAATAAAAGTGCAGATGATTTTTTTTTTTATATAAATGTCAATTCATTACAATCGCACATCTTATCTACATATTTATTATCCACTTCAAAAATCTGAAACATTCTGGCTATTTCTGCATAACATTTTATGTTCAGGACGAACCAAAAAAAAGGTTTTCAGAAGTTTTGTAAAAACAAAAAAAAAAACAGTTATTTTAAGTTTTTGAGCATAGTGTGAACTGAAGCATGCAACTGAGTATTTCTGCACATGCCTCAACTGGAAGTGACCTAAGACTGGCCGGACCTCGGAGTGATGCCTGCAGTCAGAAACTTCTTAAGCTAATGGACGCTTCTCGAACCCAGTATCCAGCGAGGGACGGCTGAAGGGAACAGTTTTCTTCATGACGTTCAAAGCATGTGTTAGTAGTTGAAAACTGTCTCTATTTATCACGTTTTAAAATTTATACCTGATGTTTATTGTAGTTTTTCTACAACATTTGCCTTTTAGTTTTGGTGACGGTTAAATAAAACGCCAAAAACCTTTCTGGTCCTTGATTATTTGGTGGAACAATAAGAGGCTTTTGCATCAACCTTGTCTATGCGTCGAAGAAACTCTGAATATGAAGTATAACAAAGTTAAGTCCGGTCCTCTGGACGGTTGATTATTGTTATGATTATTATTATGATGGACGGTTTCTTTTCACAAAGATGGCTTCCCGAGAGAGGAGTGAAGGAAGCCATCTTTGTGAAAAGAAACCGTCCATTATTAAACGGGGTGGATGCCTCCATGTCCTTAATTTACACATATCCCAGGAGAAATTTGATAAGTCAGCCTGCTTCGAGGCCAATCGGGGGAGTCTTGTCAGCCTTGAGTTCTATTGGTACTTTCGAGTCAAATGGCCAGATTTGTGGGCATTCCACTGGTCCGTGCTTATGAGCCTCTTCCAAGGTCGTCCCCAGCATGCTGGCTAGTCCCAGAAAACGCAGGTGGCCTGCAATTCTCACAAATCGCTTCCATCTTACAGTTTAGCTTGTAAATCAGCTGATTTTGAGTACTCAAAGCACAAACCAAACCTTCACACAGACGCTGCAGTTTTGCCATGGCCGAAACTGCTGCTGCCGTCTTCTTCAATAGCCGATAACATACGAATCTGCCAATGCCAAAAATACGGCAAGGCACTTCAGCTCCCAAACTCCCCACGGATCCATGACGTATCCTGTCGCGTGCACCTCAGCGGGGCATGAGGGTTCTCCAGGACCCTGACCCAATGCTGTTATTGCTAGTGTCACTCAGCCCCCTGTGAATAGCAAGCGGCCATCAGGGCACTAATGATCTGCTGTTAGGCTGATGGTCCTCCTCTTGCATGTGAACAGCTAGTTTTGGCTGTCTCCATCAAACAGGTTGATCCACTATGCTAGGTGCTATTTATAAGACTGAGTTTATTGCAGCTCCTCAGACGGACAAAGTCTTTTGGACAAAAGACAAAACGCTTCAACAATTTTTTTTTAAATCCATCCAGAGGACCTGACTTAACTTTGTTGGATTTTTCTACCTGGATTATTGAGCATGCATCAGGATAATCTGAATATGAAGATGTTGCTGGATTTGAGTAACTGGCATTTGCTACACAAGCCTGTAATCTGTCATTATTGCTGTGACTGTCGATGTCTCACCTCAGGCCATAGGTCGGGTTAGAGGTGAATCTATGACATCATAGTTTAAAAAAACAGTTTTGGCTCCACACAAGAAAACAAGAATGATGTTTTTCACTTGTTATAAATGTTTTTTATGGTCTCTGCATATCAATGCAAGGCTGCAATAAAGACATTTTCACATATTAACAGAAAGCATTCCAACGTAAAGCGGGCCTGAGGTGGAGTTGTGTAGTTCTTGGTCATTTCTCCTTCTTTTTGCCTCGGGCTGAAGCAGCTGTGAAGCATTCATCTTCCTCTGTCCCGTCACTTACACCAGTTCTCAGCTTCTACCACACAGAACGCGTTTTCCATAAATCAAGTGTTGTCACAAGTTCTGTTCTTTGGGCTAATTTTAAACACAACCCCTATAAAGATATGTATGTAATCCTACATGTATCTGTTTGTTTCCCTCCTGCTTCCATTTATTCAAATAACATGCGCAAAGGCTTATGGCTGAACCTGATATACTTGCAAACACCAGATCAAGATATCATGAAAGCTGTGCTCCTCAGGCTATAAGGAAAGAAAGAAAGAAAAAACGAAGCTCTTGTGTGGTTTAACTTCATCCAGAAGTGCAAATGCCAGTGGAGGTCCTTTTAGAAGTGGTGGGGTCTGTTTAATGTCCTGTTGGTGTGGAGATCTGCTCTCTGCTGCCTCCTATTGATGGTTTTACTGAATTGATCTAGATCTTTCTCTGGTCACTGTACAGAACTTAACTGTTGTCCAGATGACCTGACTGAGAATTAATGGAATTGATATCTGGATGATTGAGCATGAACTTTGTTGCTAAGAATCAACTTTTTTTTTCTTTTTTTTTTTGCCAGTGGCAAGAATAGAACATTAAACAATCACAAGAGAAATTACATTTCCTGCGAAAATGCAGTGTGAATGCTTGTTGCTGAAGAATTTGCTGAAAAACAGTTGAAATTAGCCAAAAACATGCTGAAATGTAGCTAAAATGAAAGAACAAATCTAAATTAGCAGAAGAAAGCAGAGAGAACACATATTTGCTAAAATAGATTTAGATAGAAGAATTGAGCACAAGATTTAGGAAATTAGCAAAAACAAAAACAAACAAAACAAACAAAAAAAATGCTGAAATTAGCAAAAAAGTTGAAAAGTAGCTGAAAAGGCAGAAATAAGTTTAGACTACCAGAAAGAAATGGAAAGAGCTGAAATGAGCTAATAAAGTGGAATTAGCTGAAAAAGCTAAAAATAGCATCAAAACAGCTAAATAGTAGCCAAAATTGCAGAAAAGGCCCAAACTAGCAGAGCAAAGCTAAAAGGAACATAAGAAGCTGAAATTAGCATAAGGACGTTAAGTAGGCTGAAAGCAGCAGAAATTATGATTGGAAATTTGAATTGATTTGAAAACAGCTGAAATTAGCTAAAAATGCTATAAAGGTAACAACATATTAAACAAGCTTAAATTAGCAGAAGAAAGCAGAAAAAACACTTGTTTGCTCAATTAGGCTGAAAGAAACAAATGAGCAAAGAAGTGGAAATTATCTACAAACAGCTGAAATTAGCCAAAAAAAGAAGAAAAAAAAAACAGCTGAAAAACAGCAAAAAAGCTGAAAAGTAGATGAAAAGGCAGAACTAAGTTTAAGCTACCAGAAGGAAGTGGGAAGAGCTGAAATGAGCTATAAAAGTGGAATTAGCTGAAAAAGCTAAAATTAGCATCAAAACAGCTAAATAGTAGCCAAAATTGCAGAAAAAGCCCAAACTAGCAGAGCAAAGCTAAAAGGAGCATAAGAAGCTGAAATTAGCATAAGGAAGTTAAGTAGGCTGAAAGCAGAAATTATGATGGGAAATTTGAATTGATTTGAAAACAGCTGAAATTAGCTAAAAATGCTAAAAAAGGTAACAAAAGATTAAACAAGCTTAAATTAGCAGAAGAAAGCACAAAAAAAACTTGTTTTCTCAATTGGGCTGAAAGAAACAAATGAGCAAAGAAGTGGAAATTATCTACAACAGCTGAAATTAGCCAAAAAAAGAAGAAAAAAAACCCCCCAGCTGAAAAACAGCAAAAAAGCTGAAAGAAGTTTAAATTAAAACGAAGTGCAGAGAGCGCCTTTTTGTTGAATTAAGCTGAAAAAAGGTGAAACGAGTGTAAAAAAATGTGCAATTAGCTGAAAAAGCTCAAGTTAGCATAAAACATCTAAATAATAGCTGAAATAGAAAAAGCTTAAACTTGCAGAAATAAGCTGAAAAGAGCATAAACTGAAATTAGCAGAAAAAAATTGGAAGACCCACAAAATGTAGTTAGCAGAAAGAATCTGAAAAGAGCGCAAAACAGCTGAAAAACTGCTGAAATCAGCTAAAAGTAGCTTAAAAATTTTAAATTTGCAGAAGGAAGCTAAAGGAAGCTGAAGCAGAACAAAATGTGAAAGGAACAGGAAAGGTTGTAAACAGATCTAAAGATCTGAAGGATGGAAAATGAGCTCAATTCATTTTCTACGAGGGAAGAAAAGTAGAAAAAAAGTGTCTGAAAAGGCTAAATATTTCAAAAAGCTAAAACTGCACCCATAGCAAAGGTCATATCAGGATTGCCCTGAAAGAGCTGAACGTTTTCATTCATGATTTGTTGAAATAGCACAAAAACTGTGGAACGAGAAAGATGCTGAACTTGTACAGAAGAAAAATGGATCACAGCTGTGTGAATGCTTCATAAATGTTCACACTATTTTTATCTGGCGTCAGGAAAGGTGTGAGATCGTGCAATTGCCCTCGAGTGTTTAATTTGTTAGTCTGTTAGCAAAATATGTCATGAACCAGTGGACACATGTTAATGACACTCCCTGAAAGTTACCACTGTATGAACATCTACGACATTTTATCTTTTAGAACAAATCCAGTTCAACGTGGCTGCCACAGCTATTACCCTTAGCAAACAGAAAAATGTGTATAACTCAGTCAAAAGTGCAGACACCAAGCTAAAATTTGGTGTGGTAGTAACTGAGAGTCATCCTCAACACATACTCAAAGAGCTAGCAGATCATGTCAGCGTTTTGTTTTAAAACTTTGGCAGACGCACACAAACACCTTCCAACTTCTCAGTCATGCTCAAATTTGAGGGAAACATAAGCCACATATTTTATCTTTGCCATTAAACCTGAGCTCAGGATGTTCCCTTTAGACTTACTCCTGTAGTGGATCTACCCCCATGTGGGTCTCTGAACCTTCAGGACCGGAGTCTTTATGGCCTTTCCCTCAGCCTGTCAGCAGTCGGCAGGTTTCCAGCTGACTTTACGCCGAACTCGGGAATTTATATCTTGGAAGTACTCAAAACAGAAAGTGAGTGGAAGTTAAACTCGACTTATCTGTTTGTCGTCAAAGTAATGCATCTTAATGCCTGAATTCTTTTTATGAAAGAAAAATAATACATTTTCTTAAAATTCATATATTCGTGCACACAATAACTAACATCCGAAATTTATGAAGGCAACAGACGTGCAGATTTAGTTTACAACTCCTAAGTACCCCCAACATTCTTGAAAATGTTTTATAAGGGTGAAAAGTGCTACGATCTTATCACAGAGTTTAGAAATGATAGAAACTGATACCAGAGTAAACTAAACTAAACAAAAAGGCTAAAGACAGCTGCTGATGTTCTCACTCAGGGATTTTAAGGTAAGAGGGAAATATTCTGTTTACTCTGCTGTCACGTTTTGGGCGTGAGAATATTCATTTGTGGGTATCATCTTCATTGATGCCTTGGCTGTGGGTGGTGCAGCAGGAAGGTTTGAAGCTGATGATTTATCAGAGAACAGGACCGTGCTTGCAGAATGAGGGAAATGTCATCTGATGCCGTACGGGTTGCGTGAGCCAAATATCCGCTCAGCCCACGTTCTCACAAATGCCCCTGGAAGTGACCCCTACAGAAATTAAACACTAACCTGAACTAGAGAAAGTGCATTTCCTGTGAAAATGCAGTGTGAATGCATATTGCTGAAGAACTTGCTGAGAAACAGCTGAAATTAGCTAAAAATCATGCTGAAATGTAGCTGAAATGGAAGAAGAAGCCTAAGTTAGCAGAAGAAAGCAGAAAGGACACATATTTGCTAAAATAGGTTTAAATAAGAAGAAATTATCACAAAAATAAAGAAATTAGTAAAAAAAAAAGGCATAAAAACAGCAGAAAAAGCTGACACTAGCATAATTAAACTGAAAGGAGTAAAACAAGCTGAAATCAACAGAAATAAGTTAATTAAACTGAAAGTAGCAGGAATTACCACAAAAAACTTGAATTTATCTGAAAACAGCCGAAATTAGCTCAAAAATGCTAAAAACATAGCTGAACAGGTAGAACTAGTTTAAATTACCAGAAGAAAGAACACGTTTGACAAATTAGGCTAAAAGAAGCAGAAATGAGCCTCAAAAAGTGGAAATGATCTGAAAAATGCTGAAATGAGCAAAAACAGCTGAAAGTAGCTAAAAAAAAAAGGCAGAACATAGCTGAAATTTCCAGAAGGAAGTAGAGCAAGCACATTTTTGCTGAATTAGGCTGTTGAAAGCAATGCAACAAATGTGGAATTAGCTGAAAATGCTAAATTAGCATAAAAACAAATAGTAGCTGAAATTGCAGAAAAAGCTTAACCTTGCAGAAATAAGCTGAAAGGAGCATAACAAGCTGAAATTAGCAGAAAGAAGTCAGAAGAAGCACAAAACAGCTGAAATTAGCTGAAAATAGCTGAAAAAAGTTTAAATGAGCACAAGGAGTCTGAAAGAAGCTGAAGCTGAACAAAATGTGAAAGGAGCAGTAAAAGGTTGTAAACACATCTAAAGATTTGAAGGATGGAAAATGAGCTCAATTCATTTTCTATGAGGAAGAAAATGGCAGAAAAAGCTAAATATATATATATATATATATATAAAAGGTTGCACCAGTACCAAAAGTCATAGCAGGATTGGCCTGAAAGAGCTGAATGTTTTGAGATACGAACATTGTGGAACAAGAAAGATGCTGAACAATATACAGAAAAAAATGGATCACAATAGTGTGAATGCTTCATAAACATTTACACTATTAAGGGCCCATCCTTCCATGAAGTAATGCATATCACCCGCCACTGTTCATGCTAGAGTTTTAGGCAGTCAGTTGTAGGGATTCATCAAAAGATTACTTTTTGCAAGTTTCATTAAACGTCCCCAGTGTTTCATGAGACATTTTGTGCAAAACATTTATTTTCAAAATATTTATTTTCAAAACTAAACATTTAATGTCCAAGCTAAATATTTATTGAGCAAGCTAAATATTTAAATTCCAAACTAAATATTTAATTTCTAAGCTAAACATTTAATCTCCAAAATAAATATTTAATTTGCTAACTAAATATTTAACTTGAAAGTTAAATATTTAGTTAGCAAATTAAATATTTAGTTTAGAAATTAAATATTTCGTTTGGAACTATGACATTTATGAACAACATGGTGAAAATATTTCTTTGAAATTTTTTTTTTTTTTTTTTTTATTAAAGGCTAAATAAACCAAAATATTGATGTTAATTTTTGACTGGGTAACTTTACAAACGGCACCCCATATCTGCCTTGTGTTTTTATAAAATAAAAATTTGATAAATATGTTTTCTGACCGACATCTATATTTCTCAGGTGCAGCTGTCTTCTTAGTCTTTTTAAATCTACTGTGATGCTACTTATCATATCAAAGCAAGCTCAGTGAGGCTAGCATTCATTTCAAGTGCTCACCTGATCTGAAGAGCATGAATTAATGTTGTTTCCCTCTAAGCAACCCATGAAGCAGCGACTGTGTGCAGATACTGTGGGCTTCTATCACGGAGCAGGCTTACACGGTGGATTGTGGTTTATTCGTGTTTAAACATGGATAGATTTGTCTGACTGAAATTGAAAAGCGCAAGATTTAGAAATAAAGTGAGCTGGAGGTCTGCTGCCATGGCCTGTGGGAACGCAGAGAAACTGTGGCCTCGAAGAAAAAGTTTTTTCCTAAACAGGATGTTCTTGTGCTCGTGTTTGTGTGGTGAGAAGGAATCCTCGCAGGAGCAGGAAGAGAAGATGAACGGGGGCTTGGACCTGGATAAGATGGGATCTGGTGAGAAGAATGTGGTCCGTATTCCAGTGGAAGATCTGGGGATAGTTAACGGCAGCTTCAGCCTCTGGGATGAGGACCCCGTGACCCCGGAGAACATCGCGACCTGCTTATCCAGCTCTGAAACGACTTGGGAAAGGAAACCACTCCAGGATCTGTCTTCACTCGCTGTGCAGCCTCAGGTTCAGCTGACAACCACCCAAAGTGTTAAAGAGGGTGAAGAGGAAGAGGAGGAATTTCAGTTATTTGAGAATGGCACAGATGACACACCTGGTTCTGGAGTCCTCCTGACGACACCTGTAATCCATCTGATTCCACCCACTCCCTGTAATATTACGATCGGCAATCGGTTCTTTGACAGTAATTTGGAGGAAAGTATGACGCATGCATGTGGTAACGGAGGTTTAGCTCCAGGTGATGAAGAGAAAAGAATCATTATGGTTGCAGAAGAGCCATCGGCGGGATGCACGCCGGCTGACGTCATTACAGCCGAGGTAGAGAGTGAATCTAAACACAAAGGTCGAAGTGAAGAACTTGGAGAACGAAAAGAGGCTAAAGCTTTTAAAAAGTGGGATAACGACAAATTTAAACCCAAATTCTCATGGAGTTCAGATCAGGGGGTTCCTCTTCCTTCTTGTACAAAGAAAAGTGAGTATCCGTTTATTCAACTCCACTCTGATGAGAGTTGAGCAGCTTTCATGTCATGCTCAAACTACAGTAGTTTATTGGAGTTCTATTACATGAATGGCCTTGTGATTAGCCTAGCTTGGCAAAAGCATAGATTTGCTACATACACCGTCATCCCAATATGCTAAAGGAGAAAAAACAAATTTATATAAAACTTTTATGGAGGTTCCATTTGATAGCAACCCAAATATACACAATTAGTAGTTATAGTTACACCAAACAAATTCAAGGTAACTATTTGGGGAATTAAATTTAACACGTTGTGACAACAAGAGAATTGTGCAAATTAGTGTAACATATCCAGAGACATACCGTATTTTTTGGACTATTGGTGCAGCGGATTGTAAGGCGCATTAAGCGAAACTAAAACATTTTGACAGATTTTTGAGCACCATGTACCACATTCAATTCAACCTTTATTTAGACAAATAAATCACATTGAGCCTCGAAGACTCGTTTACAAGTGAGACCTGTTTAGACAGACAAAAAAAGTAGTGACACTGGGCACATGTAGGAATTGGAGGCAAAAAAAAATTCCTATCAATCTCTTTCTCCTTGGCTGAGAAGAAAGACCCTGATAATGACAAAAACACCCCGCACATACAAGCACATGGTCAGCAAAGCAAAGCAGAGGAGGGAGAGGAGGGGAAATGTATCCGCCCTCGGCAAGAGCAAGTTCAAGGTCAGTAAGCACAACCAGAATTAATACATAAGTTGCAGTGGATTATAAGGCTCACTGTTGATTTTTAAGAAAATTAAAGGATTTTAAATGTGCCTTATAGTCCAAAAAATATGGCACTGATCAAACTGATCTGGTCCTGCCTTCTGTTGTTGTTGGGAAATGAAGCTAGCAGGACTAAATTTACCAGAGATGTTGTGTTTTTGGAACCAGAGGCTGTGCATTGAAGATGTGGGACTTTTAAGTCCCGCCTACTCCCCCTTACACAATCATGGTGTCACATGAGCTTTCTTTTAAGCATGGAAAAAAAATGCATATATACAACAACAATATTTTCTTATACCCCATGTTTTTCATACGTCTGTTGAAAGGTGGCATACTCAGTCATATTATGGTATAATCTAAGTCTGTCCGCCCATAAACGTTCCCTTGTCCCACTGATAACTTCTGATACGTTCAAGATAATTTAACAAAATTTGATGTACGTATGCGTCATTGCGAGATGAAGTGTCACGTATGCTTTCATCACCCCAACTCCAAGGTCACAAATTAAGGTCAAATGTTATACTTGTCAAGGCAACTGCTATAAACTGCTGTATAACAGTTTGTTGATGGGCGTATAATGTGCCCAGTGTGTGCAGTACTTTTGTTTTACATAGAGGAGGCAGGACTTCAAACTTGCACTTGAACCAGCCGATAAGTAAGCTGGTCTCGTTCTGGCTTCAGTTTTAAGTTCTGGTTATTGATCCACGTCCATTTACAGGCTCTGTTCTAATCCAGTTCGGGCCTGGTCTCAATCCAAAATGTTATTTTTTTTTAAACAACAATAATTTCAATTCAGTGTAGCAACTGTGACGCTTGTTGATACAAGTTCTGCAAGCTAAGATGCTTTGTGTCTTTGTGCTGCAAACAAATACAAAGGCAGCTCTGAAGTGAATGGGTTGTTTCCATTGAATAACTCCTTTGGAACCAGCATGAACTGGGCGCTGAAGTTTGAATTTAGTTCTAGAGGCAAACTTGATTTTTGTCTTTGGTCATGTAGCTAATGCAAAGAATGAGAATTAGAATATCTGTATGGTCTTAGTAACAAGTACAACAAAATTAAGTGTCCCCTTACAGTCTCAAATATATACAAAAAAAACTATAAAATGTGAACAAACATTAAAGATAAGAAAAATATTGCTAAAAAAAACAGTCATACAGAACAGCACACTACTGCACATTAAGGCATTATTGCACATCTGCACATGGTTATTATATCATGTTAAGTTCATCTCTTGAACTTAACAGATTTCACAAATCTATTAAAGTATTTGTGGATCATGATGGATTCATTGGATGTAGCTCTACAACTGTTTAAAACAACTTGATTTAAGATGGCTGCTACAGCTTGGCTATAGTCAACACTACAAAGGCTTTCACTCAGTCATTTTAATCAAGATATTGAGCTTAAATTTAATGCAGTCGTAGCCAAGACACAACTTACAACATATTTTGATTACACAAGAGCTTGTGATACTCTGTGAGATTGCACAAAGTTCTTTTCAAGTCCTCAAGAAAACCGCTCTAAACTCGGTCATTTCTAAACTTAAGATGACTTCGGTTTAAAGCACTGGCATAGAGTCTGAAAGGTTGTAAGCATCTCTTTAAAAATGGTATATACATATTCAAAATACACTTTCCTCAACAGGTCATGCCATGTGCACCTGTTGATGGGCATTCAAATGGTAAATGGACTGTACTTATACAGCACCCTTCTATCTAAAGAAGATACTCAAAGCTCTTTACAACACAATCTGTACAATCTGTGCCCTCATTTTCCTCCACACACCTTCATACAGCACTCTACCACACATACATACATTGCTACATACATACATTTCTTGCTTGCTCTCAGTGGAAGGTAGATGCATCCTCTTCTCTGTCCCTGCTTTGCTCTTTGTCTTGTGAACCTTTTTCAGAGCCCCCTTTTTTTTGCATATCTTCCGAATTGTAATGATGGATTTGATCAGCTGGTCTCATCGAAATTGATCGATTTTTCTCAACAGGTAATCAGGGTGAAGCAGAACCCTCTTACCTCAACGGAAATATAATTGGATCTATGATAACTGGATTATACTGTTTGGAGTTGGTGGAAATCTGGTTTGCTGATAAATTGTGGAGAATGTGCCGAGCTTGGCAGCACTCAGACTGTGTGCGAACTATATGTGGTGCTATATCAAGCTGAGCAGGCGGATCCTTATCAGGAACGTAGAATTTTGGCAGTAGCCACGAACGGTGGAAGGAATAAATCTTGGAAAAGTTGTAAGTTCGACTTGGCGCAAGTAATCAAATTTGGCTGTTTGGAGTCGCCATGAGAGAATGTACTAGGGAGATTTTTAAAGCAGACACGGAAATTTACAAGTTCAACCTGACCCAAAACAATGTGATATCTGAATCTGGACCTAGCCTTGGGAGAAGGATTATTTCAAGTTTCTCCTTGGACATTATGGAAACACGCTCTGTCCCCATCGCCACCCCTCCCTTCCCCAAGGTTGTGGACCTGTGACAGAGCTCAACCGAGCTGGCTGATAAACAAACACCTCTTATCAGGACTATGGCTGGGGTGGGTGGAGGGGTTCTGGACTGTGCTGCGCTACAACCTTCCCTCAAACTCAATGCCTCCACTGGCCTCCTTTGCCTCCCCTGGCACAGCAACCTAGGGGATGCAAAGGTGCCAAGGGCTGTGTCGCTCACCTGGAGGTCGTGCTGGGACCCCCAGCCCCCTACCCACTCCACACGCATATGTATTATGTCTATTTATGTTGCTTTGCTGTGGTAGATTTTTTTTAATGCTTCAAACCGTACCCTGTCAAGGACACGGTGTAAGAGATCTTGTTTTTATACCTCTCTCCTTATGTTTTCTTCCCTTTTTCTTTTCTAAGCAACAGGGGCAGTGCATCTTAGAAGCTGCAGCCCCCTGTACACTTCTGTCCATCTTTAGGATGGCTGTACAGAATAATTTTGTTGTACTTAACTGTGAAAGTATAATAAAAGTGTTCCGATTCTGATATTCATACAGCACTCTGCTACATCTCTACAAAGCTAATCTGAATCTGTAGAGACTAATCAGAGCTTTAGATCACATTCAAACACCGATGAGACACACATCAGAGGAAATGAGGGGTTCAGTGTCTTGCTATTAAACATTTAATATTTATAGCATTTCATAAGTAAACCTCGATGTTGGCTCTTGGTGTGCTGTGAACACAACACGGATTCTTACAGGTGTTCTGATTTTGTTTCTTTTCTCTCACAGGAAGATTTAACTCTGGAATCAGCCTTCTGTCATTTACTGAACACAACTTGGGTGAGCGTCGCCATCGTCATGAACCCTCTTTGCTCTGTTTAGGAAAAGTACAGGTGGTTGGTTAATGGCTCCAGAAGGTCACGTGCCTCCTCCAGCTGTTCGGCTCATGTGGTAGCTGTTTTGTTTTGATCTTAGCTCCCCATTCAGCTGAAATTGCCGTCATTATGCGACATGACTACAGTATCTCAAACGCCTCCGCTGGGAGTCGCAGAAGTTCCCCCTTTGTTAGAAACCTTTTTAGCTTTTGTGTGTGTTTTCCCCCATGTGTGGCTGCTCGGTCTGTTCCCAGGTTTTGGGTTCCTGTGACTCAGCATGCTTTTCCTCCCTCAAATAGCTTCTTTTCAAACCCGAGCAGAACGATAATACTGGAAACGATAAGCATCACTTTTGCCTATCTGTTACTCAGATGTGCTGAAATGTCCCGACTCAAAAGCTTTGCATTGTAATTAACCCAGTGCATCTCTGTTAGGCACCAAACTGAGGATGATCCTGTCAGTGTGAACCAGCCAGGTCAGGAGGTTCAGTCATGTTTTTGATCTTTCCTGATGGCACCAACTCAGAATGGTGAGCTGGAGTTATTTCCATCTTCCCATTACTGGCGATGTCACCGTTTAAGGCAACTTCAGCCTGCATGAAATTCCCCGTCCCTTGTTTTGATTGGATTTTTTCATTCTGCAACCATCATGGTGAAAAGAAGTCACGGAGTACGACTGGAAGAGATTTTCTCAGGATTCTAAAGATGTCTGAGGTCAGGAAGATGAAATTACTCCTCCATGTCCTCACGTTTAGCTGAGACTCATCATTTGTTGCTGTTGCAACGCCTCGATAAGATGTTTGCTTTGCGTGGAGACGGTTCAGACTTTACTCAGCTGTCAGCCCGACTCCATGAGGGAAGGTGATGAAGAGACTGCGAGTTCCCCGTCCCTCCTTCTGCTTCCCCTCCAGGACCTGGACAAGATTCCACCGCTGACACACAGAAACTAATTACGCCATCTTATCTGATTCTGACTTCATGTGAAGACCTATCCATGTCAAACCTGCTTTTCAGAAACAGGGCCCTGAAAAACACATTCAAGGAATCATCCTAAATTTTCTCGCAAATCCATTTATAAAGATGTCGCCTACATTTTGAAAGTTGTTGGAATTACATCATTATTAGTGACATGTGAGGCAGGAAAATAAAACAGGCCCTGGATTGACTGGATTGTTATTGCCTCATTTGTCTTGCCTGGCATGTTGGCGGAAAATAAATAATCGAGCAATATCTGGAAAATATAAAAATATCTGTTCTCTGTGGGAAAGAACGTGGGCCGATAGAAAAGCCTGATATCCAGCAGACAAACTTGTGCTTGACTGGTTGCTCGGTGATGCCGGTCCAGTATCAGTACCAGCGAATGCACTGAAAACATACCCGACTGTAGGAAAAAGAACTGGCGTACCAAAAGTCTTACAAACATGACCAGTTCCATTTATGTCTGCCCATGAATCAGAAGGGTGATGATGAGTTGGTCTGTCGTATTTCTCATGAATGTAATCACTGAATGTTTGTCAACAACTGATAACATTTAGAGTCAACCCAATTCAAAACAGATGCCATGTCTAATTGAACTAAACAGACTCAGAAAAGGTTGCAGCTCTGGCCTTTACTTGAGGACCTCATGGAAATGTTACATCTAACCTACAAAGCCCTCAACATCCTAGTTCCATCTTATATTACAGATCTTATTTTTCTATATTTTCCTAATGGAGCACTTCACTCTCAGACTGCAGGTTTACTTGTGATTCCTAGAGTTTCCGAAAGCAGAATGGGAGGAAGATCTTTCAGTTATCAGGCTCCTCTCTTGTGGAACCAACTTCCAGTTTCTGTCCGTGAGGCTGACACATTGTCCAGTTTACAGACTGGGCTTAAAGACTTTCCTTTTTATAAATCCTATAGTTAGGGTTGGCTTGGTTTCCTGTGCTATAGACTTAGACTACTGGAGGACCAATTGACCACATTTCATCAAATGAATAGTTTGTATTTGTAATTATTTCTAACTTGGCATACGTTTTTTTTTTCTTTCCTCCTGTAGAAAGACCTGCTCACCTCCACTCTGTGTCCATTTCTCCTTCCTGTCCTCTCAAACCCAGTCGGTCGAAGCAGATGGCCGCTCGTCCCGAGCCTGGTTCTGCTGGAGGTTTCTTCCTGTTAGAAGGAAGTTTTTTCTTTCCACTGTCTCCTTTGTGCTTGCTCAAGATGGGAGACTGTGATGAAGATTCACCCCAATCTGCTGCTTCCTGAGATATATAACTTTTACTAACTGGCTTTTTTAATGTTTGTGAATGTTTCTGTTCAGTGCCTTGAGACGACTTCTGTTGCGACTTGGTGCTATATGAATAAACTGACTTGAACTGAAATGTTAGTGTTTTTTTTTCAATATTTATTGCTGTCAATAAACAACAAAAAGAGCAGGTTTAAACGTATTCGCTGTAGTTTCCAGGCTCAGCTGCATGTGTGCAGTGTCTGCGATCAGTTACATCCAAAGGGATGAATTCATGAACGTTCCTTTGGACCCAGGGTGTGTTTGGTTTTGCTCTTAGGTGATGAAAAATGGTGAGCAGCACCAAAAACACTCTTCTCTCTGCCATTTCATGTAACTGCTATAAGAAAAGACAGACCTTTGACTGCAGCAGCTTGTAGTGCTCACGTGATTTTATACCGGCAGAGTATTTTACACCTCTACAGGAGTTCCCCTAAAAACCTCCACTCTGAGACCTGGATTCAGAAACCTTTGGTTTCAGAGAGAACGAGAGCTGTTGTGTAGATTAAAAGCCGAACCCCAGGATGTGTGTAAACAGGACGTGAAGAGCCCTGTGTATTCCAACCAAAATTCCGAAATCTGCACTAATTGACGTATTTGTGTGACAAAGATTGCCAGGGCAATGAACAGAACCATTCATGTAAATAAAAGTCAATTAATAACATTTATCTGAGGAGCAGACTGCTTTGAGTTTAACTCCATCACATACTCATCTTGAGCAAGCATGAAGGCGACAGTGGAAAGGAAAAACTCCCTCATGAGGAAGAAACCTTTAGCAGAACCAGACTCAGCATCTTCTTCGACCGTGTTGGGTTTGAGAGGAACAGATACACAATGGCAGGTCCAGAATCACATGTTAAGATAGAAACAGTATCAAATGAAAACTACTCAATTTTAACAATTCATTTAAGGAAATGAGATCAATTTATCCTCAAGTAGTCTAAGCCTATAGCAGCATAACAAGACAATCCTAACTATAGGATTTATCAAAAAGGAAAGTCTTAATCCCAGTCTTAAAACTGGACAATGTGTCAGCCTCACGGACAGAAACTGGAAGTTGGTTCCGCAAGAGAGGAGCCTGATAACTGAAAGATCTTCCTCCCATTCTGCTTTTGGAAACTCTAGGAACAACGAGCAAACCTGCAGTCTGAGAGCGACGTGCTCTGTTAAGAAAATATGGAACAATAAGATCTGTAATATAAGATGGAGCTAGGTTGTTGAGGGCTTTGTAGCTTAGAAGATTTTGAATTCTACAGGGAGTCATTATAATGAGCTAAAGTCTGACGTGGTAGTAGCTGAAACTCCCAATACATATTATGAGCTCTAACAGTTCGCATGAGACCAAAACAGCTACAACTCTGCCATATCTCATCATAAATTGATCTCTGGGATTAAAGGTGGTGGGAGACGTGCCTCCTTTGGTAGAATATCATGTTTGAACATGACGATCTCATTTGCTTCTGTCCAGATGACCCTGACAACACAAACACAAGCTGCTTTGACATGCTGATGGCTGAACTTCACCTGCCTCCCAACACGGCCACAATGAACTCATTTACTCACCAAAAGGTATGGGTATCATCTAAAGCTGCTCCCCTTATCTCTTCAGATTGTATATCACATGCTCTCCATGGCTAACACATGCACTCTTAATCTCTCTTAAAAACTAATGGGGTGGCTGCTGCTCAGGAGGTGGAGCGGATGACCTCCAGAGTCAATCCCCGGCTTTACTACTTCACATGTTTGAGGGTTTCTGAATAAAGAGAGTTGCTCTCGTCTTACTTGTAAGATGTTTGAATTGTAGACTCTATAAATTTAAAACGTTCAGACTAAATTGGAAACCTTTGTCCTGTGACAGCGGCCGTTAATGCGCTCCTGCAGTGTTGGAGACACCACCAACCAACCCGCCACACGTCAGAGTCTGAAGCAGTCCGCCGACCAGTGCAAGGAACGCAAGAAAATATCTCGACAGCGACGCATAACCGTTGGTGAGCCGGGTGCCAGTTCATTAAAAACTGCTGCCCTGACTGTGCCTGACAACAGTTTTGCACTTTGTGCTTTTTCTTTTGTTTTTTTGCAGCGTCATATATCCCCCAGTCTATGGATCAGAATGGAAACGTCTCAGAGAAGGTACTGTCACGCAAAAAAGTGAGACCTTTGGGGCATCTTTTGTTAAAACGAGGGACTGTTAAAACGATCCTGGGGCAGCCCAAACCTAAAATCTACATTTCAGGAGTTTTATTATGCTGATGTAAGATGAAGGCTATTTGAAAAATTGTAGCAATAATTAATAAAACAAATTCCCCCACAACTCCTAAACGTCAAAGCACGTTCATTTCCTGCACTAACTGGACCATCTCCATGCATCATCAAGGAATTCTTTCCATGATGCAATGGGAGTAATTTAGCCAATCAGTGCAATAAAATACAAAATAAAAATTAAAAAGTCCCACCTCAGACTGAAGTGCAAAAATTGACGGGGACGACATTTTTGATTTTGTGTGAATGCCGAGTCAGCATACTTAATTGTTTAAAGTTTCTTCTGCACATTTTTCAATATTTCTGCACACTTTTTAAACCACCTATATATCAAAACATTAATCTAAGTCTCAATTAGTGTGCTAACTGTTTTTGTCATCTTGATTTTCAAAAATACTAAACTTATTTCAAAATAAAATTCCCCATAGACAAACAGAGATCTTTTGAGTTCCTTCAGAAACTTTGTTCTGTGTGAACTCTTCTTCAGTGTGCTAGCTTTAATTTGATCTTTTTGTGCTACATTTAGCTTTTAATTAATATTCTGTCACTTTTGGCTTTTAGCTAGCTCTTTGCTGTATTTCAATTTTAGATATCCTTCTCCTTTTAACATTCAATTACGGTTCTGCTCCTTTTAGCAACAGTTTTACTGTTTTTAGCTGCTGCTCTGCTCCTTTAAGCTACATTTCTGCTTCATTGTAGGTGTTTTTAGCTGCTGTTTTGATACTTTAAGGTATGGTTCTGATCCCTTTAACTTTCAGCTGCTGTTCTGCTCCTTTAAGTTGAGGTTCTGCTCCTAACTTTAGCTTCATTGTAGCTGTTTTTTAGCTGCTGTTCTGCTACTTTAAGCTACAGTTCTGCTCCTTTTAGCTTCATTGTAGCTGTTTTCAGAGGCTGTTCTGCTCCTTTAAGCTGTGACAGCCACTTGTTGCACAGAGTTGCACAAAGCTTTGGCTCTGGTCCTTTTTAACGTTTAACTGCTGTTCTGCTTCTTTGAGCTACATATTCGCTGCTTTTAATTTAGCTACCGTTCTGCTCTTTTAGCCAAAGGTTTGTTGATTTTAGCTTTTGTTTTGCTTCTTTTAGCTAGAGATTTGCTACTTGTTTTACCTTTAACAACGCAATTTTAGCTTCTTCAGTTTCTCTAATAATTTACAAAAATCTCTCATAAAATCAAAAAGCAAAACAAACCTCTAATCGGTTTAGCTAACAAGTCTAATGTAGACGGATTTGTTTTAGTTGTTTTTTTGTTTTTTTTGGTGAAGCAAAATGTCGGCAATCATTTTTATCGCATTTTTGGATCGTTAAAAGCAGCTAAGCTACGAGCTAAGCTAACAGGCCAACCTCGGGGAAAAAACCTCCGTCTTGTCGAAGCTCCAAAATTCACAGTTGAAACCTGTGCCTTCATGTAAAAAGTTGTTTTTCATCTACAAAAAGAAGCTGAGAACTTGTTTACTGATTTTTTTTATTAAAAGCTTTGTGTGAAAAATGCTATGCTAAAGAGCTTAAACCACACCGAACGGCCAACATTTTGAGAACTGAACAAAGGAAGGAGAGACAGCCCATGTCACGTCATGGGGCCTCCCTCCCATTTTTCTTAAAGAAACACACTGCTCGCTCCCTCACTATCCATTCTTTGGTTCAAACAGTCTAATACTGCCATCCGGTGGTCAAAAAAGGCAATACACACAAAAATTAATCTATATTTATTCTTAAATTTGACTAATAATTATTGTCAAATTTCAAACAATATTATCATTTATCGCAATAATTTCTGAGATAATTAATCACCAAGCAAAATTTGCAATCATGACAGGCCTAGGCATGACTTCATGTTGTTCCATGTATTCCTCAGCGTTTTCTCTGTAAAAGTAGGATTTAAACCAGAACTTGCTCCCTTCTCATGTAGAGTTCATTACAACAAGCACGTCTGCAGCTTCTCTGTCCTTCCAGGACGTAAAGAGCCAGGAGGCCAAACCTCTCTGCGAGCTGAACACAGAGGAAGTCTGTCAGTGGTTTACCAGGATTGGACTACAAAAATGTCTGCCTTTCATCAGAGGTAACACATGACCGTCTCATCACCTGGTCTTATCGAACTCATTTTGATTTATTGCTAAACAACAAGGAGTTAAAGATAAAAAGTAACGTCAGATCAAAGTTGGCATCAGTTTGAGCTGCTCAAATAATTTGGCGTTTGTGTTCCGTTTCTTTTAAATATATTTTGATTTAATGTAACAATTTGATATTTTTAGTCTTTGTTCTGACTCTATACGAGTTACATTTTGGTGCAAGGATGGAAAGTTCAATTTGTTCTACACAAACATCTGCAAATACTTTTTAACATTTTTTGTACAGAGGCTAAACTGTGCGGAGGAGACGTCGCCTCCGTGGATGCAGACGTTCTGGACGTCCTCCACGTTGTCACAATGGAGGACAGGGAGCAGCTGCTGGCGGCCATTTATAACGAGCTTCACCCTCCCAGCACCGTGACTCAGAGGCTCGACTCGTTGCTTGGTACACTTCAGCCCTTCGCTTACCGTCAGACGTCTCTAAATGCAGATTGTTTACAGATGTTTCTTTTGTGTTGCAGAGTCTAACAGTGTGGAGACGTTTACTTCAACTTTAGCCTCAATGACTCAGTCCAAGTCCTCTCCACACGTGAGCTGCTTGAGTATGAACCGACGTTCCTTCAAGCTCAGGTAAATCTGATTTGTTCCTCTGACAGAACGTGCAGCAAAAACACTCAGCGGGTCCATTCTTGGAGAGTCAACAAACAGGAGTTCCATTTGATTTCACGTAAAGTTTTCATTTTATTTTACAAGAATTAATCCAAAGAATAGATGCAACACTGCAGGCTGACACATTCAGCCCAGCCTGTCCAGGCCTCAGCATGCCGCAGCAAGCAGCGGAGCGTCCATGAGAACCCGTCTGCTGTGTTGTTAATTATCCTCATGGGTTCTGGTCTCGTCCTCCTGACAGCTGAGCACCAGTCGGGCACAACCACAACGATAAATACAACAAAACAAAAAGTGGCGTTTTATTTTTCACAGAAACGGCAGCCAGAGCCAGGTGGTGCAGCGGAGTTCTCAAATGATAGAGGTCACAGTTAGTGGTGAGTACGTGAAGCCGTTTGTATTTATTCGCACACAAACACTGAAAAACAGGAAAATACTGCAAAAAACACAGAGAAGACGCCGAGTGCTGAAAATGGCTGACGGAGCTGAAACTGGTAAAGTTGAAACAAATGAACAAAAGCTTAAAAAAAATAAGAAAAAAACTACAAGTAGCTAAAGGCTAGCTAGATGTTCAAATAAGGTTAGCTAAATGCTAAAAGTAACGAAAAGATTAATTAGAAGGTGTTAGGTTTTAAAGGGACACTAGAGCAGGGCTATTCGACTGGTGGCCCGGGGGCCAAATCAGGCCCACGAGTGAGCTCAGTTCGGTCCGCCAGTGGGCTCATATTTAAATAAAACTAGATTTTAAACCATAAAATAAACTTACTTAATGACAATAACTGCTGGATGTCTGGCCCCTGAGCTCCAACTGTGGCTCCCTGAGCAATTTAGTTGAATGGCCCTGCACTAAAGGCTTAAAATATCTAAGAGTAGCTAACAGCATTTAAAAGGCTAAAGGCTCAATAAAAGCTTAAAAAGAAGCTAAACATTAGCCAAAAACAAAAATAGCAAATGGTTAGCTAAACGTTGCAAAAGTCCAGCTAGAGACTCAAAGTCGCTAAAGTTTAGCTAAAAGTTGCAAAAGTCCAGCTTGAGACTCAAAGTAGCTAAAGGTTAGCAAGAGTCTATAAGGAGCTGATGTTTTGCCAGAGGCTAATAAGTGGCTAGAAGTTAAAATTAGCTGAGCATAGCTAAAAGTACCCGAAGGCTAGCTAAAAGTAGCTAAAAGCCAACTAGATGCTCAAAGAAGGTTAGCTAGATGCTAAAAGTAACTAAAGTTAGCTAGAAGGTGTTGGGATTTAAAGGCACAGTAGAAGCTTAAAATATCTAAGAGTAGCTAACAGCCTATAAAGGCTAAAGGCTCAATAAAAGCTTAAAAGGAAGCCAAACATTAGCCAAAAACTAAAGCAGCAAATAATTAGCTAAAAGTTGCAAAAGTCTAACTAGAGTCTCAAAGTAGCTAAAGGTTAGCAAAATGAGATAAAGTTTTGCCATAGGCTAATAATAGGCTAGGGGCTAAAATTAGCTATGCATAACTAAAAGCAGCAAAAAGGTAACTAAAAACTAAACATGAGTAAAATCTAACTAAAAGGTAAAAGTAGAGGAGGAAGTCAAGGAGAACAAAGTTTTGTTTTACATTTATGAGAAAAACGTAAATAGTGAAATATTTTAAAAAGTCTAAAAGATGCAAAACCCCAAATGTTGCGACCAAAATGTCCTGAACGAGTTGAACATTTTGCTATAAAGATTGCTTTAAATAGCTGAATATATGCTGAAGTAGTTAATTGTCCAAATAACACAGGAGTTAACAAAGGGGATGCTGACTCAGCAGACAGTTGTGTAAACAAAAAGTAACATTTTGATACGTTCTGGTCATTTTTGTCTTTGCTATGCTGAGTCCCGCCTGTATTACTGACGTTTCTGTATCTGCTGAAAAAAAGAATCAGCTATCTGCATGTCCTGTCGTTGTCTCAGCTATGTTGTCTTGCAGCATCAGAACGAATAGTTCATCTCAGAACTCCAAAGGAAACAACCGCGGGAAAATTAATGGATTTGTGCGTTAAAATGCTTGGAGTGAGCGACGATCAGAGCTCATTCACATTAAAAGAAAAGCAAGGTGCCTTAATTAACGTTCACACGCCGTCATATTATGTTTTCATAAAGATAAACTTGTGTTTGTATATATTTTTCACTTTACAGATTCACCAGATGAGCTCTGCCCTGATCAGCAGATCGGGACCATACTGACATCAGAAAACAAAAATCTGGAGCTCTACATGTGTAAAACGGTAGCTTTGACACATTTTTCATAAAAAGTTACACTAAATATAAAACACCAACATGCACTAACTTTTCACAACCTTTTATGGTAATATTTTACAATAATCTCCTTATAGATGACTAATAATTTATATATATATAGATATGTTATTAATTCCTCTATAAAACACTGTTTAAATCATTAATAACTGCTTATTAAGCATTAATTAAAGGTGAGAAAGAGACAAAACGTACCAGTTTCTTGCCAAATAGTGAGCCAAATCTGTTCCCCTGTATATATTTCATCTAGAGTTGTTATATTAAACATTTCAGACTAAGTTACTACCTTGTAGGCACAATAACCATTTGTAAACCAATTTTTTTTAGGATATAATATGTACTTTTTCACTGCATTATGAGTATCTATAGTTGTAGATACTTATAACGCAGTGATGAAGTACAATATTATATGCTAAAATAAAAGGTTTACAAAAGCCTATTGTGCTTACAAGGTAGTAAATTACCGTATTTTCTGTCGTACACGTCGCACCACCTTATAAGTTGCATCAGTTCAAATATGTCTAATAAACTGGAAAAATCCATAAATATGTAGCTTCGCCTTATACGTCGCATCTATTACGTGTCACCACTGACAACCCAGAAATGTGGGCCGGTGTTGTGCCAAAAATCAATTGGCTGCCAAATGGCGGCCGCGGGGGTGTGCACAGGAGGACTTTAACAAGAATTGAACAAAATTAACACTTAAAAACAATTATTTGTTTGCTCGAAATTATAGCAAAGGTGTGTCTCAGTTGAACTTTTCCTTAATAAATGCACTTTGATGGTCAACTCTGCTGCATTTCAAAAGCCGATACGTGGAAACATGAACGAGCAGAGGGCGACTCGCTGCGCATTTCTGCGAAATTTAACAAGATAGCCACCTAAAAATTGTGTGTTAGCTCAACTTTATAGTAAAGGTGTGTCTCAGTTGAACTTTTATTTAAAAAAGACACTTCAATGTTTAAATCAGCTGCATTTCGCTGATTTGACAGTTGCTCCAAGCAGATGATGGTGTCAGACTATGGCAAGCTGATTGTGTCATTAATCGCCACTTTTACCTATTAAATGATAAAGCGGCACACCATATTACTCGAGGGCCATCTAGCAGCTGAAAATGGTAGTGTACAACATTTTCAGTCAGAATTAATTTCAGTTAGAATGAATGAAAACGGTCATATCTCAGCCAAAAAAATTGGTTTATAAATATGAGAAAAAAAAATCATAAATACGTCACTTCGGCGTATAAGTCGCAGAACATGCAAATTATGCAAAAAAATACATGACTTATGGGGTGAAAAATACGGTAGTCTGAAATGTTTAATATAACAAGTCTAGATGAAATATATAGGTGAACAGATTTGGCTCACTATTTGGCAAGAAACTGGTCAGTTTAGTCTCTCTGTCACCTTTAATTAATGCATAATAAGCAGTTATTAATGATTTATAAAGTGTTAATAGAGGAATTAACAACTCATCTATAAACTGTTTATTAGCCATCTATAAGGAGAGCCTTATTGTAAAGTGGTACCCATTTTACATTGTAGGAAAGACAGCAGAGTTCTGCTTCAAACAATAGTCCCGTAATCAGCAGCTCCTGTGAGAAAAGTGACAGAAAGGAGGACCAACCCGCTAAAGAAGACAGAATCAGGGAGCTGAACCAACAGGTGGACTCCCTACAAAATGTTGTCCTTCAGGTCAATACTTGTATTCAATAATTTTACATTCAAATAAATATTTATCTTGTCATACAAAATAAATGGAATCGGATTATTTCTCATTCTGAAGATCCAGGAGCTCCACCATGGCCTGGTGTCCTTTTGTTCAGAGTTGAAGCACATGGACACCGAGGTGAGCATGGACGGGCTCGACTCTGCTGGGCTGAGAAATAAACTGGAGACGGTTAACTGCCAGCTGAACGAGAAGAGGCACAACCTGCAGACCCTCAGAGACGATAAGAACAACTTCACAGCTCACAAGAACAAGTTGGTGAAATGTTTCTGTAAAATATTTACACTTTGCTCTTTAAAAGTCCTCACTGAGAATGTAAAACCCTGCATATTTTGTTTAAAGTGCTAAAGTTATTTGACATTTTATATCAACTGCAGTTTTTCAAAATACACAGTTAAACACTTAGGACAATAAAGGATTCACAACTTGAGTTTATGTTTTTCAGTTTAGGAGCCACAGTTGCTAAAATCACATCTTTGATTTGGCAGAGACCTCGGTTGAAATGATTGTAATCAGACCTTATGCACTTTTTTTTACCAATCATAACCCTAAAACAAAGCTCTTTCTTTTAATCTAACAATAATTTCCTTCTCAATACGTCACCTGAGTTGTTCCAGGTCCAAGTAGTTATTTTTTGTTATGGCCCATGGCGTTCTTCATTTTGCTTAATCAAGATGATCATTTTATTTGTCATTTTATGCTGACGACACTCGGCTGTATAGAACTGTCCAGAGGACCTGACTTAACTTTGTTGGATTTTTCTACCTCGATTACTGAGCATGAATCGAGGTATCCTATGGCTGCACTTCCTGCTCTTTTGCTTTTCTGTTGTTCTTTGGTGACACCTACAGGTCAGGAGAAGAACTGCAGCAGCACCAGTGGGAACAGCAACAAACACTGAAAATGTGCTTAAAGCTATGTGAATCAACTAATATGCCAGGAAGCAAGTTAGCTTGTGTTTTACTCTTTGTGAGGAAGAAAATACATTTTGCTGCTAAGTAACAAAGATTATTTCACACATCGATGGCTGGCAGGATCATTCATTTTACCCTGAACGTTATTTTATAATTGTGAGTCAGGATTTGGGAAAGCCTTTTCAAGGACTTGTTTGAGCATGGTCCTTTTCTTAAGTAGTAAACAATTAGTCTCAAGGACTTTCATTCATTCAACCTTTATTTATACAGGTTAGACTCATTGAGCCTAGATGAGTCATTTACAAGAGAGACCTGATTTTAACAAAGAGTGATGACAACAGTGGAACAACAAAGACAACATTAGGCAAAGTTGTCTATTGGCTTAAATGACACATTCATTTCCTATGTTGTATTGTATCGCATTAAAACAATGCGTTCATTCAAACTTATACAGAGTTGCATTGTATTGTGATATGTAATTGGAATCTTAATCGTCTTGCGTGGTATTGTTTTTTGCTGCCCAAGTATCTTTAATGAATCAAATGGTTGACGTTGTATCGAGATAATACATAACCCTACACAATACACCATAACCCTCCTCCTCCACCATAACCCTCAGCACTGGCTCTCCTCAGGGATGTGTGTTGAGCCCCCTCCTGTTTACTCTGCTCACATATGATTGTGCAGCTACCCATCCAGGCTGTCACATTGTAAAGTTTGCAGATGATACAGCGGTGGTGGGATGCATCACAAACAATGATGAGTCCAGCTACAGGCAGGAGGTGGAACACCTGGAGAGCTGGTGCAGAGAGAATAACCTTCACATCAATGTGAAGAAGACAAAGGAGATGATTGTGGACTTCAGAAGGAACAAAAACACCTACACCCCCCTGAACATAAGAGGATCTGCGGTGGAAGTGGTCTCCAGCTACAAGTACTTGGGTGTACACATGAATGACAACCTCAGCTGGAGCAACAACACCACCAGCCTGATCAAGAAAGCTCATCAGAGACTCTACTTCCTCAGACGGCTGAGGCGAGCTGGTCTGGGAAGCTCAGTCCTCACCTCCTTCTACAGGTGTGCAGTGGAGAGCATCCTGTGCTCCAGCATCAATGTGTGGCATGGAGGCTGCACAGCTGCAGAAAGAAAAGCTTTGCAGAGAGTGGTGAAGGCTGCACAGAAATCTGTTGGAATCAGTCTCCCCACCATCACAGACATCTACACCTCCAGATGCAGGAAGAGGGCCACCTGCATCATGAAGGACCCCACCCACCCAGCACACACACTTTTTGCCCCACTCCCCTCAGGAAGGAGGTTAAGGAGCATTAAGTGTAGAACCACTAGACTGAGGAACAGCTTCTACCCTGAGGCTGTTAGACTCATGAATCTCTAACTAGAATAATCACTGTGAAAAACCATATCATGTTGCTGCTGATCTGTTTCATGTTGCTGCTGATCTGTTTCAATGTTGATGTGTTCATGCGTGCACATCTGCTCACAGACTCATGTTCATGTTTGTGCTGATGTTCAATGTTTTATGTTATGAGTGCTTAGTGTATATTTAGTTGATGTTTTTCTTAGTTCATATCTTAGATGTTATTACTGTTTTTCTTATACATTTTATTGTTGGATGTAACTGGGACCCTGTGTACATAATTTCGCTCCACCACATGTACCACATGAGGTGCGAATGACAATAAAGAAACTCTGACTCTCTGACTCTGACTCTCTGACTCTCTGATACATACCGGCCACAGACCAGAGATTCATAACCTTAATATGTAACTGGGAATGATGTGCAATTGTTTTTTTGACGTCACAGTGTGTCTTAATTATGTCTCAGTTTGATGTCAACCGTCACAACCCACCACGGGGAAATTTCCATAAACTGATGGCGATAATGGAAAACCGCTTCACATAAATTTGAATTTTATAAACCATGTTTGACTCTACATGTTTGTGACCTCTACGATGTCATCTTTTCCACTCAAGACAGTTGGAGGTCCGTCTTTTGGAAAAGATCAACATCAACTGCCAGGTGTTCAAGGAGGAAATTGCCATCGTGCACTTAAATCGTCAGGCTGCTCATCTCCAAAACGCTCTGCAGGAAAGCTGTGCAAAGGTACCGCAGATAAACTCGACACCTTTCGCAGAATAGTTGCATCAAAGCAGAAATCAAGGCGCACGATAAAAGGCCTGGAGTTCAGGCAGTGGGTGACAGTTGCACCAATATGTGGGAAAGCTGAAAGTCTGAGAGAGGGAATGTTTTTATTTCTAAAAATAAATGCTGGAGAAAAATGATATCCATATCAAAACAACTCCAGAGACTGATAGAGGCCTGTTTGGTATGGAACATTACTTTTTTTTCTCACTACAGGAACGGTGGAGTCATTTGGTGTTTTAGAAGAACGATGCCACGTTATCAAGCTGCTTTTAGCCAAATCAAAATATCATGTGTAACTGGCTTTTCCCTCACTGATAATCAGAAAACAGTACAGCATGTGAACGCATTTGTTTACTTAGATCTCCAATTGTTATTCTGATTAAAAGCCCTTGCATATCCTTTTGCCACTTTTCCCACCAGATTTAAAACTAAAATCTTATAAGAAGAGGCAAAGCTGTTCTCATCAAACCTTGATATTAAATGCACAATCTCACGGGAGATGTGACGTTCAGACTTTGCCTCGTGGAGGTTTATTTAGCTACTATTTTAGCCCAATATTTGCTAAATTGACTGAGTTTTAGCTATTGTTGTGTTGGCTAATGTGAGTTGCAATGACAAGTGAGATACCTACTGTATTTTCCAACGTATAAGTTGCAGTTTTTTGCAAAGATTTGTCAGTCCTGCGACTTGTACACCGAAGCAATTATATACTTTTTTTGTTTTCCATATTCATAATTCAATTTTTGACTAAGGCTTTAAATTTCGACGAATTGCAACAGCGAGTCCTCCCGTGTGTGCCCGTTTCACTCAGCTGGAGCAGGCGGAGGAATGCTGGAGAGCTAGCGGCTCATGGATGGATGGATGGATGGATGGATGGATGATGGATGGATGGATGGATCCCGCCCAGGCAAAATTAAGCAGTTTTGACCATTAAATAAAACACATAATAAATGCGACTTATACTCCGGAGCAACTTATACACCAGAAAATATTATACATCTCACCCACTGTAAAGCTGCAGTAAAGTCATGAAGTGTTCAACATATACATTGTGATGTTGGTTATTTTACTAAATGGAGATTGTTGGTTTAACTGTGCAGAAAGCTGGAACGAGAAGACATTTCTGTGCCACTGAATCATGAAACAGACTCGAATATACTTTCCCTAGAAGTCACCAGTACAGCACATGGAAGTCCCTCGGAGATAAACACCGAGTGTGCATCACAGTCAGTCGACCACCTCGATATAATGATTAGCTTTAACAGAGATGATACCACAAGTAGCTCACAGCGATCCAAAATAACTTGTGAGCCTGACCACTGAATTCCAATCCAGCCTCCTGGCATAATCTGCTCTCCCCCCACACGGCGTGTGAATGCCTCGCAGCAATGGCTGCCGCTTTGGAAGGGTCGGGGGTCAAAGCTAAGGCATCTCTCTCTCTAGACAAGAGAGCCAGACAGGATATATCAGCGGAAACGCAGCCGAAGCCCCTTGACAAGAGTCTAATATGCATCTTTTTCTCCCCTCTGGCCTGCTCAGTTTTGGACACTTGCCAGGAAGAAATTTTCTTTTCATTTTCTGCTCGTTCATCCACAAGTTCTGATGAAATCCCGGCTTACCTGGACCAGACACGGCTACTTATTGAAAAGCCACATGAAATTAAAGACCTAGCATGCTTTGAAAGAATGCATATCACCCGCCACCTTTAAGGAAAGAGTTTCACCAAAGATCATCTGATGTTAAGAAATGACGGAGTGCGTCGTCTAAAGCAATACTGTAAAGACCTGGATGATCTCGGATGCTTGGAGTGCGAGTTGTGGATGACTTTCAGCTACAACAACGTCTGAGTTTAGCTCATGGTTTATAAAATAAACTGAATTGTTGCCATTTTTGGTGTAGGCTTAGAGCATTTAGCTGTGGTAGCCATTTTGTAATGGGTTGATTCCAAACGTTAATCAGTTATAAGTACACATACAATGCAACAAAGTTAAGTCAGGGCCTCTGGACAGTTCCTTTCTTTGTTGAAACGTTTCGTCCTTCATCCAAAGGACTTCATCAGTCCGAGGAGCTACAACAAACTCAGTCCCATAAGTGGCTTACTCACATAGTGGGCCAACCAGTTTTATGGTGATAATGTTTCTGGAGTCCTCCCTTTCCCTTTTCTGAGGCAGCCATAGCCAAAGTAGTTCAAAAAATCAAAACAAAGTTTTAAGACGAAACATCAAGCATGAACTTTGATGTTTTAACCATATATTATATTTTAAACCATATTATCACCATAAAACTGGTTGGCCCACTATGTGAGTAAGCCACTTATGGGACTGAGTTTGTTGTAGCTCCTCGGACTGACGAAGTCCTTTGGATGAAGGACGAAACATTTCAACAAAAAAAAAGGAACCATCCAGAGGACATGACTGAACTTTGTTGGATTTTTTTATATATGGATTATTGAGCATGAACTTTGATACAAATATAATGATTACTTTCTGAGTTTAACTGAAGTTTGTCCAATGGTTCATGAGATATTTTGCTAAAAATCAGGGTGGACGCCAACTGTCAGTGCCAAGAGTTAATGCGAAGATCAATGTGTTGTCCTCAAAATATGCACTGGCGATGATGCTTGGCTACAAACACGCAAGATTTTAAGCTCAGAATCTGTAAAAATGAACCATTTATAGCCATTTTTTGTTTTAAACATCAGCTGACTGCGGTGAGTTGAGTCCAAACTTCATGAGTTGTTCAGAGTTAATTACATTTGTTAAAGCAAAGATAATCAGTCAGCACTCAAGAGTGTAAGCTCGGGATCAGTCTCAACTACTATTTTCTCCAAATATCTGTAGACCAAGCTATAGCTATTTTTATGTTTGCTACATCTGCTTAGGTTAGACTAGATGTTTGTCAGCCTAATGGCTACTTTCTGAAGTTTTGTTACTTTATGTTTAATGACTCAACAAATGTTTGGCTTCCGATAAAACAAGGGACTCTTGACTGACGTAGATGAGCGACTTGCTGCGTGCGATCAAAAACAACAAAAGATAGACGTTTGAGTGATAATGTGACTCCTCTGATCAGCCGCAGCTTTAATATGACTGGAGCTGTATCAGTTTCTCACAACAGGAGCATGTCCTCAGAGAACGCACGATGATGAAATATTTCCTTATTGTTTGTGATTCGGGGCGGCCTGCAAGACCAAACACTGGGCGGTCTGTTCCTTATTTGAACAGCGGCTCTATCAGTTCCCAGACTGCTCCTCAGCTCTGACCTGCATGTTAACTCTGATTAGGTCATATGATAAACATTAGTGCTGCAGCTTTTCCCACAAACTCGGCACCTAAAAAAGTGTGGCCTCGGGGTGGCAATGTGACACGAGGCCACCGTTCAAAGCCGGAGCCGCGTGGGTCTTTTTATGGCATCTCGTTAGGGCTCCACCAACATGATAAAAGACCCACATTTAAAAAAAAAAAGACATGAGCTCCTCTGAGGATAGATGGAGATAGTTTTACACACACTGGCCCATTTCTTTTTTTGCGCTTCTCTCGGTGGCTTTTGTCACTCACATTCCTTTGTTGGTCACAGGCTCTCAGATGTCAGCTCCAAACATCCTTTTTCCAGTAAACAGAGCATTCATAGAAGTTAAGCTCGCTTTGACTAAATGGATACAGCACAGCTAAACAGCATAAACTTAACGCGTCTTTTTGGACATTTCTAACTGAATCAATTTCTAAACTACTTGTTCAAAAGCAGTAACTGTCTAGTTTTTACTGCCAAAAGGTGACAGATGATGCTTTTCCCATTTGTGAGTCTGTGATTTTTAATATTGAACCAAAATGTTTCAAACGACATCACAATAAAATGGTTATAGTTAATTTTCCTCTGGCATTAATGGTGACGGGAGGTTCCATTTTTAACGGGAAGAATTACATTTCTTGTGAGAATGCTGAAAGATCAAGTGCTTTACTGGAATTTGATGAAGAGACTGAAACTGAGTCGTTGAATCTAAAAGATACGGAATACCAGCTAAAAACTAAAAATGTGAACAAGATAGTAAAAAGCTAAAAAGGTAGAAAAAAATGCTAAAAAATATTTTACATTTTGCACAAAAAACATTAAAGGTTTGGCTAAAAATAAAGTATCAAAAGTCAAGTTAAAAGCTAAAAATATGAAAACGATAGCTTAAAGCTAAAAGTAGCAAAACACTAGCTAAATGGAATTAGCAAAAGGTTAGCTAACAGAAAAATTAAATCCACAAGAAGCACAACAAAACCTATGAAAGCAAAAAACTTGCTGAAAAATAAAAGCACAAAAAATGCTTAAAAACCATGGGAAAAGGCTAGCCAAATCCTAGAAGTAGCCAAAAGTTAGCTACATATATAAAAAAGGCCAGCTGCAAGCTAAAAACAGAATAAAGCTAACAAAGTTAAAAATTTGTACAACACTAGCACAAGTTTTGCTGAAAATTAAAAGCATAAGTCTAGTTAAAATCTAAAAGTTTGAAAAAGATAGCTTAAAGCTAAAAGTGGCAAAAGGCTAGCTGAAAACTAAAACTAGAAAAAGGCTAGATAAGAGAAAAAAGATGTAAAAGGGCTAGCTAGAAGCTAAAAGCAGAAAAAAGCTAAATAAGTTAAAATTTGCACAATACTTTCAAAAGTCTAGTTAAAAGCTAAAAGTATCAAAAAAGTCTAGTTAAAAGATAAAAGTATCAAAAGTCTAGTTAAAAGCTAAAAGTATCAAAAGTCTAGTTAAAAGCTAAAAGTATCAAAAAAGTCTAGTTAAAAGATAAAAGTATCAAAAGTCTAGTTAAAAGATAAAAGTAGCAGGATGATAGCTAAAAGGTGAAAGTTCAAAAACACTAACTAAAAGATAAAAGTAGCTAAATGTACCAAATTAAAGACAAAATTGGAGAAAAGTCTTGAAGCAGAGTTCAACGATAATAATTTTTAAAGGAATGTAGCATTTCTCAAAATATATTATGGTGAACATATTTGTACGGTAAATAAAATTGAATATTTGGAAAATTATGGAAGTTACAAAAACCAGAAGTAGTCTCCTGAATGTTTTGGTAAAAACGTTGAGTAAATTAACCAAAGCATGCCGACGTTGATAGCAAATAAATGTACAGGAAAAAAAACCCAGAAAACAATCATGTGAATGTTAAATCAGCACACACAAAAACACATAGAATGTAACAAAAATTAATTTGGAAAAAACTACATTATGCAACCAATTAATATTCAGAAAAGTTAACAGTAGAACAAAAGAACTATAGTTTAATATTTGAACTCTTCATAATTGTTGCCTTTATTTCTGCTTCGTCCTGTTTCAGGAACAAGCTGAAAAACAGACTTTAGCTGCGAGTAGCCTGAGTCGGCTCGTATCTCCGGAGTCTCCCGCTTTGCTGATGGTCATCCAGGAGAACCAGAACCCTGATGGCCAGTTTGGCTTTACATGTCACTGCAGAGAAGGAGGAGGACTGGTCGTGGTGGAGGTGGACGACTCCCACCTCTGTGTGGACGACAGGTACCAAAAGAACTCCTTCAAACGTCTCCTGAAAGCAGGATCACAGAGGGCCTCCAGCAGCTGGGAGCAGGGTTCAGTATCTTAGTCATGCCTCTCATATTTCTTTCATCACTACTCATTTTCAAAGCTCGGTAGCCATGGAAACGCGTCAGATAATAACCCCAAAACAAGCAACATGGTGATGTCATATGTTGATGCAGAAAAGACTGAAAAACAGAAGATAAAAGAACGTTTTACAATAGAGCTATTAAGAAATTATAGCTGTTACAGAAACGTAGCACTCCGAAACTCATTCGAGTCAACACCCCCCGTCACACACACACACACACACACACACACACACACACACACACACACACACACACCCACACACACACTGACATCACTCTTAGAGACGACCTTGTTATGGAAAAATTCTGCATCACTATTCAAAGATGAAACCACAGAAGTTGAAAAGAGTTTTTCAGTTTCACTGTGGGAGGTCAATTATCACCAAATCTGTGCCAGCAATTTTTACACAACTTACAAAAAAAAACAACTAAAGAGTTTCTATTTTACCTTTTTTCCCCACCACTATGTATCCTTAAATAAAAACTAATGCTGGAAATCATCCACGAGGCATGCTTAAAGCTTACCGAGTTGTAAGTTTGTAATGTTTTGAATAAATTCAGATTTATTTACCTACACTGTAAACTGTGAAGCTCTTTGTGGTCGAAATTCTTTCCCAGTGGTCTCTTTGGTGACTCGATTGTTTGTGTGTGTAATTGGCCTTGCAGATTGGTGGAGGTGAACGGCGTGGCCGTGGTGAACGCTACACTCGAGAAGCTAAATGATCTGCTCCTGCATGCTCCGTGCGCTCAGATTGTTGTCCTTCGCAGACTCCCACCCACTCCGGCCTCCTCTTTGTTGCTGCAGCCCAGGGTCAGCTCCGGTCCTGTACAAACACCCTGTTCTAGAAGGGATGTGGTCGCCATGGAAACCCTTCCACAACGTAAAGTGATGGCCATATAATGCTGAGTGGAATGAAGATGAACCTAAAGAGACCTGAAAGGCCATAAGACAGACCAGTGGTGTTAAATACGTTGAGTGAATCGTCAACCTTTCTTCCTTAGTTACAAGTCATTTTAACAGCTATACTGTGTGTAGAGCTACTACTACTATACTACTACTATACTACTACTACTTAAATAGTTCAGATGGTCTTTCCTGAATAATTAATACCTTACCTGTTGTAGAAATCTCTTTAATCGCCCTCAGTTTGGAGAGTTTACATGTATTTCTGACTGTATTGGCGAACTAAAAACTAATCCAAAGTAAATCCAAAACAACTAGATTCACCAAAATACATTTGTATTTCATGCAAACACTATTACATCACTGTCTATTTGATGTAGGACTTTTCATTAGTTTAGCTATAGTGCTGAACAGAAACCTGGGGTTATTTTAATTCTCATCTATTAAAGAAGAGTAATATGCAGTTCTAGCTTTACGGAGAGCTTTTTTATAAGTTAGCAGACTATCTCTCCAAGATAAATTAAATTATTTAACGTTAGTGGAATGCCATTTTCTTTCCAGCTTTCTAGATGCCTGTTTTAAAGCATGTAACCCAGAATTAATACTGTTATTAACGGATTTTTATTTATGTGAATGTTTCTGTGCAGTGCCCTGAGACGACTTCTGTTGTGAATTGGCACTATATAAATAAACTGAATTGATTTGATTAAGGCAGAGTTATTCTGGTAGAAATATGACATCCCTGCGGGAAGTGCAGAAATCTTCAGTAATCTGCTGCCTTTGTTCACAAATAACCACAGAATTCTATTTAAATAATTGTGTATTGGGCCACTGACAGCAATATTTACTTTCCAGTTTTCTTTAAATTGGATTCATTTAAAAATGAGAGGAATCCCCATTTATTAAATAACTTTAGGACTAACTGAGTTCATCAGTCTAGTCGTAATTAAACTACCGGTAATCTCTATAAACTGAGGTTTTTCAAAAAGCTATCTACAACAGGTAAGATACTAAATCTTCATAATTCTTGCACTGAATCACACTTGGGAAATAAACAGCCAAACTGTTGCTGTACAAAATAAAACATTTCATTTTTATTTGGACCCTTTCATGTTTAAACGTTTCTTTTCATGGAAAAATAATAATTTAAGGATAAATTACAGATCTTAAAATGATTTATTTATTATTTCTTGTCGCCAAATTGCAAACGCAGGCCTGTGTTGGCTGTGTGTGTGTTTGATGCCAGTTTGTCTCATGAGCCTTTGGACAATTTGAGTGAAACTTTCAGAAATTAATCATTAGATGCACATGTACAACTGATAAAACATGTGGAGTTAACCCAATTAAAGATGGCTGCCACAGCCAAATGATGTTCAGCAACACAAAAATGGCTGTAAATATATTACTGTATTTTCTGCCGTACATGTCACACGCCCTATAAGTCGCATCAGTCCAAATATGTCTAATAAAGTGGAAAAATCCATAAATACGTTGCTTCGCCGTGTACGTCGCATTTATTATGCGTTACTGCCGACAACCCGGAAATGTGGGCTGAACCCAGAAATGTGGGCCGGTGTTGTGCCAAAAATCGATTAGCTGCCAAATGGCATCCGCGGGGGCATGCACAGGAGGACTTGAACAAGAATTTAACAAGATAACCAACTAAAAACAATTATTTGTTTGCTCGCCTTTATAGCAAAGGTGTGTCAGATGGACTTTTACTTAATAAATACACTTCAATGGTCAAATTAGCTGCATTTTGCAGGGCAGCACAGCGAAATGAAGCTGGTTGCTCCAGGCAGACGATGGTGTCAGTCTATGGCGAGCCGATTGTGTCATTAATAGCCACTTTTACCAATTACCTGACAACGGCATGACATACTACTCAAGTGCCATCTAGAGGCTGAAAATGGTAGTGTTCAATATTTTCAGTCAGAATGAATGGAAAAAGGTCATATCTCAGCCACAATTTGTTTTATAAATATGAGGAAAAAAATCCATAAATTATTCGCTTCGGGATATAAGTCGCAGGGGATGCAAATTAACTGCGACTTATAGGGCGAAAAATACGGTAGCTTTAAGGTTAGTGTGGTTGTAGCTGAAACAGATCCCTGAGAAATAAACAGGTTGCAAAAGATTTCTGTTTGAACTTTGTTTATTCACAGCTTGGAGTCAGCTCTGTCTGGCTGTTAGAGAAAGAAAGTTTCTCAATGCTTTAAAAAGTCTTTTATGTCTGAAAATATATGGTGTCAGGAAGTCTCTGCAGCTTTGACACCAGAATATTTGTGAAAAAGCACAAGCTTCAAATATAAGAGTATTCTCTCCTCTTTAAGTTTGTAATGTAATCCACTGCAATAAAAGAATAAATCCTTGTGTCCGGAAGTGTCCCATTCATAAGGCTTTTTTTCTTCTCCTTTTGTTAAGTGGCAGTGAATCATGCATGTCTGACAAAAAGCCTGCATAAACACAACTAAAACCTGACCCAGACCCCCAAGGGTCCCACAGAGCCTGAGAGGCAAAGAGACCACTTTTGCTTGCCACATGATGAGAAAGGTCACAGGTCAGTCACCAACACATTAGCGTCTCGATGGTTTTCAAATCAAAGCCGAAACGAGCTCCTTCTAATCCCCATGATGAGAGAGGCGGCATTTGGAGCTCGCCAAACGGAGCCACAGGGAGGGAGGAGCATCACGCTGGCAAGCTGGAACTGTGAAGGATTTATTCACAGGCATGAGAAATTTATTCAGACTATGCTGCAACATGTTCATCTGTCCAATGACAGATCAACCAAAACAACAAACCACAAAAAGCCAAACAATGCAGTGAGGAGTTATTAGAAGCGACACACCAGCGCAGTAACAGGGTGTAGACACGCTAAAGGAGGAGACGAGGAGGAAGGAATTTAAAGATGATCATGCTTCTCGTCAAGAAATACATATAAATGTAAAAGCTGTTGAGGCGGCGAAGTTCTTTATTCTACTCGGCAGAAAGAGGGTGAAAATCATAGGTCTGTAAAGTAAAGCCACACAATGGAGGGAGAGAACGTGTCATGGCTGCCTCCATGGAAACAAATTAACACTGAAGAAAATGAGACTAAATCCCATAAACACCACGACTGGCAGAGGTTGAAAGAAGCCGACGGATTGCCAGTGACCGACAGAGCCCAGAACTCTTACAGACTCTGATATTACAGCTACGAACCACTGCATGTTGGCGATTTATTAATCAGGAGAACCCTTCCAGTCAGTATTTAAACTGACACAAATTATTTAGATGATGGAGAGGAAGACGTAAAATGCTAGGCGAGTTCATTCAAACAGCAGCCAGTGCTTTACAGATGAATATATTACAAGAGGAACTTGCAAAGAAAGAAAAAGGATTACATTAAAATCTGTGCGGTACATATAAAACTGGAGGTTATGAATACAGCGGTCCCTCGCTACTTCGCGGTTCGACTTTCGTGAACTCGCTCTTTCGCGTTTTTTCAACGATTGTCAACTTTAATATTACTTACGTGATTGGGATGGTACAGATAAAAAGATAACGGAAAAAAAGACTTTGGGCAGGCGTTGCCATTTTGTAATTTTCTTTCAATAAGCCTATACTGTAAGGCCAGTTGAAAGGACTACATTACCCAGAAACCAACAGTGCTTTTGACTGCTGCTTTTTGCCAGAAAGGAGGGCAAGTTATAATCCGATCCAAACCTTACTAAAAATTTGAGTCCTTATTCATAGTGACTATGGCAGTCAGTGGATTCAGAGAGCCGACCAGAACCGGACCAGGACTACTTCCAGCCTTATCGGTCAATCCCAGTGCTGCTTGTCGGCCCATGAAGCCTCTCGAGCTGGGAGGTGTTGCCTGGAGGTCCGGTGTCTTCTCCAGAGCTCACCCGGACTTTTTTCATCTGGATTTGGACTCGATCAGGACCATTGTGGGGTTTTGTGCTGGCTCTCCGAAGGTCCGGCTCTCTCCAGAAGCGCCTTGTGCTCAACGGCTGCAGAGAGCCGATCAGAACCGGACCAAGGCTGGTGGGTAGCGATATAAAATTTTGCAATATTGCAGTACATATACACATGTTAAAATGATGTAGGCTGAAGAGTTTAGAACTTTGCAGGAGTGTGGGGAGAGTTTATAAAGCCTTAAAATATATATAAATACTAAAATTAATAGGGTTCCTACTTCACGTTTTTTCCAGGGTGTCCTGAATAACCCCCATGATAAATCGAGGGACTATTGTATAACTAAGGTTCCCTGCGGGAGGGCAACAAGGTGCAACACATATGTATATGGGGATTGTGTCCTCGTGAGACCTAACCTGAAGAAATTTCCTCCAACGCACCCGTCAAAAACCAATGAGACTGCTGCATACACAGGAGGCCCCGCCCTCCTGGGTTACAAATATGCAGCGTGGTCTCATTTCCCTAACCTTTTTGCACTTCACCTCGCTTTAACCTGATTGCAGGTCTCTTGATTGTGGCTTAACTGTCTGATTGGAGGTGAGCTTGCTCCCCGCCCAGGGCGTCGCTACAAGGTTTGATCCTGCTCGCTGCTAGTTTAGCCTGCCATCTGCTTACCCCGTTCAGCTCAGCTAACGGTCACTTTTCTGCCTTGCCGTCTTTCTAGCCTGTTTAGCTTGCTAACCGGCAAACTACTCTCGATCGCTAACATGACGCCGGAGAAGAGTAAGAAGGATCTCACGAGGGCGCAATCTCCATATGTGTTGTACCGAGTGTACTGACGGAAAGGGAACAAACTTAAACTTTCTGTTTTCAACGTTTTCAGTCCTGGTTTAAAGAGACCAACGGTTTTTGTACAGAGTTCAGGAACACATCAACTGAATGCTGCCTCCTCTGGTTTGGTAGAAGCCAAATAAACCAGAGTAAACTTGTCCCCGAGGACCCGAGGGGGTCTTCACCTGACAGGTAACTCTGTGACGTAATGAGACCAAAGGGTGTTCAGCGTCTTATAAACCAATAATGAGATTTAAAAATACTTCCTGTTGCAGACAGGAAGTTAAATAAAGAACTGGTCACTGGTTTTGATCAGGACTTCAATAGCAGCCTCTTGCATGACCTGCAGCTGCTTGACGGATACGTCTACTGACACCGGTGAAAATATCATTGCACTAATCTCACTTTCTGAAAACGACAGCATCAGCAGTTTGTACGAGTCCTGTTTTGACAAGAATCCTTAATTCTGAACACGTTAAGATGAAAGTTGTGCAAGTTAGTTTTTGACTTTACAGGTGTGGATAATTTGTTTGTACCGTTTTGGTAAAGACAGAAAACACAACGTTTACTGAAACAACTTGAAACTTACAAAGATGAAAACGTGAAGAAATGTCAAAACCAGTCATCGCTTTAGAATTTTAGTCGAGATGAATTATTTAAAAGAAAGGTCTTATAAAAGGATGGTAACGTAATATGTTGTTGCACAACCTGTTGAGGAACTCAGTCATGGTATTCCTGTAAATAATAAAATAATCTCAGGTACTGGGCAGCAGATTTAGCTTCAGAAAGCCTTGACAGTCTTGAGATTTCACTGTACCCTGCACAGATCAAGACACCATAAAGTTTTGAATAATCTGTGAAGCCGAATTATTTGTCTATAACACGCTGTTTCTTTCCAAGTTCCCTAGACAACTCTGTTCTCAGCTTTCTGTGGTCCATGTTCAGTGTGGTACACACCATAGCAAACAGCCCTGTGACTACCAGTTACTCTAAATAGGCAGACCGACGGATCACAGACTGAAGACACCCGAGAAACCTTAGTTTCATTTGTCCCAATGATTGTATTTTCTAGGGGTACCATCCTTAATGTCAAGACCAATTTTATCAGTTTGTGTTTTCAAATAATTCTCTGGAACCCATTTTTTTTGTCAGTTTCTAGTTATTTCAGTACCATTTGTTGAGTTTTCTTTCCTTAACAAAAGATTACAAATTATTTGTTCACAGCATGCTCATGTAGTTTGTAGAGCTACGGAGTCAAGTTGAATGCCACTTTATTATTTGTGCACTTAGTCACATGGTGACACGAATGTAAATCAATGTGTGACCAGCACAAGAGGTGTTTAATATGCAAAAATATGAACTAGAGTGAGCGTGCAGATATTAAATAAATGTGGTACGAGAATAGAGCCCTGAGAAATCCCACATCAACTATAACATAAATCAGTTTAGAGCAGTCCCCGTTAATTCCACCCACTTTTTCAGTCTGGCAATCAATAAACTGTGATTAACTGGTTCAGATGTAGCACCAAGATCTAATAACGTCAAAACTGAAATTTGTGATGCAGCATAGTCAAGATGTGTCTCATTAATTTTTTTTATTTTTATAGAAGTGCAGTCTTAGTGTTGCAGTGTGGTCACAAGTGTAGGCACGTTTGTACCAAAAAGAGATGATTTATAAAAACATCAACACTCTGTTTCCTGTTGAAAACATCTGCAGTGAGTTTGAACGGCAGCATCTTCCCATTAGACGCTTCGGGTCGACCCGGCTCAGTACCTGACACCGAGTGGCACTACAAGAACTGCATCTGGTTCGGCTTAGCGCTTTCAGCAGAGCTCCATCCACTGATGAGCTCAGAGGAGAGTCCGGCCTGGCTGGATATCCCTCCCTCACCTCTGCGAGCCACAGCATCTCACTCTTCAGTCGCCCCCAGTGTCCCCCTCCCACCTTCTTCAACTCTCTAACCACCCCATGACATTTAAGGGTGCCTGGCATCCGTTTGAAGTGGGAGAGGGGGGCATTAGCGCTGGTTTCCTGCCCAAATCCCACAGAAGCCAATAAAACGCACCCAGGTCTGAGGAGAACCAAAGGAATTCCTGTTGGCTTCGCGTTAAACAAACGACATGTTGCCCCGTTTTACATCCAGCACAACAAACGGGCCCTTCTTAATGCAGAAACACATAAATCTATTTGTTATATGCTTATATCTAATTTGAACAACTCATTTACAGATGTTAGCCACCAATTGTAACTATTTATAACAGAGCTCTGCCTCATTTATACCTATAATAAGAGAAGGTTTGGAGGCTCACAGTCAAATCCAGGGGGCTTTAGATTTCATTTCGTTCAGGTGGAAATGGACTTTTACCCTCTCTCTCTGTGTCTCTTTTCTTCTGGCAAATCTCACAGAGTCAGTTGACCCTTTCCTGTTATCTGATTAACTGCTCTGGCAGTTAGGCAGCACTGCCATCTACTGGCAACCCAACAAACCCAGTAATTGTTCCAGAAACTGAAAACCTCTTTGTGTTAATGGAGAAAAGATTTTAATTAGATTCTATTATTCATACAGAGAAGGCAACGAGCGATAATCATACCAAGAATTTCCCAGAATTAAAAAAAAAATGTATATTTTGAACAGTAATTACTGATGCAATTCACGTAGATTGTACAAAGTATCTGATTGATGTGCAAACATCTTTTCAAGAAGTCAAAATCAAAATCACGCTCTCTTGTATAAACAGATATTTGCATTTCTAACTTCCTGTCAAGAATAATTAAATACTGAAAGTGAGTTACTTTTGAGTTTCATCGTTTTAATTTAAACTTTTGAAGACAGATTAAAAGTTGCCAGTGCAGCCGCCGCCCAAAATTCCAGCAAAGCTTTATCATAACTTTATCTAAATTGACATTTTAATGTATGAACTGTACAGGAAGTGCAAAGAGAACCAAGGTCAAATGAAATGTTAAGGCTGATGGTCATTATCACCATGGTAACTGCACATCTGTATTCTTCACCCCCCGACAGCTGAATTAATAAAAAGGTAGACATAAAAAAATACCCTGAAAATAAAAATACCTTGAAAATAAGCCTCAAACAAACAGTTTATGTGCAAAAACTATAAGTGAGAGCTAAAAGGTTCTTGACTTGTGATTTTCTTTATATTTCTATAGTGTTTTATGTAGATGTGACAATTGAAATACACTGCCAGCAAATATTTAAAAGCAAAATATAACTGAATCTATAAAAGTGTGGTTATAAACGCTCTGCGTTTATGAGATATTTTAGAACAAAAATGTAGGTTTGAATGCAGAAAGTGAACTTTGGGTAAATCAATTACAAAAAAATACCTATATTTTGATGTATAATTTGTATATTTTCAATTCACTTCAGTTTATTTATAGAGCGCCAAGTCACTACAGAAGTCGTCTCAGGGCACTGAACAGAAACATTTACATATAAAAATAATAATTTAACATCATTTATTTGAGGAGCAGACTGCTGCGAGTTTAACTCCATCACAGAACTCTCATCTTGAGCAAGCATGAAGGCGACAGTGGAAAGGAAAAACTCCCTCATGAGGAAGAAACCTTTAGCAGAACCAGACTCTGGACAAGCAGCCATCTGCTTCGACCAGCTGGGTTTGGTAGGAATAGATACACAATGGCAGGACAAGAATCACGTTAAGATAGAAATAGTATCAAATGAAAATATTCACTTTTAACAAATCATTTAAGGAAATGAGGTCAATTTGTCCTCTAGTAGTCTTAAGCTTAAGGCAGCAGAACAAGCCAACCCTAACTATAGGATTTATCAAAAAGAAAAGTCTTAATCCCAGTCTTAAAACTGGACACAAACTGGAAGTTGGTTCCACAAGAGAGGAGCCTGATAACTGAAAGATCTTCCTCCCATTCTGCTTTTGGAAACTCTAGGAACCGCAAGTAAGCCTGCAGTTTGAGACTGAAGGGCTCCGTTAGGAAAATATGGAACAATAAGATCTTGAATATAAAATGGAGCTAGGTTGTTGGTGGCTTTGTAGGTTAGAATTAAGATTTTGTATATAAACAATAAAAGAGTTGTGGAAGTAGAAATAGTTTGTTTGCCAAAGATTTAAAAGTTTTAGACATTTCAAAACTTCCAGTTCGACTAATAAACTCAGTTGAAAAATCTGCAAAAAGCACAAAACTTAAATTTCTACTGTGTAAAACAATGAAATGACATAATGCTGGTTCAGTTGTGTAAAGTCCAACTTTCTGTGTCCGTTTAAACTTTAATGTGAAGTATGTCTGATCTAAAGAGCTTCAAAGAAGGCTGGGTTTTCTTTTCTGTTTCACCCAAAAAACATCGACCTCCTTTTTTGTTTAATTTTGTCTGCGTTGTGCAAAGTACTGCTACAAAAAGTTGGAGCACACTACTTTCAATTGAGATAGAATTTGCACATTTAACACAAAATTACTTTTTTTTGCATTGGCACCCTTATGATGAAATTACGTGAAAGACAGAACACACCCAGCAATCAACATCTGTGAGATGATTTAGATAAATAAATGTAAAATTAAGTGAAGTCGAACCCCTACGGGGGGAGGGAGGAGTTGGACTCTACCAGGGCTGCTCTGTTCATAACTTTTATGGACAGAATTTCTCGGTGCAGCCGGGGGGTGGAGGGATTCCGGTTTGGTGTCCTCAGGATTCCATCTCTGCTCTTTGCAGATGAAGTGGTCCTGTTGGCGTCATCGTGCCGTGATTTTTAGCTCTCAGTGGAGCGTTTTGCAGCAGAGTGTGAAGCAGCTGGGATGAGAATCAGCACCTCCAAATCTGAGGCCATGGTCCTCATTTAGGAAAGGGTGGGTCGTTCTCTTCAGGTCAAGGGTGAGGTTCTGCCTCAAGTGGAGGAGTTCATGTATCTCGGGGTTTTGTTCACGATTGAGGGAAGAATGGAGCGTGAGATTGACAGAAAGATTGGTGCAGCTTCTGCAGTATTGCGGACGCTGTACCGGTCCGTTGTGGTGAACAGGGAGCTGAGCTGTAAGGCAGAGTTCTCTGTTTATGTAAATCTACGTTCTTACCTCACCTATGGTCATGAGCTCTGGGTAGTGACTGAAGGAATGAGATTGTGGATACAGGCGGTTGAAATGAGTTTCCTCTGCAGGGTAGCTTGTCTCTCAGAGATAGGGTGAGAAGTTCATTTATCCGAGAGACTGAGTATAACCGCTGCTCCTCCACACCAAGAGGAGCCAGTTGAGGTTCAGGCATCTAGTAAGGATGCTCCCAAGGCGTCTCCCTAGGGAGGTGCTTCGGGCATGTCCGACTGGGAGGAGACCCAAGGAAAGACCCAGGACACGCTGGATAGACTACATCTCTTGGTTGGCCTGGGGTTCCACCCAGAAGATCTGGAAGAGGTGGCTGTGGACAGAGATGTCTGGACCTCCCTGCTCAAGCTGCTGCCCCCGTGACCTGACTCCAGAACAAGCAGAAGATAATGGATGGATATGCAAAATTAAGGTGACGTGAGCGCCCTTTCACTGTTTTTCCAACGCTGTCATGACAAGAATCTATAGCACGAAAGACTAATGAACACATTTTCAGTTTAACGTGTCTTTGACTATTTAAAATTAATGTGCACAAAGACAGGATCTAACATGAGGCTACCTCAAAGGCTGCCGAGAGACAGTAAAACCCTCTTTGCGCTGCTCGATTAAAGAGATAATGAAAAGGCCATTAGGATTAAGTATGAGGTGTGCTTTAGATGAGATAAATATGTTGGGGGAACCAGTTCACACAGCCTTGCCAGCAGGCAGTGACAGAGAAAGGTCAGCATAAGGTATCAGTCATTTTTCAATCTGTGCTCCTGAAATATAGAGGACATAATGGCTCACGTCTCCGCCCAATGGAAGACTTAATTAAAGAAAAAATGGAAAATGGTTATGAGGAGAAATCTTCATGGCAAGTTGTACAACCACACTGGGGATCACGTAGAAAGAATAATTCATAGAAAAAGGATAAACTGGAACAAATTAAAGGCTTAGCATTCCTTAAGGGATTATCTTCTGCCAGAGAATCAAAAGATAATTTCATGTTAACAGAACTCAGACGTCACACTAAGAGTTGTGTATGACTCAAGTATTACCACGTCAAATTTTAGCTCAGTATCTTTAAAACTGGCTGAGTTGTAGCCAAATCTCTGTTGGCTAATGTCAGTTAGCTCTGGTGGCCATTTTAAATTGAATCGACTCCAAAAAGGTAAACATTTGCAGATGCATATCCAAAGATTGTTTCTTGAACGTTTCATTAAAATCCATCCAGTGGTTCATGTAATATTTTGCTAACAGACAGATGCAAAAGCTTAATGGCAAACTGTTTGAGATTTTATGTAATCTGCAAACTCTCAGAATATATGTTGGGAATGACTCTCAGCTACTGCCACGCCAAACCTTTAGCTCAGTGACCCGACTGTTTTGTGTTGTAAAGCTTGGTTTGGCTGTGGCAGCCATCTTGAATCGAGTTAACTTCAGAAATTAATTTCAATCTAATGTGTCATTAAAATTTGTCCCATATTTGATGAGATATTTTGCTAACATGAACACAGACACAACTGCAGCTTTTTGACATTTGGCAATAAAAAGGTGGTCAGCATTGTATCCAAACAGTTTAAAGCCCCTGTCAAGCCATGATGGATTTATTTTCTTGCTCACAACAACAACAACAACAACAACAACAACAACAACAACAACAAATCTTTAATTGCAAGTACAAGTTGTTAATTTACAAACTTTTAGGCAATTTCTGGTAGTAAACGTTGCTAAATCTGGGACTGGGATGCAGAAAATCCACAGAAAATGCACAATTAATATAGAACAAACAATCATGCAACTCCATATTTACATATTCTATTTTCACTAAAGATTCCATAAAGCATCAAAATTGATTTGTGTTCAAAGAAGAAACTCCCCTCAGGAGATGTTCAATCCCAGCTCTGTCCTGTAGGTGGCAGTAGAGCTCCCAGCAGCCTCTCTGAGTCCCAGTGAATCCATTATCCACAGAAAGATGCTTCACAAGCAGCCTGTTTGAACGACTGCCAAGCAAATCCTTAGCCGGGCCTGATTATTTGCTCCTCGACGGTTTGGGAAAGTAGGCCAAGGCACTTGCTGATTCTCACTTAGCCATAAAGGTTCGACACGAGCAAGAGAAAACATGTAAAGTTTGAGAGAAGATGAAATCAACATGGCAGTGCAGCATTTTCCATCTGATGCGGAGAATCAGTGAAGACGATTAGGTGAAGAGCAACAGCACAAAGGCTTCTCAAAGCTCCACTTAACTTGGAATCAATATGAACAACAACGAAGCCAATTCTGTTCGACTCCTGAAACTCAAATTCTGTCAAAAATTATAGTTGAAGGAATGAATGCATGTCGCCCGCTGCCTTTCGTTTCTTTCTTAGACGTTTAAGATCGTCTGAAGTTGTAGCTGTTTCAGTCAAAACCTGAACATTGTGCCTAAATCACTCCCAGCTACTACCACACTAAATTGTTGTTTGTTATCAGGGTGTCCAAAAATATTTTAAAGAATCTTCAGTTGATCCAAAATGCTGCTGCCAGAGTTTTAACTGGAGTTAGTGGGAGAGATCGTATTTCTCCAGTTTTAGCGTCTCTCCACTGGCTCCCTGTCAAATTCAGAATTGAATTCAAAATCTTACTTCTAACCTACAAAGCTCTCAACAACCTAGCTCCATCTTATATTACAGATCTTACTGTTCCATATTTTTCTAAAAGAGCACTTTTCTCTCAGATTGCAGGTTTACTTGTGGTTCCTAGAGTTTCCAAACGGGAGGCAGAGCTGTCAGTTATCAGGCTCCTCTCTTGTGGAACCAACTTCCAGTTTCTGTCCTTGAGGCTGACACATCGTCTACTTTTAAGATTAGGCTTAACGCTTTCCTTGTTGATAAATCCTATAGTTGGTTTGCGTTTCCTGAGCTATCCCGTAGTTATGCTGCTATAGGCTTAAACTGCTGGAAGACAAATTGACATTTCCTAACTCTGCTGCTGTCTTTACTTACTCTACCCGTTTGTATTTGTAATTATGTCTATCTTGAACATATGTTTTTTGTCTTTCTTCCTATATAAACCACACCTGGACTATAGAAACCACACCTGGACTATAGAAACCACACCTGGACCTGCCATTCTGCGTTTGTCTGTTCCTCCTTCCTGTCCTCTCAAACCTCAGCTGGCTGAAGCAGATGGCTGCTCGTCCTGAGCCTGGTTCTGCTGGGGGGGGGGTTTCTTCCTGTTAAAAGGGAGTTTTTCCTTTCCACCGTCTCCTTTGTGCTTGCTCAGGATGGGAGACTGCGATGAAGACGATTCAACTCGATCTGCTGCTTCCTTAGAAAGAGAACTTTCACTAATTGGCTTTTGTAATGGATGTGAATGTTTCTGTTCAGTGCCTTGAGACGGCTTCTATTGTGACTTGGCGCTATAGAAATAAACTGAAGTGAATTTAAATTTTGCATCAGTCTCTGTAGAACTCACTGAGATTGACCAGTTTTTGTGTTTTCCAACACTGATTAACTGTGGTAGCCATCTTGAATTGGAATTACTCCAAAATTTAATAGTTATAGATGAACTCCCATTGATTTTTGTCTGAGCGTTTCATTAAAAGCTATGCAGTGGCTCATGAGATATTTTACTAACAGACAGTTAGGATTCCTATAGTTAGAGGAACAGTTTTAAAACACAGCTTGTGTGATCTATTGGTGCTTGGAGTGTGCTTTGAGGATGACTCTCTGCTACTACCACAACACATTTTGGTTCAACAGCTGTAAAATGGCTGACCTTTTTGTGTTTGCTGAGGCGTTCATCTTGGATCAGGTTGGCTCCAATAATTCTACTGATATTTTGCTAACAATACTGATTAACAAACCCTCAAATGCAGACACGGGTTAAAACGTAATCACTTCTCCTTCAGCAGCAGTTCATAGAATGATGTGATATTTAGAGAGGACGTCATCAGTGAGATGCTGCTTTCAAATACGACAAGAACCAACAAACAAAAAGCATTGGACACAAAAACAAAAAAGGTGCTACACCCCTAAAACAGCCTTGGTCATTTCTACTGACACCCCCACCCCTGCCACACAAAGAAAAGGGTACGGGAGGAGTGTTTGACGGCGAGCGAACAGGCCAGAGGAGATGGAAGGAGCGCACCAGGGGGAATGATGAGAGGAAATGATGCGCGTGATGAGTGCTGAATGGTTGGCCAGTGGGACAGACCCCGTCTGACCCTCTGCTAAAGGGTGGGAGACGCTGTGAGACGGCTGCAGAGGAAAAAAGAGACGGAGCCTGAGAGAGCAGAAAGGAAGGGACGATCAGTGGCAAAATTCTGTTACAGTGTGACAGCAAACTTTTATCCTGTCAGCCGAAGGCAGCTAGACGACTGCTGTGTGAAGGTTTCACAGTCGGAATCAGAGTCGTGATTTATTCATCTCTGATTATATAAATTCTGGGCCGCAGTTCTAATTCCTCCTTTGTTTGAGTATTTGTGTAGTCCGTAAACGTCTCGGGCTCCCAGAAGCGTCAATTTGTCCTCAAAACTTTTATCTGTAGAGCAGAGCTTTGCACAAAAACATCCAACGACGACCCAGTTCTGAGCAGCTACGTCTTCTCTGTCCTGATTTTTCATTCAACCTTTATTCATACAGGTTGGTCTCAGTGAGTCACGAGGACTCATTTACAAGAGAGACCTGTTTTAGACAAACCATAGAGAAGGTACACAACAATAAACAGCCATACAAGGCATATAAAATAAAAAGTAAATAAAAGTAGTGATATAAAACAAAATAAAAACAAGCTACATTATGAAACGAGGTAAAATAAACAGGAACATGTCTGCATTGAACTTAACAATTGTTTAAAATCCCTTAAATAAATCAAAGTGGACAGCTTCAGGTCTTTTTGCACGGTGTTCCAGGAGCAGTGTAAGAGAAGACCTTTTGCCAAATTCAGTCCGCACTGAGGGAAGGAAAGGAAAGTTGTATGTTCCCATGCAATGGTGAAATTAGTTCTCCATCACATGTGAGATACACCCAGATGGAGCAGTGGGCAGCTATTGAAACACCCGGGGAGCAATTAGGGATTGGGTGTCTTGCTCAGAGACACCACGACATGTGGGAATGGCTGGGAGTCAAACCATGACTTTCTGGTCCCAAGTCAGATGCCCCACCTCTACACCACCTCTGTCCCATAAAGACTTGAGAGCGCACGCTGTAGCTGCACTGATGATGTGACATGTAGGAGGATATGAAGGCAACAGACCAAGGAGTTATTTAAAGATGAAAATGTACCAGTGAGAGAGTCTGTGTGAAGTTAATGATGACCAGTTGACCAGTGAGGACAGGGTACAGTGATGGGTACAGTAGTTACAGCCAGTTATGAATCTTAGCTCGTCATGGTAGGCAGCATCCAACATCTGCAAGGTGCTTGCAGGAGGATTCATGTAAATAATGTCACCATCGTCAATGGCAAAAAGGAAAGTAGTGGTTAGAAGGCATTTCCTGGCATTCAGAGTTAAACAAGATCTATTTCTGCAAAATAAACCCAGTCTTAATTTCAGTTTCTTGTTTTCGACATGAGGTTTAAAAGAGAGATGTGTATCGATCAAGATTCCCAAGTATTTGTAAGAATCTACAAACTCAGTAGGAACACCATGGGAGAAAGAACTGCTGGTACCGATTCGTGTTTGAAAACCACATCCCGTTGGTTTCATCAGTATTTAGCACCAGTTTGAGATGGAAAAAATCTGACTGGATGATGCTGAATGCAGACTGGAGAAGCTGGAAAACCTTAGCAACAGTTTTAGCTCGACAATAAACAACTGTATCGTCGGCATAGAACTGTAAGGACGCATCAGGAATGTTCCGAGCTAATCATAGATCCTATCTACGTTAGTTCTTAACTAGCCTTTTGCTACTTTTAGCCAACCTTTTGATACTTGTAGTATTTAGCTAAAACTTTACAGCATTGCAATAGCATTGTTGCTTTCAGCTGGACAAATACTTGTAGCTTTTTGCTAAATTTAGCTTCTACTAGCTTGCCATTTTATACTTTTACCTTTTTGTGACTTTGACTAATTTTAGTTTTGCCAGGTTTTGCAAGCCTTTTTCTACTTTGAGCTTTTGAAAAACTGCCACTTTTATCTGTAGTTCTGCTACTTTTAGTTTCCAGTTTGCATTTTGCCACATTTAGATCGTGTTAAGCTACATTTTGGCTTTTGGTTAGCCCTTTATTAATTAAGTTGGCTTTTTGTGCTGCTTTGAACTACCATGTTGCTCTACTTACTGATTAACTAGAGTGCTTCTTTTAGCCATAAAATCTCACTTTTATCTTCAACAAGTCAGAACTCAACATTCACAGAGTATGTTTGAAGAAATTGCAGTTTTTGTAGTTTAGATACAAGATCACACATCCTTGTTACTTCATCAACAGCTGAAGTCAACTAGATGACGCTGTGTGAAGGTTTCAGTAGAGAAGCAGGCCAGAAGCATGTTTTATTCATCCCTGATTACGTAAATTCTGTGCTGCAGTTCCAATTCCTCCTTTGCTCAAGTATGTCTGTAGCCCAGAAATGTCTCGGGCTCCCCAGAAGCGTCATTTTGTCGTCAAGCCTTTTCTCCGCAGAGCAGGTCTTCACACACACACACACACACACACACACACACACAAACACCCAGATGATGACCCAGTTCTGAGTTTGTCTGTCTTACAGATGGTTCTCTTCTGTCCTAATCATAGTCCCTGAGCTCTGAGAGCTGCCGCTACCAAAACAAGCGTGGGGGAACTGGGAGAGATGAAAAGAAGAGAGAAAGGCGGAGAAAAAGTCAGCATGACGGGGTAAAAAGAGGAAAATGCTCAAGGAGAGGAGGGAGGACGACTAAATATATGGAAGAATGGAGATATGTTCACAGATAGCCCAGAAATAGAACGACGGAGAAGGTTAAACCACGGTACCGGCTCTGATTTACTCCCTGTGGAGAGCACATCTAAAAGCTGCACTGATGCCATGACAGGTTGGAGAAGGGGAAGTTGAGGTCTGACGCGCCTTCATCTGCACAGACGTCTCTGGAGATACAAGAAACCAGGTCATTCTGGTGTTTGTCAAATGTGACTTCATGCAAGCAGAGTTAAGGAAACCTTGTGCACTTATGTAATTTCAAAAAGCAAGTTTTGTATCCGATGTATGCCCCCCAATATCTACTATGATTTGGATTCTTTAGTATAAGAAAAAAGAAAACAGATCTTGGAGAAACACAAATAGTAAGAGCACCGCAGCCCAGGCAGCCTGGTTGAAATCACTGGATTTCTTGAGAGCATTTACGTAATGTGCAAAAAGCTTCTTTTTCTTTTTTCCTTCCAAGAGCTAATTTCACAATGTTGTATCTATGATCAGTTCAGAAGGAGAAAACATGCAGCTTGTCTTGACACATTTTACCAAGACATAACAGTTGTTTTCCCGTTTTAATGAAGATGCTCAAGTGGAAACAATGAGGAGTTTTCAGGACAAAAGAGGTTTTAGTTTCCTTTATGGGGATTTCCCCTTACCTTGAAAAGATGAAGCACATTTATGTGCCTCATATCTTACAGAAATCTTACTTCTGAGCTGACAGTTCTTAAAACGATGCTTTCCGTTTGTTTGTTTTTGAACAGCAGGTGTTGAACGTGGGTAATATCTCATCTATAGCAGACTGGGATCATTACACGCTCACTTCGAAGAAGAATCATTTTCAAACTAAATGTAGGATCTCACTGGATTATGACCTCTGAAATAGAAACACATTGGAAAGCAAACCACAGTTCAGTCCATAGTAAACAAGAGTTTGAGCCACCATCTTGGTAGGTGCTACGTAGTATCCTTTGCTATTGATAGCATGGCAGCAGACCAAAAATTCCTGAAGGGGAAAAAACTAAGCTCAGTCAAAAAGGCCAGTGTTCTGTCATTAATGGCTATAACTACTGGAGTAGAGTCTTAAAAACATCTTTCCGCCTTTGGAAATCTATTACTCTGTAGGGTTTTATGGGGGTCATTCCTCTTTCTATATTAGATATTTATTGTAAAGCAGAGTGCAGAAGGTCAACATACAGCATATCTGTGAGAGTTCCTGTTTCACTTCTGTCCTGAGTTCACTAGATGGCGCCAAACTACCACACCTGCGAACAATCACCTTGAGGTGCCAAGTGGATAAAAGGCTACAGAGGACTTCTCTACGCCGCTGAAGCATTCCCTGCCTATGGTAGTCGTGCTTCTAGCCATTTGGTCTTCTATCGACTTGAGAAATTACTTACTTGTTTCTTTCGATGGCAATGTCTATTTATATAGCACATAAAAACAACAGAAGTTGACCAAAGTGCTTTACAGTTGAGACAGATTAAAAGAAAAAAAATGCATCTAGTGCCACTCACAAACATAAAAAACAGTAAATACAACACACAACAAGAATAGAAATCAGCTCTAAATTTGTTCTCAGACTCTGCATGGATCAAATGCCAAGGAATACAGATATTTGCAGTGTGCCTCCTGTGACGTACATGTGCCTGGACTCCTCTGTGAAACCCTGGAAACCTCCTTGTGGCCTCCTCAGACGTTTTCCTTGACTTCCAACCACCCGTCTGCCAAGAATGCAATCCACTCTGGACGACTCGTTTGCACAGGTTTATTGGAACCAAGCCTCCTCAAGCACCAATTCTCCAACCAGTTTGAACCAGAGACAATTTGATTCATCCATCTCTGCAGTACTTCAAATCTGACCCCTGCTCCTCAGGGTTCCTGACATTACCTGTGCTATTAATCATCACTGAAAATGAACTCACTAAACTTTCCATCCCGTCTTGGAGCTGTTCATTATTAGTCCTTTCACCTGGGTACTCAGTTCTTGTAACAATATCAGCTAAAAAAGGTCCATGCTCAATAATCCAGGTATACAAGCCAACATTTTTCAGTCAGGTCATCTGGACAGTTTCTTTCTTTTTTTTCTGAAATGTTTCACTTTCTATCCAGAAGGCTTCATCAGTCAAGGAAACACACAACACAAAACTGATTCTTCCCCCAAACAGCTTACTGAAAAGTGGAACAAACCAGTTATGTTGGTGTTAAGATGGTGTCTTTGGCACGCCCCCTCCTCGTGTGCCGGCCCTCTTCCTCGTCGACAGTCGTGTCAAACTGGTTCAAAACCAAAAAAGTCCATGCTCAATAATCCTTTTTTGACTTTTTTGCTTTTGAACCAGTTTGACATGACTGTCGACGAGGAAGAGGGCCGGCACAAGAGGAGGGGGGTTTCTTTTTTTGTTGAGAGGTTTCATCCTTCATCCAAAGGACTTCAGTCCAAAGAGCCTCAAACAAACTCAATCCCACAAAAAATGAAACCGTCCAGATGACCGGACTGAACTTTGTTGGCTTTTTTACCTGGATTATTGAGCATGAACTTTGATGTTTTGAACCACTTTGGCCATGGCTGCCTCAGAGGAGCCGACGGGGGAGAGAGCAGGCCCCAGAAACCATCTTATCACAAGCAAACTGGTTGGTCCACTATGCGAGTGGGTTTCTTGTGGGACTGAGTTTGTTTGTGGCTCCTTAGACAGATGAAGTCCTTTGGATGAAGGACGAAACATTTCAACACAAGAAGAAACCGTCTCAATGACCTGACTGAACTTTGTTGGCTAAATTGAGACCGGTTCGAGACCGTTTCGAGACGCCTATACGACAAGTTGGTGATTACTTTGAGACAAAGTTTGTCTTACAATCATTTCCATGTTTAAAATTCCAGGAACACAAAAGCGAGGACATGAGACTCACGTGAGGAAATTAATACAGTTGAGGATATAGAGACGTTTAAAATTTGTAGGGAACAGCCACAGCCAGGCACGATAATCCTCTTAACCCCTGCTCAGACTTGGTTCACCAGAGGAAGAAATATTACCAATAAAAAACTATTTTTAAAAAAAGGTTTGCACATTTTGTACCACAGTACTTTCGCCACAAACGTTGACATGGATACTACCAGTTTTACTAAATTAGATGCACACGGAGTCTTTTTCATGATCTTCCTCCCAGTTGGGCTCCAAAAAATGGCCACATGGTGAAGAAATAATCCACTAGTCTCTTTTACACAAATACCAGACATTCAATTCAATTCAAAATTACTTTATTAATCCCAAAAGGAAATTAATTGTTGTTGTAGCTCATCCAGGTTTCATTAGAGTTGTTATAGATGCTGATGGCTGTGGGCAGGAAGGATTTCTTGTAGCAATCTGTCCCACAGCGGATCCGAAGAAACTGGTTGCCAATGCCGATCTCTCCACCCAGACCCAGCAGACCTCTCGGTCCTCTTGGGCAGCAGGACCACCTGAATGCCGGGCAGAACTCCTTGGTCCTCCCGCTGTCATGAACCACGTTTCCCGCCACCTCCAAGATCTCGGTGGTCAGGCACTTGAGCACCGCCTCCAGGTAGATTGGAATGCATCCATGGCACCTCCTTTTCAACTCATTTCGGATTTGGGGCTGTAGTTTAGGTATTATTTGAGCTTTTGAGATGTTAATTAGCATCTCCCAGTTGCAGAAAGCCACCTTGTTGTCATGGTTACGCATCATAACAAATGTCCAAAAGTAAAAAAGTTTCAGTAAAAATCCTTCCAGCTGCACAGCGTCCGAAACAAGAGGAAATATTCATCCAAAAAAAAGCGATTAACATCCAGAAAAAAAGAATAATTCAAATTTTCAAAAGCAAAATCTCAGAATGAATGTAAGAGAGCTACTCCAGCATGCAGCCACTTTGAGCGGTGCAATTCTATAATTCAGGTGCAGATCTTTGTCTTTGCTGCTAAAACCAGTGTTCAGATCCTACTTTGGTTTATGCTTTTTCATTTAAAGAGCAAATGTCCTAAAATTACATAAATAAGTCTCTGAACGAGCGCACATGCCTGCATTGCTTAAGTTTACTGAACGCATGATTTGCAGGACTTGGGGTATAGTCCCCCAAAATGCAAGAAAAACAAGCAAAACATTATGTGACTTTGGCTCCACGGTAAGATCACTCAGGTCTGTCGTGATGCAAATGGACTGAAGAGTAAACAGAGGACAAATTGTGCATCCAGCATGAAATCCTCTCCTCTCTCCCAGACACCCTTGTCACTGGAGTGAGTGCCAGATGGGAACTGTAGGCAGGAGCTTGACCTTGTCATGTGTGCCAAAAAGAGATGATATGACCAAAGATTAGGAACAAAGATCACTTGCACATGTATTGTTATAAAATATAGCATGCAGAAGACGTTACATCAGTATGATTTCTGTACATTGCGTGTCTGGAAGGTGTGAGTCAGAGTGAGCAGTCATGAGTGCCAAAGCTGCAGATTTGGCAACAAGCTGATCCCTACAGGACGGGGGATTCCTCTCACCAGCAGAGTCAGCCTATCAGAGACGAGGGAACACATCTCAGTGACTCCTAAGCTGGATATAATATGCTAAGACATGTATTCTTCAGGGAGCAAGGATTGGAAGGGAAAGTCACACAAGGACAGAGATTTAGCAGCGTCAATAACAGCTGAACTTGTAGATGACTTACGGCTCACTGCATGAATTAGTTATCACCCGCCGCTAAAAGGTGAAAGCGGGCGACAGTTCTGTCCTGTGTCCGTTGACAAAATCTCATGAAACACTGGATGGATTTTAGTGAAACTCGAGAAGCAATACATGGATGTGGCTTTAAGACTACCGTATTTTACGGTGTATAAGTCGCTCTGGAGTATAGGTCGAATCAGTCAATAAAAGCATAATGAAGAGGAAAAAAAACATAATTTGTTTCAGCATATACGTTGTATTTATTATGAGTTTATTTAATGGTCAAAACCGCTTCATTTTGCCTGGGCAGCGCGGTGCTATCTATCCATCGTCGCCGGAGCCACTAGCTCTCCAGCGTTCCTCCATCTGCACCAGCTGAGTGCAGCGAGCACGCACGGGAGGACTCGCTGTTTAGTTCTTCGAAATTTAAAGCATCAGTCAAAAATTGCGTTATGAATATGGAAAAAAAAAGTATATAAATTGCTTCGGTGTATAAGTCGCAGGACTGACTATGACTATGACTATGCAAAAAAAACTGCGACTTATACGCCGGAAAATACGGTAGTTATTTTTAGAGTCAACCCAATTCAATATGGCTGCCAGAGTAACCTGCATTTAGCAAACAAGCCCACTACGCTTAGGGATTTAAATGGTGAATGTTTCTAGTTTTCGAGATGAGTGTTTTTTCTGGACAGGAAATTCAAGCGAACCTTAATATTTTTGGTGGGAAACATTCAAGTGTGCAGGAGTTACGCTGTGGTCTTGTTTTTTTCTTGTCCGATGTGGATCCAGGATACGTCACTGAGCTGGATACTGGGGAATGGAGAGAACAATTTTATCCATAACCAGGCACAGTAGCGGAGCCAGAGGGTGGCAAATGGTGGCCTTGGCCATCATAGATTGAGCTTTGGCCACCCCAATCAGTTCAAGAAATTATACAATTTGAGCACAATTAAACCTAGAAAGCATAGTTTCCTCAAATGATAGGGGTGGCTGGTTGACAGATCTACAGCAGTGGCCATCTTGGATTTAGATGTGGTTTTCGATAGTGACCTTTCTTACCACTAGCTGCAGCCACACATCAAAATGGAAGTCCGTACCTCACTTATGTTTCAAGTTATCATGCTCATAACATGCCCAGAAAGATGGACAGTATTTCCAATTCCGCCTCTAAATCTAAATTTTTGTTTGGTTGTAGCTGAGACCGATCCGCAACACCTATTTTAAGAGCAAACAGAATGCTTCTTTCCTTCATTGTTTTGCCAATAACTGTTTGCAATCTACTCTGTTAGAAAAATCTTTTAAACCAGAGGACAGATTTTATTGATGCTTTCATGAATTGATTCATACATTTGCAAGTGAGCAAACCTAATACAAGATGGCTGCCACAGCAAGATGACCTTGAAAAAAAAATGGCTACAATTCAGATAATTTTACAAACATCGAGCCAAAATTTGTTCTGGTATTAGCTGAGAGTTATCCCTAACTTCTGAGCATGGCACCTCACCAGTATTGCATGAACTGACTAAATGGTTACAACGTGATCAAAGCTCAGCGTTAGATGGTCTTGGTTTTAAAGTTTTTAAAGTTTGCTCCGAAAGATGGCGAGCGATACGCATTCTTCAAAGGAACAGGTTTGGGAAGAAATGTTTGCAGGAGTTGATGTGGCTTCTTCTTTATGGGCGGAAGATCTCGCCTGTAAATGCTCCTGGCTGGGGTGCAGTCCAAACGTTTATTTCACAGCATTAAACCTGAAAGTGACGCCTCTCTTGAACGTCCTAATAAATACAGACATCTGAGCTTCTGTTATCCCAGACTGGCTGCGCTTCGATTTCCTCTGTGCGATATACATCTCTGACAACGGGGAGATGAATTACACTCTCGGCTCATTTCCTCCTCCTCGCCAACCTTTACACAAGGTGACCTTGCGTGGAACATCATTTACAGCCAAATGACATGTTTGCTGTTCAAACGCCGGCTGCGGTGCGCGTAGAGCGGGAGCGTGGCGCGTGATTGCTGAGCTCCAAGATGAAACTTAACGGTTAGGTTTGATGACTGGGGGATTCACATGCCAACAATCCCTTCCTTCTGCCTTGTTCTGTGAATTTTTATGAAGCATTCACACCAGGGGCAATTCTAGAATCTGCCCCTTATGGGCGCTTAGACCCTGTGTTGACAATGGCTCTTAGCTTGAACAACGCGATGGCCATTGGCATCAGAAGCATTTGTAATATAACACCCAAAGTGGGGGTGTTTGCGCTTTCTGAAATCCACAATCATCGACTTTGTCTTCTTCACATCGATGTGGAGGTTGTTCTTCCTGCAGTGAACAGGAGGGGACTCAACACACAGCCCTGAGGGGAGCCAGAGCTGAGGTTATGGTGGGGGAGGAGAAGTTGTAAAATCATAATGATGATTTATTTTATTTTACGGGTGCTCAGTTAAAAAATAAAATAAAAAAATTCAGCACCCCCAAAAAGAGGCTAAAATCACCCGATTCACTATTGTGATCCATTTTTCTTCCATACGGTTTTCGGTACATTCTCGTCCTGGAGTTTTCAAGCAATTTCAACTACCGTAATCATATCAAAAATGTTCAGCTCTTTCAGGGCAATCCTGCTATGACTTTTGGTATTGGTGCAACTTTAGCTGTTGGAAATATTTACCCTTTTCTGCCATTTTTTTCCTCTAAGAAAATGAATTGAGCTTATTTTACATCCTTCAAATCTTTAGATCTGTTTACAACCTTCTACTGCTCCTTTCACATTTTGTTCTGCTTCAGCTTCTTTCAGCTTCCTTGTGCCCATTTAAACTTTTTTCAGCTACTTTCAGCCGTTTTGTGTTCCTTTCAGATTCTTTCTGATAACTACAACATTGTTGTGCTTCTTCTAACTTCTTTCTGCTAATCTCAGCTTGTTATGCTTCTTTCAGCTTATTCCTGCAATTTTCAGCTTTATCTGCCTTTTCAGCTACTATTTAGCCATTTTTATGTTACTGTTAGCTTTTTAAGCTAATTCCACAGTTTTTTGCATTAATTTCGACTTTTGTCAGACTAATTCAGCAAAAATGTGCTCTCTTCACTTCCTTCTGGTAATTTTCACTTCTTTCTGCCTTTTTAACTACTTTTCAGCTGTTTTTTTTTTCTTGCCAATTTCAGTTTTTTCAGGTTATTTCATTTTTTTGTGCTCATTTCTGCTTCTTTCAGCCTAATTGGGCAAACGTGTACTTTCTGCTTACTTCTGCTAATTTTAGCTTCTACATTTTCAGCTGGCATCCTAACATCTTTTAGCTAATTTCAGCCGTTTTCTGATAAATTCAAGTTTTTCATGGTAATTTCTGCTACTTTCAGCCCAATTAACTCCTTTCTGCTCATTTCAGCTTGTTTTGCTCCTTTCAGCTTATTTCTGCCATTGTTCCCTATTTAGCTGTGTTATGCTTATTTGAGCCTTTTCAGCTAATTCCACCTTCCCCCTACTCATTTCAGCTCCTTCCAGTTTCTTCTGGTAGTTTAAGCTTCTTTCTGCCTTTTCAACTCCTTTTCAGCTACATTTTAAATATTTCTGCTCATTTCTGCTTATTTAAACCTAATTCAGCAAACAGTTTTCTTTCTGCTTTCAAGGATTCTTCTAGTAATTTCTTCCATTTCAGCTACATTTCAGCTGTTTTTCCAGCAAGTTCTTCTGCAAATAAGCATTCACACTGCATTCTCGCAGCAGGCAATGCAATTTCTCTAGTTTAGCTTATTTCCCAGCCGACACTGCAAACAGTTAGAGGTGGATCAACGGAGCATGCGTGACATTTTCAACAGATCAAATTATCCGCCTGTAAAACATGATCTCAGCTCCTGCTGAGCTGAAAGGTTCAGCATGGATTCTGTGCAGATGGCCACAATAGGCAAACTGTTTAGGTTTATGCCTGTCTGACAGAATGAAATATCCAATGAACCACTGTGTCACCATGATGCACGATTCCCTGACTTCGCTTGATGTCCAAGCTCACTGACGGTTTCGTCTGCATCTCTTCCTCCCGTCTCTGTGCTCCACCAAGCAGCTGCTGATGAAGTGAAATATTGATTTGCGTGTCCACCCATATCACCACGCCTCGACTTTGCTGTCAGGTTCATTTAGTAGAAACGTCGTTAGTTATTGGCCCTTTGATGCCAGTCTGGTGGCACTAACCACAGCAGAAATGCAGGAGGAAAAAATGAGGGGTGTTAAGAAGTTAGGAAAATGCAGACAACATATTGCTGTGCAGAGATTCTCATTATCCAACATCACGTTTGAGAGAGTCCAAAATAAAAACTGTATTTAGGGCAGAAACCTGCAGTTATTCATGCAAAAGGGAATAAGTTGCTTGGTGCATCAAATGAGGCTGTACACTATATTTCCCAATTAGTCATTTCAGCATGGATACACTCTTCTGCTTCATGTAAACAGCCAACAGCCTCGCCTGAGCTTAGAAACACGCACACAAGCTAAAAGCAGGCGGGCGCACTTGGAGAAAGAAACGCAGCTTCATGAGCCGTTTCTGAGACAAGATGGCCTTTGCAGAAAACACGAGGTAAAAGGTTACCGTGTTGTCACTGAAGGAGGGTCAGTGTTACGCCCCCGGATCGGCGCTCTAAAGAGATTTCAGGTTGACGTTGCACCAAGTCCATCTGAGATAACAAGGTGACCTTTTCAAGCACACGATTTAAATGACAAATTGACGCCGTCTTTGACTCGAATCCCCCGTTTTCTTCCACCAAGCTGCTTCTTAGTTTACTCCTAATACAGGGAGGGGTCTGCAGCCTGCGGCTCTAGGGCGATTTTCTTCTGCAGTGGCTCTTGAACCCAAAACGACATGGAAATGAACATTTGTGTTCAGAACCACAACAAGAAAAGCCGATTGTAGCTACATACAAGCTACATTTAGCAAAACTGTAGCTAAAGATCAAAATTAGCTAAACCATGGCTAAAGGATAAAATAAGCAAAACAGTAGCTAAAAGTTACAGTTAGAGAATCTGTAGCAGAAGATTAAAAATTAGCTCAATCACGGCTAAAAGTTATAATATGCAAAATTATAATTATAAAACTAAAATATCCAAATCTAAACAATGCAATAAAATATGCAAATTTTATATAAACACTAGAATTATTAAACTAGTAGTTAAAAGCTCCATTCAGCAAAACAGTAGCTAAAAACTACAATTAAAGCTTGCTAAAGGTTAAAATGAGCTTAAACAAAGATAAAGTAGGTAAACTGTGGCTACAAGCTGAATTTAGCAAAACCATTGCAAATTAACTACAATTAGCAGAAGAGCATCTTACAGCTAAAGTGAGCAAACCTTTGGCTAAGAGTTAAAGTTAGCAAAAACAGTAACTAAAGTTAATATAGTAGCTAAAAGCAATAGAGAAGTGGACTTTTTAAAGTCCACTTCTCTATTGCTTTTAGCAAAATGTGCAAAATGTGCTTTTAGCAAAATGTGCAAAATGTGCTTTTAGCAAAATGTGTTTCCTGTTTTCAGGAGTTTAGTCTTTTCATTTTGAAAAAAAAAAGTTAAATATTCATAAATGTCAACGGTTTAGTTTAATTTTTTAATTTCAAAATGTTGTGCATCTGTTGTCTTTAAATGAAACCTATTGGATTTTTTCCAAACTTTTATTCCAGTTTTCAAGAATATTTGCTGCTCTTGACGAGCTTTATTGAGCCAAAAGAGGAGCAGAAATGATTATTTTGATCGTAAAGCTCGCAGAGCCCTGAACCAAGATGACTGCTGCAGCTCAGATGCTGTCGATAGCTGAAGGGAGATGATTTCCCTCGTCTTTTTGTCTCCCAGTGACTTTTGGAGGCAGCTTCAAACAGACGGCAACGGTTCATGAAGCTAGAGGGACCAGTGGTCTTTATTCTCACTGCCATGGTCGCCAACACCACGGGAGGAGGCAAAGGAGCAGGGAGAGAGGGAAAATGATAAACAGCAAAAAGATGGACAGCTGTGCTCTGAAGAAAGGAGGAATCTGTCGGCATCGTTGTCAAGAAGGAAACCGCTCCAAAAACCATCTGGTGGTGATGTCACCACTCCAGCAAACTACTTTTTTTATTTTAAAATTTTATTTATACAGGTAGTCTCATTGATTCATGAGGACTCATTTTCAACAGAGACCTGTTCTAGACAAACAAAGTACAGACAACAATAAAAGGCAATTAAAATAAAGTAATGTTGTAGAAACACTGTTACTGTTAGCAGCATGGTTAGGAGTGAGGTTCTCTTAGCAGCATGATCCTGTTAGCAGCATGGTACTGTTATCACAGTGGTTCTGAGTGGTTCAGTTAATAGTGAGGTCCTGTTAGCAAAGTGGTTATGTTAGGAGTGAGATTCTCTTAGCAGCATAGTCCTGTTATCACAGTGGTTCTGTTAGGAGTGAGGTTCTCTTAGAAGCATGGTCCTGTTAGCAGCATGGTCCTGTTAGCAACATGGTGCCGTTATCACAGTGGTTCTGAGTGGTTCTGTTAGGAGTGAGATTCTCTTAGAAGCATGGTCCTGTTAGCAGCATGGTGCCGTTATCACAGTGTTTCTGTTAATAGTGAGGTCCTGTTAGCAGAGTGGTTCTGTTAGGAGTGAGGTTCTCTTAGAAGCATGGTCCTGATAGCAGCATGGCGCTGTTATCACAGTGGTTCTGAGTGGTTCTGTTAATAGTGAGGTCCTGTTAGCAGAGTGGTTCTGTTAGGAGTGAAGTTCTCTTAGCAGCATGATCCTGTTAGCTGCATAGTCCTGTTATCACAGTGGTTCTGTTAGCAGTGAGGTTCTCTTAGCAGCATGGTCCTGTTAGCAGCATGGTGCCGTTATCACAGTGGTTCTGAGTGGTTCTGTTAATGGTGAGGTCCTGTTAGCAGCGTGGTGCTGTTATCACAGTGGTTATGAGTGGTTCTGTTAATGGTGAGGTCCTGTTAGCAGCGTGGTGCTGTTATCACAGTGGTTATGAGTGGTTCTGTTAATAGTCATGTCCTGTTAGCAGAGTGGTTCTGTTAGCAGTGAAGTTCTCTTAGCAGCATGATCCTGTTAGCTGCATAGTCCTGTTATCACAGTGGTTCTGTTAGCAGTGAGGTTCTCTTAGCAGCATGGTCCTGTTAGCAGCGTGGTGCCGTTAGCAGCAGGATCCTATTAGCAGCATGGTCCTGTTATCACAGTGGTTCTGTTAGCAGTGAGGTTATCTTAGCAGCATGGTCCTGTTAGCACAGTGGTTCTGAGTGGTTCTGTTAATGGTGAGGTCCTGTTAGCAGCATGGTCCTGTTAGCACAGTGGTTCTGTTAGTAATGGGGTCCTGTTAGCAGAATGGCTCTGTTAGTAGCACGGTCCTGTTAGCACAGTGGTCCTGCTAGCAGCATGGTCTTGTTAGCAGCATGGTAACATTAGCAGTGAGGTCTTGCTAGCAGCATGGTCCTGTCAGCAGTGCAGGTTCTGTTATCACATGAAACCAGCTGAAATTTAGCGCAACATTTGCAAAACTGATAACCCATACAGTGGTTCATGAGATATTTTGCCAACAGTCCAGACAAGCCACCCCATGCAGACACATTGACGCCTCTTTTGGCGGCTAGTAATAAAAAGCCGATTTAATCTCAAGTCCACAGAGAGAGGAGGTTCACTACACACTCGAGCCAGAAGAGGCTAACTCAAACCCGGTCCATGGCGGGGGGAGGGGGTGGAGGCATCTGCAGGCAGTTCTGGAAGGTCGGCTGATAATCAGGGAAGCAGTGGGGACATGCTCATTGTGCTCTTAGTGAAGATCTTACTCTTTATTAGAACAATGTCATTAGATCATCCTTCAGAAGATTGACATTACCCCCTTTTAAAGCAGGCTTATTAATTAATTAATTAAGTTATTTATTTATTTATTAAGGGTCATGCACTGATACAGACGGTACATTTCTATTGGTTTTGCAGCCTGAACTCAGAGCTTTTGCTGCAGATGCAGTTTAAACCAAGCACAGACAACACTCCCGGTGCAGAGCATCTCCTCCAAGGCCCGGGCTCTTTAAAAATATCCCTCCATGGTGACGAAAACAATGTCGCTTCAGAGCCGTGATGTTCAGGGTCAAGAGAGGATAAGATCCTGAGCCGAGTCTCCAAGCAGCGAACACATTTGAATGTTTGTGTTTTGAGCTTTTCGATTTTTGCAGACAAGCTACCTCAACATATTTTGTTTGATTTCAATCAATTATAAATTAAAACATTTGGCTGATTCAGGAGATGGGCATCACGCCTGTTTTGTGTAATTTTTTTTATTTATTTTCAAAAACAACTTTATTTACAAACGTTTGAGATTTCGTCAATTCCATCAAAATCTTCCATCTTCAAAAAAAATCTGCTTCCGTAATTTGTTTTTGTCTTATTTAAGTTTTTGTTGCTACTTTAAGACTTTAACATTCAGCCTTTTAGCTATATTTAGCCTTTACCTTTTATTCTCCTACTAGTAGCATTTTACTAACGTTTAGCTGATTTTCCATTTATACTTTTTAGCTCACAATATGCTACTTTTGCTAAATTTTTGCTACTTTTAGCTTCGATCAGTCCTTCGTTTACTTGAAATTAGACTTTTGCATCCTTGACCTTTTAGCTAACTTTATGTTCCTTTAAGCTTGCTTTCTACTACTGTTAGCTTGTGTGTTACTCTTTGTTGCTTTTTTGCTTTTAACTTTTAATATACTTTTATTTAGCCTTTTGCTAATATTAGCTTTTAGCTAAGATTTGGCTAATTTTAGCTTTTAGCTAGCCCTTTGTTTTTCTTTTAGCTAGTCTTACAGTCTAAAATACTGACAGGATTTGATCTCTTGATTAAAGCAAGAAAAAAGCAAAAGTTTGAGTTTTTTCTTTCAATAAGTTTGAGGTTTTCTCCAAATTTTACTGCATAGATAAAAGTCAGATGTTCCTCATGTACATTTGTTGCTTTAAGCACCGTTGTTCTTACACATATTTAATAACAGCCTAAACATCCGAGGCCTTTGTTCCAATAAATATAACTTTATAACCTGGAACTTTCCTAAAAGAAGAATACTCAAAACATTTATGTAAAAAGTATCACATTAATGTATTAATGTCCAAGATTTTTCTACTTAAGCCCCGCCCACCAGCTCATTTTATTAATATTTTATTTGCAAAGGCACTAATTTGCCCACGCAGAACATTTATCGCTTGTTATAACCAACACGGAACTGGAAGAAACTGATGTTTAGACACTTTTGTAGGTAATATGTGCATCAAGAACCTCTTCAGTCAGTGAGGAGACATTTATTTTTGGTAACCATCACCGAATTATGACATCAGAGTTGCAAACGAAGCGGCAGCTTATAGCAGACAGTCTGATTCTTCGACTGAGCAGAGCTGAATTATTATATCTTAAACGAATTAAACAGACAAAATCAATAAAAGCCTGCGCTGTCAGCCTGACAGACCGGAAAATCACTTTTATTTCACGCTCCGTCTAAAATTAAATTGCAGAAACAACAGAATTCAGCCACACGTTAAGCTATCTGTGTGCCAAAAGCTTTTTAACCAGAAAGCCTGACTGCAGCCTCTGTGCCCGGAAGATCAGACTTAGAATAAATTTCTTGTTTTGGAAAATTAACTTTAATTAGACAAATCTGACACATAGCAAAGACCGGTTTAGATGAATCGTTTTCACTCACCACCATAAAAAATGTCTAACGGTCTCAACACAGAGCTAAAATCTGGAGTGAGAAGTGAAGTCGGGCGCTTTGAATCTTCTCTTTGTCACAGTCTCCTGTCCTGAGCAAGCACAAAGGCGACAGTGGAAAGAAAAACTCCCTTTTAGCAGGAAGAAACCTCCAGCAGAACCAGGCTCAGGACGAGCAGCCGGCTGAGGTTTGAGAGGACAGGAAGGAGAAACTGATACAGAATGGAAGGTCCAGGTGAACTTTCTATAGGAGGAAAGGCAAAAACACATGTTAAGATAGAAATAATTACAAATACAAACAGGTAGAGAAGAGCAAATAAAGACAGCAGTAGAGAGAGGAAATGTGGTCAATTTTTTCACCAGCAGTCTAAGCCTATAGTGGCATAACTAAGGGATAGTTCAGGAAACCCAAGCTGACCCCAACTATAGGATTTATCAAAAAGTAAAACAAGTTTTGTAAGAAAATTATGACTTTCCACGCACCATCTTCTTCCTTTTCAGGTCACGGGGGTCACTGGTGCCCATGTCCAGACATCGCTTTGCAAGAGGCGGGGGACACCCTGGACAGGTCTCCCGTCTATCACCAGGACAGAGAGACAACCAACCATTCACTCTCTCACTCACACCTAGGGACAATTTAGAGTTACAGTACCAATCAGTGTAACATGCATGGTTTTGGTAGGGGGTGCACCGATTGCAGTTTTCTGGCCAATCTCCGATCACCGATTTCTAAAAAGTCTGACCTGCCAATTCCATTTTGGCCAATACCGATTTTGTTTTATAAGCACCACTGTCAGATGGTATAAGGTCACAATGCACCTTCAATTTTCCATCGTTTTTTTATTGAAAAACGTACCCTTGAACAATATCCTAGAAACAATACAAACTTGTTTTAACTGGCCATGAGGTAGTGCTCTGAAATAACAAGAAAAAAATTGGTAAAAATTGGTTTCTCGTGCAAGTATCGTCCGGTTTCCCAAAATTAGAGAAATTGGTGCCAATAAAAAAAAAATAAAATCGGCCAGCCAATTTATCGGTGCACCCCTAGTTTTTGGTCTGTGGGAGGAAACCGGAGCACCCGGAGAAAGCCCACACATGCACGGAGAGAACATGCAAACTCCACCCAGAAAGTTCCCAGGTCTGAATTTGAACCGGCAATCTTTTCGCTGAGAGGTGGCAGCTCTACCAACTGCACCACAGCCTCGCCCAATAATGACTATCAACTTAAAATTCCTAAAAATGGAGGAACGATCCAACCTTGAAACCAAAACCCACCAAGGATCATTTATAATCTGTGCACACTGTGGCAACCATATAACTCCACATGCAGGTTAGAGAGTTCATTAAATGGCCATCTCTCCTAAAATCCAATCACTGAATATCTAATCAGCTAAAAAAAAATTTAAAAAGTCTACAATTACGATAAAAATGTCCACTTAGCGCACCCAGTTGGTGAGACCCCTCCCGAAGTTCTGAGCTGGTGACGCCATCCAACGCCAAGGAGATTAACTTCTATGGACTACTGGACCCTTCACATTGTCTCTGAAATGGGTCAGAGCAGCCAACTGGAACCACAGTGGGACAGCAAGATGGTGGATGCACGTGGCTAAAGCTCAGCTCGAACTGTGCAAATGAGACGACAACACACACCCCCGCCTCACCGAGGAACACCGTACCACCTGTCTGTCTTTGTCGCTGGCAGCCTTAAGTAAACGGCAAACTACACCCTTCCTCCAAAAGTGTGCTGCACCAACAACCGACTCCCCTCTGTTGTTTTTTCTGAGACCTTGATGCAGTGCGCTGCTCCTCTGACTGCACACACACCTGTCTTTCATTAGTCTTTTACAAGATCTGTACAGCGTTCAGAACGTCGTTTACGAGTTTTGTTCGCAACAGTTCCATCTCCATCCCTTCTCCTCGTAAACCATCTCGGTTTCAAACTAAGACATGGACAAACGTTGCATTTCTTCAAAGGATGCAGAAGAGATGTAACCACCCAGCTGTCGGGAAAACAGAATCGGACCCGCCCATCAGGTTCACGGTTTACCAAGTTAAAACCATAATGAGCCGACATCAGACAAGAGTGGGAGCAGCTCGAGTGCACGCGTTAAAAACACAACGGACCGAGATTCCTCAGATAAAAGACGATCTGGTGCTTTGATTCGGCGTGAAACGTGAACGTACAACTCACACGAACTGCTCGTAACCCTAACGAACAGCATGTCACACTCACACGATGAGTTAATATTACGGAGAGGCGATGATTTATTGCTTTTGGAGATTCTGCCTCTTCGTCAGCATGAGTGACTGCCTGGATAAGAGAGTTTTTATTCCAGCGAGCGCCGCGGTGAAACAGCGGAACTGACAAGATCACCGGCGGTCCTCTGTGGCACATCGGGGACAGCTGGATGCTGTCAGGCAGCGACGGCTTTGACGGAAATGAGCTGCTCGCAGGCCCCTCCCGCGTTTAAATCAGCTTTGCACCACCCAGGGCGGGAACACAAGGACGAGGAGCCCCACACCTACTGAGAAACCCTGTAGCAAGCAACATTTCTGGGTGATTATTTTACTCTCCTGGCAGATAGACGGGAGCTGTGATGGTGCCATAATCTCATCAGTAAATAGGCACCAAATTGGCTTTCATTCATTTTCCATTCTGTCTGCGTCCCGTTCAGGGTCACTGGCAGGACGGGGGATGGAGTTCGTCACTGGGAGGGAGGCTGACAGCTCCATTTAGACTCACCAATTAACCCAACTGTGAACGGAAGATGAAGCGTATGGAAAACATGTCATTGTTTAAAAGATTTATCCGACTGCAGGTAAATTATTTATTACTGGGGCTGTTTAACTGCATGTGCATCCGTTTTAGGTTGACAAAAGAAATTTCAAACCTTATCCTAAAAAATATACAATGTTTGAAATAAAAAAGCATCTCCTCTCTTTGAATCCTTTACATTTTGTCACATTATAGCCACAAGCAAAAAAAGGCATTCTGCTTGGATTTTATTTTTTCTATTAAACTTTAGTGAGGTTCACTTAAATTTTAATTTTTTAATTGACAAGTTAAATATAAACACATTTTGGATTCTATAATGTTCTCTGGCAAAAGAGCATGACAAGAGCATGATTGCTTGCAAGAAGTGTAAACTGAAATTGCATTATTTTGGAAATACGACAAATGCGCAGGCCCATTTGGCGAGACATCACCCTGAACTAAAAGAAGTCAAAAAGCGGCCAAAAGCAACAGTGCAACAAACTTCCAGCTAATTCCCAAAGGACTGAAGATTTCCCACTCCATCGCCTGCTATATCACGAAGGATTTACGTCCAGACAGCTCAGTCGAAGGCGAGGGGTTTAGGTTTATGGTGAATACGCTGGACCCAAGATACGTTATACCTTTACGTAGCTTTTATTAGTGATACAGCAGTACCTCAACTCTACCATGAAATAAAGTGGGAGAAGCTCTGCTTAGCATTTACGTGCGACGCCTGGACTTCAAGAGCCACCCAGTCGTTTGTTACATTTCCAGCACGATTCATTACAAATGACTGGCAGATGAGGTTGTGTGTTTTGCAGACACGAATGATGAGTGAAGTCACAAAGCAGTAAACCTGAACGCCATGTTTCCCTCTGTAGCAGAGGAATGAGGGCTTAACATAACTGACGTCGTCAATGTCATTGATAAGGCTGAGACACGCTCGTTGCAGCACCTCTGGAGAACCTGACATCACACGTGTTGCCCATTCGGTGAGCCTTGCTGCTCAGCGAGTTCGAAAAGTTAACACTGTGGCACGACTGCTTGGCAGGATCAAGAGAATCTGTTCATTTTTTCCACACTACAGCCCACACGCAAGCCATGTGCTGAGAGACAAAAACTTTTGGGAATGCCATCACACGAGCTAAAATCTGATGCTACAAGATGGAACAGCAGTTTATGAGATGCTTGAAAGATTTCTGGAGCAGCAACCTGCAATTTGTGCCACCCTCCTTTCACCCCAGGCGAGAAAATGTGGACGTGCAGATGACATTTGCACTCTGGATGAGACTGACGTCACCCATGCTGAAGAAATAGCGATAAATCTCAGACCTATAAAAGATGCCGCCAACATGATGTCAGAGGATGCCACACCAACCGTCAGTCATCGCTTCATTGCACGCTCAGCTGCTTGACACAGAGGCTTCTGTGATACACCAGTTGTCCGTGAAGTTAACAAAAGCAATCAATGAAGATCTGGCAAAGACATACATAAGTGAACAGAGTAAAGCCCTAGGATTTGTTTTACCTAGGGACCACATGTAATAAATAAATTACTCCCCAACATCTGCTTTTTATGTGGCGCATTTGCACAGGATAACCAAAGCCTGAGATTTAGCTGAAATTTACAAGTATATGGTCCGTCTCCACCTCCTACCGTTTTCTGCATCCAGGTCCTACTCGAAATTTACGAACATCTTCCGGATATCATGTTAACGCGCTGCATATTGCGTAACATCCACTTGTGTTTTTGTGTGTTGCTTGTGTGTTCTGTTACAGGTCGATAGGCTTTTGCTGGTCCGGGACACAAAGGTTATTTATGCACTCCAATGCAGCCTCCATTGCCAAAAGCAAATAAAAATGTGCCAAGGAAACAATTTAACGACTCATTATGTATCGGATCCCGCCCATTTCTGTCCAAACCACAGAGCTGCCTATTCACATTGGATTAGTATTATTACAGGACGTCAGAGTTCAGCAAAATATAGTAGGTAATTTGCGGAGGAATTTTTACTTTACAAATTACTGACATGGCCGATTCGCACGGGATTAACACAGACAATCTCTGTAATCATTACAAATAGCATGTGGTCCCTAGGTAAAACTAATCCCGTGCACATAGGGTTTAAGACACTTCTGTATACTGCTTCTACCTTGGATCTGAGATTCAAAACACTACCATGGGGGGGTGTTAACCTGGACAGGTCTCCAATCCATCACAGAGACACAAAGACAAATGAGACAAACAACCATTCACTCTCTCACCCACACCTAGGGACAATTTAGAGTTACCAGTCAGCCTAACATGCATGTTTTTGGTCTGTGAGAGGAACCTGGAGAACAACCCACACATGCACGGAGAGAACATGCAAACTCCATTAAGAAAGGCCCAACTGAGCCTCGTACTGGCCCCGCCTATAAATATTTACCCTAAAAATAAAACCTATCCAGATGACATGATTAAACTTTTTTTTTTTTGCACAAAAAAATTACAAGAATACAATAAATAAATCTTGTTGAAATTTAGCAACCAATTCATTTCAGACCAAAAATTCAACCAATTCAGTTCAGGTTAAAGCTTGTTTAAGGTGGTCCAACACAAGGTGCATTTAATGTGAAATAGAAGTAAAATGATCCATAGTTTTAATAAAAGTCTATTTGCAAAAATCTGAAAATTGTGTGTGGATTTGTATACAGCCCTGTGATGGACTTGTGACCTGTCCAGGGTGTACCCCGCCCCTCGCACAGTGATTGCTGGATATGGGCACCGGTGACCCAAAATGGAAGAAGCAGGTAAAAAGAATGGATGGATGGATTTGTATACAACCCTATTTACTCTCAACTAAACCCCAGTGCTGCCTTCAGAAGTCCACTTGTGTTCCATCTATTCTCACTATAAACCCAGCCGTTCTGTCTCGGAGGTTTGTTGCAGAACATTAGTGTCCAAAAAGCATCATGAAGACCAAGGAACACGCCAAGTCAGGGATGATGTTATTGTAGTGTAATGCATGGTTAGGTTATAAAACAACATCCCAAGTTTAGAACATTTCACGGAGCTCTGTTCAAATTTCTCATCTGAAAATGGAAAGCGTAAAGAAAAAACTAAACCTAACAAACGGCAGCCCACCTAATCTGACATTTAATCTGAGGAAAGGACCCATGGAAACTCTGGAGGAGCTGCAGAAATCCACAGTTCAGTCCAGCTCAATCTGGCCACAGGACAACAATAAGTGGATAATCTGGACTTTACAAAAAAGTGGCAAGAAAAAAAAGTTATTGCTGAAAGAGAAGTCCTGTTTGTAGTTTGATGCAGAAAATGTAGTAGAAGGAGCTCTGCTCAGATCAAAACTTTCTGGCCTAAATGCAACTAAAACACTAAATATCACTCTGAACATATTATCACTATGGTGAAACACAGAGGTGGCAGCATCATGCTGTGGGGATGCTTTTCAGCAGAGGCAGGAAGCTGGAGGAGGAGAATCCTGGAAGAGTTCATGCTGGAAGCTGCAGAAGACCTGAGACTGGAGCGGAGGTTCACCTTCCAGCAGGACAACCACCTGAAACATCTATCCAGTGACAATGGAATGGGTCAGATTGAAGCACATTCATGTCAGAACGGTCAAAGTCCAGAACTAAACTTAAATAAAAATGTGTGGCAAGACTTGAAAGCTGCTGTTCAGATGTTCTCCTTCTAAACGGAGTCTGAGCTGATATGAGAAGAATGGGCAAAAATGCCAGTGTCCAGATGTTCAGGTTAATTCGTCATATGCAGAAATCAACACAAGGTCAACAATGCAGTGAAATGCTTAGGACGAGAAGAACCGTCTCAACAAAACAAAAACAGACAACGATGACAACCAAAGCATGCAGCAAAAATACTAAAAAAAAAAAAAAAAAAAACAGACAAAAAATACTACTAACATACTAATTTTTTTAATACTACTTACTAAAAAAGCATATTAAAAAAAAAACATTAAAAAAATACTAACATACTAAAAAAACATTAAAAATACTACTTACTAAAAAACTTATTAAAAAAAACTAACATATATTAAAAAAAATAAAAAATAAAAAAACACCACATTAAAAAAATACTACTAAAATACTAAAAAAAAAAAATAAAAAAAAAAGTGCAAAAGTTGAAGAAATACATCTACAGTGTGGTTCAGTTAGCAGTGAGATTCTATCAGCATAGTTCTGTTCTGTTACCGGCTTAGCTGATCCAGTCAGCAGCTTGATGGTAATAACTACTGCAGCAGAGTCAGACCGCAGTCCAGAATCGGGTCCGGCAGACAGAACATCCAAGGTTTCCCTGCAGAACCGAACGAGTCTGTAGAGTTCAGTCCGTGCAGGCAGATGGAGGATAGCGTTAGCAGCGTTAGCAGGTCCTGCTAGCAGCTTGTTAGCAATAACGACCGCAGCAGCTGCCCTCCCAGACTGTCCTCCAGAACCAGGTCCAGCAGACAGAACATCCAAAGTTTTCAATGTTTTTTTTTTTTT